>NC_059104.1:72181369-72785001 GCF_020740685.1 Jaculus jaculus
GCCCAAACCCAGAAGAGTTCCAGGTTTTGCTGGGAGGAGAGAGGCATCAGATCCTCTGACTCAGCAGAGGAGGTAAGAGCAGTAGAGAAAACCAAACCTTTTATAGTACAGGAGTATATAAAGAATGAAAAAGGAAAGGGTCAAACTAAAACAAAGTCTTACTGAATATGGTGTGACTAAGTGGGGTCAGCTCAGATCTTCAAGGCTTTAAACCTGCAATTTGTCTTAGTTTCCTTTTTGACTGTGTGTTTTGGTGTATGATGTGTGTAAGGGCAGGTGTGTCATGCTGTGAAATCACAGAACAATTTTCTAGGGTCACCTTCATTTTTTTTTTGTTATTGTTGGTTTATTTGAGAAAGACAGACAAGGAGAGAAAGGCAGAGAGAGAGAGAATGGGCGCACCAGGGCCTCTAGCCACTCCAGATGCATGTGCCACCTTGTACACCTGGCTTACATGGGTACTGGACAATCAAGCCTGGACCTGGGGTCCTTAGGCTTCATAGGCAAGCACTTAACCCCTAAGCCATCTCTTCAACCCGGTCACCTTCATTTTTGAGGCAGGGTCTCTTGATGTTCATCTCTGTGTTTGTCACTCTAGATGGTCTGAGTTTTCCCCAAATTCCCCTGCCTCAGCCTTACTTCTTTTTGTAAGTGTTCTGGGACTACAGAAGCCTATTATGGCTTCTAGCTTTTTACATGGGGTCTTGTGAGACAAATCCTTTCTTTATCCACTGAGCCATTTCCCTAGCCTTCATCTTGTGTTTTGCTTTTCTTTTCTTTTTTCTTTTCTTTTTTTTTTTTTTTTAATGTGTGAGAGAGAATTAGTGTTCCAAGGCCTACAGCCATTGTAATCAAACTCCAGACACTGCATCACCTTGTGCTACTTTGTGTATCTGGCTTACGTGGGACCTAAACAGTTGAACATGGGTTCTTAGGCTTCACAAGCAAGCACCTTAACTGCTAAGCCATCTCTCTCCAGCCCTGGTTTTTGCTTTTTTTTTTGCTATGACTAGAAAATTGAGGGCTAATATGCCAACAAAAGCTAGAATTAGAGTTACTCAGGTGGTGTTTAGAATTATGACTATGGTTTACTGGTTTCATCAATATTTTTATTTTTATTTTATTTTATTTTTTTTTTGCTTTTTGAGGTAGAGACTTCCTCTAGCCCAGGCTGACCGGGAATTCACTATGTAGTCTCAGCATGGCCATCATGCCTGGATCATTTAATACTTTTAAAAAATGTTTTATTTTATTTGCAAGAGAAGCAGGCAGAAAGCATGGACTTGGTGCTGTTACAATCACACTCCAGATGTATGTGCCACTTGGTAAATCTTGCTTTATGTGGGTACTGACAAACATGAGCCAGCAGGCTTTGCAAGCAAGTGCCCTTTTCCAGCCCTCCTTGCATC
This sequence comes from Jaculus jaculus, assembly GCF_020740685.1. Lineage (NCBI taxonomy): Eukaryota > Metazoa > Chordata > Mammalia > Rodentia > Dipodidae > Jaculus > Jaculus jaculus. The sequence goes on from NC_059104.1 coordinate 72,182,779, forward strand.
ATTTTTTCCCCCTTGAGTCAGAGTCTTACTCTAACCCAGGCTGACCTAGAATTTACTCTAGTCCCAGGCTGGCGGTGAACTCATGGAGATTCTCCTACCTCTGCCTCTGTCTCTTAAATGCTGGGATTAAAGTTGTGAGTTACCACATCTGGCACATTTTATAATTTTTTAATTTTTTAAAAATTATCTTTCTTACTTGAGAGAGAGAAAGAGGCAGGCAGAGAGAGAGAATCAATGGGCATGCCAGGGCCTTCAGCCACTGCAAATGAACTCCAGACACATGCCACTTTGTGCATATGGTTTACATGGGTCCTGGGGAATTGAACCTGGGTCCTTCGGCTTTGTAAGCAAGTGCCTTAAATGCTAAGCCATCTCTCCAGCCCATGTTTCATAATTTTTTAATGCAACTCCACTCAACAGCTTTTTTTGTTTATTGGTTTTATGTTTGAGACAGGGCCTTATGTAACTTAGGTTGGCCCAAAATTGCTTTATAACTGAGGGTGATCTTAAACTTTTGATCCTCTTGACTCTGCCTTCTGAATGTTGGGATTATAGGCACATGCCACCATACACTCCATCTGTGTGGTGCTGAAGATCAAACACAGATATTAGGCATGCTATTTAAGCATTTTAGAATCAAATGTTCTGACACAGTACAATCCAAAGATAGTATATTTTGATATTTACATGCTGGGGAGGGGAATAAACTCATTGCTTTCTGAAATTCAACCATTAGTGTTTTTTTTTCTCTTAAATATTTATTTATTCATTTGCAAGCACAGAGAGGGGGTCTCTAGCCACTGCAAATGAACTCCAGGTACATGTGCCACTTTGTGTATCTGGCTTTACATGGGTACTAGGGAATAGAACCTGGGTCCTTAAGCTTTTTAGGCAAATACCTTAACCTCTAGGCCATCTCTCCAGCTCCTATCCACTAATGTTTCCTTAAGGCAGAAAACTTGTGTGTGTCTGTGTGTGTTTTTGAGGTAGGGTCTCTAGCCTATGTTTACCTGGAATTCACTATGTAGTCTCAGGGTGGGTCTGAACCTTGCCCAGCTACATTTTTTGTTTTTATTAGAATATAATGTATAAAAGAACAGGGTTCATTATGACATTTTTAGGGAAGCGCCCTAACCACTGAACGATCGCTCCAGTCCTCATGACATTTTCATACGTGGGTATATGATGTACTTTGATTGTATTAATACATTTTATTTTATTTTATGTTTTGAGGCAGGGTCTCATAGTTCAGGTTGATCTTGAACTTCCTTTAAGAAGTGTATATATGGATGTCCACATTGTTGTGCCACTGCAAATGAACAACCAATGTTTGTGCCACTTTCTATGTCAGCCTTTATTTATGTAGGTGGCTGGGGAATTAAACCCTGGCCAATAGGCTATGCAAGCAAACTCTTTTAACCAGTAAGCCATCTCTTCATTCCGCTGACCTTGAACTTTTGATTTGCCTGCCTCCACTTCCCAAGCACTGAGATTATAGGTGTGTATCGCCATACCCAGTTTATAGAAGTTTTATTTTTGTTTGTTTGTTTGTTTATTTATTTATTTATTTATTTATTTATTGGGTTTTTGAGGTAGGGTCTCGCTCTCTAGTCCAGGCTGACTCGGAATTCACTGTGTAGTCTCAGAGTGGCCTTGAACTCACAGCAGTTCTCCTACCTCTACCTCCTGAGTGCTGGGATCAAGGGTGTGTGGCACCACACCAGGCTTCAAAGTTTTAATTTTAATAATAAAATTCCTCAAAGTGAGAACTGGTATTATATTTTGACTTCCGTATGTATAGGCTACATATAGCTGAAGGATACTCTTGAAGTATGCAACAGATTGAATGATGAAATATAGATAGATACTGACATAATCCTGTTTTGGTTTTCTAATATATAATATTAGCTGTTTATTTATTTTTATTTGGGTCTTGCATGCATTTTAATTTAGGAGAAAGAGACAAAAAAAAATGAAACCAAAGAAAAATATCAGAAAAGGCATGATTTGGAAAATGAAGAAAAAGATCAAAAAGAACCAAAGGGATTAAAATGTAAGTGTAAATACTACTATTTCACCATGTTTTTGTCATCTTTTTTTCAATTGTTTTGTTTTGTTTTTCTAGGTAGGGTTTCACTCTTGCTTAGGCTGACCTGGAATTCACTATGTAGTCTGAGGGTGGCCTTGTACTCACAGCGATCATCCTACCTCTGCCTTCCAAGTGTTGGGATTAAAGGCGTGCGACACTATGCCTGGCTATAGTGCATATGTAAATAGTTCAGTTTACTCTGAAGGTCATCTCTTCCCTACAATATCACAGAGTTAGAAAATTTTGTTCTCTATGAGGTTTAGGGTCTTATGCTACTTTTCTTTAAGGCAGTTTACCTTAGTTTACTATAAAGATTTAGTATCCCTTATCTAAAATGCTTGGGACCAAAAATATTTTGGGATTCATATATTTTCTTCATTTTGGAATGTACATAATGAGATTTTTTAAAAAGAATATCTTTATTTGAAGCATAGGGGTAGAGCAAGAACAAGGGAGCCAGGTCCCCTCACCACTACAAACGAACTCCAGATTGCCTGTACTACATTGCGCAACTCACTCTATGTAGATACTAGGGAATTGAACCTAGGCCATCAGGCTTTGCAAGCAAGCACCTTTAACCACTGTGCCATTTCCCCAGCCCAAGAAATAATCACACTTTATAATCAAGGCATTTATTAGGAAAATATCTGTTTAACCCTAATGCAAGTTTTCTTTTCATTGTAATCTAAATTGTAACTAATACTTAACCATCAATTTTAATTTTTGCACTAGCACTTAAGGAAATGAGAAATGCATTTGATAAACTTAAAAAAACTGCAGAAGAAAACAATGATGTTCTTGAGAATAATCGAAAAAGAGAAGAAATAGCATTCGATTGTAAAACCACAGATCAAAAAATCAAGGAAAACAAGTATTCACTTATAGAAAAGAAAAATACCAGAGATGAAACTGACACTTGGGCATACATTGCTGCAGAAGGTGATCAAGAGGTTTTGGATAGTGTATGTCAAACAGATGAGAGTTCAGGTAAGTTTCATTGGCATTGTTCATCATAATGATTTCAGAATGAAATGTATATTTTATTTACTTTTCTCTTACACTGTCAGGCTAATGTAGATTAGAAAATGACATGTTTTTTTTAAATTTTTATTAGCATTTTCCATGACTATAAAAAATATCCCATGTTAATTCCCTTCCCCCACACACACTTTCTCCTTTGAAATTCCATTCTCCATCATATTACCTCCCCATCACAATCATTGTACTTACATATATACAATATCAGCCTATTAAGTACCCTCCTCCCGACATGGTTTTATTTAGATCTTCTGAATGAGAGAAGATTGAGTCAGTGCTGGAGAGATGGCTTAGCAGTTAAGGCACTTGCTGCGAAGCCTAAGGACCCATGTTCTACTCTCCAGGACCCACATAAGCCTTTCCACCCCTAATCTGTTCTTCTACTTACATATATACAATGCCGTCCTATTAAGCCCACCCCCCTATTTCTATTCCCTTTATGTCCCCTTTTTAGCTTATGGGCTGTGCTACTGAGTTGTTTTTTTTTTTAAGTTTTTATTAACATTTTCCATGATTATAAAATATATCTCATGGTAATTCCCTCCCTCCCCACCCCCATACTTTCCCATTTGAAATTCCATTCTCCATCATATTACCTCCCCATTACAATCATTGTAATTACATATATACAATATCAACCTATTAAGTATCCTCCTCCCTTCCTTTCTCTACCCTTTATGTCTCCTTTTTACCTTACTGGCCTCTGCTACTAAGTATTTTCATTCTCATGCAGAAGCCCAATCATCTGTAGCTAGGATCCAATATGAGAGAGAACATGTGGCGCTTGGCTTTCTGGGCATGGGTTACCTCACTTAGTATAATCCTTTCCAGGTCCATCCATTTTTCTGCAAATTTCATAACTTCATTTTTCCTTACTGCTGAGTAGAACTCCATTGTATAAATGTGCCACATCTTCATTATCCACTCATCTGTTGAGGGATATCTAGGCTGGTTCCATTTCCCAGCTATTATAAATTGAGCAGCAATAAACGTGGTTGAGCATGTACTTCTAAGGAAATGAGATGAGTCCTTTGGATATATGCCTAGGAGTGCTAAAGCTGGGTCATATGGTAGATCAATCTTTAGCTGTTTTAGGAACCTCCACACTGTTTTCCACAATGGCTGGACCAGATTGCATTCCCACCAGCAGTATAGAAGAGTTCCTTTTTTTCCACATCCCCGCCAACATTTATGATCATTTGTTTTCATGATGGTGGCCAATCTGACAGGAGTGAGATGGAATCTCGATGTAGTTTTAATCTGCATTTCCCTGATGATTAGTGACGTAGAACATTTTTTTAGATGCTTCTATGCCATTCGTATTTCTTCTTTTGAGAACTCTCTATTTAGCTCCATAGCCCATTTTTAAAAAATTTTTATTAACATTTTCCATGATTATAAAATATATCCCATGGTAATTCCCTCCCCACCCCCACACTTTCCCATTTGAAATTCCGTTCTCCATCATTTTACCTCCCCATTACAATCATTGTAATTACATATATACAATATCAACCTATTTAGTATCCTACTCCCTTTCTTTCTCTACCCTTTATGTCTCCTTTTTACCTTACTGGCCTATGCTACTAAGTATTTTCATTCTCACGCAGAAGCCCAGTCATCTGTAGCTACTATCCACATATGAAAGAGAACATGTGATGTTTGGCTTTCTGGGCCTGGGTTTCCTAACTAAGTATAATCCTTTCCATAGCCAGCCATTTTCCTGCAAATTTCATAGCTTTATATTCATATTTAAATTTCATAACGCTGAGTAGAACTCCATTGTGTGAGTTTGCCACATCTTCATTATCCACTCATCAGTTGAGGTACATCAGTTTAGGCTGGTTCCATTTCCTAGCTATTGTGAATAGAGTGGCAATAAATGTGGTTGAGAAAGTATCTCTAAGGTAGTGAGATGAGTCCTTAGGATATATGCTTAGGAGTGCTATAGCTAGGTCATATGGTAGATCTACTTTTACCTGTATTAGGAACCTCCACACGAATTTCCACAATGACTGGACCAGAATGCATTCTCAACCAACAGTGTAGAAGAGTTCCTCTTTTTCCGCATCCTCACGAGCATGTATGGTCATTTGTTTTCATGATGGTAGCCAATTTGACAGGAGTGTGATGGAATCTCAACATCTGCATTTCCCTGATAACTAGGGATATAGAGCATTTTTTAGATATTTATATGCTAGGGATGTAGAGCATTTCTTTAGATGCTTATATGCTATCTGTAGTTCTTATTTTGAGAACTCTCTATTTAGATCTGTAACCCTTTTTTATTTTTCTGAGGTAGGGTCTCACTCTAGCTCAGGCTGACCAGGAATTCACTGTGTAGCCTCAAGGTGGCCTTGAACTCACAGCAGTCCTCCTACCTTTGCCTCCCAAGTGCTGACATTAATAGCCCTTTTTTTTTTTAATTTTTATTTATTTGAGAGCAACAGACACAGAGAGAAAGACAGAGAGAGGGAGAGAGAGAGAATGGGCGCGCCAGGGCTTCCAGCCTCTGCAAACGAACTCCAGACGCGTGCGCCCCCTTGTGCATCTGGCTAACGTGGGACCTGGGGAACCGAGCCTCGAACCAGGGTCCTTAGGCTTCACAGGCAAGCGCTTAACCGCTAAGCCATCTCTCCAGCCCTAATAGCCCATTTTTAACTGGGTTGTTTGATTTCTTATTATTTAATTTTTTGAGTTCTTTGTATATCCTAGATATTAATCCTCTGTCAGATAGCTGGCAAAGATTTTCTCCCATTCTGTAGGTTGTCTCTTTGTTCTATTCACATTGTCCTTTGCTGTACAAAAGCTTTGTAGTTTCATGACATCCCAGTAGTTGATCTGTGGTTTTATTGCCTGAGCAATTGGGGGTACATTCAGAAAGTCCTTGCAAAAACCAATAGATAGAAAGATTTCCTCTACTCTTTCCTCTAGCAGTCTCAGACTTTCAGTTCTGATATTAAGATCTTTGATCCATTTGGACTTAATTCTTGTTCATGGAGAGAGATAAGAATCCATTTTCATCCTTATACAGATACATATGTGGTTTTCCCAACACCATTTGCTATAGCTATCTGAACTTACATCTGGGTCCTCTGTTCTGTTCCCTTGATCTGTTTTTGTGCCAGTACCATGCTGATTTTGTTACTTTGACTCTGTAATATAGATTAAAATCAGGTATGGTGATACCACCAGCCTTATTTTTGTTGCTCAAAATTGTTTTAGATATTTGAGAGATTTTGGCTTCCAAATGAATTTTTGGATTTTTTTTTTTTTCTATTTCCATAAAGAATGACATTGGAATTTTTTTTTCTTTTTTCAAAGTAGGGTCTCACTCTAGCCCAGGCTGACCTGAAATTTACTATGAAGTGACCTTGAACTCATGGCAGTTTCCTACCTCTGCCTCCCAAGTGCTGGGGTTAAAGGGATGTGCCACCACACCCGGCTGCCATTGTAATTTTTGATGAGGATTGCATTAAATATGTAGATTGCTTTTAGTAAATTTGCCATTTTCACAATATTGATTGTTTCAATCCAAAGAACAAGGGATGTCTTTACATTATCTACTGTCTTCAGCAATTCTCGATTGATTGTTACAAAGTTTTCATTGTAGAGATCCTTCACTTCCTTGGTTAGGTTTATTCCAAGGTACTTTATTTTTTGATGCAGTTGTGAATGGGAGTGACTCTCTTGATTTCATCCTCTGTGTGTTTGTTGTTAGCGTATAGAAAGGCTGCTGATTTCTCTGTATTTATTTTGTATCCTGCTACATTGCTGTAGATGTTTATCAGCTCTAACAGTTTGCTGGTAGAGTCTTTAGGGTTCTTTATGTATAGAATCATATCATCTGCAAATAATGATAACTTGATATCTTCCTCTCCAATTTGTATCCTTTTTATATGTGTCTCTTGCCTTATTGCTATGGCTAAGACTTCTAGTAATACATTAAATAAAAATGAAGGGCTGGAGAGATGGCTTAGTGGTTAAGCGCTTGCCTGTGAAGCCTAAGGACCCCGGTTCGAGGCTCAGTTCCCCAGGTCCCACGTTAGCCAGATGCACAAGGGGGCGCACGCGTCTGGAGTTCGTTTGCAGAGGCTGGAAGCCCTGGCGCGCCCATTCTCTCTCTCTCTCCCTCTATCTGTCTTTCTCTCTGTGTCTGTCGCTCTCAAATAAATAAATAAATAAAAACGTAAAAATACTTAAAAAAAAAAAAGAAAAAAAAATTGTTTCTTAAAAATGAAGACAAGGGTCACCCTTGTCTTATTCCTGATTTTTGTGGAAAAGCTTCAAGTTTTTCTCCATTTAGTATCATGTTGGCTATAGGTTTGTCATAAATAGCCCTTATTATGTTGAGATATATTCTTTCTATTCCCAGCCTTTGTAGGACTTTTATCATGAAGGGATGTTGGATTTTGTCAAATGCTTTTTCTGTATATAATGAGATGATCATGTGATTTTTGTCCTTCATTCCATTTATATAATGTATTACATTTATCTATTTGCATATGTTGAACCATCCCTACATCTCTGGTAAAAAACCTACTTAGTAATCTTTCTGATATCATCTATGTTCATGAAGAAGATTGCTCTGTAATTTTCTTTTTTATTTTATCTGTCTGGTTTTGGTATCACAGTGATGCTGACTTCATAAAAGGAAGATTCCTTCCTTTTCTAGTTTATGGAAAAGTTTAAGAAGCATTGGTGTAAGTTCTTCCATGAAGTTCTTCTAAGACCTTCCATGAAGTTCTGGTAAAATTCACCAGTGAATCGATTAGGGCCTGGACTTATTTTAGTTGGGAGATTTTTGATAACTGCTTGGATCTCGATATTTTTTATAGGTCTATTTAAGTTGTTAATCTCATCTTATTTTAATTTAGGTAGGTCATATAAATCAAGGAAATCATCCACATCTTTCAGATTTTCTTTTTTTTTTTTTTTGAAATTTTTTGTATATTTTATTTATTTCTTTGAGAGCAGCAGGCATAGAGAGAAAGAGGCAGATAGAGAAAGGCAGAGAGAGAGAGAGAGAGAGAGAGAGAGGGAGAGAGAGAGAATGGGCGTGCCAGGGCTTCCAGCCTCTGCAAACGAACTCCAGACGCGTGCGCCCCCTTGTGCATCTGGCTAACGTGGGACCTGGGGAACCGAGCCTCGAACTGGGGTCCTTAGGCTTCACAGGCAAGCGCTTAACCGCTAAGCCATCTCTCCAGCCCCTTTCAGATTTTCAAACTTAGTGGAGTATATGTTCTTATAGTATGTCACTATGATTTATTTTTATTTTTTTAATTTTTATTAACATTTTCCATGATTATAAAAAAATCCCATGTTAATTCCCTCCTGCGCTTCCCCCACTTTCCCCTTTGAAATTCCATTCTACATCATATTACCTCCCTATCACAATCATTGTACTTACATATATACAATATCAACCTATTAAGTACCCTCCTCCCTTCCTTTCTCTTCCCTTTATGTCTCCTTTTTAACTTCCTGGCCTCTGCTACTAAGTATTTTCATTCTCACACAGAAGCCCAGTAATCGGTAGCTAGGAGCACCATATGAGAGAAAATATGTGGCGCTTGGCTTTCTGGGCCTGGGTTACCTCACTTAGTATAATCCTTTCCAGGTCCATCCATTTTTCTGCAAATTTCATAACTTCATTTTTCATTACCGCTGAGTGGAACTCCATTGTATAAATGTGCCACATCTTCATTATCCACCCATCAGTTGAGGGACATCTAGGCTGGTTCCATTTCCCAGCTATTATAAATTGAGCAGCAATAAACATGGTTGAGCACGTACTTCTAAGGAAATGAGATGAGTCCTTGGATATATGCCTAGGAGTGCTAAAGCTGGGTCATTTGGTAGATCAATCTTTAGCTGTTTTAGGCACCTCCACACTGATTTCCACAATGGCTGGACCAGATTGCATTCCCACTATTCAGCTCCATAGCCCTTTTTTTTTTTAAATTTAATTTTTATTAACATTTTCCATGATTATAAAATATATCCCATGGTAATTCCCTCCCTCCCCACCCCCACACTTTCCGATTTGAAATTCCATTCTCCATCATATTACCTCCCCATTACAATCATTGTAATTACATATATACAATATCAACCTATTAAGTATCCTCCTCCCTTCCTTTCTCCACTCTTTATGTCTCCTTTTCAACTTACTGGCCTCTGCTACTAAGTATTTTCATTCTCACACAAAAGCCCAGTCATCTGTAGCTAGGATCCAATATGAGAGAGAACATGTGGCGCTTGGCTTTCTGGACCTGGGTTACCTGACTTAGTATAATACTTTCCAGGTCCATCCATTTTTCTGCAAATTTCATAACTTCATTTTTCTTTACCGCTGAGTAGAACTCCATTGTATAGATGTACCACATCTTCATTATCCACTCATCTGTTGAGGGACATCTAGGCTGGTTCCATTTCCCAGCTATTGTAAATTGGGCAGCAATAAACATGGTTGAGCATGTACTTCTAAGGAAATGAGATGAGTCCTTTGGATATATGCCTAGGAGTGCTATAGCTGGGTCATATGGTAGATCAATCTCTAGCTGTTTTAGGAACCTCCATACTGTTTTCCACAATGGCTGGACCAGATTGCATTCCCACCAGCAGTGCAGAAGGGTTCCTTTTTTTCCACATCCCCGCCAACATTTATGATCATTTGTTTTCATGATGGTGGCCAATCTGACAGGAGTGAGATGGAATCTCAATGTAGTTTTAATCTGCATTTCCCTGATGACTCGTGACGTAGAACATTTTTTTAGATGCTTATATGCCATTCGTATTTCTTCCTTTGAGAACTCTCTATTTAGCTCCATAGCCCATTTTTTGATTGGCTTGTTTGCTTCCTTATTTAACTTTTTGAGTTCTTTGTATATCCTAGATATTAATCCTCTATCAGATATATAGCTGGCGAAGATTTTTTCCCATTCTGTAGGTTGCCTCTCTGCTTTTTTCACTGTGTCCTTTGCTGTGCAAATTTTTGTAATTTCATGAACCCGCAGTGATTAATCTGTGGTTTCATTGCCTGAGCAATTGGGGTTGTATTCAGAAAGTCTGTGCCAAGACCAATATGTTGAAGGGTTTCCCCTACTTTTTCCTCTAGCAGTTTCAGAGTTTCAGTTCTGATGTTAAAGGTCTTTACGCCATTTGGACTTAATTCTTGTGCATGGCGAGAAGAATCTATTTTCATCCTTCTGCAGATATATATCCAGTTTTCCCAACACCATTTGCTGAAGAAGCTGTCTTTCTCCAATGAGTATTTGGGGCATTTGTATCGAATATCAGGTGGCTATAGCTACTTGGGCTTACATCTGGGTCCTCTATTCTGTTCCACTGATCTACATGTCTGTTTTTGTGCCAGTACCATGCCGTTTTTGTTACTATGGCTCTGAGGTATAGGTTAAAATCAGGTATGGTGATACCGCCAGCCTTATTTTTGTTGCTCTGTATTATTTTAGATATACGAGGATTTTTGTGATTCCAAATGAATTTGTGCATTGTTTTTTCTATTTCCATGAAGAATTCCTTTGGAATTTTGATAGAGATTGCATTAAATGTGTGGATTGCTTTTGGTAAGATTGCCATTTTCACCATATTGATTCTTCCAATCCAGGAACAGGGGATGTTTCCACTTTCTAGTGTCTTCTGCAATTTCTCGCTTGAGTGTTTTAAAGTTCTCAGTGTAGAGATCCTTTACTTCCTTCGTTAGGTTTATTCCAAGGTACTTTATTTTTTTGGATACAATTGTGAGTGGGAGTGATTCTCTGATTTCATCCTCTTTGTGTTTATTGTAAGCATATATGAAGGCTACTGATTTCTGTGTGTTTATTTTGTATCCTGCTACATGGCAGTAGGTTTTGATCAGCTCTAACAGTTTGCTACTAGAGTTTTTCGGGTCCTTTATGTATAGAATCATGTCATCTGCAAATAATGACAACTTGATCTCTTCCTTTCTAATTTGTATCCCTTTTATGTGTGTCTCTTGCCTTATTGCTATGGCTAAGATTTCCAAAACTATATTAAATAAAAGTGGGGACAGTGGACACCCTTGTCTTGTTCCTGATTTTAGTGGAAAAGCTTCCAGTTTTTCCCCATTTAGTAATATGTTGGCTGTAGACTTGTCATAAATAGCTTTTATTATATTGAGATATGTTCCTTCTATTCCCAGTCTCTGTAGGACTTTTATCATGAAGGGATGTTGGATTTTGTCGAATGCTTTCTCTGTGTCCAATGAGGTCATGTGATTTTTGTCCTTCAACCAGTTTATATAATGTGTTACGTTTATAGATTTGTGTATATTTAACCATCCCTGCATCTCTGGGATAAAGCCTACTTGGTCAGGGTGAATGATCTTTGTGATGTACTCTTGGATTCTATTTGTCAATATCCTGTTGAGAATTTTTGCATCTATGTTCATGAGGGAGATTGGTCTGTAATTTTCTTTTTTTATTCTGTCTTTGCCTGGTTTTGGTATCAGGGTAATGCTTGCATCATAGAAGGAATTTGGTAGAAATTTCTATTTCCTGGAAAAGTTTAAGAAGCAGTGATGTTAGCTCTTCCTTAAAGGTCTGGTAAAGTTCAGCAGTGAATCCATCTGGGCCTGGGCTTTTTTTAGTTGGGAGATTAATGATAACTGTTTGGATCGCCATGTTTGTTATAGGTCTATTTAAGTGATTAATCTCATTTTGATTTAATTTAGGTAGGTCATATTGTAAGACCCTCAAAATGAGGACCCCACACTCTTCCCGGATATGGCGACACCCCAAATCACTCATGAGAAGCGGTCTTGATGCAAACTGCAAGAGGATTTTATTTCAAGCGCGCTGGGGCCCACAGTCGTACACTGCACAGGCGTAGAGGACTGCAGAGCCCCGAATGCAGGAACAAGACAGTTTTTATAGGGTTTCTAACAAAGCCTGTGCATTAGACCAATCATTTTTTAATATCAGGAGCCCGCAGGGTGCGAGCCAGTCAGTTTGTGCCACTCCATAGTTTCTAAGCCAATTAGTTTAATTTGTTCAAGCCCTTCGTGGACCAATCAGTCTCTTATGACCTTGGTCGTCAGCATTTGCACAACTCCTTGGGTGGGAGTAGCAGAATGTGGTATCAGTCTCCTATGACCTTGGAGGTCTGAGGCAGTCTGCTACGGCTTATGGTGCAGACTACTAAGGCTTACAGTGTGGGCTATTAAGGCTTATGGTGCAGGCTATTTACAGAAACCAAATAAGTGGTTTACTTTATTACTCATTTCCCATCCTTGAGGGCTATCTCATGCCCTTTTTACCTAGTTTTATATTAGGAGCGGGCTCTGATACAATGAGAAGAGGGATTCTTTACTTGCTTTCAACAGCGAGTAAAGCCTGGAGTTTGAGGTATGCAGGGGCCCGCTTAAGCTCCCTTTGGAGCGTGATAGTATTTGGGCTTCTGAATTCTTGGGCCTTTCATTTCCCACTTTTTCTCTTGTTAGTAGTTCTAATCCTAGAACTTGGAAGGACTAAATGTAATCTTCCTCTCTGCCCTGAAGGCCCTTATATTGTTGTCTAAGTATCATTATCTGGACTGCGCTCACTCGTTCTCTAACAAAAGTAAAAATCTATTAAGTATGCAAGGTCCAACTGAAATCTTCAGGAGCAAAGCCATTAAGGGTCCCTTCAGGGTGGAAAGCAGAGTAGTCATCCAGGGGGACTTGTTGAACCATCCCTCAAACCATCCTTGGTCAGTTTCCCTCTCCCTTCAACGCTTTTCTAGTCTTTCCCTGAGTTTGCTCATGGAGTCTCTGATAGCTCCTGAGTGATCTACATAAAAGCAACATTCTTCCTTTAAGGTTGCATATAATCCGCCTTCTTTTAGGAACAGTAGGTGTAATCCCCTCCGGTTTTGTAAGACCACTTCAGATAAGGAGGTCAGGGACTCCTCTAGATTACTAACAGATTTCTCTAAAGCTTGGAGATCCTCATTTGTGACAGCATGTAGTTCACCAAGCCCACTTTCTAATTGTTGTGGTCCCGTGACCAGGGCTGTGGTCCCCATCCCCACACCGGTGGCTATCCCTAAGCCAAGTATGACTGCTAGGGTAAGGGTTACAGGCTCCCTTTTGGATCGGGTGGGATGATAGTCATATTCATCGATGACTACTTCCTCGGGATGGTAGTAAACCCGGGGGACAAGCTGGACCATTATACAGAAATTTTCGGATGGGTTAAAAACTGAAGTAGAAACACAGGCAGTTAGCCCAGTATCATATGCCCACCACCTGTTATACCCTGGCACTAGATATTGGTTGTCTGAAGTCTGACTATAGGTCAGAGTAACATTACAAAGATGTTGGTGGGACGGGGGGCCTTTCCTATACATGCCCCCTTCCTGAGACCTCCGGGAGAGTCAACTTGTTTTTGGTCCCCCATGAACACCGGCTATTATGTTCTTTAGTCATATTAAACTCTCCCATAGTTGCCATCCCCTCATAGTAGGGTGGTCCTGAGGATAAACAAAGCCAGCAGGCAGAGGTAATGTTGGGTTGGTGGCATTTATGGCAAGGAAGGCCCCTTGGATAAGGTTAAAGAGCCTCTGTCCTGTCCTGTGTGGGGCTTCCGAGTGTGGGCTAGTCAGAGGGGTTCTAGCAGTCGTTATGTGATGGGTCTTGGCTGCCACTGTGGGTGGGAGCTTGGGTAATGCCACTTTAGGGGGTCCCTATTCTACTAGAACTTTATTAGGTCCTATTGGTCTTGGGGTGGGAGGCTCTATCTTAAGTTGTATAGTAAAGGTTAGGTCCTTATCCCATCCTGTCATATAAAACCTGAGTCCTCAAGTTTTACCTTTTATACAGTCTCAGGATTCTCGACCTTGGGGGGTGAAAGAGATGCTGAGAGGAACTGCTTTTTTCCCATCTAATCCTTCCTGCACAGTAATCAGGCCCCAGGAGGAAACTGGGTGCCAGTAGGTATTGCCTGTAGTTTCACAACCCCAGTATTTACAGTAGAACTGTTTTATCCCTCCACAACTTCGTTTAGAAGTTCGGGGGCAGACATAAAGTGGAGTATGCTGCATCTTATGTTGGGCTGGCCCAGAGCTGCACCCCGGGTTGTCTGCCATGTATTGGCCTTGGGAGATGACCCCTTGCGTGAGTGCCCGCTTAGCCACATGAGAGTGGACTTCTCTAGGGACCTCCTCCGGGGTGAGCTCTGGGATATCCCAAAATTCTACCCCGGCTACCAGGGCACATATGTCTGGGGTCAGGACAGGCCACCAAGTCCAGGGGGGCGTTTCCCTAGTTGCAGTCCATATTATATCCCCCGTTTGAGAAAGCACTTGCTAAGTCAACATTTGGGGGGCATGGGTATTGGAGGCATCACCTAGCTGGAGAAGGAGAAGCCACACGGCAAAGCCTAAGTTTAAGGGTATTGTCTGTCCTCTCGGCTTGCCATTCAGGGCCCGGTGGCGGAGTGGGCTTGAAGTGAGATGCATGGATCCAGGCGGGTATTTCTTCAACTTTTATGGCCGTTGGAGTGGTCAGTAGGATGAGGTAGGGGCCCTTCCACCGAGTCTCAAGGTTTCCTGCGTGGTGGCATCTGACATAGACCGAATCTCCCACCTGGAAATGATGTGGGACCTGTAAGTCTCCTTCTCCTGAGTAAGCGTCCCGGAGTCACTTCCACGTTCGTTGTCTCACCCACTCAAGCACCTGGAGCCTAGAGAAAAGAGGCTGGGAAAGCGGCACATCAGTACTATGTACAGAGGTTATTTCTACCAGTGGAGGAGGCCCCCCGTATAGCAATTCATAGGAGGTCAGTCCAAATTGTCCCGGTGTGTTTCTGACCCTAAAGAGCACAAAGCGTAGGAGAGCTATCCAATCATTAGCACCAATCTCTGAGGTCAATTTGGTGAGGGTCTCTTTAATGGTTCTATTCATCCTTTCTACCTGTCCTGAACTTTGGGGTCTGTATGCACAATGTAATTTCCAATCAATCCCCAATATTTTGGCCAGTCCTTGACTTACCTGGGCAACAAAGGCTGGACCATTGTCTGATCCTATTACCTTGGGTATCCCAAATCTTGGGAAAATTTCTTCCAGTATTTTCTTAGCTACCACGGTTGAGGTTTCTTTCTTGGTAGGATAAGTCTCTACCCATCCTGAAAAAGTGTCTACAAAAACTAGTAACTACTTATTATCATACTTAGTTGGTTTTACCTCAGTGAAGTCCACTTCCCAGTGAGCACCTGGGCTGTCTCCCCTTAGCCTCTTCCCAGGAGGCATTCTTGAGGGATTAGTATTGACCATCTGGCAAGGTACACAATGCTTGACTACTGAGCCAGCTATCTCTGGCAACCTCAGAATATGGTAAGGAGACTTCTGTAGCAGTTTTTGTAGATGTTTGGCCCCCAGATGGGTTAGGCGGTGTATTTGTTGAACGTATTCTAGTCCCTTTGCTTGAAGTAGAATCTCTTTTCCCTCTGAGGTAAAACAGGCCCCCTCCGGAGTTTCGGAGAACTGGCATAACTTTCTAAATTCTTGCCACTCACCTGGGGTATATTGTTGCTCACTCTTTTGGTTTTTTGGCTTTTCTATTATGGGCAGAAGGGTGACCCCCTGGGCAGCCTATTTGGCCATTTGGTCAGCCATCTGGTATCCTTTGGAGATAAAATCTTTGGCTTTTTGGTGGCCAGGGCAATGCATAATGGCCAGTCTTTTGGGTAAATGTAGAGCTTCTAGCAAACTTAGAATTTCTTCTTTGTTTTTAATTTCTTTCCCTGCTGAAGTAAGTAGCCCTCTCGGTTTGTAGACGGCCCCTTGTACGTGTGCAGTAGCAAAAGCGTAGCTGCTGTCCGTGTAGATATTCACAGACTTTCCTTTAGCTAGTCGTAAGGCCTGTGTGAGGGCTATGAGCTCAACCTTTTGTGCTGAAGTTTCTTCTGGCAGACTGCTGGCCCAGACTGTTCGTGTCCCGTCTACTGTCGCCGCCCCAGCCATCCTCTTACCTTCTACAATGTAACTGCTTCCATCTGTGAACCAGGTTAGTGTTCTTCCAGTCAGTGGGACATCTGTGAGATCCTTTCGGATCCCAGTTTCCTCAACCAGCAGTTGATGACAGTCATGAGTCACTGTCTCATCAGTTTCTTCAGGCAGAAGAGTAGCAGGGTTGAGGATGGCAGGTGGGGCAAACGTTATCCTGTCGGTGAGGAGCAGGCTCTGGTAGTGAGTCATACGGGCATTAGTCATCCATCAGTCTGGGGGCTGCCAGACAATGCTCTCCAGGGCACGGGAGGCAATGACAGTTATCCTCTGCCCTAGAGTTAGTTTATCAGTATCTTTGATCAACGTGAACACTGCCGCTATGGCTTTTAGACATATAGGCCATCCACTAGCCACGAGGTCAAGTTTCTTTGATAGGTAGGCAACGGGTCTTCTCCATGGCCCTAAGGATTGGGTTAGGACTCCCCGGGCTATCCCCTTACGCTCATCTACGTAAAGGGTGAATGGTTTAGTCACATCAGGGAGGGCTAGGGCAGGCGCACTTAATAGTGCCTTCTTGACGGCATCAATTGCCCCCTGGTGTTCAGAGGTCCAAATGAATTTTCCTTTCTCTTTAGTTAGTGGATAGAGGGGGGCTGCTAGGGTTGCAAACCCTGGGATCCATAGTCTGCAGAACCCAGCTGTCCCCAGGAACTCTCTAATTTGTCTGGCCGTAGTTGGAACTGGTATTTGTATTATAGTCCTCTTTTGTGCCTCTGTCAGCCATCTTTGTCCGTCCCGCAAGGAGTACCCCAAATATGTTACCTCTCTTTTGCATATTTGGGCCTTCTTAGCTGAGGCTCGGTAACCAAGGTCAGTCAGCTCCAGTAGTAACGCTTTTGTACTTTTTAGACAGTCCTGTTGGTTAGCTCCTGCCAGGAGTAAGTCAACATATTGAAGGAGGGTTACCTGGGGGTGTTGAACTCTAAAATTGGTTAGGTCCCTTTGTAGGGCTTCATCAAAGATGGTTGGGGAGTTCTTGAATCCTTGGGCTCGGGGAGGGGTCTGAGCCCCATCCTCCCTAGTCTTTATTTTATTTTATTTTTTTTAAGGGTTAGGACCCTAGGTCTTTTGTTGTTCTTCTTAGGGCAGTCTCTTGCCCAGTGTCCTTTTTCCTTGTAACAGGCACATTGATCTGTATCAAGTTGGGTCCTGTTGCCCAGGTTCCCTATCTGCCTAGGGCCTGTCCTAAACTTTTGAATATTTTTCTCTCTTTTTCCTTTTTTTTTTCCTACCATTGTGGCCAGGGTCCTGGTCAGATTTTTCTCTTGTCTATTGCACCTATCCTCCCTTTCCTCTCTCTCTTTCTTATGTCTCTCCTCGCATTCTTCTCTCTCTCTTTTTCCTGTCTCTCCTCGCATTCTTTTCTCTCTCTTACTTTCCTTTGCTCGTTTTCTTTTTCTGTCTCCCTTTTGTAATATACCTTTTCTGCCTTTTTTATTAAATCATGTAGCTCAGCTTCCTGTAATCCCTCCAATCTCTGAAGTTTCTTTCTGATATCAGGAGCTGACTGTCCTGTGAAAACTAATGTTACTGAGCCTTTTTGAATCTCAGAGGTGGGGTCAAAGGGTGTGAACCTCCTAAATGTTTCCATGAGCCTCTCAAGAAACATTGAGGGAGACTCCGTTGGCCCCTGCATCATCTCTCTCACCTTGGCCAAATTGGTGGGCCTTCTGGAGGCACCTCGGAGACCCGCCATCAGAGCCTGGCGATAGATTTTTAAGCTCTCCTTACCTTCAGCCTTATTGTGGTCCCAAACAGGGCGAGTCAGAGGGAACCCCATGTCTATCTCATGCTGCAGCTGCGTGGGCCGCCTGTTGGCCCCAGGGACATTTTTTTTTTTTTGGCCTCTATTAAAATTTTCTCTCATTCTTCGGTTGTGAAGAGTGTCTGCAACAGCTGTTGGCAATCGTCCCAAGTAGGCTGATGAGAAAACATAAGAGATTCCATCAGCTTCCTGAGGTGTTGGGGTTCCTCTGAAAAAGGGGGGTGGTTAGCTTTCCAGTTATAAAGATCTGCAGAGGAAAAAGGCCAATATTGCAGGGGTTGTAGTTGGCCCCCCAGCATGGGAGGACCTGCCTCGCGTAGCGGCAGTGTTATAATTCCATTTGCTCCCTCCGGGGTAGCATCTCTCCGGCTCCACGTCCTTGCGGCCGGCCCTCCCATTTCCAGGGGCTCGGGAGGGGCGGAGGGAGGAAGCCCTGGAAAGCTGGGAGGCGGAGGCTTGGGGAGGGGGAGGCTTGGGGAGGGGGAGGCTTGGGGAGGGGGGGGTGGAGGGGCGGAGGCTTGGGAAGGGTGGAGGGCGGAGTTTCGGGAAGGTCGAGGGGCGGAGGCTTGGGAAGGGTGGAGTTTCGGGAGGGGTGAGAGGCCCTCTCTCAGCTCCTGGGACTAGGTAATGGGGGGAGGGGCAGGCCGAATCTCCTGCCAAGCAGGAGGCTCTTTGATCTCAGGATAGATGCGAGGGGGAGGTCTGGCTCCCTCAGGAGAGGGCTTTTTTGCATTTTCGAGAGTCAGGACTCTGGAGCTTGAGTTCCTGGGTTTATTTAGCCACAGCCTGACCCACGGCGGGGGGGTTGTCCACCAAATCCTTCCAGGTGAGGATATAAGCCTCTTGGTTGAGACTGCCGCTATGGCTTTTAGACATATAGGCCATCCACTAGCCACAGGGTCAAGTTTCTTTGATAGGCAGGCAACGGGTCTTCTCCATGGCACTAAGGATTGGGTTAGGACACCCTGGGCTATCCCCTTATGCTCCTCTAGTATAGGGTGAATGGTTTAGTCACATCAGGGAGGGCTAGGGTAGGCGCACTTAATAGTGCCTTCTTGAAGGCATCAAATGCCCCCTGGTGTTCAGAGGTCCAAGTGAATTTTCTTTTCTCTTTTGTGGTGGATGGATTCAGGTGTCCCCCAGAAACTTAGGTGTTCTGAATGCTAGGTTCCCAGCTGATGGATATTTGGGAATTAATGCCTCCTGGAGGGAGTGTGTTGTTGGGGGGCGGGCTTATGTGATTTATAACCAGTTTTCCCATGCTAGTGTTTGCCACACCCTTCGGTTGCCGTGTCCCACCTTATGTTGGCCAGGGGGTGATGTCCACCCTCTGCTCTTGCCATCGATTTCCCCTGCCATCGTGGAGCTTCCCCTCGAGCCTGTAAGCCAAAATAAATCTCTTTTTCCCAGAGCTACTCTTGGTTGGGTGATTTCTAACAGCAATGTGAACCGGACAGCAACATCTTTACTTTACAATATCAACCTATTAAGTATCCTCCTCTCTTCCTTTCTCTACCCTTCATGTCTCCTTTTCAACTTACTGGCCTCTGCTACTAAGTATTTTCATTCTCACGCAGAAGCCCAGTCATCTGTAGCTAGGATCCACGTATGAGAGAGAACATGTGGCGCTTGCCTTTCTGGGTCTGGGTTACCTCACTTAGTATAATCCTTTCCAGGTCCATCCATTTCTCTGCAAATTTCATAACTTCATTTTTCTTTACTGCTGAGTAGAACTCCATTGGAGAAATGAGCCACATCTTCATTATCCACTCATCTGTTGAGGGACATCTAGGCTGGTTCCATTTCCCAGCTATTATAAATTGAGCTCAATAAACATGGCTGAGCACGTATTTCTAAGGAAATGAGATGAGTCCTTTGGATATATGCCTAGGAGTGCTATAGCTGGGTCATATGGTAGATCAATATTTAGGTGTTTTAGGAACCTCCACACTGTTTTCCACAATGGCTGGACCAGATTGCATTCCGACTAGCAGTGCAGAAGGGCTCCTTTTTTTCCACATCCCCGCCAACATTTATGATCATTTGTTTTCATGATGGTGGCCAATCTGACAAGAGTGAGATGGAATCTCAATGTAGTTTTAATCTGCATTTCCCTGATGATTAGTGACGTAGAACCTTTTTTTAGATGCTTATATGCCGTTCACATTTCTTCCTTTGAGAACTCTCTATTTAGCTCCATAGCCCATTTTTTGATTGGCTTGTTTGCTTCCTTATTATTTAACTTTTTGAGTTCTTTGTATATCCTAGATATTAATCCTCTATCAGATATATAGCTGGCGAAGATTTTTTCCCATTCTGTGTGTTGCCTCTTTGCTTTTTTCACTGTGTCCTTTGCAGTACAAAATCTTTGTAATTTCATGGGGTCCCAGTGATTAATCTGTGGTTTTGTTGCCTGAGCAATTGGGGTTGTATTCAGAAAGTCTTTGCCAAGACCAATATGTTGAAGGGTTTCCCCTACTTTTTCCTCTAGCAGTTTCAGAGTTTCAGGTCTGATGTTAAGGTCTTTAATCCATTTGGACTTAATTCTTGTGCATGGCGAGAGAGAAGAATCTATTTTCATCCTTCTGCAGATATATATCCAGTTTTCAAAACACCATTTGCTGAAGAGGCTGTCTCTTCTCCAATGAGTATTTTTGGCATTTTTATCAAATATCAGGTGGCTATAGCTACTTGGACTTACATCTGGGTCCTCAGTTCTATTCCACTGATCTACATGTCTGTTTTTGTGCCAGTGCCATGCTGTTTTTGTTACTATGGCTCTATAGTATAGGTTAAAATCAGGTATGGTGATACCACCCACCACATTTTTGTTGCTCAGTATTATTTTAGATATTCAAGGTTTTTGTGATTCCAAATGAATTTTTGGATTGTTTTTTCTATTTCCATGAAGAAAGCCTTTGGAATTTTGATAGGGATTGCATTAAATGTGTAGATTGCTTTAGGTAAGATTGCCATTTTCACAATAATTGATTCTTCCAATCCAGGAAAAAGAGATGTTTCTCCACTTTCTAGTGTCTTCTGTAATTTCTCGCTTGAGTGTTTTAAAGTGCTCATTGTAGAGAGTCTTTACTTCCTTGGTTAGGTTTATTTCAAGGTACTTTATTTTCTTTGGTGCAATTGTGAACGGGAGTGATTCTCTGATTTCATCCTCTGTGTGTTTGTTGTTAGCATATATGAAGGCTACTGATTTTTGTGTATTTATTTTGGATCCTGCTACATTGCCGTAGATTTTGATCAGCTCTAACAGTTTGCTAGTAGATTCTTTAGGGTCCTTTATGTATAGAATCATGTCATCTGCAAATAATGATAACTTGATCTCTTCCTTTCCAATTTGTATCCCTTTTATGTGTGTCTCTTGCCTTATTGCTATGGCTAAGACTTCCAAAAGTATATTAAATCAAAGTGGGGACAGTGGACACCTTGTCCTGTTCCTGATTTTAGTGGAAAAGCTTCCAGTTTTTCTCAATTTAGTAATATGTTGGCTGTAGGCTTGTCATAAATAGCCTTTATTATATTGAGGTATGTTCCTTCTATTCCCAGTCTCTGTAGGACTTTTATCATGAAGGGATGTTGGATTTTGTCAAATGCTTTCTCTGCGTCTAATGAGATGATCATGTGATTTTTGTCCTTCAACCCGTTTATGTAATGTATTACATTTATAGATTTGGGTATGTTGAACCATCCCTGCATCTCTGGGATAAAGCCTACTTGGTCAGGGTGAATGATCTTTTTGATATACTCTTGTATTCTGTTTGTCAATATTTTGTTGAGATTTTTTTGCATCTATGTTCATGAGGGAGATTGGTCTGTAATTTTCTTTTTTTGTTCTACCTTTGCCTGGTTTTGGTATCAGGGTGATGCTGGCCTCGTAGAAGGAGTTTGGTAGAATTCCTTCTTTTTCTATTTCCTGGAAAAGCTTAAGAAGCAATGGTGTTAGATCTTCCTTAAAAGTCTGGTAAAATTCAGCAGTGAATCCATCTGGGCCTGGGCTTTTTTTAGTTGGGAGATTATTGATAACTGTTTGGATCTCCAGGTTTGTTATAGGTCTATTTAAGTGATTAATCTCATTTTGATTTAATTTAGTTAGGTCATATAGATCAAGGAAATCATCCATTTCTTTCAGGCTTTCATACTTTGTTGAGTATATGCTTGTATATTAAGACCCTCTTATTTTTTGAATTTCTGTGGACTCTGTTGTGATGTTACCTTTTTCATCTCTGATTTTATTAATTTGTGTGTCTTCTCTCTTTCTTTTGGTCAGATTTGCTAAGGGTTTATCAATCTTGTTTATCCTTTCAAAGCACCAACTCTTTGTTTCATTAATTGTTTGGATTGGTTTTTTTGTTTGTTTGTTTGTTTGTTTCTATTTCATTAATTTCTGCCCTAATCCTTATTATTTCTTCCCACCTACTGAGTTTTGGTTTCCCTTGTTCTTCTTTTTCCAAGGCTTTAAGGTGAAACATTAGGTCGTTTACTTGCAACCTTTCTAATTTTTTAGCATAGGCAGTTAAGGCTATAAATTTACCTCTTAGGATTGCCTTCATTGTGTCCCAGAGATTTTGATATGTTGTGTTGTTATTATCGTTTGACTCTATAAATTCTTTGATTTCCTTCTTGATTTCTTCATTGACCTATTCATCATTTAGTACTGTATTGTTTAGTTTCCATGATTTTGTGTATGCTCTATAGCCTTTCTTGTTACTGATTTGTAGTTTAATTCCATTGTGGTCAGATAGAATGCAAGGAATTATTTCAGTTTTCCTGAATTTGTTAAGAATTGCTTTGTGTCCTAATATATGGTCTATTTTAGAGAATATTCCATGTGCAGCTGAAAAGAATGTATATTCTGCAGCATTTGGATGAAATGTCCTGTATATATCAGTTAGGTCCATTCCATCTATGACCCCATTTAGTCCAGATGCGTCTCTGTTTATTTTTTCCCGGGATGACCTGTCAATTTATGAGAGTGTGGTGTTAAAATCACCCACCACCACTGTGTTTGATGTTATTTCTGACCTTAGTTCTAATAGTGTTTGTTTGATGAATTTGGGAGCCCCCATGTTAGGTGCGTATATGTTTAGGATTGTAATGTCCTCCTGTTGGAGTCTGCCCTTAATCAATATATAGTGACCTTCCTTATCTTTCTTGACTAACGTTGGACTAAAGTGTACCTTGACAGATATTAGGATAGCAATCCCAGCTTGTTTTCTAGGCCCATTTGCTTGAAACACCGTCTTCCAACCTTTCACCCTAAGATAATGTCTATCCTTTGTCCATAGGTGAGTTTCTTGGAGACAACAAATTGTAGGATCCTGCTTTTTAACCCAGTCTGTAAACCTATGTCTTTTGGTTGGGGCATTGTGGCCGTTGATATTAAGAGATATTATTGAAAGGTGTGTATTTATGTTTGCCTTCTTTTTTTTTTTTTTTTGTGGTTCTGGTTCTACCTGTGTTCTGTTGTGTTAACCAGTATTTGAATATTGCTTGTATTTTCTAGGTTCCTTATATGTGTGCTTTTCCTTTTCTTCAGCATGGAGGATCCTACCAATTTTTTCTGTAGAGATGGTTTTGTCTTCAAATACTCCTTTAGCCTGCTTTTGTCATGGAATGTCCTTATTTCTCCATCTATTTGAATGGATACCTTTGCAGGATAAAGTAACCTTGGTTGACAGTTGTTATCTTTCAGAACTTGGAATATATCACTCCAAGCCCTTCTGCCTCTAAAAGTTTGTGTTGAATAATCTGCTGTAATCCTGATGGGCTTGTTTTTGTAGGTATCTTGATTTTTCTCTCTAACTGCTTTCAATATTTTTTCCTTGATTTGTGTGTTTGGAAGTTTGATTATAATATGGCAAGGAGAGGTTTTTTCCAGGTTTTGTCTGGCTGGGGTTCTAAAGGCTTCCTGTATCTGCATTGGCACCTCTTTTCCCAATTTGGGGGAAATTTTCTTCTATGATTTTGTTGAAGACGCCTACTATGCCTTTTGAGTGGAATTCTTCCCCTTCTACTATGCCGTGAATTCTAATATTTGATCTTTTCACAGTGTCCCGAATATCTTGAAATTCCCACTCATACTTTTCTATAAGTTTGTCTTTCTCTTTGTTGGACTGTATTAGATCTGCCACCTGGTCTTCTAGCTTAGATATTCTGTCCTCTCCTTCATCCATTCTAATGGTGTGATTTTCTACAGAGTTTTTTATTTCATTAACTGTGTTCTTCATTGCTAGTAATTCTGACTGGTTTTTCTTTATTATTTCTATTTCCTTATTTATGTCTTGTATTGCCTTCTTTATTTCATGAAATTGGTGTCCTGCATCTTCTTTGATGCGTTTGATTTCCTCTTTTAAGTTCCTCTTTGACTCCTTTGATTTGTTCTCTGACTTCTTTGGACATATTTACAATCATTCTCTTGAAATCTTTCTCAGGCATTTCCTCTAACTCATTCTCACTGGAGGACATTTCTGATGCATTAATACTTTTACGTGGATTTATATCATCTTGCTTTTTGGTATTTCTTGTGTTATAATGTATATATTTTTGCTATTTGGATTAAGTTAATGCTTGGATTTTCTAGCTAGCTTGGTTTTCTTACCTGTGTCAATTGATTTGATGTTATATATTTTCAGGGTGTGGCTCTTAAGTCTTTGAGAGTATCTACAAAGGTGCTCCTAGGGGTTGAGTTTCCCTGCTATGGGTGTATTCTAGAGGGCTGAGTGGAATAAAATACAGGTAGATTCTAAAAGTTCACTAAACACTGTACCCATTCAATCAACAGCCCCAAATATGTATGCCAGAGTAGTTATTATAACAACCAGACCCTCTATCAACAAGGAGGTTATAATTTCTGGTCTGTTGAGGGATCCAAGTCAGCTTGTGACCAAGTGAGAGCCTTCCCTGGTGCAATCCCAGTTATCTTGGATGATTTTGGTCTCAGTCAAGTTGCTTCCTGGTCGTCAGGCTGCTGTTCTGATTTCTGGAGCTGGGCACTGGCTTTTCCTGCGGGGTAAACCGAGCCTGGCAACTGTGGTCCTGCAGATCAGCACCCTGCTGTTGGAACTGCTCTTGCTATAAAGCTGCTGCTGCTGGGTCTGTCAGCAGCTGATGCTGCTGCTGCTGCTGCTGGGCCCACCGCTGCTACTCCCTCTGCTGCTGCTGCTGCTGCTGTAGTTGCCACTTCTGCAAACACTGGTGCTGCTGAAGCTGCTGCAGCTGGGTCCTTTGCTGCTGCTGCCACTGAAGCTGCTGCTGCTGGGTGTGCCGATGCTGCCCCTAGTGGATCTGCTCCTGCTTGCGTCCCAATGTTGGCTCAAGTTGGCGTAGCCGGATCCTGGGACTCTGCTCTGTTCACTGGAGCTGGGCTCAGGCGTTGGGGGAGGGGAGGGATCTGCAGCTGCTCTGGTTCTCTCGCTGTCCACATGTTCTTCTACGTCGTGGTCTGCTCCTCGGTTGCTCACTGCCTCTCTCCCTTCACGTTTCCTGAGTTGCGAAGAGCACTGGTGTGAGTGGAAGCTCCCGCACCTGGCTTTTCCTGCGGCTGGAGCTGAGTCTGGCAGCTTTGTGTTGCCCCGCAGCTGTGGTTGGCGGAGCTGCCGGGCCGCCTTTTCGGCACCTACGGGCTCTGGATGCTCTGGATCTCTTCTCCTTCTCTGCTGCTGCTTCAGTTTCCTATACACCTCACTTTTTTTTAGTAAAAGTGTGTATTTTGCTGAGTTGGTTTTTTTGGTTTTTTTTTTTTTTTTTGGTCTTTTTTTTCCCCCCAAGCTGCTTTGGCTTGGTACCTAGGCCGCCATCTTAACCGGAACCCCTATGATTTTTTAATTTCTCTGGTATCTGTTGTGATTGTGCCTTTTTCATCTCCAATTTTATTAAGTTGTGTCTCTTCTCTTTTTCTTTTGGTCTATTTGCTAAGGGTTTATCAATCTTTATCCTTTTTTAAAAATTTTTTTATTTTTTTAAAAATTTTTTTTATTCTTTATTGAGAGTTTTTTTTATTCTTTATTTATTTGAGAGTGACAGAGAGAGAAAGAGGCAGATGGAGAGAGAGAGAGAGAATGAGCATGCCAGGGCTTCCAGCCACTGCAAACGAACTCCAAATGCATGCGCCCCCTTGTGCATCTGGCTAACGTGTGTCCTGGGGAATCGAGCCTCGAACCGGGGTCCTTAGGCTTCATAGGCAAGTGCTTAATCGCTAAGCCATCTCTCCAGCCCATTCTTTATCCTTTCAAAGAACCAACTTTTTGTTTCATTGATTCTTTGGATTTTGTTTGTTTGTTTCTGTTTCATTAAATTCTCCTCTAATCTTCATTATTTCTTCCTATTGATTTTCTGTTTGCCCTGTTCTTTTTTTTCCTGGACCTTAATGTGAAGCATTAAGTTGTTTCCTTGGGACCTTTATATTTTCCTAATATAGGCACTTAAAGCTATAAATTTCCCTCTTAGGACTGCCTTCATTGTGCCCCAAAGGCTTTGGTATGTTGTGTTCTCATTATCATTTGACTCTATGAATTTTTTTATTTCCTTCTTGATTTCTTCATTGACCCATTCATCATTTAGTAGTGTATTGTTTAGTTTGCATGATTTTTTATATGCTCTGTAGCTTTTCTTGCTGTTGATTTGTAGTTTAATCCTATTGTGATCAGATACAGTACCAGGAATTATTTCAGTTTTCCTGTATTTGTTAATATTTGCTTTGTGTCCTAATATGGTCTATTTTAGAGAATGTTCCATGTGCTGGTGAAAAAAATGTATATTCTGCAGCATTTGGATGAAATGTCATTTATATATATCTGTTAGGTCCACTTGTTCTATGAATTCATTTAGTCCAGATGGACCTGTGTTTATTTTTTGCCAATAAGACCTGTCAATTGATGAGATTGGGGTGTTGAAGTCACCCACTATAAGTGTGTTTGGTGTTATCTATGTCCTTTATTCTAATAGCATTTTTTTTTAATTGGGAGACAATAAATTGAAGGATCCTGCTTTTTAACCCATTCTGCAAACCTATGTTTTTTGATTGGGGTATTGAGGCTGTTTATATAAGAGTTATTATTGAGCTGAAAAGATGGCTTATTTGTTAAGGTGTCTGCCTGTGAAGCCATAGGACCCAGGTTTGATTCCCTAGGACCCACATTAGCCAGATGCACAAGGTGCTTTCCCCATTCTCCTTCCCTCCCTCCCTCTCCTCCTCTCTTGTTCTCTCTTTTCCTCTCTCCCTCCCTTCTTCTTTCTCTCTCTCTGAAATAAAAAGTTATAAAAGATTTTTAAAAGAGTTATTGTTGAAAGTGTGCATTTATTTTTGCCATTTTTTGTTTTGTAGTTCATCCGTTTTTACTTTTGCTTTGTTGTAGTAACTAGTATTTGAGTATGGTTTGCTTTTCCCACATTCCTTATGTGTGTGCTTTTTTTTTCTCTTCAGCATGGAAGATCCTTTCACATACTTTGTGTAGAGTTTGTTTTGTCTTCAAATAGTCCTTTAGCCTGCTTTTGTTGTGATATGTCCTTATTTCTCCATCTGTTTGAATGGATAGCTTTGCAGAATAAAGTAACCTTGTTTGACAGTTGTTATCTTTCAGAACTTGAAATAAATGCATCATTCTAAGCCCTTCTGGCTTTTAATGTTTGTGTTGAGTAACCTACTGTTATCCTGATATATACATGTATATGACTTGATTTTTCTTTCTCACTGCTTTCAGTATATTTTCTTTGGTTTGTATGTTTGGTAGTTTAATTATAATATGGTGAGGAGAGGTTCTTTCTGGTTTTGTCTGTTTGGTATTCTAAAGGCTTCCTGTATCTGCATTGGCATCTCTTTTCCAATTTAGGGGAAGTTTCTTCTATGATTTTTTTTTTTTTTTTGGCAGTTGGGAGAGGCTTTTATTGGGGTTCAAACAGGGAAAAGGGAATTGGCAGTTACAGGATTGGCTGACATTTAGCAAGAATACACATGTTACAAAATGATTGGTTACATTGCAGCTGAGGAACAAACGTATCTATGACCACAAGAATGTGTAACATCTACGTGGTCCTTTCTGATTGGTCCGTACTATGGGTGTGGGGCAGTTTGTGGTTTTTCCAGCAACTGTTGTGTCTTAACTAGGAAAAAAAAAAACTTAGGCCTACTAAGGCCTGTCTTGGTGTCACTCTAGTTTGGTCCTTCATTTCCCCCCTCTTCTAGTAACTATGGGGAGCCTAATCATGGGTCCTTGTTAGGGAATTGGCTATTGGATTTGGGTGCCAGAACCTGGTTAGGTTTTATAGGCACTGGGGGACCCTGACAGGTTCAACTTTCAGTTTAATGGTGTTGCAGTCCGGTTCGCATTGCTGTTAGAAATCACCCAACCAAGAGCAGCTTCTGGGAAAAAGAGATTTATTTTGGCTTATAGGCTCGAGGGGAAGCTTCATGATGGCAGGGGAAAACGACGGCATGAGCAGAGGGTGGACATCACCCCCTGGCCAACATAAGATGGAACACAGCAACAGGAGGGTGTGCCAAACACTGGCAAGGGGAAACTGGCTATAAAGCCCATAAGCCTGCCCCCAACAATACACTCCCTCCAGGAGGCATTAATTCCCAAATATCCATCAGCTGGGGAGCTAGCATTCACAACACCTAGGTTTATGGGGGACACCTGAATCAAACCACCACAAATGGTGAATAACAGACCATCATATGATTTTTTTTTTTTTTTGAAAATACGTGCTATGCCTTAGGAATGAAATTCTTCTCCTTCTGAATTCTTATGTTTGATCTTTTCATGGTGTCCCAAATATCTTCAAATTTCCATTCATACCTTCCTATTAGTTTGTCTTTCTCTTTGTTGGACTATAGATTTGCCACCTGGCCTTCATCCATTCTACTGGTGAGATTTTCTACACAGAGTTTTTTTTTATTTCACTGACTGTGTTCTTCACTGCTGGTATTTCTGACTGATTTTTCTTTATTATTTCTATTTCCTTGTTTATGTTGTGTATTGACCTCTTTATTTCATTAAATTGGTTTCCTGTGTCTTCTTTGATTCCTTTGATTTCCTGTTTGATTTCTTTGAGCATATTTGTAATCTTTCTTTTGAAGTCTCCCTCAAATATTTTCTCTAATTCAGTCTCACTAGAGGTCATTTCTGATGTATTAAAATTTTTTGGTGGATTTATATTGTCTTGGTTTTTTTGTGTGTGTTTCTTGTAGTATAATGTAGAGATTTTTGCATCTTGGATTAATTTAATGCTTGGGTTTTCTAATTATCTGAGGATTACAATCAATCTGATATTATATATCTTCAGGATAGGAGCTTAAGGTGCTAATTGTGGCTCTTAAGACTCTCAGAGTATCTACAAAAGTGACCCTAGGTATAGGGTTGCCTGCTATGAGAGTATTCAAGTAGGCTGAGTGGAACAAAATACAGGCAAATTCTAAAATTTAATTAAACAATGTACACATTCGATGAAAAACAGCACAGAGTATTTTTTTGTTTATTTATATGTATTTATTCGAGAGTGACAAACAGAGAGAGAAAGAGACAGATAGAGAGAGAGAGAATGGGCGTGCCAGGGCCTCCAGCAACTGCAAACAAACTCTAGACGCATGTGCCCCCTTGTGCATCTGGCTAACGTGGGTCCTGGGGAATTGAGCCTCGAGCCAGGGTCCTTAGGCTTCACAGGCAAGCGCTTAACCGCTAAGCCATCTCTCCAGCCCCAGCACAGAGTATTTATGCAAATCCTCTAACAATGTCACAGTTTCTGAGGATATGTGTCACCCCACACCCTTAATCTGTCAACTGGTAGGCTAAGATTTCTGGTCTGTAGAGGATTCCAAGTCAGCTTGTGACTGAGTGAGACCCTTCCCCAACAAAGGACAGAAAAGGAAACAAAGGCACTGTAAGTCAGGAAGCAACAAATGACAAGCCCAAAATATACCTTATTTAAGAATGGCCAATCCAGTCATCCATCAGATTTAACATATAATTTACCCTGACATGGAAGGTGCACTTCCGATTCAAGCCTATATACTAGGCTTATTTGGTGGGGACTGGCCTGGTATAATCTCAATTATCTTTTGGGATGGTATTGGTCTCAATTGCTGTGTACCTGCTTGGGTCCCTCTTTGTTGTGCTGTGGGCTCAGATAGGCTGGCTGAGTTGGTGGGTCACTGCTCTGATCACCTGTGAGGTGGCCAGTATGAGTGGAAAATCCCCTCACCTGGCTTTTGCTGCGGTCATGCAGACCTGGTTCCACTGCTACTGGATCCTCTTCTGCCTGCTTCTATGGTCTCTGGGCACTCTGGGTCTCTCCTGTTTCTCTGCTGTGGTTGATAATTTCTTATGTACCTCACTTTTTAGTAGAAGAGTGTATTTTGCTGGGGGTTTTTGGCTCTTTTTTTTCCTCCCCTTTGCTTTGGTGTAGTTCCTATGTTGCCATCTGAACCGGAAGTCCAGTATAGTGTTTATTTGGCAATGGAAAGCAAAGAAGAAAGGGCCACAGAGACCTTACCTCAGACCCATGCAGCTCTAACTGGGATGGAGAGAAGGTGACAGACATCACAGATTTATGAGGACAAAACAAGCAAAGGGACTAGAGAGATGGCTTAGTGGTTAAGTGCTTGCCTGTGAAGCCTGAGGACCTCGGTTCAAGGTGATTCCCCCCAGGACCCACGTTAGCCAGATGCATAAGGGGTTGCATGCATATGGAGTTCATTTGCAGTGGCTGGAGGCCCTGGTGTGCCCATTCTCTCTCTCTCTCTGTCACTCTCAAATAAATAAATAAAAATAAAACAAAAAAATTAAAAAGAAAACAAGCAAGGGCTGAAGAGATGGCTTAACAGTTAAGGTACATGCCTATGAAGCCTAAAGACCCAGGTTCAATTCTTCAGGTCCCATGTAAGCCACATGCACATGGTGATACACACATCTGGAGTTCGTTTGCAGTGGCTAGAGACCCTGGTGTGCCCATCCTCACTCTCTGTTTCTCTGTCTTTCTCTCTCTCTGTCTCTAATAAATAAATTAATAAAAATAAAATCTTTTTTTAAAAAAGGCTCTTTCCCTCTATTTCTGGGCAATAATTTTCTCCATAACAAAATCCCTTACATGAAAATCAAATTCCAGTTGAGTAAGCCCAAGATATTAAAATATTTTGATGCCAGGAATTTAGAAGACTACGGGGAATATCTTCATAACATTGTGGGTAAGGAAAGATTTTTTTTTTTTCTTTTGGGATGTATCATGTATCACGTACTGGCCTTGAACTGACTATGTACATGAGGATGACATTGTGCTCCTGATGTTCCTTTGCTACTTTCTAAGTGCTGTGATTACAGATGTATAGCACCATGTCTTTATGCATGTGTTGCTAACAGTTGTACCCAGGGCTTATAGTATGTTGATTATGAAAATCCTCAAAAGCTGGGTATGGTGGTATATGCCATATCCCAGCACTTGAATGGCAGAGGTAGGAGGATTGCCATGAGTTCAAGGCCGCCCTGAGACTACATAGTAAATTCCAGGATAGCCTATGCTAGAGTGAGACCCTACTTCTAAAAAAAAAAAAAAAAAAAATTGAAAATCCTCAAAAGTGTACATATTAACATTTTGGATTATCTTAAGTGAGCTGTGCAGAGATATCAAGGATTTGTTGCAGTGGTAGTGAGGAATGGACGTACGTGTTCCAGTGTTAATGAAATTGTATATATACCAGATGGAAGAACATACTGGCAATGCTTCATGGTGGGGGAAGGTTGTTGAAACATGAGAGTAAGTGCTTCTAGCAGGAGAAGCATCAGAAATAGTGATTTCTACTAACATGCAAGACCACACACCCACAATGACATTATCTATGCAAATAATTAGTAGCAATATGTGTTCAAGAAAAATGGGCAAAGACCAGAAAAATTACTAGAGGGCTGGGAATGCAGCTCTGCTGGTAGACTTCTTGTCTAGAATGCATGAAACCCTATGTTTCATTTTCCAGCACCATATAAACCAGGTGGGGTGCTCTATATCTGTAATCCTAGTGGTTGAGAGGTTGAGGAAGGAGGATTGGAGTTCAAGGCCTCAAGCTACACAGTAAGTTTAAAATCAGCCTGGGCCACAAAAGATCCTGTCAAAAGAAAAAGAATGGAGGCCGGAGAGATAACTCAGCAGTTAAATTCATTTGCTTGCAAAAGCCTGGTGACCCAGGTCTGATTTCCCAGTGCCCATGTAAAACCAGCTGCACAAAGTGGCACATGAATCTGGAGTACATTTGCAGTGGCAGGAGGCCCTGGCATACCTATATTCACTTACCCCCCCTTCTTTTCCTCTATCTGCTGTTTCTCTGTCTTTTTCTCAAATAAAAATATTTTCTACATATGCAAAGATTTATGCAATCCTTACTCATAATTTTTCATACCGAATCCCTTATTTCTTATATATATATTTCAGAGAGAGAAAGGACACACAGAGAAAGAGGCAGATAGAAAACGGTGGGCCAGGGCCTTCAGCTGCTGCAAATGAACTCCAAAAGCATGCCCTGCCTTGTACATCTGGCTTACATGGGTCCTGGGGAATCAAACCTGGATTCTTTAGCTTTGCAGGCTAGCACCTTAACCACTAAGCCATCCCTCCAGCCTGATTTCTCCTTTCTATGAGTTGCATAAATACTTAAAAGTTGATATTTCATAACTGTGCATGTGGGACTATAAATCCCAACACATGGGAGATTAACTCAAGAGGAGCATGTTCCAGGCCAATCAGGTCTACATAGTGAAACCTTGTTTGAAAGCACAGACTGGGTTATTGCAGGCACCTTCTTCAGTAACTGTATTCTTCATTGCTAGTATTTCTGACTGGTTTTTCTTTATTATTTCTATTTCCCTATTTATGTCTTGTATTGACCACTTTATTTCATTAAATTGGTGTCTTGCCGGGCGTGGTGGCGCACGCCTTTAATCCCAGCACTCGGGAGGCAGAGGTAGGAGGACCGCCATGAGTTCAAGGCCACCCTGAGACTACAGAGTTAATTCCAGGTCAGCCTGGACCAGAGTGAGACCCTACCTCGAAAAAAAAAAAAAAAATTTGGTGTCTTGTGTCTTCCTTGATTCCTTGCAGAAAGTGGTACATGCCAGACACACAAAATGACACGTGTCTTATGGCAAGAGACCTTGACATATGATTAAAAAATTTAAGGAGCTGGAGAAATGGCTTAGTGGTTAAAGTGCTCATCTACAAAGCCTAATGACCTGTACCTAGTACCCACATAAAGCCAGATGCACAAAGTGGTGCATGTGTCTGGAGTTTGTTCATAGCAGCTAGAGGCCCTGGTGGGTCCATTCTTTGTCTGTCTGTCTATCTCTCTCTTCTCTCTTTCCTTGCAAATAAATTAGAAGACAAATAAAACCAGATGCACAAAGTCGCACATGCATCTGGAGTTTGTTTGCAGTGGCTACAGGCCCTGGTACACCCATTCTCTCCTCTCTGTCTCTCCTCTTGCAAGTAACAAACATCATAAGTTTACTAGATAGCCTTATAGACTCATTTATAGTACTCTATAAGAATGTATGCCAATGAACTTTTGTGTGTTGCAGATGGCAGGCAACAAATTTTGAGTTTGGGCATGGACTTGCAGCTGGAATGGATGAAATTAGAAGATTTCCAAAAGCACCTTGATGGGGAAGATGAAACTTTTGACACAGCAGATACAATTCCGTATAGTGAGTGGTTTCAGGATTATTCAACTTCTTTTGCAAATTTAGATTTATAAATCTTAATTTACCTTTTTTTCATTTTAGATTTATTGAGGGATGCTGTGAAAAATGGAGATTATATTACTGTAAAGGTTGCACTTAATTCAAATGAAGAATATAACTTGGACCAAGAGGTAACATGTCCTTGAAAAATTCCATAAAGAAACATGAAAAATAGCTTTTTGGGCATAATTTGGTATTTCAGTTCTTTTAGTTACAAGTTAATGCATAGTCACTTGGTAAAATCCAAACTCTGAGCCAGACAAGGTGGCTCTTTAATCACAGTATTCAGAAGGCTGAGGTAGGAGCATTGCCATGAGTTCAAGGCTAGCTGCACTACAGAATGAGTTCTGGGTCAGCCTGGGCCAGAATGAGACCCTGCCTCAAAAAATAAAATGTAGGGCTGGAGGGATGGCTTAGCAGTTAAGGCACTTGCCTGCAAAGCCAAAGGACCCAGGTTCAGTTCCCCAGTACCCACATAAGCCAGTGCAGTGGCTAGAGACCCTGGTATACCCCATTCTCTCTCTGTCTCTCTCCTCTCCGCTCCGCTCCTCTCCTCTCCTCTCTTCTCCTTTCCCCTCCCCTCCCTTCCCTCTCTCTCTCTGTTTGCAAATAAATAAAATAAAATTTACAAAATAAAAAATAAAACAAAGAGTTGTAGAGAGCTGGAGAGATGGCTTAGCAGTTAAGGTGCTTGCCTGTTGTGGTAGTTTGATTCAGGTGTCCCCCATAAACTTACGTGTTCTGAATGCTAGGTTCCCAGCTGATGGAGATTTGGGAATTAACGCTTCCTGGATGTAGTGGATTGTTGGGGGTGGGCTTATGGGTGTTAGGGCCAGTTTCCTCATGCCAGTGTTTGGCACTCTCTCCTGTTGCTATGGTCCACTTATGTTCATGCCATCATTTCCCCTACCATCATGGAGCTTCCCCCTTGAGCCTATAAGCCAAAATAAACCACTTTTTCCCACAAGCTGCTCTTGGTTGGGTGATTTCTACCAGCAATGCGAACCTGACTGCAACAGTAATGTGGTACCAGGAGTGAGGTTGCTGCTAGACACCTGGCTGTGTGGCTTTGGCCTTTTGGAGCTGAT
The DNA here is from genome assembly GCF_020740685.1 of Jaculus jaculus. Lineage (NCBI taxonomy): Eukaryota > Metazoa > Chordata > Mammalia > Rodentia > Dipodidae > Jaculus > Jaculus jaculus. The sequence continues at coordinate 72,217,523 of NC_059104.1, forward strand.
TTTCAAGAGGAATGTGGAAGGATTTGAAACCTTGGCCTAAGAGACGCCTTGTAGTGCTGCAAGTACAGCTTGATGGACTATTCTGGTCAGAATTGAAAGATCTGAATGCAGTAAGAACTGTGGACTGTGAGGTTTGGCTCATGAGGGTAAGAAAGAGCTTTGCTTGGACTGGGCTAGTAGTTTCTGTGAAAAGGTTGCAGTTATGCCTGTGTCCTGAGAAGTTGTGCAGGATTAGTCTGCATAGAAACGAACTGGTGTGAGCAGAGGGATATGGCACAGAAAAAAGTGAAATCTTTGGTCCTAAAGTGCTGCCCGTTCACCTGAAAATTGTTTGAGAGATTACAACCATTGAGATTGGGCCAGCTGACCTACACTGGGGCCAGGAAGGATATAGACTTTTTTGAAGGGGCCTGAGTGCTGAAAAAATGTCCTGTTCTTCAAAATCTGCTTTATTTTCCCCTGGATTAACAAATTGGCACCCTACCTGGTATTGTGGAGTATAAGAAATGCAGGAAAGAGAGGGTCATTGAATTTACAACACGGTCTTGTGTTTTGGAAATGGCCATGGGCAGTGTGAAGCAAGTTTGCTGGATGCCTGCATGGAGACCCCATGGGGCCGTGAGGATGAACTGTAGATTGCAATGGAGACCAAGTAGAGATGCTGAGACCACAAGATGGCTGCTAGGGAAAGCTGCCGGCCCCGATGAAGTTTTATAGGACTGTGAGTAGCCTAGCTGGAAGGGTGGAATTGGAATGCCAGAGACTTGTCGCTGGTTAGAATTATCAGACTTGGAGATTTGTCACTGGCTAGAGTGTTGGACTTGAAGCTACAGAGTTTAATGTTTGCCCTGGCTATTTTAAATCTTGTAATGGTTGAATATTTCTTTGCTATGCCCAGTGCCATCTTTTGCAGTGTGAATGTTTATTCTGTGCCATTATGGGTTGGGTGGGGGATTTTTTGGTATTATGGCTCAGTTAAAAGATCTTGGACTCTAGGGAACTTTTTTTAATGTTGTATTTATTTATTTATTCTCATTTTTTTCCTTTCCTTTCTCTTACCTTTATTTTTTTTAATTTTTATTAGCATTTTCCATGATTATAAAAAAAAATCCCATGGAAATTCCCTCCCTCCCCCCCAACACTTTCCCCTTTGAAATTCCATCATATTACCTCCCCATCTCAATCATTGTACTTACAATACAATATAATACAATACAATATCAACCTATTAAGTACCCTCCTCCCTTTATTCTCAATTTTTATTAACATTTTCCATGATTATAAAAAATATCCCATGGTAATACCCTCCCTCCCCCCCTTTCCCCTTTGAAATTCCATTCTCCATCATATCCCCTCCCCATCTCAATCATTCTACTTACATATATACAATACCAACCTATTAAGTACCCTCCTCCCTTCCTTTCTCTTCCCTTTATATCTTTTTTTTATTAATTTTTAAATTTTTATTAACATTTTCCATGATTATAAAAAAAATCCCATGGTAATTCCCTCCCTCCCCACCCCCACACTTTCCCCTTTGAAATTCCATTCTCCATCATATTACCTCCCCATTACAATCATTATACTTACATATATACAATACCAACCTATTAAGTACCCTCCTCTCTTCCTTTCTCTTCCCTTTATATCTCATTTTTAACTTACTGGCCTCTGCTACTGAGTTTTTTCTCTCTCACGAAGAAGCCCAATCATCTGCAGCTAGGATCCACATATGAGGGAGAACATGTGGCACTTGGCTTTCTGGGCCTGGGTTACCTCACTTAGTATAATCCTTTCCAGATCCATCTATTTTCCTGCAAATTTCGTAACTTCATTTTTCTTTACCACTGAGTAGAAATCCATTGTATAAATGTGCCATATCTTCATTATCCACTCATCAGTTGAGGGACATCTAGGCTGGTTCCATTTCCCAGCTATTATAAATTGAGCAGCAATAAACGTGGTTGAGCATGTACTTCTAAGGAAATGAGATGAGTCCTTTGGATATATGCCTAGGAGTGCTATAGCTGGGTCATTTGGTAGATCAATCTTTAGCTGTTTTAGGAACCTCCACACTGATTTCCACAATGGCTGGACCAGATTGCATTCCCAGACTATGGGGACTTTTAAAGTTGGATGGAATGCATTGTATTTTACATCATGTATGGATATCAGTTTATGGGGGTCAGGGGTGGCATGTGATAGTTTGATTCAGGCTTCCCCCATACATTTAGGTGTTCTGAAGGCTAGGTTCCCAGCTGATGGAGATTTGGGAATTAATGCCTCCTGGAGGGAGTTTATTGTTGTGGTCAGGCTTATGGGTTTGATAGCCAGTTTCCCCATGGTGTTTGGCACACTCTACTGTCCACCTTATGTTGGCTAGGGGGTGATGTCCACCCTCTGCTCATGCCGTCGTTTTCCCTGCCATCATGGAGCTTACCCTAGAGCCTATAAGCCAAAATAAACTACTTCTTAGCTGTGTGATTTCTGCCAGCAATGCGAACCTGTGAAGCATAAGGTCCCATGTTTGACCCTCAAGATCCCAGATGCACAAGGTGACATAAGTGTGCAAGATTGCACATGCGCACAAGGTGTTATACATGTGTGGAGTATGAATTCAGTGACTAGAGGTCCTGGTGCCCCAATTCTCTCCCTCATTCCCTTCCTCCCTCTCTCTGTCTTGTCGCTTATTAAAAAAGAAAGTACAAGCCGGGCATGGTGGCGCACGCCTTTAATCCCAGCACTTGGGAGGCAGAGGTAGGAGGATCATCATGAGTTCGAGGCCACCCTGAGACTCCACAGTGAATTCCAGGTCAGCCTGGGCTAGAGTGAGACCCTACCTTGAAACCCACCCCCCCAAAAAAAAGAACAAGAAAAGTTTAAGTGTTGTAGAGAGACTTAGCGGTTAGGGCACTTGCCTGTAAAGCCTAATGACTTGGGTTCAATTCCCCAGTACTCACATAGAGCCAGATGCACAAAGTGATGTGTGTTGAGTTTATTTGCAGTGACAGGAGGCTGTGGTGCACCCATTTTCTCTTGTCTCTGTCCTTGTCTCTGTCTGCTTTTAAATAAATAAAAATATTTTAAAAGGGGGTTTGAGAGATGATTCAGTAGTTGAAACATTTACCTGCAAAGCCTAATGACCCAGGTTCAATTCCCTAGTACCCATGTAAAGCCAGATGCACAGAAATGGTGAGTGCATCTGGAATTTGTTTGAAATGGTTGGAAGCCCTTGTGCACCCCTTCTCTCTGTCTCTCTCTGCTTACAAATAAATTATTAAGAAACATTTTTAATAAATAAATAATTCCAAACTCAGTAGAATGTAAGTATACAATTATAGTCCCTGAAATTCCTGCCTTTCCAAATGACTGGTTTGGTTGTGATGCAACTGAGTTTTATCTGGAGTTTATTAAAATACTGTTGTGATAAGGAGAGTGGCCATTGTATTTTTAAAAATAAATACATATGTGGGCTGAAGGGATGACTTAGTGGTTAAGGCGTTTGTCTGCAAAGCCAAAGGACCCAGGTTTTTTTCTCCAGGACCCATGTTAGCCAGATGCACAAGGGGGTGCATGCATCTGGAGTTCGTTTGCAGTGGCTGGAAGCCCTGGTATGCCCATTCTCTCCTTCTCTCTCTCTCTCTCTCTCTCTCTCTCTCTCTCTCTCTCTCCCTCCCTCCCTCCCTCCCTCCCTCCCTCCCTCCCTCCCTCCCTCCCTTCCTCCCTCTTTCTCTTTTAAATAAATAAATAAAATACTTTTTAAAAATCTTAACAAATTTTATTTGTTGTTAGTTAGCTTGTTTGCAACCAGAGAAAGAGGGGGAGGTGAAGATTGGCATTACAGGTCTTTTTGTCACTGCAAACAAACTCCAGATGCATGTGTCACTTTGTGCTTTATGTAGGTAATGGATAATTGAATCTGGGCCTTGTAATGCTATATAAGCAAGTACCTTAACTGCTGATCCATCTCTCCAGCCCCACCTTTATTTTATTTTAAATTTTTATTTATTTGAGAGACAGAGATAGAATGGGTGTTCCAGGGCCTCTTGCCACTGCAAGCAAACTGCAGATGCATGGACCACTTTGTGTATATGGCTTTACATGGGTATTGGCGAATCAAACCCAGGTCATTAGATTTTATAGGCAAGTGCCTTAACCATTGAGCCATCTCTCCAGCCCTATTTTATTTTATTATTTTCTTGAAAGAGGGTCTCATTGTCAGGAGCTCACCATGTAAGTTAGACTTGCTACCAGCAAGCCTCTAAGATCTACTTCTCTCTGCTTCCTCAGTACTGGTATTATAGGCATGCATTATGGCTGACATTTTTACATGGGTACTGTGGATCAAACTGGGGTCATAATGCTTACCAATCAAGCACTATCTTCCCAGCCTCCGTTTTCAAGATAAGTCTCACTGTGTAGCTCAGGCTGGCTTTAAAATCACTATGTAGTCCAGGCTTACCTTAACATCCTTATATGCTAGGATGTAGTCCTGAGCCACCACACCTGGCTTTTAAAAATTTTTACTTTTAGATAGGCACATGTTATGTATTTCATGTATGACTTTTGAGTGTCTTCCTTAGACAAGATTATATTGTCTTAGTTTTTTGCTTTGGTTTTATATTTTTAAATTTTAATATGTTGCTTAAATGGAATTACAGTTCAGATAATTACATTAGGATTTTGATTAAAATTGCAGAAAATTAATTGGGCTGTAGGATAACATTTTTTAAAATTTTAACCATCTCCTTTTTAAAAATTTATTTATTTTTTTATTTATTTGAGAGAGACAGAGAAAGAGGGGGGAAGGAGGGGAAGAGAGAGAGAGAGAGAGAATGGGTGTACTAGGCCTCTAGCAACTGCAGACGAACTCCAGATGCATGTGCCACCTTGACGTGAGTCCTGGGGAATCGAGCCTCAAACCCGGATCCTTAGGCTTCACAGGCAATTGTTTATCCACTAAGCCATCTCTCCAGCCCAACATTTTTATCTTGAATCTCCCTTCATAAACACAAGACATTTACGTTTTCATTTAGTTACATAAGCAAAATTTGTGGATATTCATACAGGTCTTATTTCCATTAGTTGTATTCCTTCACATTCTATAATACTTACTTTTTACAATGGCCGTTTTTTTATTCACATTTATTTTCCTACTGGTTGTTGCTTGTAGATGGTAAAGCTGTTGACATTTGTGTGTGTGTAGCTTCCAGTTACTTAATGAAAAAAAAAATCCTTAAATTTATTTATTTGCTCATGCATGTGTGTGTTTAGGCAGGTACTCCAGGGTCTCTTGGCCCTGCAAACAAATGCCAGACACTTACACACACCCTTTATTTATTTTTAGCTTTTCAAGGTACTGTCTTGCTCTAGTCCAGGTTGATCTAGAATTCATTATGTAGCCTCAGGGTGGCCTCAAACTCACAGTGATCCTCCTACCTCTGCCTCCTAAGTGCTAGGATTAAAGGTGTGCACCACACCTGGTGATAACTTTTGTTTTGTTTTGGGTTTTTTTGTTTGGTTTTTTTGTTTGTTTTTTTCGAGGTAGGGGTCTCACTCTAGCTCAGGCTGACCTGGAATTCACTATTTAGTCTCAGGATGGCCTCAAACTCATAGCAACCCTTTTTCTCTGCCTCCTGATTGCTGGGATTAAAGGTATGCACTACCACACCCAGCAAATAACCACTTTTTGTGTCCAGTTTTATGTAGGTGGTTGGGGCCCCTGGGCTTTCAGACTTTGTAAGCAATTACCTTATTATTTTATTATTTTTAATTATCTTTAAAAAATTTTATGTTTGCAAGAGAGAATATTGGGTACACCAGAGCTTCTTGTCACTGCAAACTATCTCCAGACACACATGCCACTTTGTGCTTGGGTTACATGGGTACTAGGTAATTGAACCAAGGCCATCTGGCTTTTCAGCCATGCACTGTGGGGTTCCCCAGAGGGGTCCCTGCTCCGGGCTGTCTACGCGACCCCAAGCACACTCACGCAGGACGCTCTCAACACAGATTCCTCTCGCAGGAGGGGTGAAGAGCCCCTAGCAATGGGTTTGGTCAGCTTATAAAGGCTAAAACCACAGGTATGCAGAGTCATAGAGGCTTTCCAGCCGTGGGTCCCTCTGATTGGGTGGGGCCTACGGGGTGGGCTCGTGTCTGGGGGCTTCAGATATGTGTTGACCGTTGATTGGTTGTGTCCAGGTGGGGAGTTATCTTAATGAGGAACTAGGAGTTGTTTGTTCAGCTCGAGTTCTGGGAATTTAGGCATTGTATAAGGCATACAAAAGGTGAGGTTCCTCATGGTATGCTTTTTACAAAATGGAGGCGGTTGCAAAATGGCAGTTCTGTGGTTCAATGCAGCAGCAAGCAAGCCATATTACAGAAGCTTAAAAGGGCATGTTAGCAGAGCAACTAGAAAACAGTGCAGCAGAAATAGGGCAACTTTTATCCTTTCAGCACCTTTAACCACTAAACCATTTCTCTAGCCCTTGTTTTTTGTCTCCCCCCCCCCCCCCCCCCCCCCGTGGTAGGGTCTCACTCTGGCCCAGACTGACCTGGAATTCACTGTGGAGTCTCAGGGTAGCCTTGAACTCACGGTGATCCTCCTACCTCTGCCTCCCGAGTGCTGGGATGTCTTGCTTAGCCCTTGTTTTTTAAGGCACTCTATCCAAGACTGACCTAGAACTCATTTTGTAGCCCAGGCTGCCATCAAACTCACAGAAATCCTCCTACCATAAGTAGGAGTACTGGGATTAAGAGTGTGAGTCATCACACCCAGCTGTTTTTTAAATTATTGTGTGTGTTATATGTGGGGAAGGGGTGGCCACCTACATAAAGAAAGCACGCGTGTGGGGAGTCAGAAGACAACCTTCAGGTGTTGATCTTCCCCTTTTACTTGTTTGAGACGTGATCTCTCTTGTTTGGTTTTGTTTCTGTGAAGACCTAACTAGTTGACTTTCTTGCTTTCATATTCTCCTGACTCTGCATTCCATTGCCATATATGTATTGGGTGCTGGGGTCTAAACTTAGGTCCTCTGGCTTGCATAGCAAGTGCTTTTTAAACACTGAGCTACCTTCCCAATCTCACTTTTTGACTCACATTGAGTTTACACTGACCTCAAACTTGCTGTATAACCAACAATGACCTTCACCTCTCCTTTTGCCTGTACCTCTTGAGTGCTAGGATTATAGGTGTAAGCCAAGCGTGGTGGCACACACCTTTAATCCCAGCATTCGGGAGGCAGAGGTACAAGGATTGCTGTGAGTTTCAAGGCCTCCCTGAGACTATATAGTGAATTCCAGGCCAGCCTGGGCTAGTGTAAAATCCTACCTGGGGAAAAAAAAAAGATTATAGGTGTAAACCACCCCAACCACTTCATGAATTTTTTTTTTTTTACTGCTTTGTATTTTGTTTTTTGTTTTTTGAGGCAGGGTCTCATTCTAGCCCAGACTGACCTGGAACTTGGGAACTCACTCTGTAGTCTTAGGGTGGCCTTGAAAGGGTGGTGATCCTCCTACCTCTGCCTCCCAAGTGCTGGGATTAAAAGCGTGAGACACCATGCCTGGCTTGCTTTGTATTTTCTAAGTAAAGTATTGATTAGAGATAAGGCAGACCTCAAAAGTTACCATTCATTTTATATCATATAAACTCTTTATATTTTTAGACTTTATTAAGGATTAAAAAATTATTTGCAAGGAGAGAGAATGAATTAGAATGGGCTTTACATGGGTACTGGAATCAAACCTAGGCCTGTAGGCTTTGCAAGCAAGCACCTTAACTGCTGAACCTTCTCTCCAGCCAGGATTTTTTTAAAAAAATATTTATTTATTTTTATTTTAGAGAGAGAGAGCCTGAGGGGAGAGAGAGAGGCTGAGAGAGAGAATTGGAATGTTAGTTACACATACACAGTTGAGAATGAACAAACTGAATACAGTAACATCACTGGCCTGTTTGGGATCCAGAACAGTAGCATTGTGTTGACATGATCCTGTCTTTCCCAGCCATTCCCCTTCACACGCTAATTGTCAGCATTTAACAGCAGAATATATGATGTGGTGTCAGGTTGGTGTTACTATAACATTCTATCAACAGCTTTCAAGTCTGTGTTGTTTTTATTGTTTGAGACAGGGTCTCATGTAGCTCAGGCTGGCCTCAAATTCAAAGTATGTAGCTGAGAATAACCTTGAACTTCTGATCTTTCTGTCTCTGTCACCTGGGCACTGGAGTTACAGATGTGCATCACCACACCCAGTTTATTGGTGGGTATCAAACTCAGGACTTTGTGCACACTCAGCAGACATTCCAGCCTCTGAGCCACATCCCCAGACCTGATTTTCAAATCTATGAAATTCACACCATTCCTGTGAGCTGACTGTTAGAGTTCGGGGACTGAGAGCACACCATTTCTGGGAATAGGGAGTCCATTAGCTACTCAGAATGGGAGTTTTGGGGAAGGGGGAGGGGCAAGAAAACAGAAAAATCTGCAGTGGATTGCAGTGCTTTCACCCAGGTATGAGCAGGGAAGCAAGGGCAGAGATAGAAGATACATAGATAGATACCTAGACCGGCAGGGAGAGGCAGAGATGGTGAGACACAAAGAAATACAGTACAAGGATTTTTTTTTTTTTTTTAATCTCTCTCTCTCTGTGGTCCTAGCTGGCCTCACTATATAGTTCAGGCTGACCTTGAACTTGGAGCAGTCTTCCTGTCTCAGCCTCCCAAGTCCTGGGATAATAGGCACGTACTATCATATCTGGTTACTAATGCAGGAAATTTATTAAATTTTATGGTAACATTTATTTATTTTTAAATGAAGGGCTAAAGAGACTGCTTGGTGGTTAAAGCACTTGTCTACCAAGCCTAACGACCTAGTTCTATTCCCCAGTACCCATGTAAAGCCAGATGTACAAAGTAGTATTATACCTGAAGTTCATTTGCAGCAACCAGAGACCCTGGTATACCTCTTCTCTCTGTCTCTCTTCTCTCTTAAAAATTGGGGGAAAAAAAAGACTAATGAGATTTCTCCAACTGACACAGGATTCTAGTGGGATGACACTGGTGATGCTCGCTGCAGCAGGAGGGCAGGATGACCTCTTGAGACTCCTCATCACCAAAGGTGCAAAAGTGAATGGGCGCCAGAAGAATGGAACCACAGCCCTCATTCATGCTGCTGAGAAGGTTCAAGACTTTCCAGTACCAGATGATATGAATGTTTCTGTAGTGAAATAGGATGGTTACATGGTCACATAGCCTTATTTTCATGCTTCAGTTGGTCTCTGATACATTGTGAATAAATTTTTAATGATATTGACTGCTTAGTAATCAAATTCTCAATGTGACATTTCTAGTTATATGTAATTAACAATCAGTATGACTTCTAAGTGCACTATCAGTATTAATTTAATCTTAAATGATTTAAAAATCTTTTCCAGCTGAATCGAAGTATGTCTTTAGCTAGTGACTTAAATATTCCCTTGTATTACCTTTTAAAAGGACTTACACACAGAGGTTCTTACATAGAAGCCAGGGATTAAACATCAGTGGTATAAGCAGCAAATGCTTTGGACTTGGTATGCAGGCTCCTGTGGCCTCAACAGTCAAGAAACAGCATATTTCACCTGGATTGGATAGAATTTGCTGGGTCTTCTTTCTTATGACTTAAAAGTAAATATATATAAGATAATTGCTTTTAAAGAATTCTGGGGATTAATTTTTTAAACTTTTCTTTTAATAGAACTTTCTAACCACAGTGGCTATTCTTTTGGAAGCGGGAGCTTTTGTAAATGTTCAACAGAGTAATGGTGAGACTGCACTCATGAAGGCAAGTCTTTAATGTCTAAGCAGGTGTTCATGTTGGTGTTGAGGACTGTGAAAAGCATGGGAACAAGAAAAAGTCCCTGGAATCTAGTACTTCTCAAATGGTAGGAGAAATGGGATTAGCAGAGGGTAGTAGGGTGTGTCAGGGTCACACCCATCATGAGGCTTAGGGTAGGCCCAATGTTGTGCTTTGAAAGAATATACAAATTGGCAGACAAAGCATGTCAGCAAGAACTAGAATGAAAGCCAGGCGTGGTGGCACACGCGTTAAATCCCAGCACTCTGGAGGCAGAGGTAGGAGGATCGCCATGAGTTCGAGGCCACCCTGAGACTACATAGTGAGTTCCAGGTCAGCCTGGGCCAGGGTGAGACCCTACATTGAAGGAAAAAAAAAAAAAAAAGAACTAGAATGAGATGAAAGGGCTGTAGCTATTACAGTGAGTGAGAACTATCTTCCACAAGTAAAGAAAGGATGGGGAGGGAGGGAGGGAACCACTAGAACATTCTGTAAGATGACATGGGATTGGGAGTGTGTCAAAATGTAGTGGTGAGAAGATATAGCTATTAAAGTTTGGAGTTTTTAGTTTATTTAGTGAGGGTGGGCAGTTAGAGAATGGACCTGGTAGGGCCTCCAGCTGCTGCAAATGAACTCCAGGTGCGTGCACCACCTTGTGCATTTTGCTTATCTGGGTCCTGGGGAATCGAACCTGGGTCCTTTGGCTTTGCAGGCAAGCGCCTTAACTGCTAAGCCATCTCTCCAGCTCAAAAGGTGGGTTTTAATGAAGGGAATGGGTTCAGGAAAAGATAAGCAGTTTTCAAAGTTGTAGGGAGGTTCCTAAAATAAAGTGAATTAATAGTAGTCTGTACATAACTAGTTACATTTTAGAAGGTAGAATTCACAGGATGTGGTAATAGAAGGTGATGCCTGGTTCTACGTTAGGGAACTCTGACATCACAGGTGCAAACAAGAGTTATCAGAAGGAACCCATTGAGAGATAGAAAAATGAGGAAAGTCAAAGGTGAAAGGAGGCTGCTGGGAAAAACAGGGTGTAGGTGGGAGTATAGCATGGGAATGAGCACTTTCTCACAGAGGCATAGCAGTTGACTTCTGCAGTGCAAACATTTGCTGAAAGCTGGTCCTAGGTTTCCTTAGCTTTTCTTTATCACACATTCCCTGCAAAAATTGTTTCCAGGCTGGTATGGAGGTGCTTGCCTTTAATCCCAGCACTTGGAAGGCAGAGGCAGGAGAGGAGGATCACTGAGTTTGAGGCCAGCCTGGGTCTGTAGAGTGATTTCCAGGTCAGCTTGGGCTAGAGTGAGACTGTATGTTAAAAACATAAACAAAAAATACTGTTCCCAGGCATGTTTGGAGAAAAGTACTCATACCAGTTGGAGTTCCTATGGCTTACAAGTAAGAAATTTTAAAAAGAAATTACTACTTCTTTTTCCTAACCTAGGCATGTAAAAGAGGAAATTCAGACATTGCACGACTTGTGATTGAATGTGGAGCTGACTGCAACATTTTGTCAAAGCACCAAAATAGTGCACTGTATTTTGCAAAGCAGTGTAACAACGTGCTTGTGTATGACCTGCTGAAGAGCCATTTGGAGACGTAAGACATAGTTGGAATAGTCTGTGTTGTAAGATGCCATGTGACAAAGGGCTTGAAAAGACTCTGTCCTGATAGGTTTCTCTCAATAGAATTTATAGCAAGTAGTTTATGAATTACTTTTGTACAAGTTACTGAAGTTTTAAGAAGTTTCTAGCTGAGTGTGTCATGCATTTAATTCCAGCACTCTGAAGGCAGAGGTAGGATTGCTGTGAGTTTGAGGCCACCTTTGAGACTACATAGTGAATTCCAGGTCAGCCTAGGCTAGAGTGAAACCCTACCTCTTGGTGTGGCGGGGGCAGGGGGAGAAGTTTCTGATATAATTTTGGCCTCTCTGGAAGTATCTTTCTAATATTTTAAACCTAAGTTTGGGTTTATAGCTCAGTTGATAGAGTGAGGATATTATACCTGGGTTCAGTACTCAACACCAAATAAACTGGGCATGGTGGTAAACCCCTGTAATCCCAGGAGTTTGAATAAGGAGGCGGAGGGTGAGAAGGTATGGTAGTGGCTTCTTATTACTAGAACACTCAGCCAGAAGTAGTTTATGGCAGGAAAGGGTTTAATTTTGGCTTACTGTCTTAAGGAGAAGTGAGGTCATGGTGGTGAAAGCATGGCAAGATCAGACAGCCAGATGTCACATCAGCTGGGAAGGAGCAGCAAGGGTGAGCTAGCTAGCTAGTACTGGAAGAAGGACTGGACTGTATAATCACAAAGGCTCCAGGTGGGACTAAATAGGTTTAATCACAAACAAATGAGGCTATGGTGGGCATTACACATTCAAACCACAACAGAAGGTGAAGATAATCCACAGTTGCATAGCAAGTTTGAGGCCAGCCCCTTTACATGAGACTCCGTCTAAAGGAAGAGGAGTAGGAAGAGAAGAAGGGGAGAAAGGAAGAAGAGGGTGAAGAAATAAGAAGAAAAAATTTAAGTCTATCCTTTATTTGACTAACATTTTCTTGAAGTCATTTCAACATTCTTTTTTTTGAAGTACAGTTTTCGGTTTACAAGAAAGCTGAGTGGAAGATGGTATTGGGTTCCCAAATACTTCCTGTTCACCCCCCTACACCCACAGCCAACTCCTTACTGTCAACATATCTACTAGAGTGTCATGTTTGTCACATTTTAATCCATGAATCCACACTTACACGTCATGACCATCCAGAGTCCAAAGTTTATGTCAACCTTGGCATTGTGCATTCTGTAGATTGGGAAAAATGTGTCTTTCCATGTAGCTGCCATTGTAGTATCATACAGAGCAATTGTACTGTTCTAAAAATCTGAGTTCCCACATCTTCATCCCTCTCTCCCATAACTTCTGATTGGCAAGTACCAATCTTTCACTGTCTCTCTGTTTACCATTTCCATAGTACTTGGAATCATATGTTACCTGGCATTTTCAGATCGTTTCCTTTCACTTAGCAAGGTGCATGTAAAGTTCCTTCACTGAGTTTTCACAGCTTGATGGCTTATTTCTCTATAATACGACTAATATTATGTTGCCTGTGTACTACAGATTATTCAACTTCATTCTCTCTCAAGTAAATAAATTATATTGTATTTCATTGCAAGTTCATAGTTTATGTGTTTCTACTACTTAGGGATTGATTTAGTGGGCTGTGGATGTGGCTCAATGTTAAAGCTGTTGCCTAGGTTCCATTCCTAGCACCACAAAGAAACAAAACTCTTTATTAACATCTGCCAGAACTGCTACTGGAAAAGGTGAGGTTCTTATTTTTCATGCAAGTGCATAGTGAGACAACCTTGGAGGAGCAGCTCCTTGCTTCCTGAGCTACACAAAGACCCCACTGACACTTGCAAGATGATCACTGCAGTTCAGGCAGAGAGGATCCATACTCTAACCCAAAAGTAAGGTAAATTTTAGACAAGGGACCAGATTATATCTACCTGCTTGTCAGCCTGTCTGGGGTACCTCTCAAACAGAATTCCCATAAGCCAGCTTTTTCTTTTCTTCTCTGCCCTATTAGGCAGCAACAGAGAGCCAGCCATTGAGGTGGCCTGCCATCCTTTTTGTCCAGTACTGAGAGGTTCTCATTTTTTTTTCTCATTTTTTATTTTAAAAATATTTTACTTATTTATTTGACACAGAGAGAAAGAGGCAGATAGAAAATGGGCACGTCACCTCTTGTCAAAATTCCAGACACATGCATGCACTACATTGTGCATCTAGCTTTATGTGGGTACTAGAAAATCAAACCTGGGTCCTTCAGTTTTGCTGACAAGCACCTTAACTGCTGAGCAATTGCTCCAGCTTCCATTTCTGATTTTTTTATTCATTCATTACACCTGTATGATTAAGGACAGTCTTTGACAGTATTCTAAATACTAGGATTATGGAGATAATAGTAACCAAAAGGATTGGCTTGCCCTTGTGAAACTTCAGTTCCAGTGAAGAGATGAACAGTAAGAGAGATTGACAGTCTAAAACCATGAGAGGGAAGAGGGAAGAAGCAGAATGAAGCCAGAGATACTCATTCAGAAAAATGGACCTGGCCTTGTGGTACAGGCTCATAATCCCAACTGCTAGGGAGGCCAAGACAGGAAGATTGTCCTGCCAGAACTACAGAGTGAGTTCAAGGTCATACTGGGCAATTATTTAGTGAAAACTTGTCTCAAGAAGTAAAAAAGCCGGGTGTGGTGGTGTACGCCTTTAATCCCAGCACTCAGGAGGCAAAGGTAGGAGGATCGCCATGAGTTGGAGGCCACCCTGAGACTACATAATGAATTCCAGGTCAGTCTGGGGTAGAGCAAGACCCTACTTTGGAAAAAAAAAAAAAAAAAAAGGAAAGGAAAAAGAAAAATAAAAAGAGCCAGATGTGGTGGCACTCGCCTTTAATCCCAGCATCTTCAGTGTTAGAGTGCTTGCTTACTTTTGTATAAAACTGTACAAGTTCAATCGCCAATACTACAAGTAATAAAGTAAATGTCAAAATGGGTAGGTGATAACTGGTATTAGGATAAAATACGATTTTTGATTTTCTAATGTTATGCCATTTTAATTGATTATTATTTGTTGATTTTTTTAAATAAACAGTTTATATTCTTGACCCCCTTGCTTTTTTGGGGGGGTGGGAATGGAGGTAGGGGTTTACTCTAGCCTATGCTGACCTGGGACTCATTCTAGTTAGTCCCAGGCTAGCCTTGAACTCACAGCGATCCTCCTACCTCAGCCTCTCAAGTACTAGGAGTAAGGGCATAGTGTTTTTTCTTCATTTTTCACAAAAAAAAAATTGGGGGGGACTAGAGAGATGACTGAGACATTAGAGCTATTTGTTTACAAAGCCTGCTGGCTTAAAAGCGTGCACACCACCATGCCCAGCATCAAGATAAAATTTATTGACAGTTTTCATGTATTTTGTTGTGATCCCCTCCCATTCTGTTGTCTGCATTCTTCTCTGTCCCCCCTCCCCTGTACTTCCCATCTTAGACTGGATCCTTTCTAATTCTCGCCTAGTCTTCTATTTGTATGTGGTTTTTTTTTTTTTTTTTTCTTTATTTATTTATTTGCAGGGAGAGAGAAAATAGGCACACCAGGGCCTCTAGCCACTGCAAACAAATTTGTAAGCTTTGTAGGCAAGTGCCTTAAATGCTGACCCATTTATCTCTCTAGCCCTTGATGCCTTTTTTTTTATTTGGTTGTTTATGTGTGTGACCACTGAGTGTAATTAGGGTTGCCTGCATGAGCATGGATGGAGAATTATTTACCAGAGTACAAGCAATATACCAGTGCAGAAAATGTCTCCCACTCCTCATTAACTTAACTGCAAATAACTACTCAGGGAGGGATGGGACTTCGTGATCATCCATAATGAAGCGTCAGTGGGTCCAATTTTATGCACGCCTTGTGCAATTAACAGTAAAATCACTGTGATGTTATAAATGCAGTGGTCAATCTGCAAGACAGCATGCCAGCCCATTGTGTGGCTCTTTCATTCTTTTTACTGCCCCTTTTGAAGTTTTCCCAGAATATAGAAAAAGATGATACAGGTGTCTCATTTTTTGTTAAGCACTCCATAGTCACTTTTTTTTTAAGTGATTGTAACAACACTGATTTAATTAAGTAAAAATTAAATAAAGCACAAACATTATTTATATACATAGGGAAGGAGATAATAAATATTACAGTTGATACACTTACTGAAAACACTAATTTAATTTTTTATTTATTTTATTTTATTTTTTAAAATATATTTTATTTACTTATTTGTCTGAGAGAAAGAGCCAGAGAGAGAGAGAGAACAGGCACACCAGGGCCTTCAGCCACTGTAAACAAACTCCAGATGCATGTGTCCTCTTGTGCATCTCGCTTATGTGGGTCCTGGAGAGTCGAACACAGATCCTTTGGCTTTGCAGGCAAATGCCTTAACCACTAAGCCATCTCTCCAGCCCTTAATTTTATTTTATTTATTTTTTTTGTTTTGTTTTTTTTGTTTTTTGTTTTAGTTAATTTTATTTTTATTAGTTATGTATACAGTCATGTTGGTATCATCAATAGCCTCCTCCCTGTCCTCCCCCCTCTGCAGGGACTCTCCTCGTTGGGAAATATGGGTCGTGCATTGTATGGTTAGCCATCAGTTATGGGTAAAAAGCAGTGTCTCTGTGCATAATGACCCAACTTTGTAGCTCTAACAATCTTTCTGCCCCCCTCTTCCACAAATTTTCCTGACCCATGTTGGGTTTGTTTTGGGTATACTTCAGTGATGAGGTTTTGGGAGCCTCTGTTAGACTTTTTTTTTTTAAGTTTTGTTTATTTGAGAGAAAGAGGCAAATAGAAAAGGGGAGAATGGATATGCCAGGGCCTCTAGCCACTGCAAATGAACTCCAGATGTATGCACCACCTTGTACATCGGGTATTATATAGGTACTGGTGAATCGAACTTGGGTTCTTAGGCTTTGCAGACAAGCGCCTTAACCATTGAGCTATCTCTTCAATCCCCATAGACTTATTTTTTCATGTGTGTAGGTGATATATGCACCTGGATGTCCTCTGTAGAGCCCCATTCACTTGAATGCAGTGGCTAGGGAGGAACATTAGAGTCCTGCTCCATTGTTCTCCCACCTGTTCTTATTTGAGCCAGAGTGTCATAGCTATAGAGCTTGCCATTTTTAATCACAAATTCTGATAATTCTTGGGTTTCTGCTCCTCTATAGTACTGGGGTTACAGATATGTATGATCACACTCAGCTGTTTATCCCATTGGGTTTCTGCCTTTTCTATTATTTTTTTATTATTATTATTATTATTATTATTATTATTATTATTATATTTATTGAGGGAACTAGAACCAAGGAAAGACACCCATGTGGCTAGAGATCCCACGTGGAGGGCCTGGGGAAAAAGTGTGGAAAGAAACAAGAAAACAAGGCTGGAGAGATGGCTTAGAGGTTAAGGCATTTGCATGTAAAGCCAAAGGACCCAGGTTCAATGCCCCAGAACCCACATTAGCCAAATGCACAAGGGGCCACACTCGTCTGGAGTTCATTTGCAATGGCTGGAGGCCCTGGCATGCCTGTTCTCTCTCTCTCCCCCTTCTCTGTCTAGTAAATAAATAAATAAAAATAAAATATTTTCTAAAAACCAAGAAAAGAGAAAACAAAGTTCAAGGAGCTCCTACCATGTAGGGAGCTGGAAGGGATAAAGGACACTTACGGAGAGTAAGGGCTAGGGGGCCTTTCCTGCTGGGCCTAGACCGAGCCAGCCAAGGGAAAAACTCACCCACAGCTGGAAGTTCCTCAGTGATCAAAGAAAGAGAGAGAGCTGCCTGTTCTTATTTGAGCCAGAGTGTCTTATCCCAGAGCTTGCCATTTTTTCACAAATTGATAATGCTTAGGTCTCTGCTCCCTTACAGGACTGTGATTACAGATAAGCATGGACATGCTATATGTGTGGGTCCTGGGGGTCAAACTCAAGTAGTATGTCAGGTCTCTATAGGCCTTCATGCTTGCACAGGAAATGCCATTAACCTCTGAGGCATTTCTCCAGCCTATCCACAGGCTTTTGACTAGGGTTTTAGTACCCAGCATGAATTCCCTGTGGTGGAAAAGACCTCAGATCCAACCAGAGAGCAGTTGTTTACCCCTGTTTACAATTATGAAGCTATTACACCAGTTAGCACATTTTGCCTGGCTGGTCACTTGTATAGCTCACAGAGTCCACTGCTGGGTAAAAGTGTTGATTTTTTTTGTTGTTTGTTGTTCCCCTGTCAACAACCTGCATAGTACCTTCCGGAACTATGATAGACAGCCAGGAAGGAAATTTGTAGCTCATGATTTCTCTGTGAGACCTTGAACTTCTGGTCCTCTTGGCTCTGCCTCCTGAGGTACCACACCCAGTTTTATGTGGTGTTGGGGATCAAACACAGGGCCTCATACATGCTAGGTAAGCTCTAACTGACCTATATTCCCAGCCTCCTAATGTATGTATTTTAGACATTTTTTTTTTTTTTGGTTTTTCGAGGTAGGGTCTCACTCTGGGCCAGGCTGACCTGAAATTAACTCTGTCATCTCAGGGTGGCCTTGAACTCATGGCAATTCTCCTACCTCTGCCTCCCGAGTGCTGGGATTAAAGGCGTGCGCCACCACGCCCGGCTTCTAGACTTTTTTTTAAGGGGATAGAAAACTATTTATTGACCACCGTTGACCATTATTTATAATCAACAGTAATCAATAGCAAGATAACATTTGATACTACCAAGTTTTTTTTCCTGGATTCTGCTGAACCAATAACCCCAATATTGAAAGGGTTAAACTGACATGTAAAGAACGAGTTGGGGTTTAACAAATAAAAAGCATGTGGATCAATAATTTATAATTTCCAAATTTTTCTTCTTTACTCATTTATACTAGCAGCTCCTAAGTTGCCAACATTTCTAACATTGCATTTCTATGAGTTGTCTTAGCTGTTTCATGAATCTTTAGTACCGATTTCAACTTTCTATAAAAGAATGGTTCACTAGAAGAACCTTTAAATATACATTTAGTTTTGCTTAGCTAACTAAAACAAGAGATGATTTGTGGGATTTTGATTTTTTTGTTTTGTTTTGTTTTTTGGTGGATAGTAAGATTAGGGAATTGGAAGGGATCAAGTTTTATATTTCAGGAAAAAGTTTTTTTATGTGTAATGTGAAAAGTATATCGTGCATGCACCTGTGTGTGCAGATACCTGTGCACTTGTCATGAGGCCAGAAGAGGAGAATTGTTCATTTGCCTGTTTCCTTGAGATGGACTCTCACTCAAACCAGCTGCTCAAACTAGTGCTCTTGATGCAAAATAAAACAAAATCCAACAGTTGTTAGTATTTTCAGTGTCAGCATATCAAACTTGATTTTCATCGGAATGTAGTTATTCTTATACTAGTAATTCAAAAGCCAAAATGCAGAGTTTATATATGTATAAATTTTTAATATTTTATTTTATTTATTTATTAGAAAAAAAGAGGCAGATAGATAGAATGGGTACAACACAGCCTCTAGCCAGCCATAAAGCTTGCAGGGTCTACTGCTGATTAAGACCATTGATTACTTTTCTCCCTCTAAACACTACATGTCACTTGCCAGCATCCTGACAGCTAGTAACAAAGGAGGCTTCTAGTTCAGCTCTAGCTTGATTCCTTAGTCTCCAGCAGTTGAATCATCAACTCCCCAACAGCAATAAGGTCTTACCATCTAGTTCTGGTGGGCAACCAAGAGCCTGAGCAATGGCTTGTGCTGTTTTGGGGGCATCAGGGACCTCCCTATCCAATATCTTGCTAGAAGGTATCCCACCTTTGGCACTGAAAGATTTCAAATAACAACCTATGGCTTCTGGGCACATTATCCACTTCCACAAGTTACTTCTGCCCAAACTCACTCTTTTTTAAAAAATATTTTATTTATTATTTATTTGCAAGCAGAGAGAACGGATGCATCAGGACCTCTTGTCACTTCAAACTCCAGACACATGTACTACTTTGTGCCTCTGGCTTTAATGTGGGTATTGGGGAATTGAACCTGGGCAGTCAGTGAGTACCTTTAGCTGCTGAGCCGTCTCACCAGCCCCAAACTCATTTTTTTTTTACATATATGTTATTAGTTGGTGAAGTAGTTTTCATATGGACTATTCATAAATTTTGTTAAATTTATTTTTACTTATTTATTTATTTGAGAAAGAGAAAGAAGAGGGAGGGGGAAGAGAGAATAGAATGGGCACACCAGGGTCTTCAACTGCTGCAAATGAACTAATTCATGCATCACCTGTGCATTTGGCTTATGTGGGTCCTGGGGAATTGAGCCTGGGTCCTTTGGCTTTGCCCACAACTGTCTTAACTGCTAAGCCATCTCTTTTAGCACATTTATTTGTTTTTGTTTATTTATTGGAGAGAGGTGGAGAGGGAGAGCAAGCACACCATGGCCACTAGCCACTGCAAACAAACTCCATACACAGGCACCAGCTTTTGCATCTGGCTTTACGTGGGTACTGATGACTTGAACCCAGGTCCTTAAGCTTCACAGGCAAATGCCTTAACCACTGATACATTTCTCCAGCCCCAGCATTATTCATAAATCTTAAACTTTGATTAATCCTCCTCCTACCTCTTCCTCTCCCCCATCCCCTTCACTTAGACTATTTCCCTCCACCCCCTGCTCTTCTACTGACGTAACTATTATACCATCCCATTAGTCCCTCTTCTCCCTTTACTTCCTCTTAGCCCCTTTTTTCTAGGTTCCTGGTCTCTACTACTGACTTTTATTACAACTTAAATATAAATTTAAACATTGGAATCTAGGATCTACATATGAGAGAGAACATGTGACATTTGATTTTCAGAGCCTGGTTTACTCCAACTAGTATAATCTTTTCCAGATGCATCCATTTCCTTGTAAATATCATAATTTCATTGTTTAAAATTTTTATTTATTTATTTTTTTATTTATTTGAGAGCAACAGGCAAAGAAAGAGATAGATAGAGAATGTGCGTGCCAGGGCCTCCAGACACTGGAAACGAACTCCAGACACGTGCACCCCCTTGTGCATCTGGCTTACATGAATCCTGGGGAATTGAGCCTTGAACCGAGGTCCTTGGGTTTCACAGGCAAGCACTTAACCTCTAAGCCATCTCTCCAGCCCATGATCTCATTTTTGTTGTTGTTGTTTTCTGGATGGGTTCTCACTCTAGCCCAGGCTGACCTGGAATTCACTATGTAGTCCCAGCCTGGCCTCAAACTCACAGCAATCCTCCTACTTCTGCCTCCCAAGTGCTGGGATTAAAGACGTGCACCACTATACCCAGCTTCATTTTTCTTTATAGCTGAATAAAACTCCATTGTGTGCATATATCACATCTTTATTATCCATTCATCAGTTGGAAGGCATCTAGGCTGGTTCCGTTTCCTGTTGTGATTGCAGCAGCAATATAAAACATAGTTTTTGTTGCATATCCTTTTGTAAGTCTCACATTTGTAGAGTTCACCAGTTTAGATGCTCTGATCCTTGAGTCCTACAGTGTCTCCAGGCTATACACTTCCAGCTTGAGTCACTTCCAATAGGAAAAAAGCTCTTTATTTTAAACTTTTTAATTGTACATTGGGATGCAGTATACACATGCAGTGGTCAAATTGGGATAAGTAACATTTTCTGCCTCTTAAGCATTCGTTAATTTATTTTATTTGGTTTTAAGGTAGGGTCTGGCTCTAGCTCAGGCTGACCTGGAATTTACTCTTTATTCTTAGGCTGGCCGCAAACTCACAGCGATACTCCTACCTCTGCCTCCCAAGTTCTGGGATTAAAGGCATGTGCCACCCTTCTTTTTTAGACATATTTTTATTTACTTATTTGAGGGAGAGAGAAAGACTATATAGGTTTGCCAAGTGACTATTAATGGTGCAAATAAACTCCAGATACATGCACTACTTTGTATATCTGGCTTTATGTGGGTATTGGGAAATCAAACCTGGACCAACAGGCTTTGCAATCAAGTACCTAACTGCTGATCCTTGCCCTAATTTGAAAATTAACAATCGATTATACTTATTTATGGGGTACAGTTGGAAATTTCACTATACATACGTTAACTTTTTTTTTTTTTTTTTTGAGACAAGGTCTTACTCTGTAGTCTAGACTGGTCTGGAACTTGAGGCAGTCCTTCTTAGTTTTCTTAGTTCTGGAATTATAGATGTGAGCCAGCACACAAAGTTATATTAACAATCTTTTCTTCTCTTATTAGGCTTTCAAGAGTGGCAGAGGAAACAATTAGGGACTACTTTGAATCTCGCCTTGCTCTCCTAGAACCTGTTTTCCCAATAGCATGTCATCGACTCTGTGAAGGGCCAGATTTCTCAACTGATTTTAATTATAAGCTTCCTCAGAACATACCAGAGGGTAAGCATACACTCACCTTAAAATTTTAGTGTTGGAAGTATGCTCTAATGCTGAACTGATTGTTATATACAAGCCCTTCTGTAGTAAATGCCATTATTTTGGATACATGCCATTCCAGACTATATCAAGGGCTCTATAAAGCAGTCTTATTTAACCTTGTTTAAAATTTTGTAGGTGGACTGGAGGGATGGCTGAGTGGTTAAGGCACTTGCTTGCAAATCAAAGGACTCAGGTTCAATTCCCCAGGACCCATGTAAGCCATGCACAAGGTGACACATGTGTCTGGAGTTCATTTGGAGTGGCTGGAGGCCCTGGCACATCATTCTTTCTATCTCTGTCTCTGTGTCTCAAATAAATAAATAATAATACTTAAAATTTTGTAGGAATTGGATTTTAATAATTATTTGTGTTTTTCATGAGATTTACTAAGGTAGCTTCAGGATTCTAAGCCTAGAATCGTTTTTTCTCTACATTCTGTTACAAATAATAGGTCCCACGTTTTTTTAAAGATAATTTCACCCCATAGTTCAGGCTGGCCTTCAGGTAAGAAGTAGAAGGGTTGCTGTGAGTTTGATACCAGCCTGGGACTACAAAGTGAGTTCCAGTTCAGTCTGGGCTAGAGTGAGACCCTACCTTTAAGAAAAAATGTGCATTGACTAAGTTGGGTGTGGTAAGTACATACCTTGTAATCCTTGTTCTTATGTGGTGCTGAGGCAAGAGACTCACTTGTGGTTGTTAGCCTGAACTACATAGTGAATTTTAGGTTAGCCTAGGTTAACACCGTTTCTCAAAACAAACAAAAAGGGGCTGGGAAGCTGGACATGGTGGTGTATACCTTTAATCCCAGCACTCAGGAGGCAGAGCTAGAAGGATAGCCATAAGTTCAAGGCCACCCTGAGACTACATAGTGAATTCTAGGTCAGCCTGGACTAGAGTGAGACCCTCCCTTGAAAAACAACAACAACAACAACAAAAAGGGCGGGGCCTGGGGACATGGCTCATCAGTTAAAGGCACTTGTTTGCAAAGTCTAATGATCTGGGTTTGATTTCCCCCAGTACCCATGTAAAGCCCTGTGTTGCACAAAGTGGTGTGCATGTGTCTGGTGCACCCATCTTTCCGTCTTCCCTCCCTGCAAATAAATAAGTAAATATTAAGAAATATCAGACTTCCGGTTAAGATGGCGGCGTAGGTACCACGCAAAAACAGCCTGGGGGGGGAAGACCAAAAAAAACTCAGCAAAATACACACTTTTACTAAAAAGTGAGGTGTATAGGAAGTTGAGGCGGCAGCGGAGAAGTAGAAGAGTTCCAGAGCATCCAGAGCCTGCACAGGCGGGAACAGCGGCTCCGGGCCGCTCGACTACCCGCCGCAACCGCGGAGCGGCAGAAAACCGCCGGACTCTTGGCTCGAGCCGCAGGACAAGCCAGGTGCGGGATTTTCCCCTCACACCGCGCCCTCCGCAACTCGGGAAACGTGAGGGGAGAGCGGCAGCGAGCAACGGAGGGAGGAGCAGACCGCGAGGTAAAAGCACACGTGGAGAAACGATACAACCAGAACAGCGCGGCTCCCTCCCCTCCCCTGCCGCCTGAACCCAGCTCCAGCGAACACAGCAGCGGCCCGGGACCCGGCCACGCCAACTTGGGCTGACGGCGGGACCCAAGCAGGAGCAGAATTTGGCAGCAACTTCAGCGGCTCCAGCACCAGTACCAGTGGCCCCAGCAGCAGCGGACCCAGGAGCGGCAGCGGTGACAGATCCCACAGCAGCGACTTCGGGGGAGCAGCACCGGTGGACACGGCAACGGCAGCTTCAGCAGCGGTGGGGGCTCCGGGGGTGGCGCCTACAACAGCTGCAGAGACGGCGGCAGAGGCTCGGTTTGCCCCGTAGGAAAAGCAAGTGCCCAGCTCCAGAAATCAGAACAGCAGCCCGACGTCCCAGGCAGCAACTTGACTGAGACCACAATCACCCAAGGTAACTGGGATTGCACCAGGGAAGGGTCTCACTTGGTCACAAGCTGACTTGGATACCTCAACAGACCAGAAATCTAAACCTCTTTGTTGATAGAGGATCTGGTCATTATAATAACTACTCTTGCATACATACTCGGGGCTGTTTTTGATGGAATGGGTACAGTGTTTAGCTAAATTTTAGAATCTACCAGTATATTATTCCACTACCTTAAGGTCCTACCCTGAAAATATATTACACCAAATCAATTGATACAGCTAAGAATACACAGCTAGCTAGAAAATCCAAGCATTCACTTAATCCAAGATGCAAAAATATATACATTATAACACAAGAAACACTAAAAAGCAAGACGATATAAATCCATCTAAAAGTATTAATGCATCAGAAATGTCCTCCAGTGAGAAAGAGTTAGAGGAAATGCCTGAGAAAGAGTTCAAAAGAATAATTATAAATATGTTCAAAGAGGTCAAAGAACACATGAAAACAATCAAAGAAGAAATCAAAGAGGAAATCAAAGAGGAAATCAAAGGAATCAAAGAAGAGGCAGGACACCAATTTAATGAAATAAAGAAGGCAATACAAGACATAAATAGAGAAATAGAAATAATAAAGAAAAACCAGTCAGAATTACTAGCAATGAAGAACACAGTTAATGAAATAAAAAACTCTGTAGAAAATCTCACCAGTAGGATGGATGAGGGAGAAGACAGAATATCTAAGCTAGAAGATCAGGTGGCAGACCTAATGCAGTCCAACAAAGAGAAAGACAAACTTATAGAAAAGTATGAGTGGGAATTTCAAGATATTCGGGACACTATGAAAAGATCCAATATAAGAATTCAGGGCATAGTAGAAGGAGAAGAATTCCACTCCAGAGGCATAGTAGGCATCTTCAACAAAATCATAGAGGAAAATTTTCCCCAAATTGGGAAAGAGGTGCCAATACAGATACAGGAAGCCTTTAGAACCCCAGCCAGACAAAACCCAGAAAGAAACTCTCCTCGCCACATTATACTCAAACTTCCAAACACACAAACCAAAGAAAAAATATTGAAAGCAGTTAGAGAGAAAAATCAAGTTACCTACAAAAGCAAGCCCATCAGGATTACAGCAGATTATTCAACACAAACTTTTAAAGCCAGAAGGGCCTGGAGTGATATATTCCAAGTTCTGAAAGATAACAACTGTCAACCAAGGTTACTTTATCCTGCAAAGTTATCCATCCAAATAGATGGAGAAATAAAGACATTCCATGACAAAAACAGGTTAAAGGAATATCTGAAGACAAAACCAGCTCTACAGAAAATACTTGATAGAATCCTCCATGCTGAACAAAAGGAAAAGCACACATATAAGGAACCTAGAAAAAACCAGCCATACTCAAATACCAGTTAACAGAAGAGAGCACAGGTAGAACAAGTAACACACACACACACACACAAATGGCAAACATAAATACACACCTTTCAATAATATCTCTTAATATCAACGGTCTCAATGCCCCAACGAAAAGACATAGATTTGCAGACTGGGTTAAAAAGCAGGATCCTACAATTTGTTGTCTTCAAGAAACTCACCTTTCTACAAAGGATAGACATTATCTTAGGATGAAAGGTTGGAAGACGGTGTTTCAAGCAAATGGGCCTAGAAAACAAGCAGGGGTTGCTATCCTAATATCAGACAGGGTGGACTTTAGCCCGAAGTTAGTCAAAAAAGATAAGGAAGGTCACTTTATATTGATTAAGGGCACACTCCAACAGGAGGACATTACAATCCTAAACATATATGCACCTAACATGGGGGCTCCCAAATTCGTCAAACAAACACTATTAGAACTAAGGTCACAGATAACACCAAACACGGTGGTGGTGGGTGACTTTAACACCCCACTCTCATCAATTGACAGGTCATCCAGGGAAAGAATAAACAGAGAGGCATCTGGACTAAATGAGGTCATAGAAGATATGGACCTAACAGATATATACAGGACATTTCATCCAAAGGCTGCAGACTATACATTCTTTTCAGCAGCACATGGAACATTCTCTAAAATAGACCATATATTAGGACACAAAGCAAATCTTAACAAATTCAGGAAAATTGAAATAATTCCTTGCATTCTATCTGACCACAATGGAATTAAACTACAAATCAGTAGCAAGAAAGGCTACAGGGCATACACAAAATCATGGAAGCTAAACAATACACTACTAAATGATGAGTGGGTCAATGAAGAAATCAAAAAGGAAATCAAAAAATTTATAGAGTCAAATGATAATGAGAACACAACATACCAAAATCTCTGGGACACAATGAAGGCAGTTCTAAGAGGTAAATTTATAGCCTTAAGTGCCTATATTAAGAAATTAGAAAGGTCGCAAGTAAACGACCTAATGCTTCGCCTTAAAGCCTTGGAAAAAGAAGAACAAGGCAAACCAAAAAGTAGTAGACGGGAAGAAATAATAAAGATTAGGGCAGAAATTAATGAAATAGAAACAAAAAGAACAATCCAAAGAATTAATGAAACAAAGAGTTGGTTCTTTGAAAGGATAAACAAGATTGATAAACCCTTAGCAAATCTGACCAAAAGAAAGAGAGAAGAGACACAAATTAATAAAATCAGAGATGAACAAGGTAACATCACAACAGATTCCAGAGAAATTCAAAAAATTATAGGGACATACTATAAAAGCATATACTCCACAAAGTATGAAAATCTGAAAGAAATGGATGATTTCCTTGATCTATATGACCTACCTAAATTAAATCAAAATGAGATTAATCACTTAAATAGACCTATAACAAACATGGAGATCCGAGCAGTTATCAATAATCTCCCAACTAAAAAAAGCCCAGGCCCGGATGGATTCACTGCTGAATTTTACCAGACTTTTAAGGAAGAGCTAACACCATTGCTTCTTAAGCTTTTCCAGGAAATAGAAAAAGAAGGAATCCTACCAAACTCCTTCTATGAGGCCAGCATCACCCTGATACCAAAACCAGGCAAAGATAGAACAAAAAAAGAAAATTACAGACCAATCTCCCTCATGAACATAGATGCAAAAATTCTCAACAAAATCTTGGCAAACAGAATACAAGAGTATATCAAAAAGATCATTCACCCTGACCAAGTAGGCTTTATCCCAGAGATGCAGGGATGGTTCAACATACGCAAATCTATAAATGTAATACATCACATAAATGGGTTGAAGGACAAAAACCACATGATCATCTCATTAGATGCAGAGAAAGCATTTGACAAAATCCAACATCCCTTCATGATAAAAGTCCTACAGAGACTGGGAATAGAAGGAACATATCTCAATATAATAAAGGCTATTTATGACAAGCCTACAGCCAACATATTACTAAATGGGGAAAAACTGGAAGCTTTTCCACTAAAATCAGGAACAAGACAAGGGTGTCCACTGTCTCCACTTCTATTTAATATAGTTTTGGAAGTCTTAGCCATAGCAATAAGGCAAGAGACACACATAAAAGGGATACAAATTGGAAAGGAAGAAATCAAGTTATCACTATTTGCAGATGACATGATTCTATACATAAAGGACCCTAAAGACTCTACTAGCAAGCTGTTAGAGCTAATCAAAACCTACAGCAATGTAGCAGGATACAAAATAAATACACAGAAATCAGTAGCCTTCATATATGCTAACAACAAACACACAGAGGATGAAATCAGAGAATCACTCCCATTCACAATTGCATCAAAAAAAATAAAATACCTTGGAATAAACCTAACTAAGGAAGTAAAGAATCTATACAATGAGAACTTTAAGACACTCAAGCGAGAAATTGCAGAAGACACTAGAAAGTGGAGAAACATCCCTTGTTCCTGGCTTGGAAGAATCAATATCGTGAAAATGGCAATCTTACCTAAAGCAATCTACACATTTAATGCAATCCCTATCAAAATTCCAAAGGCTTTCTTCATGGAAATAGAAAAAACAATCCAAAAATTCATTTGGAATCATAAAAAACCTCGAATATCTAAAATAATACTGAGCAACAAAAAAGAGGCTGGTGGTATCACCATACCTGATTTTAACCTATACTACAGAGCCATAGTAACAAAAACAGCATGGTACTGGCACAAAAACAGACATGTAGATCAGTGGAACAGAATAGAGGACCCAGATGTAAGCCCAAGTAGCTATAGCCACCTGATATTCGATAAAAATGCCAAAAATACTCATTGGAGAAGAGACAGCCTCTTCAGCAAATGGTGTTTTGAAAACTGGATAAATATCTGCAGAAGGATGAAAATAGATTCTTCTATCTCGCCATGCACAAGAATTAAGTCCAAATGGATTAAAGACCTTAACATCAGACCGGAAACTTTGAAACTGCTAGAGGAAAAAGTAGGGGAAACCCTCCAACATATTGGTCTTGGCAAAGACTTTCTAAATACAACCCCAATTGCTCAGGCAATAAAACCACAGATTAACCACTGGGACCTAATGAAATTACAAAGATTTTGCACCGCAAAGGACACAGTGAAAAAAGCAAAGAGGCAACCTACAGAATGGGAAAAAATCTTCGCCAGCTATATATCTGATAAAGGATTAATATCTAGGATATACAAAGAACTCAAAAAGTTAACTAATAAGGAATCAAACAGGCCAATCAAAAAATGGGCTAAGGAGCTAAATAGAGAGTTCTCAAAGGAAGAAATACGAATGGCATATAAGCACCTAAAAAAATGTTCTACGTCACTAGTCATCAGGGAAATGCAGATTAAAACTACACTGAGATTCCATCTCACTCCTGTCAGATTGGCCACCATCATGAAAACAAATGATCATAAATGTTGGCGGGGATGTGGAAAAAAAGGAACCCTTCTGCACTGCTGGTGGGAATGCAATCTGGTCCAGCCATTGTGGAAAACAGTGTGGAGGTTCCTAAAGCAGCTAGAGATTGATCTACCATATGACCCAGCTATAGCACTCCTAGGCATATATCCAAAGGACTCATCTCATTTCCTTAGAAGTACATGCTCAACCATGTTTATTGCTGCTCAACTTATAATAGCTGGGAAATGGAACCAGCCTAGATGTCCCTCAACAGATGAGTGGATAATGAAGATGTGGTACATTTATACAATGGAGTTCTACTCAGCGGTAAAGAAAAATGAAGTTATGAAATTTGCAGAAAAATGGATGGACCTGGAAAGTATTATACTAAGTCAGGTAACCCAGGCCCAGAAAGCCAAGCGCCACATGTTCTCCCTCATATGGGGATCCTAGCTACAGATGACTGGGCTTCTGTGTGAGAATGAAAATACTTAGTAGCAGAGGCCAGTAAGTTGAAAAGGAGACATAAAGGGTGGAGAAAGGAAGGGAGGAGGATACTTAATAGGTTGATATTGTATATATGTAATTACAATGATTGTAATGGGGAGGTAATATGATTGAGAATGGAATTTCAAACGGGAAAGTGTGGGGGTGGGGAGGGAGGGAATTACCATGGGATATATTTTATAATCATGGAAAATGTTAATAAAAATTTAAAATAAAAAAAAAAAAAAAAAAAAGATCTAGATAAAATAAAAAAAAAAAAAAAGAAATATCAATTAATTAAATTAATTAATATTAAAAATAAAATAAACTATTAATGAGCTATGGCAAAAGCTCAATCATGAAAGTGTTTGCCTGGCATGCCTTGAAGTTCTGAGTTTGAACCCCAGCACTGAGTAAACCTGGTGAAGTGATGCATACTTACAGTTTTGGGAGGTAGAGGCTTTAGGATCATAAATTCAAGGCTACATATTTTGTAGTTTTTTTATTATTTATTTGTGTTTATGTGTGTAGTAGGTATGCATGTGTGTGCAGATGCTATGTCCCAGATATTTGTGCAGAGGCAAGAAAAGGACAACTGGTGTACCCCCCTCCATTGCTTATCCATTTGTTTACTTGAGATGTCTATTCACTGATTATAAGCTTTGCCAGTTTCATGAGCCCCAGGACTCAGAACTGATACTACAGACATATGTTGCCATGCCCATCAGTTTGCATGGGGTCTCAGGAATACATGAACACAGGAAACTGAGCCATGTCTGTAGCCCTGTGTTTTGGTTTTAGACAGGGTCCTTATGTACCCCAGGATGGCCTATAACTCCAGTGTCGCTCCTGCCTAAGACTTGAAAGTATTGAGATTACAGGCTTGTTCCACTATGCCCAGCTTATAATTGTAGTTGTGAATATTCACACAGACCTTATATTGTAGTTGTGACCATTCACACATTGCAGACAGGATCCCATTTGGTAATTTGTCATGCCTTCAGGTGACTTGACCAATTGGCATAAAAAAGTTGTTTTGCTTTGCATTTTTCTGCATGTGCACGATGTCTGCACCTACCAGAAATTTTACTATTTTGAAATCTTTGTTGACAGGTCCTGTCAACTTGAAATGTTTCCTTAACTTTTGCTTTGTTGTTGTTGTTGGTTTTTTGTTTTTTGTTTTTTGTTTTTTTTCCCAAGGTAGGGTTTCACTCTAGCTCAGGCTGACCTGGAATTCACTATGGAGTCTCAGGCTGGCCTTGAACTCATGGCAATCCTCCTACCTCTGCCTCCCAAATGCTGGGATTAAAGGCATGTGCCACCATGCCCAGCAACTTTTGCTTTTTAAAAATATTTTATCTGGAGCTGGAGAGATGGCATAGCTGATAAGGCGCTTGCCTGTGAAGCCAAAGGACCCAGGTTCGATTCCCCAGGACTCACGTAAGCCAGATGCACAAGGGGTACATGCGCTGGAGTTCGTTTGCAGTGGTTGGAGGCCCTGGCACACCCATATTCATTCTCTCTCTCTCCTTTTCCCCTCTCTCTCCTTGCATATAAATAAATAAATTAAAAAATATATTTTATTTATTTATTTCCAAGGGGAAAGAGAGGATGCATCAGAACCTCTAGCCACTGCAAATGAACTCTAGAAGTATGCACCACTTTGTGCACCTGGCTTTACACAAGTACTAGGAAATTGAACTCAGATTATTAGGCATTACAGGCAAGCGCCTTAACTGCTGAGCCATCTCTCCAGCCCTATTTATTTATTTGAGAGAGAGAGAAAGAGGTAGATAGAGAATGGGCATACCAGGGCCATCTTGTACATCTGGCTTGTGTGGGTACTGAGGAATCGAACCTGGGTTCTTAAACTATATGCCTTAACTACTAAACCAGCTCTGTAGCCCAAATTTGCTTCTTGAGTATGGTTTTGCAGACAAGCCCCAGCAACGGACTGTAAGGCCTAGCCACTCTCAAGGTTACTCTTGGGGTTTGTTAGCACATTTAAAGTCACTGGTGGGGGTGGCTGTATGATAAAACACTTGCCTAGCTTACACAAGGTCCTGAGTTAGATCCCCAGCATCATCAAAACAAAGCAAAAACATTAAATTATATGTAGACACAGTAGAATTTGAAATTTGCTAACTATAGCTTCTAGACAGACTTTTTATTCTTTAAGAACCAAAGCCACTGGACTGGTGGTGTGACTCATTGGAAGAGCACTTGCCAGCATTTGTGAATCTTTCCCTAGCACCCCAAAAGTCCAAGAAATAGTCATTACATATAATTTAGGTGAGAAAAATTATATTAAAGCAATATAATAAATTGGTAAAGGATTGTGTTATTTTTGTGTGAAATTCAGAGAAGACCTTAATGAACACACCTCCCTAAGATTTTGTTTTTGTTATTATTTTTTCTTTTTTATAAATTTTATTGGGAATGTTAATATATGAACATACTGAAAATTGGTCCTATCCTTTCACCCCCTCTGCTCCATCTCCATAGTCCACTGAGGGTTCTCAGTGGGGATATTGGTAATCACCGTGGGGGCATGAATGCACCAGTCAGTTCATGTGGGGAAGATGTCACACTACACCTTCCCATTCTGAGGCTTTTACCTTATTTTTGTCCTGTGTTCTGAAGTGCTGGAGGGCATGTTAGAAATCTCCTTTACTGGGCTAGAGAGATGGCTTAGTCATTAAGGTGCTTGCCTGCAAAGCTTAATGACCTATGTTCCATTCTCCACATTAGCCAGATGCACAAAGGTGAGGCAAGCACAAGGTTGCACATGTGCAATAGGTAGCCAAAGTGTCTGGAGTTCAGTTGCAGTGGCTGAGGCCCTCAAGTGCCAATTCTTTATCTCTCCTCTCTGTTTCTCTCTTGCACTCTCTCTAAACTAAAAAAGTAAAATTAAAAAAGAAAAGAATTCTTCTTTACTATTAAGCTCTTGGCACCCTCTTATTTTCTGCTTTGATAATTTTGAGTTTCTTCTGTGTCTACCTCTAATTCCTTGTAGAAGCTGTTTTCAGGCTAACAATGAGAGCGGTACTCATTTAATCTGCCACTTCCACTGTATTGTTTCCTGTGTTCTAGCAGGTGTGATAGAGATGACTCATCCCATGCTATGCATTTTGCTTTCTCCTCTTGTCATTTTGAAGAGTATTGAGACTCCCCACTGTCTGTTGCCATCTGTGTAAACAAGGTTCTCTAACCAAGAGTGAGAGTACCATTGATCAAAGAGGATAAACATAGTGACTTCTCCATTTAGCCAAAGAACAGTCGAAGTTTCCATCTAAGATCTATGACCTTCCAAGCCATAGGTTTCTGGCTCAGTTTTCAGTGCCAGACATAAATTCGTACTGAAGGGAGCCTCATATCCAATTACGTGCCACAATTGCACTCTTTGATACATCTTGCCTGGCTGGTTGATTTTATAGCTTGCAGGATCTATTTCTTGTTTACCCTGTTGGTGACTTTGACCCCCTAGTAACTAGCATAGTGATTTCCAGCAGTATAATATCAGGAGCTTCCATTTCAGTTCCAGCTTGATTTCTCAATGTCCTGTGACCACAGTCTGTTTTGTCTTCAGCAATAGTCTTACCATTTAGTTTTTGTGGGTAACCAAGTGCCTATATTGTTCTGGGGGCCTTGTGGGACTCCTTGACCAAAGGTGTATGTGGGGGTGGGGAGTGACCCAATTCTGGCACTGGGATTTACTAGCAATAGCTTGTGGTTCTAGGGTAAAGCTTACTCTGATTACCCCAGCAGGGTACTTCTGCCCAAACTATCCCTCTCTCTCAGCTCATTTTTAAATTTTTTTTTTAATTTTTATTAATATTTTTATTTATTTATTTGAGAGAGAGGGAGGAAAAGAGAGAATGGGCATTCTAGGGCCTCTAGCCTCTGCAAACTCCAGACACATGCACAACCTTATGCATCTGGCCTATGTGGGTTCTGAGGAAGCAAACCTGGCTGCTTTGACTTTGCAGGCAAATATCTTGACCACTAAGCCATCTCTCCAGCCCTCAGTTCATTTTTTATGAGAGATCTTTTTAAAATTTATTCACTTACTCATTCACTCATTCATTTGAGAGGAGAGAGAGAATGAGAATAGGCATTCCCGGTACTCTTACCACTCACTGCAAATGAACTCCAGATACATGCACCACTTTGTGCATCTGGCTTCATGTAGGAGTTTAATCCTGGTCTTTAGGCTTTGCAAGACAGCTCTTTAACTGCTGAGCAATATCCCTATCCTAAACAAATCTTTTAAATTAGCTAATGAAGAAATATATATATATATATATATATATATATATATATATATATATATGTATATATATATATGTATATATGTATATATATATATATACTTTTTTAAATTATTTATTTATTTATTTGATAGTAACAGAGAGAGAAAGAGGCAGACAGGGAGAGAAGAGAGAGAATGGGCATGCCAGGGCCTCCCGCCACTGCAAACAAACTCCAGATGCGTGCACCCCCTTGTGCATCTGGCTAACGTGGGTCCTGGGGAACTGAGCCTTGAACCGGGGTCCTTAGGCTTCACAGGCAAGTGCTTAACCGCTAAGCCATCTCCCCAGCCCCAAACTCCAGATTCTTGCACCACATTATTCATCTGGCTTGACATGGGTACTGGGGAATCAAACCTAGGTCCTTTGGCTTTTCAGGCAAGTGCCTTAACTGCTAAGCCATCTTTCTAGCCCCAGATTTTTCTTTTAAAATGTGGGTTCTGGGAATGAACTCAGGTCTTTGTCGAAGAAGTATATTTCTGTATTGCTAATTCATGCCATCTTTGATTTTGTATGTCCATCCCTTTCTCTGGTTTCCTTCACCCAGATTCTTCTACTCCCTCCATTTGCCCATCTACTGTCCCCTCCTTTCATTCTTCCTTGCTTGTCTTCTTCCAAGCTTCATTCTAGCTTTCTGACCATTACAACTAATGCTTACAACAACTTAAATCA
The DNA here is from genome assembly GCF_020740685.1 of Jaculus jaculus. Lineage (NCBI taxonomy): Eukaryota > Metazoa > Chordata > Mammalia > Rodentia > Dipodidae > Jaculus > Jaculus jaculus. The sequence goes on from NC_059104.1 coordinate 72,251,581, forward strand.
AGTTGTTCCCTGTTAGGATCTGCACATGAGACAGATGCGGCATTTGTCTTTCTGAGCCTGGATTACTTCACTTAGTATAATTTTTTTCCTGGTCCATCTATTCTCCTGTAAATTTCATAATTTCATTTTTTCTTACTGCTGAATGGAACTCCATTGTGTATATGTACCATATGTCTTCATTATCTAATCATCAGATGATGGGCATCTGAGCTGGTCCCATTGCCTAGCTATTGTGAATAGATAACAACAAATATGGCTGAGCAAGAATCTCTATAGCAAAGTGTAGAGTCTTTAGGGTATATGCCCAGGAATAGTATTGCTGAATCAGATGGTAGAGCTACTTTTAGTTTTTGAGAAGCCTCCATACTGGTTTTCACAGTGGCTGTTTTCAAGTGTTCATTCCCAGTAACAGTGACTCTTTTCCCACACCTTTGCCAGCTATTGTCATTTAATGTTTCATGATAGCCATTCTGCCTACAATAAGATCCAATTTCAAAGTGGTTTAATTTGCATTTTCTTCATGGCTAAAAATGCCAAACAATTTTGAGAGGTTTATAGGCTGCATTTCTTCTTTTGAGAACTGTCAGCCTTGCCTATTTTTTGAGTGGGTTGATTATTTTGTTGCTGTTGTTTTTGTTGTTGATGTTTGTTTGTTTGTTTGTTCCTGAGGTAGGGTCTCACTGTAGCTCAGGCTGAACTGGAATTCACTATGTAGTCTCAGGGTGGCCTGGAACTCACAGCAAATCCTCCTACCTCTGCCTCCCGAGTGCTGGGATTAAAGGCATGTGCCACCACACCTGGGTGTTGTGTGTGTGTGTGTGTGTGTGTGTGTGTTTTGTCTTTTGAGGTAGGGTCTCAGTCCACTGTAGCCCAGGCTGACCTGGAATTTACATGTAGGCTCAGGCCGGCCTCAAACTCACAGTGATCCTCCTACCTCTGCTTCCCAAGTGCTGGGAATAAAGGCATGTGCCAGCACAGCTGGCATTTTTTTTTTATTGCTTAGTTTTTTTAGTTATTTATGTAGTCTAGGTATTAAACCTCTTTCAGATATAGCTAGTGAAGATTTTCTCTCATTCTGTAGCTTGGCTATTGATGCATGGTGGTTTACTTAGCTGCACAGTAGCTTTTTAGTTTCATACATTTGTAGTAGTTGTCTTGTTCCCTCAGCTATTGGGGTCTTATTGAGAAATCTTTCCCTATGTTTATATCTTGTCATGTTCTTGCTACTATTTTCCTCTAGTTGTTATTTCACAAGGTCTTTTTCTTTTTTTTTTCCTCTTTGGTCTTTTGAGGTAGGGTCTCACTCTCACCCAGGCTGACCTAGAATTCACTTTGTAGTCCAGGCTGGCCTTGAACTCATGGTGATCCTCCTACCTCAGCCTCCTAAGTGTTTCCCCCAGGAAATACCACTTGGACACAGATTAATAGAAAGGAATCTTTATTGGCTGGCTGGCTGGCAACTATACCAACTAAGGAGCCTGAATGCCAGGCTGTATTTCAGGGCTCCTTTTATAGGAGAAAACCGTAAGATTTCACATCTTACTTACTTACTTTCAGTTGATTTTTTAAAAACAGGAACTTTTCTGGAATCTCCCCTTCCTGCAGCTAACCCTCTCCTGAAACTGCAACTAAGCAGCAGTTAATACAGAAGCTAAAACTTGCATTTAGCAATAGCAAGAAAAACATCTTATCTTGTGGTGACCTATTGTTAAAGCAAATCAAGCATAAAGTTCAAGTGTAGGTGACACCATATCCTGAGGTACCAGCTAAGCTGAACTTCTGTATAAGTTCACAGTATGGAGTTACTTATGTCCTTCTCCAGCTTAGGCCCTTGACACTGGTACTAAAATCATGTGCCACTCTGCCTGACACAGTTTCAGGTCTTAAATTGGGGTCCTTGGTCCATTTAGAGTTGATTTTATGCAGGATAAGAGAAGAGGAACTGGATTCATTCTTCCACATATAGTTACCCACTGTCTCCAGCACCATTTGTATTTTCTCCAGTATGTTTTTAGCTTCATTGCCAAAAATCAGAGGGCTGTAGTTATTTGAACTTACACCTGGATCTTTTATTAATTTCATTGATGTATGGGTCTGTTTTTGTGCTGGTACCATGCTCTTTATTACTGTGGCTTTAGTGTATTCTGAAATCATTTTTTTTTCCCCCTGAGGGTACTTTCGGCTATCTGAAGCCTTTTGTGCTTCCATATGAATTTTGAGACTTTTTTATTGCTATGAAGAATGATGTTGGAATTTTGACTGGACTTACATTGAATCTATATATTGCTTTTGGTTGGATGGCCATTTCCATGATTTTAGTTCTTTCAGTCACTGAGCATGGGAGATCTTTCCATCTTCTCATGTCTTCCTCAGTTTCTTTCTTCAGTGTTTTAATGTTTTCATTGTAGTGGTCTTTCATTTCCTTGATTAGGAATATTCCAAGATTTTTTTTTGTGGCTATTATAAATAAGCCTGCTTCCCTGACTTCTTTCTCATTATATTTGTCATTGCTATATGTATGACTTTTTGATGTTATTTGGATGGGCTTAGCTTTGTGTAGTAGACAGCCTCATGTCGCTGGGATGGACTTCCAAACTAGGCACAGTTATGGGAGGAAGAGATTTATTGAAGTAGGGGAAGTTCCATGATGGTGGAAGAAGCTGGCCCACTTTCATAGGTCTAAGCAGAGAGAGAAAAAGCCACAAGCCACATCAGCACCATAGCAAGCACACTTAGGAACTCCAGGCAAACAAAGCTTAGGCACTTTACATATTGTTAGACAAGAATTCCAAATCCACTGCCCACACCTTAGAATACACCCTAGGATCCACTCACAGTGACATCTCCTCCAGCCAGATGGCTGCAGATCTAAATTACAAACTTTAATAAAATCATGAATATATTGGGGTCCATCCATTAAAACTGCCACACTTTGTAAGTGATACTCTCTTTCTTTGCTTTCTGTGTGTAGTGTTTTATCTATAATGTGACATAGGGAATTTCTTCTTTAATATTGTCTATTTGGTGTTGTTTATGCCTCTTGTACCTGAATGGTCCTCTCTTTAAGTACATTTGAAAAGTTTTCTTCTATAATTTTGTTAAATTTTTTCTATGCTCTTAAACTTACAGTTTTTTCCCTCTTTTTTTTTTTTTTAATATTTGTTTGTAAGCAGAGAGAGATACAGTGAAAAGAGAATGGGTACACCAGAGCCTCCAACTACTACAAAGGAATTCCAGATGCATGTACCACTTTGTGCATCTGGGTTTATTTACATGAGAACTGTGGAATTGAACCCTGGTCACTAGGTTTTGCAGGCAAGCACCTTAACCTCTGAGCCATCCCCTCCAGCCCATTTTTCCCCTTCTTGTAAGTCAAATGTTTATCTGTTTTTATGTGTCTCTCATTTCTCTCATTATGTTTCTGTGTTTTTTTCCCCCCTGTGGTTTGAACCCAGACTTTGTAAGCAAGCACCTTTAACCACTGAGCCATTTTCAAGGCTACATTTTCCTTTATCGGTTTGACTTTTTCATTACATTTTTATTTAACTGTCTATGTTCTCTTTGAATTCTCAGGAGCTAGGGTGATGGCTCAGAGATTTGCTTAAAAACCCTGTTAGCCTGAGTTCAGTTCCCCAGTATCCACATAGGCCCAGGTACACAAAGTGACACACGCATCTGGAACTTGTTTGCAGTAGGAAGAGGTCTTGGCACACCAACGCACATGTTCTCTCTCTCACACACATAATTTTTGAAAACAAGGGGCCTGGAGAAATAGTTCAGTGCTTTAAAGGCATTTGCTTGATAAACAAAAGTCAGTTAAAAAAAAAAAAAAATTTTAATTGGCCCAGTGTGGTGGCAATCCCAGCACTTGGAAGATGGAGGTAGAAGGATTGCCTTGAGTTCAAGGCCAGCCTAAGACTACGTAGTAAGTTCCAGGTCAATCTGGACTAGAGTGAGACCCTATTTTGAAAAACCAAAAAAAGAAAAATTGGGGGCTAGAGAGATACCTTAATGGATAAGCCTGCAAAGCCTAATGACCTGGGTTTGATTCCCCAGTACCCACATAAAGCCAGATGCACAAAGTAGTACATGTGCCTAGGGCTGGAGAGATGGCTTAGCGGTTAAGTGCTTGCCTGTGAAGCCTAAGGACCCCAGCTGGATGTTCAATTCCCCAGGACCCACATTAGCCAGATGCACAAGGGGGCACACACATCTGGAGTTCGTTTGCAGTGGCTGGAGGCCCTGGCATGCCCATTCTCTCTCTCTATCTGCCTCTTTCTCTCTCTGTCTGTCGCTTTTAGATAAATAAATAAATAATTTTTTTTTTTTTTAAGGTAGTGCATGTGTCTAGAGTCTGATTGTAGCAGTTGGAGGTCCTGGCACACCCATTCTCTCTATTTCTCTTTTCTCTGTTTCTCTCTGATTGAGAATAAAAACACAATTATTGATTCTCTTGCATTTCATTCTGTCATTCTTGTCCTATTTAATTTTGTTGTGTATGCTTATCATAATTGTGTTTTAGAATTCTTTTTTTTTTGGAGTTTCCTCTTGAGTTCTCTTTGGAGGCTTCAACCTTGGGGCTAAGCTTCTTTGTTATTTGCACTTCCCTTCCTCCCTCCTTCCCCCTTCCTTCTCTCTGCATGTACATAGGCATGTCAGGGTCTCTTACACTCTATAAAGGTGCACTATATGCTTATACCACTTTTTTTTAAAACAGGAAGCTTTGTGTTTTACTGGCAGTGAATTAGATTATTGAATATATAAAGTTTTATGATGGTAAGCCACACACTTGCTCTCTTAAGCACACTGTATAATTCCAGGGCTAGGCATAGTTGTTTCTTAAAAGCCAGAAAGCAAATATTTCAACTTTGCAGGCAGATGATCTGTGTCTTATATGCTTTTATATGCATTTACAGTCAAGGTGCAAATGACAGGGTGTAGCTGGTTTTTGTCAATACTACCAGAAAGAAATCCTCTGTAAATCATGTATGGAATCTTACACTTTTTAGCAGCAACATTAAAATATTGGGCATGCTACCTCAAATTTGTAATCCCAGCACTTGAAAGGCTGAGTGAGGTGATTTGAATCTGATGTCCGATATAAAGTCACGTGTTGTGACTGTGCCACTTTTTGCATCTGGCTTTATGTTGGTGGCTGGGGAACTGAACTTGGGAAGGCAGGCTTTGCTAGCAAGTGCCTTTTAACTACTGAGCAATCTCCCCAGGTCTGGGGACTAGGATTCCTGGTGGGGATATCTTGCCTTGGTTTATTGTGTTACTTGTTTTTTGTTTGGATTTGTCCATCTAAAGATAATCCCTGTTGTTTTGCCAAGAATTCAGCATCAGTGACTTTACCTTGGGCCTTGTTTGGGTAGGTATAGGCTGTTGGCATACACATGGGGACTGGGACTACTGGTGAGTGGGACCAGAACCTAGCAGGCCTAGACCTCCCTACTCCTGACAGGAGTTGCGGGAGTTGATCTACTTGCATGACTGGTTTGGGCTCAGAGAGAGCTCTTACCTGAGACCTGAGTGGCCTAGTCTGCTTTGCTGTCCATGGGTGCTTGTGTGGGCATTCTACTTGCGAGTCTAGGCTGGGTACAGGGGTGAGCCTATGATGCTACTAGACAGTACCTGAGATACCTGGTCTGCCTTGCCTTCCTCAGGGCAGGTGGGCTGCATGTGTGTCTGAGTTGCACACATGGGCAAACTAGACTAAAGCTGAGCCTGGGCATACTCTAGTTGGTCTACTCCCATGACAGTTTGGGCTCACAGGGAGTGTTTACCTGGGACCTCAACTGCTTTACGTCTTCTTGCTCCGAGATTATTGTTTGTATGTATGTATGCATGCATGCATGCATGTATGTGTGTATTTTAGAGAGCAAGAGAATTGGCATACCAGGACCTCAGCCACTGCAATTGTACTCCAGATGCTTGTACCATCTAGTGGGCTTGTGTATACTTGGCTTGCCTCACCTTTTGTGGCACCTCAACCCCTTTCTTTTCTTTCTTCCTTCCTTCCTTTCTTCTTTCTTTCTTTCTTTTTTTTTTTTTTTTTTTTTTGAGGCAGGGTTTCACTCTAGCCCAAGCTGTCCTTGAACGCATAGGGTTCTTCCTGTCTTAGCCTCCCAAGTGCTGGGATTACAGGGATGAACACTTAGCTCCTCCCTAACCTAAGATTGAACTTCTTTTGTTTGGCAGAAATAGAAATAGAAATCTGCTCTAGTCCAGAGTAGGCTATCTGTTCTTTGCCCAGCTGTAACAGAATGCTCTCATGCCCCAGTTCTTCTGTCCTTGCATTCCATTTGCTTCTTCATAATGGAGACAAGACTGTCCTTGCATTCATCAGAACTCTAGGCAAGAGAAGTTGCATCGTAAAGCTAAAGAGCAAATCTAGTAGCTTGAAATCAAGGCCCCAATTGCCCCCCTTTTTTTTAAAATTAGAACAAAATGGTACAGTAAGATTGTTTAGAAAATCTGTTCCTTTTTTATAACTGGTCTAGATTAACTTTTTGTAGGGTTTCTTTGTTTGTTTGCTTGCTTGTTGGAGAAGGACCTCATTATATGTAACGAAGGGTAGAGCCTCAATTAATGAAGTTCCAGTCTCTGCTTTCTGAGTGATAGGTTTATAAGTTTGTGCCACCATTAAATCAACATTTTATCATAGAATGTTCACGTAGAAGGTTGGACAATGCAGGCTGAAACAGGAAGATTGCCATGAGTTTGAAGCCAGCTTAGGTTACAAAGTGAGCCTATGGATTTCTTTTCATGGATTTGGATACTTTGAGCAGCAAGCATAGAAAACTTTTGTAACTCAATTGCTTTTTTTTTTTTCTTCCCCCGGAGGCAACATCTCACTTTAGCCCCAGCTGACCTGGAACTCACTCTAAAGCCCAGGCTGGCCTAAAGTAACTCACAGTGGTTCTCCACCTCAGCCCTCTGAGTGCTAGGATTAAAGGTATGAACCACCACACCTGGGTTCAGCAGCCCCTTTTATTTATTTTATTAAACTTTTTTTTTTTTACAGTTTATTTATTTACGGGCTGGAGAGATGGCTTAGCAGTTAAGCACTTGCCTGTGAAGCCTAAGGACCCCAGTTTGAGGCTCGATTCCTCAGGATCCATGCTAGCCAGAGGCACAAGGGGCCACATGCATCTGGAGTTCATTTGCAGTGCCTGGAGGCCCTGGCGCACCTATTCTCTCTCTCTGTCCGCCTCTTTCTCTCCCTGTCTGACAATTACAAATAAATAAATAAACAATTTTTTTAAGTTTCCTTATTTACAAGCAGAGATAGAAGAGAGACAGAGAGAATGGGTGTGCCAGGGTCTCCAGCCACTGCAAATGAATTCCAGACACATGCACCAGTTTCTACATCTGGTTTTACATGGGTACTAGAAAATTTAACTTCAGCTGTTAGGCTTTGCAGGCAAATACCTTAACCGCTAAGCCATCTCTCCAGCCAATTTTAAAAACTTTGCATTGTCAACTTTCATACAAGTTGACAATATACCATGATCATAATCCCCTGTCAGACAACCCTAGCACTTTCATGGAATTTTTTTTTTAATTTTTTTTTCACAATTTTTTTTTAATTTTTATTAACATTTCCATGATTATAAAATATATCCCATGGTAATTCCCTCCCTCCCCACCCCCACACTTTCCCACTTGAAACTCCATTCTCCATCATATTACCTCCCCATTATAATCATTGTAATTACATATATACAATATCAACCTATTAAGTATACTCCTCCCTTCCTTTCCCTTTATGTCTCCTTTTTACCTTACTGGCCTCTGCTACTGAGTATTTTCCTTCTCACGCAGAAGCCCAATCATCTGTAGCTAGGATCCACATATGAGAGAGAACATGTGGCGCTTGGCTTTCTGGGCATGGGTTACCTCACTAAGTATAATCTTTTCCAGGTCCATCCATTTTTCAGCAAATTTCATAACTTCATTTTTCTTTACTGCTGAGTAGAAATCCATTGTATAAATGTGCCACATCTTCATTATCCACTCATCAGTTGAGGGACATCTAGGCTGGTTCCATTTCCCGGCTATTGTACATTGAGCAGCAATAAACATGGTTGAGCACGTACTTCTAAGGAAATGAGATGAGTCCTTTGGATATATGCCTAGGAGTGCTAAAGCTGGGTCATATGGTAGATCAATCTTTAGCTGTTTTAGGAACCTCCACACTGTTTTCCACAATGGCTGGACCAGATTGCATTCCCACCAGCAGTGTAGAAGGGTTCCTTTTTTTCCACATCCCCGCCAACATTTATGATCATTTGTTTTCATGATGGTGGCCAATCTGACAGGAGTGAGATGGAATCTCAATGTAGTTTTAGTCTGCATTTCCTTGATGACTAGTGATGTAGAACATTTTTTTAGATGCTTCTATGCCATTCGTATTTCTTCCGTTGAGAACTCTCTATTTAGCTCTATAGCCCATTTTTTGATTGGCTTGTTTGATTCCTTATTATTTAACTTTTTGAGTTCTTTGTATATCCTAGATATTAATCCTCTATCAGATATATAGCTGGCGAAGATTTTTTCCCATTCTGTAGGTTGTCTCCTTGCTTTTTTTTCACTGTGTCCTTTGCAGTACAAAATCTTTGTAATTTCATGGGGTCCCAGTGATTAATCTGTGGTTTTATTGCCTGAGCAATTGGGGTTGTATTCAGAAAGTCTTTGCCAAGACCAATATGTTGAAGGGTTTCCCCTACTTTTTCCTCTAGCAGTTTCAGAGTTTCAGGTCTGATGTTAAGGTCTTTAATCCATTTGGACTTAATTCTTGTGCATGGCGAGAGAGAAGAATCTATTTTCATCCTTCTGCAGATATATATCCAGTTTTCAAAACACCATTTGCTGAAGAGGCTGTCTCTTCTCCAATGAGTATTTTTGGCATTTTTATCAAATATCAGGTGGCTATAGCTACTTGGACTTACATCTGGGTCCTCAGTTCTATTCCACTGATCTACATGTCTGTTTTTGTGCCAGTGCCATGCTGTTTTTGTTACTATGGCTCTATAGTATAGGTTAAAATCAGGTATGGTGATATCACCCACCTCATTTTTGTTGCTCAGTATTATTTTAGATATTCGAGGTTTTTGTGATTCCAAATGAATTTTTGGATTGTTTTTTCTATTTCCATGAAGAAAGCCTTTGGAATTTTGATAGGGATTGCATTAAATGTGTAGATTGCTTTAGGTAAGATTGCCATTTTCACAATAATTGATTCTTCCAATCCAGGAAAAAGAGATGTTTCTCCACTTTCTAGTGTCTTCTGTAATTTCTCGCTTGAGTGTTTTAAAGTGCTCATTGTAGAGAGTCTTTACTTCCTTGGTTAGGTTTATTTCAAGGTACTTTATTTTCTTTGGTACAATTGTGAACGGGAGTGATTCTCTGATTTTATCCTCTGTGTGTTTGTTGTTAGCATGTATGAAGGCTACTGATTTTTGTGTATTTATTTTGTATCCTGCTACATTGCTGTAGGTTTTGATCAGCTCTAACAGTTTGCTAGTAGAGTCTTTAGGGTCCTTTATGTATAGATTCATGTCATCTGCAAATAATGATAACTTGATCTCTTCCTTTCCAATTTGTATCCCTTTTATGTGTGTCTCTTGCCTTATTGCTATGGCTAAGACTTCCAAAACTATATTAAATAAAAGTGGGGACAGTGGACACCTTTGTCTTGTTCCTGACTTTAGTGGAAAAGCTTCCAGTTTTTCCCCATTTAGTAACATGTTGGCTGTAGGCTTGCATAAATAGTTTTTATTATATTGAGATATGTTCCTTCTATTCCCAGTCTCTGTAGGACTTTTATCATGAAGGGATGTTGGATTTTGTCAAATGCTTTCTCTGCATCTAATGAGATGATCATGTGATTTTTGTCCTTCAACCCGTTTATGTAATGTATTACATTTATAGATTTGCGTATGTTGAACCATCCCTGCATCTCTGGGATAAAGCCTACTTAGTCAGGGTGAATGATCTTTTTGATATACTCTTGTATTCTGTTTGTCAATATTTTGTTGAGAATTTTTGCATCTATGTTCATGAGGGAGATTGGTCTGTAATTTTCTTTTTTTGTTCTACCTTTGCCTGGTTTTGGTATCAGGGTGATGCTGGCTCATAGAAGGAGTTTGGTAGAATTCCTTCTTTTTCGGGCTGGAGAGATGGCTTAGCGGTTAAGCGCTTGCCTGTGAAGCCTAAGGACCTCGGTTCGAGGCTCGGTTCCCCAGGTCCCACGTTAGCCAGGTGCACAAGGGGGCGCATGCGTCTGGAATTCGTTTGCAGTGGCTAGAAGCCCTGGCGCGCCCATTCTCTCCCTCTCCCTCTATCTGTCTTTCTCTCTGTGTCTGTCACTCTCAAATAAATAAATAAAAAAATGAACCAAAAAAAAAATTAAAAAAAAAAAAAAGAATTCCTTCTTTTTCTATTTCCTGGAAAAGCTTAAGAAGCAATGGTGTTAGCTCTTCCTTAAAAGTCTGGTAAAATTCAGCAGTGAATCCATCTGGGCCTGGGCTTTTTTTAGTTGGGAGATTATTGATAACTGTTCGGATCTCCATGTTTGTTATACGTCTATTTAAGTGATTAACATCATTTTGATTTAATTTAGGTAGGTCATATAGATCAAGGAAATCATCCATTTCTTTCAGATTTTCATACTTTGTGAAGTATATGCTTTTATAGTATGTCCCTATGATTTTTGAATTTCTCTGGAATCTGTTGTGATGTTACCTTGTTCATCTCTGATTTTATTAATTTGTGTCTCTTCTCTCTTTCTTTTGGTCAGATTTGCTAAGGGTTTATAAACCTTGTTTATCCTTTCAAAGAACCAACTCTTTGTTTCATTAATTCTTTTGATTGTTCTTTTGTTTCTATTTCATTAATTTCTGCCCCAATCTTTATTATTTCTTCCTGTCTACTGATTTTTGTTTTGCCTTGTTCTTCTTTTTCCAAGGCTTTAAGATGAAGCATTAGGTTGTTTACTAGTGACCTTTCTAATTTCTTAATATAGGCACTTAAGGCTATAAATTTACCTCTTAGAACTGCCTTCATTGTGTCCCAGAGATTTTGGTATGTTGTGTTCTCATTATCTTTTGAGTCTATAAATTTTTTATTTCCTTTCTGATTTCTTCATTGACCCATTCATCATTTAGTAGTGTATTGTTTAGTTTCCATGATTTGTGTATGCTCTATAGCCTTTCTTGCTACTGATTTGTAGTTTAATTCCATTGTGGTCAGATAGAATGCAAGGAATTATTTCAATTTTCCTGAATTTGTTAAGATTTGCTTTGTGTCCCAATATATGGTCTATTTTAGAGAATGTTCCATGTGCTGCTGAAAAGAATGTATGTTCTGCCATCTTTGGATGAAATGTCCTGTATATATCTGTTAAGTCCATTCCTTCTATGACCTCATTTAGTCCAGATGCCTCTCTGTTTATTTTTTCCCGGGATGACCTGTCAATTGTTGAGAGTGGGGTGTTAAAGTCACCCACCACCACTGTGTTTGGTGTTATCTCTGACCTTAGTTCTAATAGTGTTTGTTTGACGAATTTCGGAGCCCCCATGTTAGGTGCATATATGTTTAGGATTGTAATGTCCTCCTGTTGGAGTGTGCCCTTAATCAATATATAGTGACCTTCCTTATCTTTCTTGACTAACGTTGGACTAAAGTCTACCCTGTCCGATATTAGGATTGCAACCGCTGCTTGTTTTCTAGGCCCATTTGCTTGAAACACCGTCTTCCAACCTTTCACCCTAAGATAATGTCTATCCTTTGTAGAAAGGTGAGTTTCTTGGAGACAACAAATTGTAGGATCCTGCTTTTTAACCCAGTCTGCAAATCTATGTCTTTTCATTGGGGCATTGAGATATTATTGAAAGGTGTGTATTTATATTTGCCATTTTTTTGTGTGTGTGTGTGATTCTGGTTCTATCTGTGCTCTCTTCTGTTAACTAGTATTTGAGTATTGCTTGTTTTTTCTAGGTTCCTTATATGTGTGCTTTTCCTTTTCTTCACCATGGAGGATTCTATCAAGTATTTTCTGTAGAACTGGTTTTGTCTTCAAATACTCCTTTAACCTGCTTTTGTCATGGGATGTCCTTATTTCTCCATCTATTTGAATGGATAACTTTGCAGGATAAAGTAACCTTGGTTGACAGTTGTTATCTTTCAGAACTTGGAATATATCACCCCAAGCCCTTCTGGCTTTAATAGTTTGTGTTGAATAATCTGCTGTAATCATGATGGGCTTGTTTTTGTAGGTAACTTGATTTTTCTCTCTAACTACTTTCAATATTTTTTCTTTGGTGTGTGTGTTTGGAAGTTTGATTATAATATGGCGAGGAGAGGTTCTTTCCAGGTTTTGTCTGGCTGGGGTTCTAAAGGTTCCTATATCTGCATTGGCACCTCTTTCCCAATTTGGGGGAAATTTTCTTCTATGATTTTGTTGAAGACACCTACTATGCCTTTTGAGTGGAATTCTTCTCCTTCTACTACTATGCCCTGAATTCTAATATTTGATCTTTTCATAGTGTCCCGAATATCTTGAAATTCCCACTCATACTTTTCTATAAGTTTGTCTTTCTCTTTGTTGGACTGTATTAGATTTGCCACCTGGTCTTCTAGCTTAGATATTCTGTCCTCTCCTTCATCCATTTTAATGGTGAGATTTTTCTACAGAGTTTTTTATTTCATTAACTGTGTTCTTCATTGCTAGTAATTCTGACTGGTTTTTCTTTATTATTTCTATTTCCTTGTTTATGTCTTGTATTGCCTTCTTTATTTCATGAAATTGTTGTCCTGCATCTTCTTTGATTCCTTTGATTTCCTCTTTAAGTTCCTCTTTGACTCCTTTGATTTGTTCTCTGACTTCTTTGAACATATTTACAGTCATTCTTTTGAAATCTTTTTCAGGCATTTCCTCTAACTCATTCTCACTGGAGGACATTTCTGATGCATTAATACTTTTAGGTGGATTTATATCATTTTGCTTTTTCGTGTTTCTTGTGTTATAATGTAATATTTTTGCATCTTGGATTAAGTTAATGCTTGGGTTTTCTAGCTAGCTGGGTATTCTTAGCTGTATCAATTGGTTTGATGTTATATATTTTCAGGGTAGGAGCTTAAGATGTTATACGTGGCTCTTAAGACTCTGAGAGTATCTTCAAAGGTGCTCCTAGGGGTCGAGTTTCCCTGCTATGGGAGTATTCAAGTAGGCTGAGTGGAATAAAACACAGGTAGATTCTAAAAGTTAACTAAACACTGTACCCATTCAGTTAAAAACAGCCCCAAATATGTATGCCAGAGTAGTTATCATAACAACCAGATCCTCTATCAACATAGAGGTTAAGATTTCTGGTCTGTTGAGGGATCCCAGTCAGCTTGCGACTAAGTGAGACCCTTCCCTGGTGCAAACCCAGTTACCTTGGATGAGTTTGGTCTCAGTCAAGTTGCTGCCTGGGTCGTTGGGCTGCTGTTCTGATTTCTGGAGCTGGGCACTGGTTTTTCCTGTGGGGAAACCAAGCCTGGCAACTGTGGCCCTGCAGATCAGCACCCCCACTTCTGGAACTGCTGCTGCGAATGCTGCCTCTGCTGGGTCTGTCAGCAGCTCAAGCTGCTGCTGCTGGGCCCACTGCTGCTGTTGCCTCTGCTGCTGCTGCTGCTGTAGCTGCCACTTCTGGAGCCACTGCTGTTGCTGAAGCTGCTGCTGCTGGGTCTGCTGTTGTTGCCACTCCTCGGTCTGCGGCTGCTGCCGCTCCTCGGTCTGCTGGTGCTGGGGCCGCTGGTACTGGTTCCAGCGCTGCTGATGTTGCTGCCGAACTCTGCTCCTGCTTGGTTCCCACTGTCAGCTCAAGTTAGCGTGGCCGGTTCCTGGGACCGCTGCTCTGTTTGCCGGAGCTGGGCTCAGGCGGTGGGGGAGGGGAGGTAGCCGCAGCTGCTCTGGTTCTCTCACTGCTCCACATGTGCTTCTACCTTGCGGTCTGCTCCTCCGCTGCTCACTGCCACTCTCCCTTCACGTTTCCTGAGCTTCTGAGAGCGCGGTGTGAGGAGAAGCTCCTGCACCTGGCTTTTCCTGCAGCTGGAGCTGAGCCTGGCGGCTTTCTGGTGTGCCCCGCCACGGGGTTGGCGGAGCTGCCGGGGCCGCTTTTGCTGGCCTGTGCAGGCTCTGGATGCTCTTTATCTCTCCTACTTCTCCGCTGCTGCTTCAATTTCCTATACACCTCATTTTTTAGTAAAAGTGTGTATTTTGCTGAGTTTTTTTGGTCTTTTTTCCCCCCAGGCTGCTTTGGCGTGGTACCTACGCCGCCATCTTAACCGAAAGTCCTCATCCTCTTTTCACAATTTTTATTAACATTTTCCATGGGAATTATTTTTTAATTTGTTGTTCTTTCCAACTAGTCTCTCTCCTATTTTGATGTCTTTCTTTTCTTCCTGTGATACACAATTTGTGTAGGTAGCATCAACCACTGTGAGGTCATGAATATCATGACCACTTTGGGTCTGAAAGACAGTACTCCTCCCATTCTTTGGCTATTACATTCTTTCTACCACTTTTTCCTCAGTGCTGAGCAGCATCTTTTAAATATTTTTTTCATTATTTTATTTTTGTTTTATTTAAACATTTTTCTTATTGATAGCTTCAATAATTATAGACAATAAACTATGATAATTCCCTCCCTACCCTCACTTTTCCCCTCACAAATCCACCCTCCACCATATCCCCTTCCCCTCATAATTAGTCTGTCTTTTTTATGTCACCATCTTTATTCCTATTAAGAAGGTCTTGTGTAGGTAGTGCCAGGTACTATGAGGTCATGGATGTCCAGACCATTTTGTGTCTGGAAGATTGCATTGTAAGCAATCCTACCCTCCTTTTAGCTCTAAATTCTTTGCACCACCTCTTCTATAATGGACCCTGAGCCATGGAAGGTGCAGCAGATGTATCTCATTACTGAACACTCTCCACTGTCACTTCTCTGCACTCTGGTGACTTTTGAGTGATCCCAGTGGTCACCTCCATCTGAAAAGAGAAGATTCTCTAACCAGACATGAGAATACGGCTAGGGGAATGGCTTAGTGGTTAAGGCGTTTGCCTGCAAAGCCAAAGGACCTAGGTTCAATTCCCCAGGACCCACGTTAGCCAGATGCACAAGGGGCACATACATCTGGAGTTTGTTTGCAGTAGCTGGAGGCCCTGGCATGCCCATTCTCTCCCTCCCTCCCTCTTTCTCTGTCAAATAAATAGATAAAAATTTAAAGTGAGAATAGCATCAATATGGGTACAAACATTAAGAAAAGTGCTTACAGGGCAGTTAGGGTGGTGTTATACTATGCATTTTTGTCAGCTGGCCCACAGGTTTTATAGCTCAGCTGCAGCTTTATTTCTCAGTGTCCTTGCAGACTAAGCACGTGAAGTCTTCAGCAATAGGGCCTTACCATCAGTTCTGATAGGGTCTTCGCAATGGGCTGTAATGTTTTGGGGGACCTCCCTAGCCAACAACTTAGTGGAACATATCCTATCCCTGGCACTTAAATTTTTCTAGTAATAGTCTATGGCTTCTGGGTATGCCATTATACAAAGAAGTAAGTTTCCATATGGCTTATTTATAACATCTTAAATTTTTATTAACCCTCTGCCCTCCCTGCCTTTACTCAATCTCTTCTCCTGACCTCACTTAGGCCATTGTACCCCCAGTAATCTCTTATATATACACAATGTGTATGTATGTGTATATGTGTGTGTGTGTGTGTGTGTATACCCTCTCCTTAAGTCCTCTTCACCCTTCCTTATAGTCCCCTTTCTAGCTTATTGACCTCTGCTACTGGCTTTTAGTCCAACTAACATACAGATCTGGACATCTGTAGCCAGGATTCCCGAATGTGAGAGAACATGTGGCATTTGGCTTTCTGGGATAGGACACCTTACTTAGTATAATCCTTTCCAGATCCTTCCATTTCCCTACAACTTTCATAATTTCATTTTCCTTTAAAACTAAATATAGCTCCGTTGTATAAATGTACCACATCTTCATTATCCATTCATCAGTTGAGGGACATCTAGGCTAGTTCCATTTCCTAGCAATTGTGAGTAGAATGACAATAAACATGGTTGAGCAAGTACCTCTAAAGTAATGAAACAAGTCCTTAGTATATATGCCAAGGAATGAGTCATATCTATTTTTATCTACTTAAAAAATCTATTTTTAAGCTGCCTCTGGAACCTCCATACTGAATTCTACAGTGGCTGTACCAGTTTACATTCCCACCATCAGTGTAAAAAGGTTTCTGTTTTTTCACATCCCTACTAGCATTTATGGTCATTTGTTTTCTTAATGATAGCCATTCTGATTAGAATGAGATGGAATCTCAAAGTGGTTTTAATTTGCCTTTTCATGATGGTTAAGGATGTAGAACTTGTTATTTTGATGTTTATAGACCAACTGCATTTCTTTTTTGGAGAACTCTATTTAGTTCCATAACTCACACCTCCCCCAGATTTTTTTTTTTTTTTCTTTTTAGGTAGGATCTTGATTTATACTAGGTTGACTTGGAATTAACTATGTAGTAGTTTCAGAGTGACCTTGAACTCATGGTGATTCTGTCTGTTCCTCCTGAGAGCTTGGATTACAGGTGTGTGCTGCCATACCTGAACCCCATAGCCCATTTTTTGATTAAGTTGTTTGAGTTCTTAGTTTTTAGTTTTTTGTGTACTCTTTATATCCTGGATATTAGTCCCCAGTCAGATGTATAGCTAGCTAAGAATTTTCTCCCATTCTGTAGGATGCCTCTTTGCTCTACTTACAGTGTCCTTTGCTGTACAGAAGCTTTTTTAATTTCATGAGGTTCCACTGGTTGATTAGTGGTATTACTTCCTTAACAACTGGAGTTATATTCAGAAAGTTGTTGTATTTTGAATTGTTTCTCCTACTTTCTCCTCTAGCAATTTTAGAGTTTCAGGTTTGATATTGAGGTCTTAGACCCATTTTGGCTTAATTTTTGTGCATGGCGAGAGATAACGATCTATTTTCATCATTCTACATACATATACCCAGTTTTCCTAATACTATTTGTTAAAGAAACTCTACTCCAATGACTATTTTTGGCATTATTGTCAAAAATCAGATGGTTGTAGCTACCTGGATTTCTATCTGTATTCTTTGTTCTATTACACTTAACTATGTGTCTGTTTTTGTGCCAGTACCATGCTGTCTTTGTTACTATGGCTCCATAATATATCTTAAAATTATATATGGTGATGCCACCAGCCTTATTTTTGTTGCTCAAAATTGTTTTGGTTATTTGAGGAATTTTTTTGTGCTTCCAAATAAATTTTAGCAATGCTTTTTCTATTTCTATGAACAATACCATTGGAATTTTGATGGGCATTGCATTAAAATGTGTAGATTGGGCCTGGAAAGATGGTTTAGCAGTTAAGGCATTTGCCTGTGAAGCCAAAGGACCCAGGTTCAATTCCCCAGGACCCACATAAGCCAGATGCATAGGGGGTACATGTGTCTGAAGTTCATTTGCAGTGGCTGGAGGTCCTGGAGTGCCCATTCTCTCTGTCTCGTCTCTTCCCTTCCCTCGTCTCCTTTCCCTCTCTCCCTCTCTCCTTAACTCTCCCTTCTCCTTCCCACTCTCCCTTCTCCTTCCCTCCCCCCTCCTCCCTCTCTCTGCTTGCAAATAAGTAAATAAAAATTTTAAACATGTAAATTGCATTTGGTAAAATGTACATTTTCACAATATTGATTCTTTTAATCCAAGAACATGGGATATCTTTCCATATCCTAGTGTCTTCTGTAATTCCTCTCTTAAGTGTTATAAAGGTTTCATTGTAGAGTTCCTTTACTTCCTTGATTAGGTTTATTCCAAGATCCTTTATTTATTCATTTATTTTTTGAGACAACTGTGAATAGAAATGTTTCTCTGATTCTATCCTTAGCATATTTGTTATTAGTATATAGGAGGGTATATATTGTATATACTGATTTCTGTGTGTCAATTTTATATCTTGCTACATTGCTAAAAGTGTTTTATCATCTCTAGTCTTACGGATTCTTTATATATCAAATCATATTATGTATAGAAGCGTATCTATCATATCATCTGCAAATAATAACTTGATCTCCTCCTTTCTAATGTGTATCCATTTATTTGTGTCTCTTGCCTTATTGCTATAGCCAAGACTTCCAATACTATATTAAATAAAAAGGGGACAGGGGACACTCTTGTCTTGTTCCTGATTTTAGTGGAAAATCTTTAAGTTTTTTCCCATTTAATATTATGTTGGCTTTAGATTTGCCGTAAATAGCCTTTATTATGTTGAGATATGTTCCTTCTATTCCCAGTTTCTGTTGGACTTCTATCATGAAGGGATGTTAGATTTTGTCAAATGCTTTTCTTATCTATTGAGATGATCATATGACATTTACATTTATATTTATCAATTTAGTATGTTGAACCATCCCTGCATCTCTGGGATAAAGCCTATTTGGTCAGGGTGAATGATCTTTTTAATATATTGTATTCTGTTTGCAGATATTTTGTTGAGAATTTTGCATCTATATTCATTAGAGAGATCAGTCTGTAATTTTCTTTTTTTGTTCTATCTTTGCCTGGTTTTGGTATCAGGGTGATGATGCTGGCTTCGTAGAAGGAGTTTGGTAGAATTCCTTCTTTTTCTCTTTTATGGAAAAGTTTAAGAAGCACTGGTGTTAGTTCTTCCATAAAGGTCTGATAAAATTCACCAGTGAATCCAACTGGGCCTGGACTTTTTTTAGTTGGGAGATTGTTTTTGTAACAGCTTGGATCTCCATACTTGCTATAGGTCTATTTAAGTGGTTAACCTCATCTTGATTTAATTTAGGTAGGCCATATAAATCAAGGAAATCATCCATTTCTTTCACATATTCAAACTTAGTGGAGTATATGTTCTTATATGTCCCTGTGATTTTTTGAATTTATCTGGTATCTGTTGTGATGGTGCCTTTTTCATCTCTAATTTTGTTAGTCTCTCTCTCTCTCCCTTTTGGTCAGATTTGCTAAAGGTTTATCAATCTTGTTTATCCTTTCAAAAAACCAATTCTTTGCTTCATTGATTCTTTTTTTTGTTTGTTTGTTTTTATTTCATTAATTTCTGCCCTAATCTTTATTATTTCTTACTGTGTACTGATTTTTGGTTTGCTTTATTCTTCTTTGTCCAAGGCTTTAAGGTGAAGCATTAGGTCATTTACTTGCGACCTTTGTAATTTCTTAATATAGGCACTTAAAGCTATAAATTTCCCTCTTAGAACTGCCTTCATTGTGTCCCAAAGGTTTTGGTACGTTGTGTTCTCATTATCATTTGACTCTATGAATTTTTTGATTTCCTTCTTAATTTCTTCATTGACCCATTCATCATTTAGTAGTGCATTGTTTAGTTTCCATGATTTTGTATATGCTGTATAGCTTTTCTCGCTATTGATCTGTAGTTTGATTCCACTGTGGTCAGAGAGAATGCAAGGAATTATTTCAATTTTCCTGTCTTTGTTAAGATTTGTTTTGTGTCCTAATATATGGTCTACTTTAGAGAATGTTCCATATGCTGCTGTAAAGAATGTGTATGCAGTAGCATTTGGATGAAATGTGCTGTGTGTATCTGTTAGGCCCATTTGTTTTATGATCTCATTTAGCCCAGATGCATCTCTGTTTATTATTTGCTGGGATGATCTGTCAATTGATGAGAGTGGGGTATTGAAATCATTCACTACCACTGTGTTGGTGTTATCCATCTGTGACCTTAGTGGTAATAGCATTTGTTTGATGAAGTTGGGAGCCCCTATGTTAGGTGCATATATGTTTAAGATTGTAATGTCCTCTTGTTGGAGTGTGCCTTTAATTAATGTAAAGTGACCTTTCTTATCTTTCCTAACTAATGTTGGACTGAAGCCTACCTTGTCAGATACTGGGATAGCAACCCCTGCTTGTTTTCTAGGCCATTTGCTTAAAACACCGTTTTCCAACCTTTCACCCTAAGATAGTATCCATTCTTTGTAGAAAGGTGAGTTTCTTGGAGGCAACAAATTGAAGGATCCTGCTTTTTTTTTTTTTTTTTAGTTAATTTATTTATTTATTTATTTGAGAGCGACAGACACAGAGAGAAAGACAGATAGAGGGAGAGAGAGAGAGAATGGGCGCGCCAGGGCTTCCAGCCTCTGCAAACGAACTCCAGACGCGTGCGCCCCCTTGTGCATCTGGCTAACGTGGGACCTGGGGAACCGAGCCTCGAACTGGGGTCCTTAGGCTTCACAGGTAAGCGCTTAACCACTAAGCCATCTCTCCAGCCCGGATCCTGCTTTTTAACCCAGTCTGAAAACCTACGTTTTTGTTTGGGTCATTGAGGCCATTGATATTAAGAGATATTATTGAAAGGTGTGTATGCCGTTTTGCTTGTTTTGTAGTTCTTCCAGTTTTACCTTTGCTCTCTTATGTTAACTAGTATTTGAGTATGGTTTGTTTTTTCCAGGTTCCTTATATTTTTTTTCACTGACTCACTCATCATTCAGTAGTGTACTGTTTAGTTTCCATGATTTTGTATATGTTCTATAGTCTTTCTTGCTGTTGATTGGTAGGGTTTTTTTTATTATTATTGTTATTTGAGAGCTACAGACAGAAAGAGGCAGAGAAAGAGAGAGAATGGGCGCGCCAGCCACTGCAAACGAACTCCAGATACTTGCGCCCCCTTGTGCATCTGACTAACGTGGGTCCTGGGGAATGGAACCTTGAACCGGGGTCCTTAGGTTTCACAGGCAAGTGCTGAACTGCTAAGCCATCTCTCCAGCCCATGGTAGGGTTTTTTATATTTGTTTTATTTATTTGAGAAAGAGTGAGAGAGATAAAGAGGCAGATAGAGGGCTGGAGAGATGGCTTAGCGGTTAAGCGCTTGCCTGTGAAGCCTAAGGACCCCAGTTCGAGGCTCAGTTCCCCAGGTCCCACGTTAGCCAGATGCACAAGGGGGCGCACGCGTCTGGAGTTCGTTTGCAGAGGCTGGAAGCCCTGGCGCGCCCATTCTCTCTCTCTCTCCCTCTATCTGTCTTTCTCTCTGTGTCTGTCGCTCTCAAATAAATTTTAAAAAAATTAAAAATTAAAAAAAAAGAGGCAGATAGAGAGAGGGAAAGATAAAGAAAGGGCACACCAGGGCCTCCAGCCACCACAAATGAGCTACAGATGCATGTGCCACCTTTTTCATAACCCCTAGCTGCTTTGGTGTGGCTACTATGCTGCCATCTTAACTGGAAGTTGTTTATTTTGTTATTTGAGTTTGGTCTTCACTCTGTAGCTCAGGCTGTTCTCAAACTTTCAGTGATTCTTCTGTCTCATTCTCCCATATTGCTGGATTATAGACATCAACAGTTGGCTTTCATTTTTTTATGGGTGGTGCATATTTGGGATGTGCACAGATATGTAGAGGCCAGAGTAGAATGTCTGATGAACTCCTCTTACTCTTAATTGTTTTCTTGAGATGGGAGTTCACACTGAACCTTAACTGCTATTTTTCATTTAGACTGGCTGGCCTATCTTTTACTTTGTCTCATGTCTCTACCTCCCTGAGACTCAGGTTACACTCACATGTGGCCACACCCAGCTTTTTATGTGGATTCTGGGGCTGAAACTAAGGCTTTTATGTTTATGTGGCCAGCACTCTTACCCAGTGAAATTTCCTTAGCCTTAATTCACTTTTTTTTTATTATTATTATTATTATTATTATTATTATTATTATTTTGGTACTGTGTTTCAAACTCAGGGCCTTAACACAAGAATTTTTTAATTGAAATAATTTCATTGTAGAAAGTCATAATAAAAGGCTTTTTTCAGGAGCCATCAGTAAGGGATTATGTGGACAAAAAGTAGAGTTCTGTGATTAGCAAACTGTAAGACCACACAAAATTATAAGAACATGAAAAGAAATGTTGACATTGGAGGCCTGCCATGCTGCTAGCATGAGTATCAGCTGGAGTCTACCAGAAACCAGCTTTTTTGTTTTGTAAGGATGCACCTAATCCCTTCAGATTGTAACAGACCTGTGCATTAATCTTTTCCCATCTCTCTTCAGGCTCTGGTATCCTGCTTTTTATTTTCCATGCTAACTTCTTGGGTAAAGAAGTTATAGCTCGTCTCTGTGGACCATGCAGTGTACAGGCTGTAGTTTTAAATGATAAATTTCAACTTCCTGTTTTTCTGGTAAGAGTTGTTTTTATGTGGTGGGGGCAGGTGCCGGGCAGGGTTTTACTGTAGTCCAAGTTGCCCTGAAACACTGTTAGCCCAGACTGACCTCTCAAGTGCAGAGATTATATCTGTGTGCTACCATGCCAAATCAGTTTTGTTTTATTTTTATTATTTATTTATTTAAGACAGAGAGAGACAGAGACAGGAAGAATGGGTATGCCAGGGCCTTCAGCCACTGCAAACAAACTCCAGACACATCCTCCATTTTGTGTATCTGGCTTACATGGGTCCTGGGAAATTGAACCTAGGTCCTTTTCCTCTGCAGGCAAGCTCCTTAACCGCTAAGCCATATCTCCAGCCCAACAAATATTTTATTTATTTGAGAGAGAGAAAGGCAGATAGAGAGAGAATGGGCATGTTAGAGCCTCTAGCCACTGCAAACAAACTCTAGACACATGTTCCATCTTGTGCATCAGATTTTATATAGGTATTGAGGAATTGAACCTTGGTCCTTTGGCTTTGCCAGTAAGCACTTTAACCACTAAGCCATCTTTCCAGCACCCTAGACAATCTTTAAAAGAAATTTAAATTTATTGGCAAGGAAAGTGGGGGTGGGGGAAATAGGAATGCTAGGACCCATTTTCCACTGCATATGAGCTCCAGACACATCTTGCTTTACATGGGTACTGGGGAATTGAACCCAGGCCATCATTTGTGCTGCATATGAGCTAGATTTATAACCCTAAAGATTTATCTAGATACTAGGTTGGTTGGTTGGTTGATTTGTGAGACAAGGTCTTGATATGTAGCCCTAGCTGGCCTAGACCAGACAGGCCATAAATTTACAGCAGCATATGTTTTTCTTTTATAATTTGTATCTTTTTAATAAACCCAGAGAAAAGTTAGAGCACACTTACTTTCCCAGCACTCAAGACGCAGAGGTTGGGAGGATTGCCATGAGTTCGAGGCCACCCTGAGAGTACATAGTTAATTCCTGGTCACCTGAGCTAGAGCAAGACCCTACCTCGAGAAACCAAAAAAAAAAAAAAAGAAAGAAAGAAAGAGAGGAAAAATAAAAAATAGCCAGCTATGGTGGCACACACCTTTAATCCCAATACTCAGGAGGCAGAGGTAGGAAGATTAATGTGAGTTCAAGGACACCCTGAGACTACACAGTAAATTCCAGGTCAGCCTGGGCTAGAGCAAAACCCTACCTTAAAAACCAAAAAAGAGCCGGGCGTGGTGGCGCACGCCTTTAATCCCAGCAGTCGGGAGGCAGAGGTAGGAGGATTGCTGTGAGTTCGAGGCCACCCTGAGACTCCATAGTGAATTCCAGGTCAGCCTGGGCTAGAGTGAGACCCTACCTCAAAAAACAAAAAAAAAAAAAAAAAATCAAAAATACATGCATATGGCCCAGCATGTTGATATACATTTGTAATCCCAGCACTAGGGAGGTTGAGCCAAGAGGATTTTTTTTAAAAGTCCACATAACAAAAACTAAACAAACATAATTTTGATATCACTGGCCACTTAGTAATTTCTTGGTCTCTATTTAAAAACGTGTTTTTATTTTATTTTTTGTTTGTCGAGGTATGGCTCACTGTAGCCCAGGTATGTAGTCTTAGGGTGGCCTTGGACTTTGTCTTGGCCTTTAGCCTTGGTCTCTGTTTTTTTAGATTATGAGGTCTTACTGTTCATAAATGTGCTTGTTGAAAAATACTGACTTTACTTTTCTTTCTACTGTAGGATAGTCATTTTGTTTATTCATTCAGCCCTGTTCCAGGCCCCAATAAACTCTTTATAAGGTTGACTGAAGCACCCTCTGCCAAGGTGAAAATCCTTCATATTTGGGATTACTATTCAAATTGCTGCTTTGATAGGAGTGGGATGATTAATTTTGGAGAAGAGGCCTTGTCATGTAGCCCTGAAGAACCTGGTATTGGCAGCAATCCTTTTGTCTCACAGCTTCCTCAGGCAAGCTTGCTGCTATAGTCCAAGTTAAATCTTTTTTTTTTTTTAATTTTTTTAAAATTTATTTATTTGAGAGCGACAGACACAGAGAGAAAGACAGATAGAGGGAGAGAGAGAGAATGGGCGCGCCAGGGCTTCCAGCCTCTGCAAACGAACTCCAGACGCGTGCGCCCCCTTGTGCATCTGGCTAACGTGGGACCTGGGGAGCTGAGCCTCGAACTGGGGTCCTTAGGCTTCACAGGCAAGCGCTTAACCTCTAAGCCATCTCTCCAGCCCCCAAGTTAAATCTTTAAGGGCATTCATAGTCAGCAGTGTTAGAGGTGGAGTCCTTGGGAACTGATTGACACTGTATGTCTAGGCTTACAAAATATTCTGTTAACTTATTTGTATAATACCACTTTGCAAATATGTGGAATTTTTTTGTTGTTGTTGTAAAACAGTGATACTGTTCTTCTAGGTGGGCCTTAGAGCTCTGTAGTGACATATCATACATTTTTCTTTCCCTAGGTCAAGTTGCTAATAGGTGCATACAGAGTGCAACTGCACTGACCAAAGGATTGGAACAGACCTATGTATGGATGGATTCCTAAATATTCTCTTTGAAGCAGTTCAGAGTTCTGGCATGCCTATAATGTTCAAATGTAAAGTTTCATCTGTAAAACACTTGCAGTTTAAGTCTTTAATCTGTTACAGATACATAAAGTCAAGTTACAAGCATTTGTGCCATTGTTTGGAAACCTCAATGTTGTATCCAGACTGCATATTTTATTTCCACAATGTGGAATGGTACATATGAGGAATAATTAAGAAAATTAAAGTCTTTTTGAACTTAAAATTTTTCTACTAGCCCTGGTGAATTTGTGCTTAAAAAAAAAAAAAAAAAGAATCAAGCCAGGCACATGCCTTTAATTCCAGCATTTATGAGGTAGAGGTAGAAGGATTACCATGAGTTTGAGGCTATCCTGAAACAACATAGTGAATTTTAGGTCAGCCTCGGCTAGAACGAGACCCTACCTCAAAAAAAAAAAAAAAAAAATTCAGGGCTGGGTATAGCTGCCTTTAATCCCAGCACTTGGGAGGCAGGGTAGGAGGATTACTGTGAGTTCGAGGCCAGCCTGAGACTAAATAATGAATTTCAGGTCAGCCTGGACTAGAGCCAGAGTAAGACCCTACCTCAAAAAAGAAAAAGAAAAAAAAAGTACCATCTCAGGCCATTTGGACCCATTGTCCAGCTTATATTGTGACCAGGCAGAGTTGCAGAGAAAGAAAAGATGTCAAAGATTCCTAGGAGGCTTTAAGTTCTTGAGACAGGGAAAGAACAAAACAAGTGTGGGAGAACAAATAAACCAGAAAACCAGGGCTTAAGCGGGGTTTACACACACAGAACACCAATACGAACCCTTGGCCTATCAGTAGAACGGGTCCTGCACCTCCCACAGCAGAGACCGTACAAGTTGAAACTGTCAGCTTTTTAGCCAGCTAGTGGGCAAGGAGGGTGACTGTGCTCTCAATGGTGAAAGCCACTGGCAGTGGAAGATGAAAGTAGCTGGCAGTGGAAGATGAGAGCTCAGGAGGGAGAGAGAGAAGAGAGAGGGAGAGGGGGTGTCCCAAAGTGGTAACTGAACCAAAAGGCGCACCTTAGGATACAGTAGATCAGAGTAGATCCTGAGGTGTCTAGTGCATCTTTCTTGAGACTTGGGGTTGGAGCCTAACCCCCGAGGTGTGTAGCCTGGCATGCTGATACGGCTTTCACAAGGAGGGGTGAACCCCAAGCACAGGCCAACCCAAGAGGGACACTTACCAAGAAAGAGGGAAGAGATGGAGAAGGGAAGAACATGAGGCTGAATCATGGTGGGTGTGTGAGCCTGTATGAGGCAGAGATGACCCAAAGCCTTCAGAGGGTCAAAAGCAGCTTGATGGTCTGGTCAGGGTTATGGAGGACTGGTCGCCCAAGAGGGTAACCAGAAGCCTTGCTATCCAAGTCACAGCACCAGAGGTAAGGTTTGGGAGTGACTAAGAACACAGAGACCATTCTGAGGCAAAGATGGAAGCTTTTATTTGGGAAAAACACGAGCCACCAGAACTGACTGTCAAGAGTGGAGCACAGCCTACTTTGAGGTTATAGATAGTGGCTATACAGAGCTCTTCAGTTGAGGGAAAGTGAGGAAGGGAAGGAATACCTTTGTTCTTTACATTAGCCATTTTACATAGCTAGGGTGTGAGACCAGAACAGTGACCAGGGGACCTGAGAGATAAGGGGGCAGGAAACCTAGACCTGGGGCATTGTTAGGCAAGGAGGGGATAATGGCTGGGTGGTTCCTTGCAGAATATGGGTGACCCACTTCCTTATGTCTCTATCGTCATCCTGCTGTGACTCCGTTTTGTCCTGACCTAACAGTGACTAGAAATGAAAAGCCAGATCTGTTACAATTAGGATTTGTAGGTTTTGTGGACATAACTAAATCTTATTTATTATTTTAGAGCCAGAAATGGGACTCTAGTAGGAGTCACTGTTGATCTCAACTGCTTTATAAGACACCTTAAGTATTGGCTTAATAAATATCAGTTCAAGTTATAAAACACCATTAATATTGTTATTATTCGAGATTGATCTTTTGTATAATTTGGATATGAAGAGTTAACCCAAATCACAAGGTGTCTCTAATGGTAATATGACATTTAGGCTGAGCATTGTGGCACACTGGGGAGGCAGAGGTAGGAGGATCACCATGAGTTCAAGGTCACCCTGAGACTACATACTGAATGCCAGGTCAGCCTGAGCTTGAGTGAGACCCTAACTTGAAAAAAAAAAAATTAAATTTGCTAGATAGGACTGCTGGCAGTCTTCAATTTAAAATATGTATAAAGAAAAATGTCTATTTATTTTTGTTCTAAAAACTTGTTTTTTAAAACAGTGGTATGCCAAGTGTGGTGGTGCACACTGTTAATTCCAGCACTCGGGAGATAGATGTAGGAAGATTGCTGTGAGTTCAAGGCCAGGCTGAGACTACGGGTTAGTTCAAATTTTATAAAAAGATTTAAACTTCTGTTTATTAAAATAAGTTTTTAATCTCATAAGTGAAGTCTTACCTAAATAGGAAAGCATATAAACTTAGCATTTAACTATAGGTTTTTAATTATGTAATTTAACTATAGGTTATTACAGTCTTCATTAGTAAAAGGATGAAACATCAAATCCTTGTAAGCTACTTTTATAAACACAGGATGAAAACAGAATGTTGTAAGTGTACAAGTAGATGTTAATTTAGCAAACAAAATAAAGACATACTCTAATGAAAAACATAAATTTAAACTTGTTTGTAAACCATTTAATGTGCATAGTAAAGTCATGGTAATGCCTAATTCTCCTACTATACCCTGAATTCTTTACTTTTTTCAAATTTAATTAACCTCCATGATTATAAAAAATATGCCATGGTAATACACTCCCTCCCCCCATTTTCCCCTTTGAAACTCCATTCTCCACCATATCCCCTCCCCATCTCAATCAGTCACTCTTTTTTTTTTCTCTTCTCGAGGTAGGGTCTCACTCTAGCCCAGGCTGACCTGGAATTCACTATGTAAGTCTCAGGGTGCCCTCGAACTCACGGCAATCCTCCTACCTCTGCCTCCCAAGTACTGGGATTAAAGACGTGCGCCACCACGCCCGGCTTCAGTCACTCTTTTATTTTGATGTCATGATCTTTTCCTCCTCTTATGATGGTCTTGTGTAGGTGTCACACACTGTGTCAGGCACTGTGAGGTCATGAATATCCAGGCCATTTTGTGTCAGGAGGGAGCACGTTGTAAGGAGTCCTACCCTTCCTTTGGCTCTTACATTCTTTCCGCCACCTCTTCCACATTAGACCCCGAGGCTTGGAAGGTGTGATAGAGATATTACGGTACTAACACACTGGTCAGTTCTTTCCAGCACCATGATACCTTCTGAGTCATCCCAAGGTCACTGCCATCTGAAAAGAAAATATTTTCTACAAAAGTGAGAGTAGCATTAATACAAGGGTATGAACATTAAGAGAAGTGCTTCCTGGGCAGTTTGATAAGCATACTATATACATTTAGCCAGACAGCAGCAGACATTATACCCTAGGGCTCATGACTACCCCTGTTTTAAGTTTTCACTATCAGGGATGTATTCCCTCCCATGGAGCAGACATCCAGTCAAATTAGAGGGCAGCTGATTTCCACCATGACAGACATGCCACTATTGCACCCGTTGGGTCATTTTACCTGGCTGGACAAATACAAGGCTTGCAGTGTCCACTGTTGAGTATCTACACTGGTGTTTTCTCTTTCTTGCATTGAACTGCATGCAGAATGGCTTTTTCCGGCTTTCTGTCAGCTGGTCTTCATGGTGGAGGTTATCAGCTTAGTTCCAGCAGGATTTCTCAGTGGCCTTGCAGCCCAAGTATGTGGAGTCTTCAGCAATAGGGTCTTACCATCTGTACCTGGTGGGAAACCAAGGGCCTCGGCAATGGCCTATAATGTTCTGGGGACATCAGGGACCTCCCTGGCCAATAACTCACTGGAAGGTATCCCACCCCTGGCACTGGAAATTTTCTAGCAACAATCTACGGCTCCTGAGTGTTCCATTGTTCAAAACCAGAGTATTCCATATGATTTATTTATATCCTCTTAGACTTTGATTAGCCCTCCCTCCACCTTCTCTTTACTCGATCTCTTCCCCTGACCTTGCTTTGGGCCTTTTCACCCCCATTAATGTATTCTACTTACATGTATACAACACCATCCTATTAAATACCCCCCTCCCTTCCTTTCTCTTGCCTTTATATCTCTTTTTTAGCTTGCTGGCCTCTGCTACTGAGTTTTTTCCTTCTCACACAGAAGCCCAATCATCTGTAGCTAGGATCCACATATGAGAGAGAACGTGTGATCCTTGGCTTTCTGGGCCTGAGTTACCTCACTTAGTATAATCCTTTCCAGATCCATCCATTTTCCTACAAATTTCATAACTTCATTTTTCCTTACCGCTGAGTAGGACTCCATTGTATAAATGTGCCATATCTTCAATATCCACTCATCAGTTGAGGGACATCTAGGCTGGTTCCATTTCCCAGCTATTGTGAATTGAACAGCAATAAGCATGGTTGAGCAAGTATTTCTAAGGAAATGAGATATATATTGGATATATGCCTAGGAGTGCTATAGCTGGGTCATATGGTAGATCTATTTTTAGCTGTTTTAGGAACCTCCACACTGATTTTCACAATGGCTGGACTAGATTGCAATCTCACCAACAATATAGAAGGGTTCCTCTTTTTCCACATCCTCGCTAGTATGTATGGTCATTTGTTTTCATGATGATAGCAAATCTAACAGGAGTGAGATGGAATCTCAATGTAGTTTAAATCTGCATTTCCCTGATGATTAGGGATGTAGAACATTTTTTTAGATACTTATATACCATCCATATTTCTTCTTTTGAGAACTCTCTATTTAGTTCCAGAGCCCATTTTTTAATTGGCTTGTTTGATTTCTTATTTAAGTTCTGGAGAGAGAGAAGAATCTATTTTCATCCTTCTACAGACACACATCCAGTTTTCCTAGCACCATTTGCTGAAATACTCTCCAATGAGTATTTTTGGCATTTTTAACAAATATCAGTTTGCCTGCTATGATATTATTCAAGTAGGCTGCATGGAGCAAAATACAGGCAGATTCTAAAATTTAACTAAACAGTATACACTTTCAATGAAAAACAGCACAGAGCAGTTATGTAAGACTAGGTATTATGACAACCAGATCCTCTATCAACAAGGATTTTAAGATTTTTGGCCTGTTGAGGGTTCCAAGTCAACTTGTGACCAAGTGAGACCCTTCCTTAATGTACAGCAAAAGAGGAAACAAAGCCACTATAAATCAAGAAGCAACAAATAACAAGCCCAAAATATAGCTTATTTAAGAATGGCAAATCTGACCATCCATCAGATTTAACATATAATTTATCCTGATATGGAAGGTACAATTAGCACTTCCAATTCACGGCCATATACCAGGTTTATTAGGTGGGTACTGACCTGGTGTGATCCCAGTTACCTTTTGGGATGATTTTGGTCTCAGTTATGCTGCGCTCCTGCTTGGGTCCCTCTTTGGTGCACTGTGGGTTCAAGTAGGCTGGCTGGGTGTTGGACCGCTGCTCTGTTCGCCCAGAGCAGTACACTGGCTGTGGGAGAAGGGAGGCTGTTGATGGTGGTTCTAGGTCTCTCACTGGTCTAAGTGATCCTCTACCTTGTGATCTGCTCCTCCGTTGTTCACTGCCATTCTCCCTTCATGTTTCATGAGTTTGCTCTGGTGTGAGTGGAAAATCCCCTCACCTGGCTTTTTCTGTGGCTCAAGCTGAGCCTGGCCACTGTGGCCCCGCGGACCTGGCGCCGCTGCTGCTGGAGCCGCTTCTGCCTGCCTGTGTGGATCTGGATGCTCTGGATCTCTCCTACTTCTCTGCTGCCACTTTAATTTCTTTCTTTTCTTTTTCTTTTTCTTTTTCTTTTTCTTTTACTTTTTTTTTTTTTTTTGGCTTTTTCTTCCCTAGGCTGCTTTGGTATGGTTCTTACGCCACCATCTTAACCACTATACCCTGTCTTCTTATGTTTGATCTTTTCAGTGTCCCAAATATCTTTAAATTTCATACTTTCCTACTAGTTGGTCTTTCTCTTTGTTGGACTGTTAGATCTGCCACCTTGTCTTCTAGTTTATATATTCTGTTCTCTCATTCACCCATTTTACTGGTGAGATTTTATACAGTTTTTTACTTCACTGGCTACATTCTTCATTGCTAGTATTTTCAACTGGTTTTTCTTTATTTTCCTATCTCCTTACTTATGTCTTGTATTGACTTCCTTATTTCATTAAGTTGGTTCCTGTGTCTTCTTTGACTCCTTTGATTGACTCAAGCATATACAAGTCAAAGAAAATACACTGAAAGCAGTTACAAAGAAAAATCAAGTCACATACAAAGGCAAGCCCATCAGGATAACAGCAGATTACTCAACCCACACGTTAAAAGCCAGAAGGGCTTGGGATGATGTATTTCAAGTTCTGAAAGATAACAACTGTCAACCAAGGTTAATTTATCTTGCAAAGCTATCCATTCAAATTGACAGAGAAATAAGGACATTCCACAACAAATGCAGGCTAAAGGAATATTTGAAGAAAAACACAGACAAAACATAAGATACTTGAAAGGATTGTCCATGCTGAAGAGAAGAAAAAAAGCACACATATAAGGAACCTGGAAAAAGCAAACCATACTCAAATACTAGTTGATACAATACAGCAAAGGTAAAACCAGAAGAACTACAAAACAAGGAACATGGCAAAAATAAATACACACTTCTCAATAATAGCTTTTTAATATTTTTATAACATTTTATTTCAGAGAGAGAGAAAGAGGTAGAGAGAGAGTGGGGATACCACCTTATGCACCTGGCTTATTTGGGTCATGGGGAATTGAACCTGGGTCCTTTGGCTTCACGGGCAAACACCTTAACCACTAAGCCATCTTTCAAGCCCAATAATAACCCTTAATATCATTGGCCTCAATGCCCCAAATAAAAGACATAGGTTTGCAGACTGGGTTACAAAGCAGGATCTTAGCTGGGTGTGGTGTCATGCACCTTTAATCCCAGCACTTGGGAGGCAGAGGTAGGAGGATCGCCATAAGTTCAAGGCCACCCTGAGATTTTTATTTATTTATTTTTTTTATTTAGCAACAGACACAGAGAGAAAGACAGATATAGGGAGAGAGAGAGAATGGGCATGCCAGGGCTTCCAGCCTCTGCAAACAAACTCCATACGCGTGTGCCCCCTTGTGCATCTGGCTAACGTGGGACCTGGGGAACCGAGCCTCGAACCGGGGTCCTTAGGCTTCACAGGCAAGTGCTTAAACACTAAGCCATCTCTCCAGCCCCCACCCTGAGATTTTATAGTGAATTCCAGGTGAGCCTGGGCTAGAGTGGATCCTTCAATTTGTTGCCTCCAAGAAACTCACCTTTCTACAAAGGATGCATGCAATCTTAGGGTGAAAGTTTGAAAACTGGTGTTTCAAGCAAATGAGCCTAGAAATCAACCAGGGGTCACTGCCCTAATATCTGACAGAGTAGACTTCAGACCAACATTAGCTAGGAAAGATGAGGAAGGTCACTTTATATTGATTAAGGGCACACTCCAACAGGAGGACATTACAATCCTAAACATATATGCACCTAACATGGGGGCTTCCAATTTAATTTTTTTTGAAGTCACAGATAACACCAAACACAGTGGTAGTGGGTGACTTCAATATTCCCACTCTCATCAATTGACAGGTCATCCTGGCAAAAAATAAAACAGAGATGCATCTGGATTAAATGAGGTCATAAAACAAATGAACCTAACATATATAAAGGACATATCATCCAAATGCTGCAGAATGCACATTTTTTTCAGCAGCACATGGAACATCTCTAAAATAGACCATATATTAGGACACACACACAAAAAAAAAAAAACTTAACAAATATAGGAAAACAAATAATTCCTTGCACTCTATCTGGTCACAATGGGATCAAACTACAATAGCAAGGAAAGCTATAGGACGTACACAAAATGATGGAAGCTAAACAATACACTACAAAATAATGAATAGGTCAATGAAGAAGTCAAGAAGGAAATCAAAGAACTCATAGAGTCCAATGATAATGAGAACACAACATATTAAAACCTTTGGGACCTTGGGCTAGACAGATGGCTTAGTGGTTTAGTACTTGCCTGTGAAGCCTAAGGACCCTGGTTCAAGTCTTGATTCCCCAGGACCCATGTTAGCCAGATGCACAAGGGGGCACAAGCATGTGGAGTTCATTTACAGTGGCTGGAAGGCCTGGCACACCCATTCTCTCTCTGTCTCTCTCTGTCTCTCTGTCTCTCTCTCTCTCTCTCTCTCTCTCTCTCTCTCTCTCTCTCTCTCGCTCTCCCTCTCGCTCTCCCTCTTTCTCCTTGTCTGTTGCTCTCAAATAAATAAATAAAAATAAACAAAAACAATCTAAATCACCTTTGGGACCCAATGAAGGCACTCAATAAGAGGGAAATTTATAGCTTTAATGCCTATATTAAGAAATTTGTCTGATAGAGGATTAATATCTAAGCTATACAAAGAACTCAAAAAGTTAAATAATAAGGAATCAAACAAGCCAATCAAAAAAATGGGCTATGGAGCTAAATAGAGCATTCTCAAAGGAAGAAATATGAATGGCATAGTAGCATCTAAAAAAAGGTTCTACGTCACTAGCTATCAGGGAAATGCAGATTAAAACTACATTGAGATTCCATCTCACTCCTGTCAGATTGGCCACCATCATGAAAACAAATGATCATAAATGTTGGCAGGGATGTGGAAAAAGAGGAACCCTTCTACACTGCTGGTGGGAATGCAATCTGGTCCAGCCGTTGTGGAAAACTGTGGAGGTGCCTAAAACAGCTAAAGATTGATCTACCATATGACCCAGCGATAGCACTCCTAGGCATATATCCAAAGGACTCATCTCATTTCCTTAGAAGTACATGCTCAACCATGTTTATTGCTGTTCAATTTATAATAGCTGGGAAATGGAACCAGTCTAGATGTCCCTCAACTGATGAGTGGATAATGAAGATGTGGCACATTTATACAATGGAGTTCTACTCAGCGATAAAGAAAAATGAAGTTACGAAATTTGCAGAAAAATGGATGGACCTGGAAAGGATTATACTAAGTGAGGTAATCCATGCACAGAAAGCCAAGCACCACATGTTCTCTCTCATATGTGGATCCTAGCTACAGATGAATAGGCTTCTGTGTGAGGATGAAAATACTTGGTAGCAGAAGCCAGTAAGTTACAAAGGAGACATAAAGGGAAGAGAAAGGAAGAGAGGAGGGTACTTAATAGGTTGATATTGTATATATGTAAGTACAATGATTGAGATGGGGAGGTAATATGATGTAGAATGGAATTTCAAAGGGGAAAGTGTGGGGGGGAGGGAGGGAATTACTATGGGATTTTTTTTATAATCATGGAAAATGTTAATAAAAATTTAAAAATTAAAAAAAAAGAAATTTGAAAGGTCTCAAGTAAATAATGCTTCACCTTAAGACCTTGGATAAAGAAGAACAAGGCAAACAAAATCAGTAGATGGGAAGAAATAATAAGGATTAGGGCAGAAATTAATGAAACAGACAAAAAAAAATCCAAAGAATGAAACAAAGAGTTGGTTCTTTGAAAGGAATAACAGGATTGATAAACTCTTAGGAAATCTGACCAAAGGAAAGAGTTAAGAGACACAAATAAAGCCGGGTGTGGTGGCGCATGCCTTTAATCCCAGCACTTGGGAGGTAGAGGTAGGAGGATCACCATGAGTTTGAGGCCACCCTGAGACTCCACAGTGAATTCCAGGTCAGCCTGGGCCAGAGTGAGACCCTACCTTGAAAAACCAAAGAAGAACAAAGAGTTCCAGCAACATTTCCTCATTGTAGAATGGGCTTGATACAAATTAAAGAAGAGAAAATGAACCACTGTAAAGCCTGATTCACACACCTATTAAAAACCTGAAGGAGGACTTCCAGTTAAGATGGCGGTGTAGGTACCACGCCAAAGCAGCCTAGGGGGAGAAAAGACCAAAAACACTCAGCAAAATACACACTTTTACTAAAACGTGAGGTGTAGAGGAAATTGAAGCGACAGCGGAGAAGTAGAAGAGTTCCAGAGCATCCAGAGCCTGCACAGGTGGGAAAAGCGGCTCCGGCAGCTCGACCAACCGCCGCGACTGCGGCGCACCAGAAAGCCGCCAGGCTCAGCTCCAGCCGCAGGAAAAGCCAGGTGTGGGCACTTTCCCTCACACCGGCGCTCTCCGCAACTCGGGAAACGTGAGGGGAGAGCGGCAGTGAGCAGCGGAGGAACACACCGTGAGGGAGAAGAACGCTTGGAGCAGCGAGAGAACCAGAGCAGCTGCGGCTCCCTCCCCTCCCCACCGCCTGAGCCCAGCTCGGGCGAACAGAACAGCAGCCCGGGACCCAGCCACGCCAACAGCAGGACCCAAGCAGGAGCAGAGTTCGGCAGCAACATCAGCGGCTCCAGCACCGGTAAGAGCGGCCCCAGCAGCAGCAGACCCAGGAGTGGCAGCAGCGGCAGACTCGGCAGCAGCAGCTTCAGGGGGAGCAGCGGCAGTGGACACAGCAGCAGCAGCTTCAGCAGCAGTGGTGGCTCCAGCAGTGGCAGCTACAGCAGCAGCAGAGGCAGCAGCAGCGGTGGGTCCAGCAGCAACATCTTCAGCAGCAGTGGCTACAGTCCCAGCAGGGGCAGCTTGAGCAGCAGCAGTTCCAGCAGCAGGGGTGCTGATCTGCAGGGCCACACTTGCCAGGCTCGGTTTGCCCCACAGGAAAAGCAAGTGCCCAGCTCCAGAAATCAGAACAGCAGCCCGACGACCCAGGCAGCAACTTGATTGAGACCAAAATCATCCAAGGTAACTGGGATTGCACCAGGGAAGGGTCTCACTTGGTCGCAAGCTGACTTGGATCTCTGAACAGACGAGAAATCTTAACCTCTTTGTTGATAGAGGATCTGGTCGTTATAATAACTACTCTTGCATACATACTTGGGGCTGTTTTTGATTGAATGTGTACAGTGTTTAGTTAAATTTTAGAATCTACCTGTATTTTATTCCACTCAGCCTGCTTGAATACTCCTATAGCAGGGAAACTCAACCCCTAAGAACATCTTTGTAGATACTCTGAGAGTCTTAAGAGCCACACCTAACACCTTAAGGTCCTACCCTGAAAATATATTACATCAAATCAATTGATACAGCTAAGAATACACAGCTAGCTAGAAAATCCAAGCATTAACTTAATCCAAGATGCAAAAATATATACATTATAACACAAGAAACACTAAAAAGCAAGACGATATAAACCCACCTAAAAGTATTAATGCATCACAAATGTCCTCCAGTGAGAAAGAGTTAGAGGAAATGCCTGAGAAAGAGTTCAAAAGAATGATTGTAAATATGTACAAAGAAGTCAGAGAACAAATCAAAGGAGTCAAAGAGGAACTTAAAGAGGAAATCAAAGGAATCAAGGAAGATGCAGGACACCAATTTCATGAAATAAAGAAGGCAAAACAAGACATAAATAAGGAAATAGAAATAATAAAGAAAAACCAGTCAGAATTACTAGCAATGAAGAACACAGTTAATGAACTAAAAAACTCTGTAGAAATTTGTAGTTTGCATCTGTAGCCACCTGGCTGGAGGCAATGTAACTGGGTGATCTTAAAGCATGGTGGTGGGTTTCAGATTTCAATCTAAAGATATGCAAAGTGTGCCTAGCAGGAGTTCCTGAAGTGTTCCGTGGCTTTTGACTTTTTGGATTGTGCTTTTCTCTCTGTCAGCTTGGGCCTGTGAAGGCAGGCCAGCTTCTGCCATTATGGAACTTCCCCTGGATCTATAAGCTTCAATAAATTCCTTCCTCCATAACTGTGCCTGGTCTGAAAGTTCATATCAGCGAACCTGAATCTGTCTGATACAGAAGTTGTCAATAAAAATTAATTAATAAATTGAAAAGAAGAATTTAAAAAAATCTCCCAACTAAAATATGTCCAGGCCCAGGTGGATTCACTGATGAATTTTATCATACCTTCATGGATGAACTAACACCAATGCTTCTTAAACTTTTCCATAAAATAAAAAAAGAAGGAATCCTACCAAACTCCTTTTATGAAGCCAGCATCACCCTGATACCAAATCCAGGCAAAGATAGAACAAAAAAAGAAAACTATAGTCTAATCTTCTGCATGAACATAGATGCAAAAATTCTCAACAAAATATTGGCAAGCAAAATACAAGAATATATCAGATCATTCACCTGACTAAGTAGGCTTTATCTTAGAGATGCAGGGGTGGTTCAACATATGCAAATAGATAAATGTAATACATCATATAAATGGAATGATGGATAAAAATCACATGATCATCTCATTAGATGCAGAAAAAGCATTTGACAAAATCCAACATCCCTTCATGATAAAAGTCCTACAGAGGCTGGGAATAGACCAAACATATCTCAACATAATAAAGTCTATGACAAACCTATAGCCAACGTAATACCAAATGGAGAAAAACTTGAAGCTTTTCCACTAAAATCAGGAACAAGACAAGGGTATCCACTGTCTCCACTTTTATTTAATATAGTACCAAAAGACTTAGCCATAGCAATAAGGCAAGAGACACACACAAAAGGGATACAAATTGGAAAGGAAGAGATCAAGTTATCATTATTTACAGCTGACATAAAGGACTCTAAAGACTCTATCAGCAAACTCTTAGAGCTGATAAGCACCTACATCCATGTAGCAAGATACAAAAAAAAAAAAAAACCCACAGAAATCAATAGCCTTCCTTTATGCTAACAATAAACATATAAACATACAGAGGATGAAATCAGAGAATCACTCCCACTCACAATTGCATCTAAATAATAATAACAACAACACTAATAATAATGTACCTTGGAATAAACCTAACCAACAAAGTGGAGGATCGCTACAATGAAAACTTTTTTTTTTTTTTTTTTTTTTTTTTTTTTTTGGTTTTTCGAGGTAGGGTCTCACTCTGGTCCAGGCTGACCTGGAATTAACTCTGTCATCTCAGGGTGGCCTTGGACTCATGGCAATCCTCCTACCTCTGCCTCCCGAGTGCTGGGATTAAAGGCGTGTGCCACCACGCCCGGCTTACAATGAAAACTTTAAAACATTCAAGCGAGAAATTGCAAAAGACACTAGGAAATGGGAAGACATACCTTGTTCCTAGGTCAGAAGAGTCAACATTGTGAAATGGAATCTTTCCAAAAACAATCTACACATTTAGTGCAATCCCCACCAAAATTCCAATGCCATTCTTCATGGAAATAGATTTTTAAAAACTCCAAAAATTCATTTGGAAGTACAAAAACCCTTGTATATCTAAAAAAAAAAAAAAAAAATTAAGCAACAAATATTAGTCTATTGGTATTACCATACCTGATTTTAACCTATATTACAGAGCCATAGTAACAAAACAGCATGTTACTGGCACTAAAACAGACATGTACATCAGTAGAACAGAAGAGAGGACTCAGATGTAAGTTGGGGTAGCTATAGCCACCTGATCATTGACACAAGTGCCAAAATTTAATCCCAGCACTTGGGAGGCAGAGGTAGGAGGATCACTGAGAATTTGAGGCCATCCTGAGTAGTCTCATACTGAATTCCAGGTCAGCTTGGGCTAGAGTGAGACTCTATCTCAAAAACCAAACAAACAAAAAGGAAAAAGCCAAAAATATTCATTGGAGAAAAGACAGTCTCTTCAGCAAATGGGGTTGGGAAAACTGGATATGTATCTGTAGAAGGATGAAAATAGATTCTTATCTCCATGCACAAGAATTAAGTCCAGCTGGGCATGGTGGCACACGCCTTTAATCCCAGCACTCAGGAGACAGAGGTAGGAGGATCGCCATGAGTTCAAGGCCACTCTGAGACTACATAGTGACTTCTAGGCCAGCCTGAGCTACAGTGAGACCCAACCTCGAAAAAATAAATAAATAAATAAAAATAAAGTCCAAATGGATCAAGGCCTTAATATCCAACCTGATACTCTGCTAGAGGAAAAATTAGGGGAAACCCTTCAACATATTGGTATTACAAAAGACTTTCTGAATATAACCCCAATTTTTCAGGAAATAAAATCACAGATCAAGTGCTAGAACCTCATGAAATTACAAAGCTTTTGTATGGCAAAGGACAATGCAAAATGAGCAAAGATGCAACCTACTGAATGGGAGAAAATCTTCGTCAGCTATACATCTGACAGGATTAATATCTAGGATATACAAATAAATAAAATAATAATAAGAAATCAAACAACCCAATTAAAAAATGGGCAATGGAACAAATAGAGAGTTCTCAAAAGAATACAGATGCCATATAAACATCTAAACAAATGATCTATATCCCTAGTCATCAGGGAAATGCAGATTAAAAGTATGTGGAGACTTCAAGTTAAGATGGCAGTGTAGGTACCACGCCAAAGCAGCCTGGGGGGAAAAAGCCAAAAAAAAAAGAAAAGAAAAATACACATTTTTACTAAAAAGTGAGGTGTATAGGAAATTGAAATAGGAGCGGAGAAATAGGAGAGATCCAGAGCATCCAGAGCCCACACAGGCCGGCAGAAGTGCCTCTGGGAGGTCCACCCACGGGACCATGGCAGCAGCACACTAGCCAGCCACCAGGAACAGCTTGAGCAATAGGAAAAGTCAGGTAAGGGGATTTTCCACTCACACCAGAGTTCTCCACAAACTCAAGAAATGTGAAGTGAGAACAGCAGTGAACAATGGAGGAGCAGATCACAAGGTAGAAGAACACATAGAACAGTGAGAGATCTAGAGTAGCATCAGCAGCCTCCCTGCCTCCCCACCACCACCACCAGTGCCCAGCTCCAATGAACAGAGCAGCGCTCCAGGGACCTGGCCACATCTACTTGAACCAACAGCAGGACCCAAGCATAACTAAGGCCAAAATCATCCCAAAAGGTAACTGGGATTATACCAGGTCAGTGCCTGCTTAATAAACCTGGTATATAGGACTGAACCAGAAGTGCTAATTGCACCTGCCATATCAGGATAAATTATATGCTAAATCTGATGGATGGTCAGATTTGCCACTAGTAAATAAGCTGTATTTTGGGCTTGTTATTTGTTGCTTCTTGATTTATAGTGGCTTACATAAGGGACAAGCTGACTTGGAACCCTCTACAGACCAGAATCTTAACCTACTTGTCAGGATTAAGGGAGTGGGTGAGGCAACACACAGCCTAAGGGACAGACAGAGGATCTGACTGTCACAATACCTTCTCTTGGATAAATACTCTGTACTGATTTTCAATGAAAGTATATATTGTTTAGTTAAATTTTAGAAACTATCTGTATTTGGATCTACTCAGCCTACTTGAACACTCTTATAATAGCAAATCCAACACCTAGAGACACTCTTGTAGATACTCTGAGAGTCTTGAGAGCCACACCAAGCACCTTAAGCTCCTACCCTGAACATATATAATATCAGATTGATTGATACATCTAATAATACCCAGCTAACTAGAAAATCCAATTATTAAATAATCCAGGATCCAAGCCAGGCGTGGTGGTGCACGCCTTTAATCCCAGCACTTGGGAGGCAGAGGTAGAAGGATTGCCGTGAGTTTGAGGCCACCCTGAGACTCTATAGTGAATTCCAGGTCAGCCTGAGCTGGAGTAAGACCCTACCTTGAAAAACAAAAACAAAAACAACAACAACAAAAAAAAAAATGCAGAATCCAAAAACAAATACATTATAACACAAGAAACACCAAAAATCAAGACAATGTAAATCCACCAAAAAGTATTAATACATAAGAAATGAACTCCAGTGAGAACAAGTTAGAGGAAATGCCTGAGAAAGATTTCAAAAGAATGATTATAAATATGTTCAAAGAACTCAAAGAAGAAATCAAAGGAAGCAAAGACACAGGTCAATACTAGACATAAATAAGGAAATATTTATTTAATAAAGAAAAAACATTTAGAATTACTAGCAATAAGGAACACAGTTATGAAATAAAAAACTCTGTAGAAAATCTCATCAGTAGAATGGATGAAGGAGAGGACAGAATATCTAAGCTAGAAGACCAGGTGACAGAGCTAATACAGTTCAACAAAAAGAAAGACTAATTAATAGAAAAGTATGAGTGGGGATTTCAAGATATTCGGGACACTATGAAAAGATCAAACATAAGAATAAAAGGAGAAGAATTTCAGTGAAAAGGCATAGTAGGCATCTTCAACAAAATTATAGAGGAAAACTTTCCCCAAATTGGGAAAGAGGTGCCAATGCAGATACAGGAAGCCTTTAGAACAACAGCCAGATAAAACCTGGAAAGAACCTCTCCTTGCCATATTATGATCAAACTACCAAACACACAAACCAAAGAAAAAATATTGAAAGGAGTCAGGGAGAAAACCAACTTACCTACAAAGGCAAGACTATCAGGATTACAGCAGATTACAAAACAAAAACTTTAAAAGTCACAAGGGCAAGGAGTGATGTATTCCAAGTTCTGAAAGATAACAACTGTCAACCAAGGTTTCTTTATCCTGCAAAAATATCCATTCAAACAGATGGAGAAATAAGGACATTCCATGACAAAAGCAGGCTAAAGGAGTATTTGAAGTCAAAACCATCTCTACAGAAAATACTAGAAAGAATTCTCCCTGATGAAGAAAAAGAAAAGCACACATATAAGGAATCAGGAAAAAAACAAACAATACTCAAATACTAGTTAACACAAGAGAGCAAAGGTAAAATCGGAAGAACTGAAAAAAAAAAAATGGCAAAAATGAATACACACCTTTCAATAATATCTCTTAATAGCAAAGGTCTCAATGCCCCAACCAAAAGACATAGGTTTGCAGACTGGTTAAAAAGCAAGATCCTTCAATTTGTTGCCTACAGGAAACCCACCTTTCTACAAAGGATGGACACTATCTTTGGGTGAAAGGTTGGAAAACAGTGTTCCAAGCAAATGGACATAGAAAACAAGCAGGGGTTGCTATCCTAATATCTGACAAGGTAGACTTCAGTCCAACATTAGTTAGGAAAGATAAGGAAGGCCACTTTCATTGATTAAAGGCACCCTCCAACAGGAGGACATTACAATCCTAAACATAATCACCTAACATGGGGACTCCCAAATTCATCAAACACTACTAGAGCTAAAGTCACAGATAATACCAAACACAGTGGTAATGGGTGACTTCAACACCCCACTCTCATCAATTGACAGGTCATCCTGGGAAAACATAAACAGAGAGGCATCTGGACTAAATGAGGTCATAGAAGGAATGGACCTGACAGATATATACAAGACATTTCATCCAAATGCTGCAGAATAAACATTCTTTTCAGTAGCACATGGAACATTCTCTAAAATAGACCATATATTAGGACACAAAGCAAATATTAACAAATTCAGGAAAATTGAAATAATATCTTGCATTCTATCTGACCACAATGGAACCAAACTTCAACTCAATAGCAAGAAAGGCTATAGAGCATATACAAAATCATGAAAATTAAACAACACACAGTACTAAATGATGAATGGATCAATGAAGAAATCAAGAAG
The DNA here is from genome assembly GCF_020740685.1 of Jaculus jaculus. Classification (NCBI taxonomy): domain Eukaryota; kingdom Metazoa; phylum Chordata; class Mammalia; order Rodentia; family Dipodidae; genus Jaculus; species Jaculus jaculus. The sequence continues at coordinate 72,294,014 of NC_059104.1, forward strand.
GAAATCAAAAAATTTATAGAATCAAAGGATAATGAGAACACAACATACCAAAGTTTCTGGGACACAAGGCAGGCAGTTCTAAGAGGTAATTTTATAGCTTTAAGTGCCTATATTAAGAAATTAGAAGGGTTGCAGGTAAAAGACAAGGGTTGCAGGTAAATGACCTAATGCTTCACCTTAAAGTCTTGGAAAAAGAAGAATAAAGCAAACCAAAAATCAGTAGACAGGAAGAAATAATAAAGATTAGGGCAGAAATTAATGAAACAGAAACAAAAAAAAATCCAAAGAATTAATGAAACAAAGAGTTGGTTCTTTGAAAGGATAAACAAGATTGATAAACCCTTAGCAAATCTGACCAAAAGAAAGAGAGAAGGGACACAAATTAATAAAATCAGAGATGAAAAAGGTAACATCACAACAGATTCCAGAGGAACTAAAAAACTCATAGGGACATACGATAAAAGTATATACTCTACAAAGTAAGAAAATCTGAAAGAAATGGATGATTTCCTTGATTTACATGACCTACCTAAATTAAATCAAAATGAGATTAATCACTGAAATAGACCTATAACAAGCATGGAGATCCAAACAGTTATCAATAATCTCCCAACTAAAAATAGCCCAGGCCCAGATGGATTCACTGCTGAATTTTACCAGATGTTCAAGGAAGAGCTAACACCATTGCTTCTTAAGCTTTTCCAGGAATTAGAAAAAGAAGGAATTCTACCAAACTCCTTCTATGAGGCCAGCATCACCCTGATACCAAAACCAGGCAAAGATAGAACAAAAAAAGAAAATTACAGACCAATCTCCCTCATGAACATAGATGCACAAATTCTCAACAAAATATTGGCAAACAGAATACAAGAGTATATCAGAAAGATCATTCACCCTGACGAAGTAGGCTTTATCCCAGAGATGCAGGGATGGTTAAATATACACAAATCTATAAGTGTAATACATTATATAAATGGGTTGAAGGACAAAAATCACATGATCATCTCATTAGACACAGAGAAAGCATTTGACAAAATCCAACATCCCTTCATGATAAAAGTCCTACAGAGACTTGGAATAGAAGGAACATATCTCAATATAATAAAGGCTATTTATGACAAGCCTACAGCCAACATATTACTAAATGGGGAAAAACTGGAAGCTTTTCCACTAAAATCAGGAACAAGACAAGGGTGTCGACTGTCTCCACTTTTACTTAATATAGTTCTGGAAGTCTTAGCCATATCAATAAGGCAAGAGACACAAATAAAAGGGATACAAATTGGAAAGGAAGAGATCCAATTATCATTTTTTGCAGATGACATGATTCTATACATAAAAGACCCTAAATACTCTACCAGCAAACTCTTAGAGCTGATAAACACCAACAACCATGTAGCAGGATACAAAATAAATACACAGAAATCCTATATGCTAACAACAAACACATAGAGGATGAAATCAGAGAATCACTCCCGCTCACAATTGCATCAAAAAAAAAATAAAGTACCTTGGAATAAACCTAACCAAGGAAGGAAAGGATCTTTATAATGAAAACTATAAAACACTCAAGCAATAAATTGCAGAGGACACTAGGAAATGGAAAAACATCCCTTGTTCCTGGACTGGAAGAATCAATATTGTGAAAATGGCAATCTTACCAAAAGCAATCTACACATTTAATGCAATCCCCATCAAAATTCCAATAACATTCTTCATAGAAATACAAAAAATAATCCAAAAATTCATTCTGAATCACAAAAAACCTCGAGTATCTAAAATAATACTGTGCAACAAAAATGAGGCTGGTGGTATCACCATAACTGATTTTAACCTGTACTCTAGAGCCATAGTAACAAAAACAGCATGGTACTGGCACATAAGCACACATGTAGATCAATGGAACAGAATAGAGGACCCAGATGTAAGTCCAAATACCTATAGACACCTGATATTCGCTTAAAAAGTCAAAAATACTCATTGGAGAAAAGACAGCCTCTTCAGCAAATGGTGTTGGGAAAACTGCATATGTATCTGTAGAAAGATGAAAATAGATTCTTCTCTCTCGCCATGCACAAGAATTAAGTCCAAATGGATTAATGACCTTAACATCAGACCTGAAACTCTGAAACTGCTAGTAGAAAAAGTAGGGGAAACCTTTCAACACATTGATCTTGGCAAAGACTTTCTGAATACAACCCCAATTGCTCAGGCAATAAAACCACAGATTAATCACTGGGCTTGCATATCCATGACCTCACTGTGCCTGACACTACCTACACAAGACCATCATAAGAGGAGGAAAAGAATATGACATCAAAATAAAAGAGGGACTGATTTAGATGGGGAGGATATATGATAGAGATAGACCTCATGAAATTACAAAGATTTTGTACTGCAAAGGACAATATGAATAAAGCAAAGAGGCAACCTACAGAATGGGAAATAATCTTTGCTAGCTATATATCTGATAGAGGATTAATATCTAGGATATACAAAGAACTCAAAAAGTTAAATAATAAGAAATCAAACAAGCCAATTAAAAAACGGACTATGGAGCTAAATAGAGGGTTCTCAAAAGAAGAAATACAGATGACGTATAAGCATCTAAAAAAATGTTCTACATCCCTAGTCATCAGGGAAATGCTGATTAAAACTACATTTAGATTCCATCTCACTCCTGTCAAATTGGCTACATCATTGGCTGGTATTGTATATATGTTAGTAGAAGAATAGATTAAGAGGGGTGAAAACCCCCAAAGTGAGGTCAGGGGAAGAGATTGAGTAAAGGAAAGGTGGAGGGAGGGCTAATAAAAATCTAAAAGGATGCAAATAAATCGTATGGAATCCTCTGGTTTCAGACAATGGAATACTCAGAAGCCATAGATCATTGTTAGAAAATTTTCAGTGCCAGGGATGGGATACCTCCAGTGAGTTGTTGGCCAGGGAGATCCCTAGTGCCCCCAAAACATTATAGGCCATTGCCAAGGCCCTTTGTTTCCCACCAGGAATAGATGGTAAGTCCCTGTTGCTGAAGAGTCCACATACTTGGGCTGCAAGCCCACTGAAAAATCTTGCTGTAACTGAGCTGATAACCTCCTCCATGAAAATCAGCTGACAGAAAGCTGGAAGAAGCCATTCTGCATGCAGTTTAATGGGAGAAAGAGATACCACCAGTGAAGATACTCAACAGTGGACACTGCAAGTCTTATAATTGGCCAGCCAAGCCAAATGAACCAATGGGTGCAATAGTGGCACATCTGTCATAGTGGAAACCAACTGCCCTCCAATTGGACTGGAGGCCCACTCCATGGGAGGGAATACATCCCTGATACTGAAAACTTAAAATAGGTGTAGTCATGAGCCATAGGGTTGTAACATCTGCTGATGTCTGGATAAATGTATATACTATGCTTATCAAACTGCCCTGTAAGCACTTCTCTTAATATTTATACCCTTATATTAATGCTACTCTCACTTTGGGTAGAGAATCTTCTCTTTGCAGATGGCAGTGATCTTGGGATGACTCAGAAGGTATCATAGTGCTGGAATGAAATGACTGGAGTACTGAGTAATATCTTGATCACACCTTCCAAAGGTCTAATGCGGAAGAGGTGGTGGAAAGAATGTAAGAGCCAAAGAAAGGGTGGGACTCCTTACAACATGCTCCTCCAGACACAAAATGGCTTGCATATCCATGACCTCACTGTGCCTGACACTACCTACACAAGACCATCATAAGAGGAGGAAAAGAACATGACATCAAAATAAAAGAGAGACTGATTTAGATGGGGAGGGGATATGATAGAGAATGGAACTTCAAAGGGGAAATTGGGAGGGGAGGTTTTCACCATGGGATATTTTTTATAATCATGGAAAATGTTAAAAATTGAGAAAAAACAACAACAACAAAAAATGTTCTACATCCCTAGTCATCAGGGAAATGCAGATTAAAACTATCCTGATATTCCATCTCATTCCTGTCTGATTGGCTACCATCATGGAAACAAATGCTGGTGGAGATGTGGAAAAAGAGGAAGCCTTCTACACTGTTGGTGGGAAAGCTATCTGGTCCATCCATTGTGGAAATCAGTGTGGAGGTTCCTAAAACAGCTAAAGATTGATCTACCATATGACCCAGCTATAGCACTACTAGGCATATATCCTAAGGATTAATCCCATTTCCTTAGAAGTATGTGCTCATGTTTATCGGTGCTCAATTCATAATAGCTGGGAAATGGAACTAGCCTAGATGTCCCTCAACTGTTGAGTGGATAATGAAGATATGGCCCATTTATACAATGAAGTTCTACTCAGTGGTAAAGAAAAATGAAGTTATGAAATTTGAAGGAAAATGGATGGATCTGGAAAGGATTATACTAAGTGAGGTAACCCAGGCCCAGAAAGCCAAGTGCCGCCTGTTCTCTCTCATATGTGGATCCTAGCTACAGATGATTGCACTTCTGTGTAAGAAGGAAAAATCTCAGTAGCAGAGGCCAGTAAGCTAAAAAAGAGATATAAAGGCAAGAGAAAGGAAGGGAGGAGGGTAATTAATGGGTTGGTACTGTATAAACATAAGTAGAAGACTAGATTAACAGGGATGAAAAGGCCCAAAGTGAGATCAGGGGAAGAGATTGTGTAAAGGAAAGGTGGAGGGAGGGCTAATCAAAGTCTAAGTGTATATAAATAAATCATATGGAATCCTCCAGTTTTGGACAATGGAACACTCAGGAGCCATAGATCATTGCTAGAAAAATTTCAGTGCCAGGGATGGGATACCTTCCAGTGAGTTGTTGGCCTGGGAGGTCCCTGATGCCCCCAAAACATTATAGGCCATTGTCGAGGCCCTTGGTTTCCCGCCAGGTATAGATGGTAAGTCCCTATTGCTGAAAAGTCCACATACTTGGGCTGCAAGCCCACTGAAAAATCCTGCTGGTACTGAGCTGATAACCTCCTCCATGAAAATCAGCTGACAGAAAGCTGGACGAAGCCATTCTGCATGCAGTTTAATGGGAGAAAGAGATACCACCAGTGAAGATACTCAACAGTGGACACTGCAAGTCTTATAATTGGCCAGCCAGGCCAAATGAGCCAATGGGTGCAATAGTGGCACGTCTATCATGGTGGAAACCAACTGCCCTCCAATTGGACTAGAGGCCTGCCCCATGGAAGGCAATACATCCCTGAGAGTGAAAACTTAAAACAGGGGTAGTCATGAGCCCCAGGGGTATAACATCTGCTGATGTCTGGATAAATACATATACTATGCTTATCAAACTTCCAGTAAGCAGTTTTCTTAATATTCATACCCTTATAATAATACTACTCTCACTTTGGGTAGAGAATCTTCTCTTTTCAGATGGCAGTGACCTTCGGATGACTAAGAAAGTATCATAGTGCTGGAAAGAAGTGATTGGAGTACTGAGTACCATCTTTTTGGTTTTTTTTTTCAAAAGGATTTACATTTATTTTTGGATCAAGACATCCATGTAGATTGATAGAAAGTAAAATAGGATTTCAATTTAACATGCAGAAACCTCTGCAGTGCTGACATTTTGGTAGAATCAATCGCGGAGTGTGCAAATCCTTATAGACCCAGCTTGGTTCTCCTCCAATGTCTTCTCTTAGAGTTGTACCTGATTTTTTTACCAGTTTTCATCCGAATCCATTGGGGAATGGGACGGATTTGCTTTTGTTTCTTAGCAAGGAATTGCTTGATTCTGAAAGTCTTGTGAGAAGACATGGCGAGGTATCAGGTGACGGCACTGAACCACGATGGTGGAGGAAGTGAGAAGACCTGAGTACCATCTTGATCATACCTTCCAAGGCTCAGGGTCTAATGTGGAAGAGGTGGCAGAAAGAATGTAAGAGCCAAAGGAAGGGTATGACTCCTTACAACGTGTTCCCTCCCAACACAAAAGTGGCCTGGATATCCATGACCTCACAGTGCCTGACACTATCTACACAAGACCATTATAGGAGGAGGAAGCGATCATGGTATCAAAATAAAAGATAGAGTGATTGAGATGGGAGGGGATATGATGGAGAATGGAATTTCAAAGGGAAAAGTGGGGGGAGGGAGGATATTACCATTGGTTAGTTTTTATAATCATGGAAAATGTTAATAAAAATTGAGAAAAAAAAAAAGTACGTTGAGATTCCATCTCACTCCTGTCAGATGGGTTACCATTATGAAAACAAATGACCATAAATGCTGGTGAGGATGCAGAAAAAAGAGGAACTCTTCTACACTGTTGGTGGGAATGTAATCTGGTCTAGCTTTTGTGGAAATCAGTGTGGACATCCTGAGACAGCTATAAATAGACTACCATATGACTCAGCTATACCACTTCTAGGTATATATCCTAAGGATTTATCTCACTCTCTTAGAGATACTTTCTGAACCATGTTTATTGCTGCTCCATTCAGCAGCCTCAACTGATGAGGGGATAATGAAGATGTAGTACATTGATACAATGGAGTTCTACTCAGTGGTAAAGAAAAATGAAGTTGTGAAATTTGCAGGAAAATGGATGGATCTGGAAAGGATTATACTTAGTGAGGTAACCCAGGCCCAGAAAGCCAAATATTATATATTCTCTCTTGTGGAGTCTAGCAACAAATGACTGGACCTATGTGAGTAGGAATAAAACTCAGTAGCAGAGGCCAGTAAGCTAGAAAGGGGATATAAAGGGAATAGAGATGGAGGGAGGGGGACTTAATAGGATGATATTATATATATGTAAGTAGAAGCACAGATTAATAGGGGAGAAAAGGCCTAAGTGAAGTCAGGGGAAGAGATTGAGTAAAGAAAATGTGGAGGGAGGGATAACCAAAATCTAAGAAGATATAAATAAGTCATATGGAAACCTACTTTTTTGGACAATGGAACAGGAATAGATGGTAAGACCCTATTGCTGAAGACTCCACATAGTTAGGCTACAAGGTCATTGAGAAATCCTGCTGAAGCTAAGCTGAAAACCTCCTCCATGTAGACCAGCTGACAGAATGCTGGAAGAAGACATTCTGCATGCAGTTCAATGGGAGAGAGAGAAATTACCAGCGGAGATACTCTACAGTGGACACTGCAAGCATTATATTTGGCTAAATGAGCCAATAGGTGCAATAGTGGCTTGTCTGTTATGGGGGAAACTAACCACTCTTTAATTGGACTGGAGGCCCAATCCATGGAAGCAAATATATCCCTGATACTGAAAACCTACAACAGGGGTAGACATGAGCCTTACAGGTGTAACATCTGCTGGTGTCTGGCTAAATATACATACTATGCTCACCAAACTGCCCAGTAAGTACTTCTCTTAATGTTCATACCCATGTATTAATGCTACTCTCATTTTTGGTTACAGAAATTTCTCTTTTCTGATGGAAGTGACCTTGGGATGACCATGGTGCTGAGAAGTGACAGAGGTGTGCCCAGCACTGAAATATCTCTATCACACCTTCCAAGGCTCAGGGTCCATTGTGGAAGAGGTGGCAGAAAGAATGCAAGAGCCAAAAGAAGGGCAGAACTACCCACAATGTACTTCTCCATACAGAAAATGGCCTGGATATCCATGACCTCACAGTGCCTTACATTACCTCCACAAGACCATCATAATAGGAGGAAAAGATCATGCCATCGAAATAAAAGAGACCCGTTGAGAGGAGGAGGGGATATGATGGAGAGTGGCGTTTCAAAGGGGAAAGTGGGGGAAAGGAGGGAATTACCATGGGATATTGTTTATAATTATGGAAGTTGTCAATAAAATAAAATAAAAATTAACACTCCAATGTTATATAAAATCTCACCATTTAGTCTTTATTACATGGCCTGGCCTCAATATAAATTAGACAATAGAACCATATCATTTGATTTCCAAAGTCTTACTGATCTAGATAAGCTTGCCACAGCACTGACAATTGGTTCAGTATTCCCCATGTTCAAATATCCTTTGCTCTACATACCTGTCCTCTCTGCTCTGCTTGCCCTACTTACAAGCTTCTTCTAGCCAAGGTGATACTGAACCCATTTAGATAAAACAACAAAAAATAATAAAAATAACTTAATAAAACTACTATTTTAAACTCTAAGTGATTGTACATAAATGTGAGATTGAACATTAACCTAAATTTTAGATAATAATGACCAGTGCTAATCTGTGAAAAGTACAGATTCTGGCTGCACTCGTTTGTGTCTGCAGTAATGCTTTGAGACATAGATTCAAACAACATGAGCAGTCATGCTGATGAGACTCTGCATATGAGAATATGCTGTGTGTGGGATGCACGAGCACAAAAAGGCTGTAAACCATGCAAGATGGCAAACAACAACAGCATAGTGACAGAACCCCTATGCCACAACCAGACACAGAGACTCAAAAAACAAGTTAGGGGCTGGAGAGATGGCTTAGCAGTTAAGCGCTTGCCTGTGAAGCCTAAGGACCCCGGTTCGAGGCTCGGTTCCCCAGGTCCCATGTTAGCCAGATGCACAAGGGGGCACACGCATCTGGAGTTCGTTTGCAGAGGCTGGAAGCCCTGGCGCACCCATTCTCTCTCTCCATCTATCTGTCTTTCTCTCTGTGTCTGTCGCTCTCAAATAAATTAATTAATTAATAAAAAAAAAAAAAGTTAGATCCTAAAGTCTGCTAGGTAAAGGCTAAAAGCCAGACAGGACAGTTAGCCAGACAGTTGATGTCTAACCCAGTTTATACAAATAGATTAAAGCCACTAAAATTTACACGGGTACAAAGATATATTTAAAGGTGATTCTAAGTTACTAGAGACAGATTTGTAGGGCCTCAGCTTTAAAAACCAGAGTACTTGCTTATATCTGCTACAATATAAAATAGCCAGAGGACTTTAAGTACAAAAAAAAAAAAAGAAAATCCCAAAATTCAACTCTGATTTTAGATGGACAGACTCAAAGACCCAAAATATGGATCCCAATCAGTCTGCAGTCTGCAGAAGAAGAGTCAAAACAAAGGGAAAAACCCTTAATGTTTCCAAGGGAAGGGAAACCACATGGAGAGCACAGCCCTGACTCGTCCCAGCAGATGGCATGCTCAGAGAGTCATAGAGCTCCTCCCAGGTCCCAAAAAGTCTCCTTTAACGAGCCACAATTGACATTCAAAATTACAATATAAAATTAAACTTTGGCCACCTACTTGGTCTTAAACATTCACTAGAAAAATACAACCAAAAGTAAGGTATACCTTAAAAGATTTAATCATCACAGCCTAGACTGTAACTTTATTTATTTATTTATTTATTTATTTATTTATTTATTTATTTATTTATTTATTTATTTATTTTGTGGCTCTACCTCCATCTTTCCCAGAAAGCCCCAGTTAATCTTCCCTCATGTTTTTGTGGCTCTACCTCATAGACTGTAACTTTAAATAGATGTGTTCACAGTAATGCAAACAGATATAACCCATACCATTTTGTAAATTTCTAGATCTTCATGATGATCATGCCTGTCATTTCTGGTAATATTTTTTTTTAATTTGGGGATTTTGTATTTGACTATAATCTTAACCTTGTAGCCTCTCTCTGAAGTTAGCCCACACTCAGATGTTTCTGTGACAATCCAACTTCATCCACCTGGTCCCCTATATTGCCCTTCAAAGGCCTAAAACACTAATGAAAACTCCAGGTTCAAATGGAGGCTACTTAAATCCTAACCCCATCGAAAGTTCAATTTGTTCATGTTACCTTTCTAAACAACCCAAACATTGCTTTCAAGTTCTGGCCCCCACCTAACCTAGCTACCCTTCTACCACTACCTCGACAACTTACACAGTTGTGTCTAGAGACTTTAGAAGAATTTACCTATCACAACCCCAGGATTTCACTGTCTCCCCTCCCTGATCCTAACCACACTTGGCATACAGATGAAAGCTCTTCTGCCACACCACAGGGGTCCCTGATAACAAGATATGTTGTTGTTTCAGATGACCAGATAATGTAGACTGGCCCTTTATCTAAGGGAAGTACATCCCCAAACCTGAACTTGTCACAATCAATTTACCTATATCAATAAAAAAAATTAGGCCCCTCTATAACAGCTGTAGGACTGGCTGCATGTGGGCTAGGACACAGCCTAATCTCTTAGCAACAGAACTGAGTACAGCCATTAAAGACTGCTACAACCCTTCACCTGCTACAGCAGCAGCTTACCTCACTGGCACCATTAATACTTCAGAACCATCAAGGTCTCAACTTAATCACAGCTGAGAAGGGAGGAAACCATCTCTTCATAAACAAAAAACATCATATAAACCCATCAGGTAAAGTAACATTAGAGATTAAAAAACTATCTGACCTTGACTACTACCATTACTTGGGCCATTAGTGGTAATATTTCTTTTACTCTTTTTTTTTTTAATTTTTATTTATTTATTTGAGAGCGACAGACACAGAGAGAAAGACAGATAGGGGGAGAGAGAGAGAATGGGCGCACCAGGGCTTCCAGCCTCTGCAAACGAACTCCAGACGCATGCGCCCCCTTGTGCATCTGGCTAACGTGGGACCTGGGGAACCGAGCCTCGAACCGGGGTCCTTAGGCTTCACAGGCAAGCGCTTAACTGCTAAGCCATCTCTCCAGCCGCCCCCCCTTTTTTTTTTTTTTGCATGTAAAAGTAAAGAGCATTTATTCAGCAGAATCAGCCAGCATGCAGGGTCAACCATTTATGCAAAATGGTGACTCCAAAAGGAGCACACAGGCCCCTTTTAAGCACAACTAGGGAAATTCCAGGCAGGCTAGGTAATCTTTTAAAATGATTGGCTAGGCAAGTAGCAGTTACAGTTGTACATCTCTGACTTGTTGGGGCAGAAGGTATGAAGGGGTTGTGAAAGGTGTGAAAGGGACATGTCTGGGTATGTTTGGATATGTCTCCAGGAACTGACTCAGCCCCCAGAGCCCACCACCTTGGGCATGCCTTTTGTGCATGGTTTTTCCCAGAAGTCTTGTCTGCCTCTCCAGGAAACTGAAACTTAGGCCTAGCTGTAAACTGGAGCAAATTTGATCTTCTCATTTCCCCCTTGAGGCAGGTTCCATCTCAAATCCTTGAGAGGGGTCTAGGGGTTAATATTGGGACTTTAATGTCATAAGCTGAACAGTAGATATGCATTTTTTGACAAACCTTATGAGAGTGTTAAGGACATAGGGCCACAAATGAGGATTAGTAGCATCAGGGGCCCTGTCACCACTGAAAGGAGGGTAGTGAGCCAAGGGAACCAAGTTTCAATAGTAGCTGAGTGGGATGTGGAATTAACAATCTTCCCTGTAGCAGTGTTAGTAACCACCCATGTGAGGTTATATGGCTCATGAGGGTTAGGTCCAGTAAGGGCCAAACCCATAGCAGAGATCAAGATCAGGATTTGTAAAGTCTTAGCTTTAGTGGGTCCAGTGGGTGGGGCTGAATCTTACATCTTCTGTAGTTGTCAGGTGGCCTCTCCCATAGGTTTTGCAACTGTTGAGTGGTCTTTCATCCCTGCAGGTTTGACATGGGAGTGGTGTATCCGGGTTCTGACTCATCAACCTTCATGGCTGTGGGCATGGTCAAGATTACCGTGTGAGGGCCTTTCCAGAGAGTCTTTTGATTGTGTCTCTTAATCCAGACTTCATAACCTGTGAATTCAATTGTCTCTGGAGATATTTGAGGCTGTTGGTCACTGGAGGCACCCAGAGACAGGTCACACCAAGGCCCACCAGCAGAGGGATGAAGATCTCTTTCAGTTGATGCAGGCAGTTAGTTGGTGCAGGCGGAGTTTGTAGATTTTTTTTTTTCTTATAGAGATACACCTGTGAAGCAATCAAGACTGGGGAACAATAAGTGGGAGAGGAAATATTTATGCATGGGGTGATTACTCCTTTTGTGCCAAAGGAGAGCAGGTGTCTTGACACAACTGTTCTTGATTATGGAAATATTGAGCAGGCATTCAACTCTTAAATTAGAGATGGACAAGCAGAGAGACATAACTTGACCTGCATCAAAGAGGATGAGGCCTGTCCTTTGCAGAGCCAGGGACTCAGAGCACACATGGACAAACAGTTATTTGGAACTGGGAAGAGATAAGAATTTTTTTCTTGTCCTTTTTACCTTCAAGGGTGCAGTCACCCTAATTCTATCCCCCTTATTTCTCCCTGTCATGAGAAGACACTCTTCTAACTGCTTTTAGGGGACAAGGGATGAAGACATCAGATCACTTATTATTTTCTGCTGAATGGGACACTAAGTGGTGACTTGTTGCAGTTAGAGAGTTTCTCCCAGAGAGGGGAACTCTTCTAATGGACCCCAGAGTGTAGGAAGATAGTCTTGGAAGAGAATATTGGGGAGAAAGAATAAAAGTAAGGAGTTAATACAAAGTGAGCACACAGCAAACTGGTCCTTTTTGAGGTTGAGGGAATCTAGGTAGACAGGCTTGGATTGTCTCAGGACCATCTGAGGATGAGCTGGTTGAGATTTTCTTCCAGAACTGTTGATTAAATGTTACAGTAGTATTCAACATGGCTTATAAAACAGATGAGATTATTAGCAGAGTTATCAGAAACATATACACAACATTTTGCCTTGATAATAGAGAGCCATTGGGTGCCATTAAAGGCTGTACAAATACATATATATTTGGTCTCAGAACTTATTTATATATCCTAGACTTGAAAATATCCCTTTTGACAGCTATAGCTTTTTTTAAATTATAGAATTAGAACTATGGGGAAAAGATGTCTTGATGTTTGTTTGTTTCTCCTCTTGAAAAGCTCTTGTATTACTTAATAGGCCATTTATATATTTAAGGTTTTTTTGTTGTTGTTTTGGTTTGGTTTTCAAGGTATGGTCTCATTCTGGTCCAGGCTGAACTGGAATTAACTATGTAGTCTCAGTGTGGCCTTGAACTCTCAGTGATCCTCCTACCTCTACCTCCTGAGTGCTGGGATTAAAGGCATGTGCCACCATGTCCGGCTATTTAAGGTATTTTTTTTAATCTTTGTTTATACATTTCTCTCTGAGTGTTTAAGACCATATAGATAGCCAAAATTAAATTAAGGATTAATTTTGGAGGTCACTAATGGCTCTCCAAAGAGACCTTAGGGACCCAGGAGTAGCCCTGTAGCTTACTGGTGTTTTCTGTCTGTTAGGTTGAGTTAAGGCCATGCTGGCCAAGTAGTATTTTCTTCTTTGGGAAGTCAGGAGAACTGATTGCCCCTCAATTGTGACTCTCCTGTTTCAGACTGTACACCAATTTTGTTTGAGTCTCCATATCCTCCCTGCTCAGGAAGACAGGTGACTTACCAGAGGGCCAGTGTAGAAATGCCCCATCATTTCCAGTGGCCTCATGACTTGGGAGCACAGGCCAAAATATTGGTCCTTCTTGCTCCGATGATTTCAATTGGCTTTGGCTTCTATGTAGGTAATTAACATACTTAGAAAGGAAGTTACACCAACCTGGATGTATGTACATTTAATTACTGAAATAGATTTAGTTAAAGAATGGCACAAGAGCTTCTAAAATCATTTTGTCCAACCTTTTAAAGCTTTTTTGTCCTGTGGTATCATAACTATAACTATGTATCTGGGGCATAGGAAGTAGGCACATCTCATATTTTAAATATCTAACATTTATAAATATAGGCAGAACCTATTACCAGTCTTGAAAACAGTACCAATTGATTTACAAACTAATCAATTTAATCTAGAAATTGTCAGAAAGGACAAGTAAAACAGTATAAAGTCTTAGCTCCTGTGTTTGAAAACATCTTTGATTAGTTCAGATGCCTGTGTGGGTACCAATTACCCAGAGAAACAGAACCATAGAGCTTGGATATTATTTTTTCTCAGATGAGGACCATTGAGCATGAGGCTATACCCTAATGTAGGGAATATGTCTTAAGAATTAATTTTGTTATAAGCACTGGACTTAAAATATCAGAAATTAGACAGTTGTTTAACATACAATAGAGCAGAATCTAGTCCTTCTTTGAACCAAAACAGCTAAATTTTAATATAACCCTTGATAAATCCTTTTGGGAAAACACCATTTGGCAACCAATGATTTTGGCTTACTCTTCATAGTTATTGATTTTATGTACCATAGACATTATTTTTTTTTTTTTCAGGGTAGGGTCTCATGCTTGCCCAGGCTGACCTGGAATTAACTATGTAGTCTCAAGGTGGCCTCAAACCCAGGGGGATCCTCCTATCTCTGCCTGCCAAGTGCTGGGATTAAAGGCATGTGCCACCACATCTGGCTCAAAAAGTCAATTTTTTTTAATCCACCTTGTTAACTTGTGTCTTTTGATGGGTGATTTAAGACCACTGATATTTATTTAATTATTTTTAAATTTTTATTAGCCTTTTTCATGATTATAAAAAAATATCCCATGGTAATTCCTTCCCTCCCCCCCCCCCACTTTCCCCTTTGAAATTCCATTCTCTATCATATTACCTCCCCATCTCAATGATACTTAAGGTTATAACTGTGAGGTTCAATTCTATTCCTGCAATGTTGGAGGCTGTATGTTTGGTGCTTTCTTGGGATTTGTACTTTTTTGAGATTGCTCTAGTTCTGGTTATTGTCATTTTTCTCTTGTGGGCTCTTGAGATTGGTTGTTTACTCTTCTGTGTAGAGCATTCCCTGAAGTATTCTCTGTAGGTTTGACTTTGTGTTCCTATAATCATAGAATTGACTTTTTTCATGGACAGTTTTCCTTTCACTATCTTTTATGAGGGATACTTTTGCTAGGTACAGTAGTTTGGGTTGGAAGCCATAATTTTTTAGACTTTGAAGTGTTCCATTCTAGGCCCTTCTGGCTTTCAGGGTTTCCACAGAGAAATCTGATCTAAGTCTAATAGGATTGGCTTTTTCTCTCTTGTTGATTTGCACACTCATCTTTGTGTTATAGTTTTTTTGTTTTTTTGAGGTAGGCTCTCACTCTAGGCGAGGCTGAACTGGAATTCACTACATAATCTCAGGGTGGCCTCGAACTCACAGTGATCCTCCTACCTCTGCCTCCTGAGTGCTGGAATTAAAGGCGTGCACAACGACACCCAGCTTATGTAGAGTTTTAACTATGATGCCTTGCAGAGTTTCATTGGTCCAATCTGTTTGGAATTCTGTTAGCTTCTTGTATCTGGATGGGTATCTCTTTTTAGAGGGCAGGAGACTTCAATAATTTTATTGAAAAGGTTATCCATACCTTTGGCCTGGATTTTTTCCCCTTCTGGTATGCTCATGATCCAGATCTTTGGTCTTTTTAGTTTCTTCACATTCTGTCTACATGATTTTTTTGAACTTAATCAAAGTTTTTGGACTCCTAAATGGTTTCTTTTGTCTTGTCTTCCAGACCTGATGTTCTGTCCTCCACCTGATTAACTCTGAGAGCTAGAGAGGCTTTTACAAGCTTTATTTGGTTTGTCTTTTCTGTTGCCTTTTTCTGAATAGTATACAATCCTTTGTCAAGTCCCACTTTCAGATTGTGGTTTGATTTCCTTGATGCTTCTTGGAATTCATTCTTGCATTTAACTATTACATTATATGCATGTATTAAAATATCAATGGAACATTACTTTGCACAGTTAATGTACCCTAACAGAAAATGAGTTCAAAGCACAGAAATGAGTTCAGGATATGGCTCAGTTTCTAGAGTTCCTGTCTAACATGCACAATGCATGGTATTAGATCTACAGCACCACATAAACCAGATCATAGTGCAAGCGTATAATCTCAGTACTTGGGAGGTGGAAGCAAGAATATCAGGAGCACAGTGTGAGCCTGGGACACATGTAGGGGGAAAAAAGGAAATAAATTTACACTCTAGATTCCATTTTAACTATAGAAAACATGTCCCTGAGATATAAATATATCTTAATTTTTAAGCTGGGCATGGTGGTATGTGCCTTTAATCCTAGCACTTGGGAGGCAGAGAGTTAAGTGGAAAGCCATGAGTTCCAGACAAGCCTGAGACTACAGAATTCCAGGTCAGCCAGGGCTAGAGTGAGACCCTACTTCAAAACAACAACAACAAAAAAAAAATGTGTTAGGGTATGATACTGTACATATCCATAAACTGCTTATATGAAGTATTATACAAGATTTGTTTTCTGGCTTTTTTTTTTTTTTTTTTTTAGCTTTTCTTAAAAAACTTTTTTTAATGAGAATTGGCATACCAGGGCCTCTAGGCACTGCACTCAAACTAAAGTCACATGTGCCACCTTGTGTGCATGTGAAACCACACTTGCATCACCTTGTATGTCTGACTTACATGGGACCTATAGAATCAAACATGGGTCCTTAGACTTCATAAGCAAGCACCTTAACTGCTGAACCATGTCTCCAGCTCTAAAAGTACTTCTAACCTGAGTGAGTTTGCTTATGTTCACAGAGGTGTACTTTTTGGTAAAAAGCTTTTCCACATATATTACATACATGTGGTTTATCACCTGTATGAATTACATGATGTGCAAAGAGTTTTGACTTCCTGTAGAAGGCTTTTCCACATACATTACACATATGTTTTCTCCTCTGAGTGAGTTCTTTGATGTTCAGTAAGAGATGACTTATACTTGAAAGTTTTCCTACAATCTTTACATTCATAGGGTTTCTCACTTGTGTGAATTCTCAGATGTGTGGGGATACTTGACTTCCAGTAAATAACTTTTTCACATATATCACATTTATAGGGTTTTTCCTCTCTGTGTCTTCTTTGGTGTGCACTAAAGGAAGACTGATATTTGAAAGTGTTTCCACACAATTTACAATCATAGGGTTTTTCACCTGTGTGAGCTCTCTGGTGTTCTTGTAGTAGTGACATAAAATAAAAGGCTTTTCCACACACACTGCACTTATGTTTCTCACCTGAGTGACTTCTTTGATGTTTACGGAGGTATGACAATCTGCTGAAAGTTTTACTGCATTCATTACACTCATAGGGTTTCTCACCTGTGTGAGCTCTCTGGTGCTGCTGGAGTTGTGACATCCAACAAAAGGATTTGTCACATATATTGCACTTACAGGGTTTCTCAACCGAGTGATTTCTCTGATGATTATGGAGATATGACAATTGACTGAAGGTTTTTCTACATTCATTACATTCACAGGGTTTTCCATTAGTGTGAGTTCTCTGATGTACAATGAGATGTGACTTAACACGGAATAACTTCCTACATTCTTTACATTCATAGGATTTCTCTCCTGTGTGAATTCTCTGATGTACAATGAGATCTGACTTACGACTGAAGGATTTCCTACATTCTTCACATCTATAGGGTTTGTCAACTGTACGACCATTCTGATGCACGCAGAAGTTTGATGTCTCAGTAAATATTTTTCCACATAAATTACCACCAAAGGGCTTCTCAACACTGTGAGGTATCTGAGGTTGGAGGAAATTTGACTTCTTGCTAAGGTTTTTTCCAGAAACACTGCATTCATGAGGATTATCAATTGTGCAAGTTCTCTGATACACAACACAATTTGATTTTTAGCAAACAGTACCACACATATTACACTCGTCTCTTCTGTGTGTTATCTGATGAACAGCTAGTTCTGATTTCTGAGAAGTGGATTTCTCATCTTCCTTACTACTATCGAAAGGCTTTTCTCCTACACTTGTTCTCTTACATTCTGAGAGCTCAAGATTTGTGACATGCTTTTGCCTACTTTGAATCCTATTATACACACTAAGAGTGAGGTACAGCTGTCTGGGGGCCTTCCCAGATCCATAAGCACCATCAAGTTCCACTGCATCCTGGACAGCATCAGGCTCACTAGAGAGAAGTGCAGTCTCCCATGTGCCCAGCACCTCTGGCTGCATTCCTGAGGAGTTTCCATTCTTTACAGACAGACTTGAAACAAGGTCAGAGTTCACACTGAATAATTTTCCTAATTCAACTCCCTCCTCAACAAAAGTGCTGCTGTCAATAGTTACAGGATAATACAAGTTTGTGTTTGGACTGTCCTGGATGGTATCATTCATGGCATTCACATTCTGAATACAAAGAGAATCTCTTTAACAAATGCTTCATGAGGTTATCTCTGTGAAGAAGAATGGAACTTCTAGATCCTTATCTCCCACCATGTATGAAAATCAGCTCCAAAGATGACAGATCTCACTCAACATGTGACCTTAAACTCTGAAAATGCTGGGAGGCTCTGGCTTGAGGCTTCTACTGTCCAAGGCCCAATTCTTTTCTCCAATTTAAAGATAACTTCTGGTTTGCTAATGCACTGACCCAGGGACAGCAGGCTTCTGTAGGTCTCCAGCATCATCTCCCTGTAGAGCTTCCTCTGAGCATCATCAAGGTCCTGCCACTCCTGCCACGAGAAGTCCACAGACACATCCTCAAATGACACCAACCCCTGTAATGAAACATTCTCCTCAACCCAAGCCTTCAGCCATGGCTGTCTCGGCTGTCGCGTGTCCCCGTGGAGCTCCGGCACAGGGACGTAGCAAGACCGAAGCCACTGCCGCCAACTTCACGAAGAACCAGGCGTGCAGCCGGGATCCCGGAAGCCTCTGGCTTTTTTTTTTTTTTTTTATAATCATTGTTTTTTTTTTTTCCCACAGCATGAATTGACCTGTAAAGGAAATAAATTTTTCATCACTAAGTAACTATATAGACATACATGTACACACACATATATTTTTCATTATTTGAGAGAAGGAGAGAGAGGAAGAGAAAGGGAGAGAGAGAGAATAGGCATGCCAGGGCCTCTAGCCATTGCAAATGAACTCCAGATACATATACCACCTTGTGCATCTGACTTGCCTGGGTCCTGGGAAAACAAACCTACGTCCTTTGGCTTTGCAGGCAAGTGCCTTAACCACTAAGCAATCTCTCTAGCCCTATATTTTTATTTTCTTTTTGAGTCAGAGCCCTGCTGTATGGCCTATGCTGGCTTTAAACATGCAATCCTACTGCTACAGCCTTCCAAGTACAGGGATTATTGGTACATGCCACCATGCCTGGTTCCAGTGTGTGTGTGTGTACAGGTTTCAATCCTAAAGAAATTATTTTGCTGAACCAGAACCACAAAACAAGCAAACCTTAAAAATACTGATTACTAGGATGGAGAGATGGCTTAGTGGTTAAGCGCTTGCCTGTGAAGCCGAAGGACTCTGGTTCAAGGCTCGATTCCCCAGGACCCATGTTAGCCAGATGCACATGGGAGCACACATGTCTGGAGTTTGCTTGCAGTGGCTGGAAGCCCTGGAGCGCCCATTCTCTCTCTGTCTGTCACTCTCAAACAAATAAAAATAAACAAACAAAAACAGAGTAACAATTTTCTAAGCTGGTAATGAAAAAAATAATTTTAAAAAATACTAATTACCTAAGCCAATATATTGAACTGTGAGAGGTCTCTACTCCAGTGACTTCTACAGCTGTTTTTTTCCCTTCCTTTCTTTATTTTGTTTTCTTTCTTTCTTTCTTTCTTTCTTTCTTTCTTTCTTTCTTTCTTTCTTTCTTTCTTTCTTTCTTTCTTTCTTTCTTTTTAAGGTACAGTCTCAACTCTAGCTCAGACTGACCAGAAATTCACTATGTAGTCTCAGGGTGGCCTTGAACTCACAGCCATCTTCCTACCTCTGGCTCCCAAGTGCTGGGATTAAAGGTGTGCGCCACCATGCCTGGCTACAACTGGTGATTTTTTAAATTAAGTTTTAATCTATTTATTTGAAGGTATGTGAGCATGTGTGTGCTCATGTGATAGGGTCTCTTGCCACTGCAAATGAACTTTAGATGCACATGCCACTTTGCACTGGGCATTACATAGCTGCTGAGGAATCAAATTTGGCTCAGCAGGCTTTGCAATAAAAACTCTTGAACCACTAAATCAACTCCTCTGTCCCTATAACTGGTGGTTTACTAGAAGATTGTACAGAAATTACCTAATGTGCAGTAATTTCTTCTGAATTGAAACATTTGTTCCTGAAGGGAGATGAGAGACTCATGAGACTTAAAAAGTCACTATCAAGTCTCAGGAAGCTCCTGAAACTTGCAAGATGCAAAAGGCTTCTCTACAAGATTATAAAGCAGTAAACAATTGCTGGGAAGGAGATTCTCTGACCAATGCTCACAAGTATAGTGAGTCCCAAGAATGCAGCTTTTACAAGTCATCACTCATAGGGTGGGCTTCCTAGCAATGGGTATGTATACCTTTGACCCATCAATTCTCCTGTAAACAATCCCTCACTCACGCTTTTTAACCCGAGTAAACTCATTGGTTCACCAAATTGGATTCTGATTAAATCAAACTTGCTGTCCCCTATCTGGGATGAATGGACATTTGTTCACATCTCCTCAAAGTTTTTAAAAAATATTATTTATTTGATAAAGGCAGGTAGAAAGAGAATGCCAGACAGGGTGTGGTGGTGTACCCCTTTAATCCCAGCACTCAGGAGGCAGAAGCAGGAGGATCACTGTGAGTTTGAGGCCATCCTAAGATTACATAGTGAATTCCAGGTCAGCCTGAGCTACAGTAAGACCCTACTTTGAAAAAAAAAAACAACATGTAGGGCATGGTGCCACATGACTTTAACCCCAGTACTCTTAGAGGCAGAGGTAGCAGGATGCCAGGACCTTCAGTCGCTGCAAACAAATTCCAGATGCATGCACCACCTTGTGCATCTGCTTACGTAGTTACTGGGGAATCAAACCTTGGTTCTTAGGCTTTGCAGGCAAGCATCTTAAACACTGAGACATCTCTCCAACCCTCCTCAGAAAGTTTTGTGGTGAGGGCCCTTAGAACAAAGAACACAGCGTGTCTGTATGCATGTAAGCAACTTTGAAGCCTGGTAGTTTAGGATAGTATGTTACCATATTGTGGCAGGGGCCCTGAAGAACTAAAGAAAACAAAAACAAGACTTCAGCCTACCTCCTCCCCCTCCCTTGTAAGCAAGTGCTATTGATTCTGGAATGCTTCTTTAATCCCAGCACTTGGGAGGCAGAGGTAGAAAGATCCCTGTGAGTTCAAGGCGAGCCTGAGACTACATGGTGAATTCCAGGTCAGGTTGGGTTAGAGAGATACTATCTCAAAAAAAAAAAAAAAAAAAAAAAGTAACCAATCAAAATATGAGTATCACCCTGTATGGGAGTCAAAGGACTAAAATGCCCAGCTTCAATTCCCCAGTACCCATGTAAAAGCCAGCCACAAAAGTGGCACATGTGTCTGGAGTTTATAGGCAGTGATGAGAGGCTCTGGAGTGCTCATACATTCTCTTTCAAATAAATATAAATTTTTATTTTAATAAAAGCAGAGTTGGAAGGATGGCTTAGCAGTTAAGGCACTTGGTATGAAGCCTAAGGACCCAGGTTCAATTCCTAGTATTCACATAAGCCAGGTACACAAGGTGGCTCATGCATCTGGAGTTCATTTGCAGTGGCTGGAGGCCTTGGCATGCAGATTCTCTTATTTTTCTTTTCAATTATTTTTATTAACAACTTCCATGATTATAAACAATAACCCATGGTAATTCCCTCCCCACCCCACTTTCCCCTTTGAAACTCCACTCTCCAATCATATCCCCTCCCCATCTCTCTTTTACTTTGATGTCATGATCTTTTCCTCCTGTTATGATGGTCCTGTATAGGTAGGGTTAGGCACTGTGAGGTCATGGATATCCAGGCCATTTTGTGTCTTGGGGGAGCACATTGTAAGGAGTCCTACCCTTCCTTTACTTCTTACATTCTTTCCACCACCTCTTCCTCAATAGACCCTGAGCCTTACTTAGAAGGTGTGATAGAGATATTGCAGTGCGGAGGACTCCTGTCACTTCTTTCTAGCAACATGATGCCTTCTGAGTCATCCCAAGGTCACTGCCATCTGAAAAGAGAAGATACTCTACCAAAAGTGAGAGTAGTATTAATATAAGGCTATGAACATTAAGAGAAGTTCGGGGCTGGAGAGATGGCTTAGCGGTTAAGCGCTTGCCTGTGAAGCCTAAGGACCCCGGTTCGAGGCTCAGTTCCCCAGGTCCCATGTTAGCCAGATGCACAAGGGGGCGCACGCGTCTGGAGTTCGTTTGCAGAGGCTGGAAGCCCTGACGCGTCCATTCTCTCTCTCTCCCTCTATCTGTCTTTCTCTCTGTGTCTGTGTCTCTCAAATAAATAAATAAAAAATTTAAAAAAAAAAGAGAAGTTCTATAAACAGTATATACTTTTAGCCAGACAGTAACAGATATTACACCCCTAGGGTTCATGACTACCCCTGTTTTAAGTTTTCACTATCAGGGATATATTCCCCCCCCCCCCCATGGAGCAGGCCTCCAGTCCAATTAGAGGGCAGTTGGTTTCCACCATGACAGATGAGCTACTATTGCACCCGTAGCCTCATTTGGCCTGGCTGGCTGAATATAAGGCTTGCAGTGTCCACTGTTGAGTATCTACATTGGTGATTTCTCTCTCTCCCATTGAACTGCATGCAGAATAGCTTCTTCCAGCTTTCTGTTAGCTTGTCTACATGGAGGAGGTCATCAGCTCAGTTCCAGCAGTTTTCTCAGTGGCCTTGCAGCCCAAGTATGTGGAGTCTTCAGCAATAGGGTCTTACCATCTATTCCTGGTGGGAAACAAAGGGCTTCAGCAATGGCCTACAATATTCTGGAAGCATCAGGGACCTCCCTGGCCAACAACTCACTGGAAGGTATCTCATCCCTGGCACTGAAAATTTTTTAGCAACAATTTATGGCTCCTGAGTGTTGCATTGGCCAAAAACTAGGTTTCCATATAATTTATTTATATCCTCTTAGATTTTGATTAGCCCTCTCTCTGCCTTTCCTTTACTCAGTCTCTTCCCCTGACCTCACTTGGGCCTTTTCACCCCCATTAATCTATTCTTCTCCTTACATATATACAATACCAACCTATTAAGTACCCCCCTCCCTTCATTTCTCTTCCCTTTATATCCCTTTTCTAGCTTATTGGCCTTTGCTACTGAGTTTTCTTCCTACTCATACAGAAGTCCAGTCATCTGTAGCTAGGCTCCACATATGAGAAACATGCGACATTTGGCTTTCTGGGCCTGGGTTACCTCACTTAGTATACTCCTTTCCAGATCCATCCATTTTCCTGCAAATTTCATAACTTCATTTTTCTTTACTGCTGAGTAGAACTGCATTGTGTAAATGTGCCACATCTTCATTATCCAGTCATCAGTTGAGGGGTAATTAGGCTGGGACATTTCCCAGCTATTGTGAATTGAGCTGCAATAAACATGGTTGAGCAAGTATTTCTAAGGTAATGAGATGAGTCCTTAGGATATATGCCTAGGAGTGCTATAGCTGGGTCATATGGTAGATCAAATTTTAGCTGTCTTAGGAACCTCCACACTGATTTCCACAATGGCTGGACCAGATTGCATTCCCACCAGCAGTGCAGAAGGGTTCCTTTTTTTCCACATCCCTGTCAACATTTATGGTCATTTGTTTTCATGATGGTAGCCAATCTGACAGGAGTGAGATAGAATCTCAACGTAGTTTTAATCTGCATTTCCCTGATGACTAGGAATGTAGAACACTTTTTTAGATGCTTATATGCCATCCGTACTTCTTTTGAGAACTCTCTATTTAGTTCCATAGCCCATTTTTTTATTTGGCCTGTTTGATTTCTTATTAAGTTTTTTGAGTTCTTTGTATATCCTAGATATTAATCTTCTATCAGATGGATAGCTGGCAAAGATTTTTTCCCTTTCTGTAGCTTGCCTCATTGCTTTATTCAATGTCCTTCGCAATACAAAATCTTTGTGGTTTCTTGAGGTCCCAATGGTTAATCTGTGGTTTTATTGCCTGAGTAATTGGGTTATATATTCAGAAAGTCTTTGCCAAGACCAATATGTTGAAGGGTTTCTCCTACTTTTACCTCTAGCACTTTCAGGTCTGATGTTAAAGTCCATTTGGACTTAATTCTTGTATATGGAGAGAGAGAAGAATCTATTTTCATACTTCTACAGATACATATGCAGTTTTCCCAGGACCATTTGCTGAAGGAGCTGTCTTTTATCCAATGAGTATTTTTTTGGCATTTTTATAGAATATCAGAATATAGAATATCTATTCTGTTCCATTGATCTACATGTCTGCTTTTGTGGCAGTACCATGCTGTCTTTGTTACTATGGCTGTGTAGGATAGGTTAAAATCAGGGATGTTGATACCACCAGTCTTATTTTTGTTGCTCAATATTGTTTTAGATATTCGAGATTTTTTTGTGATTCCAAATGAATTTTTGGATTTTTTTTTCTATTTCTGTGAAGAATGCAATTGGAATTTTGATGGGGATTGCATTAAATGTGAAGATTGCTTTTGGTAAGATTGCCATTTTCACAATATTGATTCTTGCAGTCCAGGAACAAGGGATGTTTTTCTATTTCCTAGTGTCTTCTGTAATTTCTTGCTTGAGTGTTTTAAAGTTTTCATTGTAGAGATCCTTCACTTCCTTGGATAGGTTTGTTCCATGGTACTTTGTCATTATTATTATTATTATTATTATTACTATTATTTTATTCAATTGTGAATGGGAGTGATTCTCTGATTTCATCCTCTGTCTGTTTGTTGTTAGCATATAGGAAGTCTACTGATTTCTGTGTATTATTTTGTATCCTGCTACACAGCTGTAGGTGTTTATCAGCTCTGTTTGCTGGTAGTCTCTCTAGGTTCCTTTATGTATAGAATCATGTCATCTGCAAATAATGATAACTTGATCTCTTCCTTTCCAATTAATATCCCTTTTTAAAATTTTTTGTTTATTTTTATTTATTTATTTGAGAGTGACAGACAAGAGAAAGAGGCAGAGACAGAGGGGGGGGGGGAGGGAGGGAGAAAGAGGCAGAGAGAGAAAGAGAGAATGGGCACACCAGGGCTTCCAGCCAATGCAAACGAACTCCAGACACACACGACCCCTTGTGCATCTGGCTAACGTGGGTCCTGGGGAACTGAGCCTTGAACCAGGGTCCTTAGGCTTCACAGGCAAACGCTTAACCGCTAAGCCCTCTCCAGCCCTCCAGTATTATATTAAATAAAAGTGGGGACAGTAGACATCCTTGTCTTGTTCCTGATTTTAGTGGAACCCGTTCTCTTTATCTGCCTCTTTCTTAAGAAAGAAAGAAACAAGAAAAAAACAAAGGAAGGAAGGAAGGAAGGAAGGAAGGGAGGGAGGGAGGGAGGGAGGGAGGGAGGGAGGAAGGAAAGAAAAGAAAGAAAAGAAAAGAAAAGAAAAGAAAAAAGAAATTAAAAGTAGCTGGGATGGCTTAGCTGTTAAGGCACTTGCTTGTGAAACCTAAGGATGCTTGTTCAAATCTCCAGGTACCACATAGTAATCAGATGCAAAAACGGCATAAGCGTGCAATGTCACACATGCGCATAGGGTGTGCATGGCTCTGGAGCTTGTTCACAGTGGCTGGAAGGACCTGGTGCACCTATTCTATCTCAATCTCTGTGTGCCTCTTTCTCTTTGTTTCTCTCTTAAAAATAATAATCAGAAAAATAAGTAAAAGCAGCAGGGCTGGAGGGAGGGCTTAGCAATTAATGTGTTTGCCTGTGAAGCCAAAGGATTCAGGTTTGGTTCCCCAGGACCCATGTAAGCCAGATGTGCAAAGTGACACATGTCTGGAGTTTGCAGCAACTGGAGGTCCTGGCACACCAATTATCTTCCTCTCTCTCTCAAATAAATAAAATAAAGTAAGACTCCTTCTAAGAAGCAAAACAAAAACAATAAATAATAGCAGTAATATCGAAAATGTGATAACAGCTACACATTCTTGGGCTAAAGAGATGGCTTAGCCATTCAGGCGCTTGCCTGTGAAGCCTAAGGACCCATGCTTGACTCTCCAGATCCCATGAAAGCAAGATACAACAAAGGTAAGCCAAGTGGGAGGTCACACATGTCCACTAGGTGGCACAAATGTCCAGAGTTTGAGTGCAGAGGTTGAGGACCTGCCTTGACAATTCTGTGTCTCTTTCTCTAAAAAAAAAGAGGCGGGGGGTGGCTGGAGTACTGGCTTAGCAAGCCCAAAGGACCCAGGTTCGATTTCCCAGGACCCAGATGCACAAGGGAACACACGTGTCTGGAATTCGTTTGCAGTGGCTGGAATCCCTGGCACACCCATTCTCTCTCTCTTTTGCTCTCTGTCAAATAAATAAAAATAAAATATTTTTTGAAAAAAGAAGAAAAGAAGTGCTGGGATTAAAGGCGTGCACTGCCACACCTGGCTTCTTTTGTTTCTTTCAGGCAGGTTCTCACTGTAACCCAAGCTGACCTGTAACTTACTCTGTAGCACAGGCTGCCCTTGAACTAATAGTAATCTTCCTACCTCAGCCTATCAAATGCTGGAATTACAGGTTGAGATATCCATACCCAACTTCCTTTTTGATTTCTGATATATTGAGAGAGAAGAGGCAGAGAAAATGGGCATGCCAGGGCCTCCTACTGCTATAAACATGCTACAGAAACACATGCCACTTTGTGCATCTGCCTTATGTGGATCCTGGGAATTGAACCTGGATCCTTAGGCTTTGCAGTAAAACACCTGAACCACTAAGCCATCTGTCCAGCAGATCTTTTTTTTTTTTTTTCAAAGTAGGGTCCTGCCGTAGACCAGGTTGACCTGGAATTCACTATGTAGTCACAGAGTGGCCTTGAACTGACAGTGATCTTCTTACCTCTGCCTCCCAAGTGCTGGAATTAAAGGCATGCACCACCATGCCTGACTTTCTTTTTATAAAATTTTTATTAACAATTTCAATGATTATTAAAAAAAATCACATGGTGATAACCAGCCTCACTCCCCCCAACATACACATTCCCCTTTGAAATTCCATTCTCCATCATGTTACCTCCCATCACAAACATTCTACTTACATATACAAAATACCAACCTATTAAATACTCTCCTCCCTTCCTTTCTCTTCTCTTTATATCTCCTTTTTAACTTACTGGCCTCTTCTACTAAGTATTTTCCTACTCACGCAGAAGCCCAATCATCTGTAGCTAGGATGCACATATGAGGGAGAACATGTGGCGCTTGGCTTTCTGGGCATGGGTTACCTCACTTATACTTTCCAGATATATCCATTTTTTTTTTTTGAAAATTTCATAACTTCATTTTTCTTTACCATTGAGTAGAACTCCATTGTATAAATGTGCCACATCTTCATTATCCACTCATCAGTTGAGGGACATCTAGGCTGGTTCCATTTCCCAGCTATTATAAACTGAGCAGCAATAAACATGGTTGAGCACGTACTTCTAAGGAAATGAGATGAGTCCTTTGGATATATGCCTAGGAGTGCTAAAGCTGGGTCATATGGTAGATCAATCTTTAGCTGTTTTAGGAACCTCCACACTGTTTTCCACAATGGCTGGACCAGATTGCATTCCCACCAGCAGTGCAGAAGGGTTCCTTTTTTTCCACATCCCTGTCAACATTTATGATCATTTGTTTTCATGATGGTGGCCAATCTGACAGGAGTGAGATGGAATCTCAATGTAGTTTTAGTCTGCATTTCCTTGATGACTAGTGATGTAGAACATTTTTTTAGATGCTTCTATGCCATTCGTATTTCTTCCTTTGAGAACTCTCTATTTAGCTCCATAGCAAATTTTTTGATTGGCTTGTTTGATTCCTTATTATTTAACTTTTTGAGTTCTTTGTATATCCTAGATATTAATCCTCTATCAGATATATAGCTGGCGAAGATTTTTTCCCATTCTGTAGGTTGCCTCTTTGCTTTTTTTTCACTGTGTCCTTTGCAGTACAAAATCTTTGTAATTTCATGGGGTCCCAGTGATTAATCTGTGGTTTTATTGCCTGAGCAATTGTGGTAGTATTCAGAAAGTCTTTGCCAAGACCAATATGTTGAAGGGTTTCCCCTACTTTTTCCTCTAGCAGTTTCAGAGTTTCAGGTCTGATGTTAAGGTCTTTAATCCATTTGGACTTAATTCTTGTGCATGGCGAGAGAGAAGAATCTATTTTCATCCTTCTGCAGATATATATCCAGTTTTCAAAACACCATTTGCTGAAGAGGCTGTCTCTTCTCCAATGAGTATTTTTGGCATTTTTATCAAATATCAGGTGGCTATAGCTACTTGGGCTTACATCTGGGTCCTCTGTTCTGTTCCACTGATCTACATGTCTGTTTTTGTGCCAGTGCCATGCTGTTTTTATTACTATGGCTCTATAGTATAGGTTAAAATCAGGTATGGTGATACCACCAGCCTCATTTTTGTTGCTCAGTATTATTTTAGATATTCGAGGTTTTTTGTGATTCCAAATGAATTTTTGGATTGTTTTTTCTATTTCCATGAAGAATGCCTTTGGAATTTTGATAGAGATTGCATTGAATGTGAAGATTGCTTTAGGTAAGATTGCCATTTTCACAATATAGATTCTTCCAATCCAGGAACAAGGGATGTTTCTCCACTTTCTAGTGTCTTCTGTAATTTCTCACTTGTTTTTTGTTTTTTGTTTTTTGAGGTAGAGTCTCACTCTGGTCCAGGCTGACCTAGAATTAACTCTGTAGTCCTGTAGTCTCAGGGTGGCCTTGAACTCACAGCGATCCTCCTACCTCTGCCTCCCAAGTGCTGAGATTAAAGGCATGCGCCATCACGCCCGGCTCACTTGAGTGTTTTAAAGTTCTCATTGTAGAGATTCTTTACTTACTTCGTTAGGTTTATTCCAAGGTACTTTATTTTTTTGGATGCAATTGTGAATGGGAGTAATTCTCTGATTTCATCCTCTTTGTGTTTGTTGTTAGCATATATGAAGGCTACATATTTCTGTGTATTTATTTTGTATCCTGCTACATGGCTGTAGGTTTTGATCAGCTCTAACAGTTTGCTAGTAGAGTCTTTCAGGTCCTTTATGTATAGAATCATGTCATCTGCAAATAATGATAATTTAATTTCTCCCTTTCCAATTTGCATCCCTTTTATGTGTGTCTCTTGCCTTATTGATATGGCTAAGACTTCCAAAACTATATTAAATAAAAGTGGGGACAGTGGACACTCTTGTCTTATTCCTGATTTTAGTGGAAAAGTTCCAGTTTATCCCCATTTAGTAATATGTTGGCTGTAGGCTGGTCATAAATAGCTTTTATCATATTGAAATATGTTCCTTCTATTCCCAGTTTCTGTAAGACTTTTATCATGAAGAGATGTTGGATTGTGTCAAACGCTTTCTCTGAGTCTAATGAGATGATCATGTGATTTTTGTCCTTCAACCCATTTATATAATGTATTACATTTATAGATTTGCATATATTGAACAATACCTCTATCCCTATATGGGATAAAGCCTACTTGGTCAGGGTGAATGATCTTTCTGATATACTCTTGTATTCTGTTTGCCAATATTTTGTTGAGAATTTTTGCATCTATGTTCATGAGGGAGATTGGTCTGTAATTTTCTGTCTTTGTTCTATCTTTGCCTGGTTTTGGTATCAGGGTGATGCTGGCCTCATAGAAGGAGTTTGGTGAATTCCTTCTTTTTCTAATTCCTGGAAAAGCTTAAGAAGCAATGGTGTTAGATTTTCCTTGAACGTCTGGTAAAATTCTGCAATGAATCCATCTGGGCCTGGCCTTTTTTTAGTTGGGAGAATATTGATTGATAACTGTTTGGATCTCCATGCTTGTTATAGGTCTATTTCAGTGATTAATCTCATTTTGATTTAATTTAGGTAGGTCATATAAATCAAGGAAAGCATCCATTTCTTTCAGGTTTTCATACTTTGTGAAGTATATGCTTTTATAGTATGTCCCTATGAGTTTTTGAATTCCTCTGGAATCTGTTGTGATGTTACCTTGTTCATCTCTGATTTTATTAGTTTGTGTCTCTTCTTTCTTTCTTTTGGTCAGATTTGCTACGGGTTTATCAATCTTGTTTATCCTTTCTAAGAACCAACTCTTTGTTTCATTAATTCTTTGGATTTTTCTTTTGTTTGTTTCTATTTCATTAATTTCTGCCCTAATCTTTATTATTTCTTCCCACCTACGGAATTTGGTTTGCCTTGTTCTTCTTTTTCCAAGGCTTAAAGGTGAAGCATTAGGTCGTTTACTTGTGACCTTTCTAATTTCTTTTTTTTTTAAATTTATTTATTTATTTTTAATTTTTAAATTTTTATTAACATTTTCCATGATTATAAAATATATCCCATGGTAATTCCCTCCCTCCCCACCCCCACACTTTCCCCTTTGAAATTCCATTCTCCATCATATTACCTCCCCATTACAATCATTGTAACTACATATATACAATATCAACCTATTAAGTATCCTCCTCCCTTCCTTTCTCCACCCTTTATGTCTCCTTTTCAACTTACTGGCCTCTGCTACTAAGTATTTTCATTCTCACGCAGAAGCCCAGTCATCTGTAGCTAGGATCCACATATGAGAGAGAACATGTGGCACTTGGCTTTCTGGGCATGGGTTAACTCACTAATATCCTTTCCAGGTCCATCCATTTTTCTGCAAATTTCATAACTTCATTTTTCTTTACCGCTGAGTAGAACTCCATTGTATAAATGTGCCACATCTTCATTATCCACTCATCAGTTGAGGGACATCTAGGCTGGTTCCATTTCCCAGCTATTATAAATTGAGCAGTAATAAACATGGTTGAACACGTACTTCTAAGGAAATGAGATGAGTCCCTTGGATATATGCCTAGGAGTGCTATAGCTGGGTCATATGGTAGATCAATCTTTAGCTGTTTTAGGCACTGTTTCCACAATGGCTGGACCAGATTGCATTCCCACCAGCAGTGTAGAAGGGTTCCTTTTTTTCCACATCCCCGCCAACATTTATGATCATTTATTTTCATGATGGTGGCCAATCTGACAGGAATGAGATGGAATCTCAATGTAGTTTTAATCTGCTTTTCCCTGATGACTAGTGATGTAGAATATTTTTTTAGATTTCTTCCTTTGAGAATGCTCTATTTAGCTCCATAGCCCATTTTTTGATTGGCTTGTTTGATTCCTTATTATTTAACTTTTTGAGTTCTTTGTATATCCTAGATATTAATCCTCTATCAGATATATAGCTGGCGAAGATTTTTTCCCATTCTGTAGGTTGCCTCTTTGCTTTTTTCACTGTGTTCTTTGCAGTACAAAATCTTTGTAATTTCATGGGGTCCCAGTGATTAATCTGTGGTTTATTGCCTGAGCAATTGT
The DNA here is from genome assembly GCF_020740685.1 of Jaculus jaculus. Lineage (NCBI taxonomy): Eukaryota > Metazoa > Chordata > Mammalia > Rodentia > Dipodidae > Jaculus > Jaculus jaculus. Next base: position 72,325,171 of record NC_059104.1, read on the forward strand.
GGTAGTATTCAGAAAGTCTTTGCCAAGACCAATATGTTGAAGGGTTTCCCCTACTTTTTCCTCTAGCAGTTTCAGAGTTTCAGGTCTGATGTTAAGGTCTTTAATCCATTTGGACTTAATTCTTGTGCATGGCGAGAGAGAAGAATTTTCATCCTTCTGCAGATATATATCCAGTTTTCAAAACACCATTTGCTGAAGAGGCTGTCTCTTCTCCAATGAGTATTTTTGGCATTTTTATCGAATATCAGGTGGTTATAGCTACTTGGGCTTACATCTGGGTCCTTTATTCTGTTCCATTGATCTACATGTCTGTTTTTGTGCCAGTACCATGCTGTTTTTGTTACTATGGGTCTGTAGTATAGGTTAAAATCAGGTATGGTGATACCACCAGCCTCTTTTTTGTTGCTCAGTATTATTTTAGATATTCGAGGTTTTTTGTGATTCCAAATGTATTTTTGGATTGTTTTTTCTATTTCCATGAAGAAAGCCTTTGGAATTTTGATAGGGATTGCAGTAAATGTGTAGAGTGCTTTAGGTAAGATTGCCATTTTCACAATATTGATTTTTCCAGTCCAGGAACCAGGGATGTTTCTCCACTTTCTAATGTCTTCTGCAATTTATCGCATGAGTGTTTTAAAGTTCTCATTGTAGAGATTCTTTACTTCCTTGGTTAGGTTTATTCCAAGGTACTTTATTTTTTTTGATGCAATTGTGAACAGGAGTGATTCTCTGATTTCATCCTCTGTGTGTTTGTTGTTAGCATGTATGAAGGCTACTGATTTCTATGTATTTATTTGTATCCTGCTACTTTGCTGTAGGTTTTGATCAGCTTTTGATCAGTTTGCTAGTAGAGTCTTTAGGGTCTTTTATTTATAGAATCATGTCATCTGCAAATAATGATAACTTGATCTCTTCCTTTCCAATTTGTATCCCTTTTATGTGTGTCTCTTGCCTTAATGCTATCGCTAAGACTTCCAAAACTATATTAAATAAAAGTGGGGACAGTGAACACTCTTGTCTTGTTCCTGATTTTAGTGGAAAAGCTTCCAGTTCTTCCCCATTTAGTAATATGTTGGCTGTAGGCTTGTCATAAATAGCCTTTATTATATTGAGATATGTTCCTTCTATTCCCAGTCTCTGTAGGACTTTTATCATGAAGGGATGTTGGATTTGTTCAAATGCTTTCTCTGTGTCTAATGAGATGATCATGTGATTTTTGTCCTTTAACCCGTTTATGTAATGTTTATAGATTTGGGTATGTTGAACCATCCCTGCATCTCTGGGATAAAGCCTACTTGGTCAGGGTGAATGATCTTTTTGATATACTCTTGTATTCTGTTTGCCAATATTTTGTTGAGAATTTTGACATCTATGTTCATGAGGGAGATTGGTCTGTAATTTTCTTTCTTTTATTTTTTTTTTCTATCTTTGCCTGGATTTGGTATCATGGTTATACTGGCCTCATAGAAGGAGTTTGGTGAATTCCTTCTTTTTCTAATTCCTGGAAAAGCTGAAGAAGCAATGGTGTTAGCTCTTCCTTGAACGTCTGTTAAAATTCTGCAGTGAATCCATCTGGGCCTGCGCTTTTTTTAGTTTGGAGATTATTGTTAACTGTTCGTATCTCCATGTTTGTTATAGGTCTATTTAAGTGATTAATCTCATTTTGATTTAATTTAGGTAGGTCATGTAAATCAAGGAAATCATCCATTTCTTTCAGATTTTCATACTTTGTGGAGTATATGCTTTTATTGTATGTCCCCATGATTTTTTGAATTTCTCTGGAATCTGTTGTGATGTTACCTTGTTCATCTTTGATTTTATTAATTTGTGTCTCTTCTCTCTTTCTTTTGGTCAGATTTGCTAAGGGTTTATAAATCTTGTTTATCCTTTCAAAGAACCAACTCTTTGTTTCATTAATTCTTTGGATTGTTCTTTTTGTTTCTATTTCATTAATTTCTGCCCTAATCTTTATTATTTCTTCCCATCTACTGATTTTTGTTTTGCCTTGTTCTTCTTTTTCCAAGGCTTTAAGGTGAAGCATTAGGTCGTTTACTTGCGACCTTTCTAATTTCTTAATATAGGCACTTAAGGCTATAAATTTACCTCTTAGAACTGCCTTCATTGTGTCCCAGAGATTTTGATATGTTGTATTCTCATTATCGTTTGACTCTATAAATTTTTTGATCTCCTTCTTGATTTCTTCATTGACCCATTCATCATTTAGTACTGTATTGTTTAGTTTCCATGATTTTGTGTATGCTCTATATCCTTTCTTGTTACTGATTTGTAGTTTAATCCCATTGTGGTCAGATAGAATGCAAGGAATTATTTCAATTTTCCTGAATTTGTTAAGATTTGCTTTGTGTCCTAATATATGGTCTATTTTAGAGAATATTCCATGTGCTGCTGAAAAGAATGTATATTCTGCAGCCTTTGGATGAAATGTCCTGTATATATCAGTTAGGTCTATTCCTTCTATGACCTCATTTAGTCCAGATGCCTCTCTGTTTATTTTTTCCCAGGATGACCTGTCAATTGATGAGAGTGGGGTGTTAAAGTCACCCACCACGACTGTGTTTGGTGCTATCTGTGACCTTAGTTCTAAGAGTGTTTGTTTGACAAATGTGGGAGCCCCCAGGTTAGGTGCATATATATTTAGCATTGTAATGTCCTCCTGTTGGAGTGTACCCTTAATCAATATAAAGTGACCTTCCTTATCTTTCTTGACTGTTACCTTGAAGCCTACCTTGTCAGATATTAGGATAATAATCCCTGCTGTTTTCTAAGCCCATTTGCTTGAAATACTGTTTTCCAACCTTTCACCCTAAAATATGTCTATCCTTTGTAGAAAGGTGAGTTTCTTGGAGACAACAAATTGTAGGATCCTGCTTTTTAACCCAGTCTGCAAACCTATGTCTTTTGGTTGGGGCATTGAGGCCGTTGATATTAAGAGATATTATTGAAAGGTGTGTATTTATGTTTGCCTTTTTTTTTTTTTTTTTTTTTTTTTGTGGTTCCAGTCCTCCCTGTGTTCTGTTGTGTTAACTAGTATTTGAATATTGCTTGTTTTTTCTAGGTTCCTTATATGTGTGCTTTTCCTTTTCTTCAGCATGGAGGATCCTACCAAGTATTTTCTGTAGAGCTGGTTTTGTCTTCAAATACTCCTTTAGCCTGCTTTTGTCATGGAATGTCCTTATTTCTCCGTCTATTTGAATGGATAACTTTGCAGGATAAAGTAACCTTGGTTGACAGTTGTTATCTTTCAGAACTTGGAATACATCACTCCAAGCCCTTCTGGCTTTTAAAGTTTGTGTTTTGTAATCAGCTGTTATCCTGATAGGTTTGACTTTGTAGGTAACTTGCTTTTTCTTTCTAACTGCTTTCAATATTTTTTCCTTTGTTTGTGTGTTTGGTAGTTTGATTATAATATGATGAGAGGTTCTTTCCTGGTTTTGTCTGGCTGTGTTTCTAAAGGCTTCTTTTATCTGCATTGGCACCTCTTTCCCAATTTGGGGGAAGTTTTCTATGATTTTGTTGAAGATGCCTACTATGCCTTTGGAGTTGAATTCTTCTCCTTCTGCTATGCCCTTAATTCTTATATTTGATGTTTTCATAGTGTCCCAAATATCTTGACATTCCCACTCATACTTCTCTATAAGTTTGTCTTTCTCTTTGTTGGACTGTATTAGATCTGCCACCTGGTCTTCTAGGTTAGATATTCTGTCCTCTCCCTCATCCATTTTTCTGGTGAGATTTTCTACAGAGTTTTTTCTTTTTTTTTTTCCTTTCTTTCTCTCTCTCTCTCTCTTTCTCTCTCTCTCTCTCTCTCTTTCTTTCTTTCTTTCTTTCTTTCTTTCTTTCTTTCTTTCTTTCTTTCTTTCTTTCTTTCTTTCTTTCTTTCAGAGCAACAGACATAGAGAGAAAGACAGATAGAGGGAGAGAGAGAAATGGGCGCACCAGGGCTTCCAACCTCTGCAAACGAACTCCAGACGCATGCGCCCCCTTGTGCATCTGGCTAACGTGGGACCTGGGGAACCAAGCCTTGAACCGGGGTCCTTAGGCTTCACAGGCAAGCGCTTAACCGCTAAGCCATCTCTCCAGCCCTCTACAGAGTTTTTTATTTCATAAACTGTGTTCTTCATTGCTAGTAATTCTGACTGGTTTTTCTTTATTATTTCTATTTCCTTATTTATTCTTGCATTGTCTTCTTTATTTCATTAGATTGGTGTCCTACGTCTTTTTTGATTTCCTTTTTGATTCCTTTGTTCTTTGACTTCTTTGAATATGTTTACAATCATTCTTTTGAAATCTTTTTCTCAGCCATTTCCTCTAACTTGTTCTCACTGGAGGTCATTTCTGATGCATTAATACTTTTAGGTGGTTTTATATTATCTTGCTTCGTAGTGTTTCTTGTGTTATAATGTATATATTTTTGCATCTTGGATTAAGTTAATGCTTGGATTTTCTAGCTAGCTGGGTATTCTAAGCTGTATCAATTGATTTTATGTTATATATCTTCAGGGTAGGAGCTTAAGGTGTTAGGTGTGGCTCTTAAGACTCTCAGTATATACAAAGGTGTGCCTAGGAATTGAGTTTCCCTGCTATGGGAGTATTCCAGTAGGCTGAGTGGAATAAAATACAGGTATATTCTAAAATTTAACTAAACACTGTTCACATTCAATCAAAATCAGCACCGAATATTTATGCAAGGGTAGGTATTATAACAACCAGATCCTCTATCAACATAGACGTTAAGATTTCTGGTCTGTTGAGGGATCCAAGTCAGCTTGTGACCAAGTAAGAACCTACCCTGGTGCAATCCCAGTTACCTTTTTGGATGATTTTGGTCTCATTCAAGTTGCTGGCTCGGTCGTTGGGCTGCTGTTCTGATTTCTGGAGCTGGGCACTGGCTTTTTCTGTGGGGCAAACCGAGCCTGGAAACTGTGGCCCTGAAGATCGGCACCCCTGCTGCTGGAACTGCCACTGCTGCTCCTGAAGCTGCCGCTGCTTGGTCTGTCGCCTCTGCTGGGTCCACCGCTGCTGCTGCTGGATCTGTGACTGCTGCCTCTGAAGCTGCTGCTGCTGGTTCTGCCGTTGCTACTGGTTCTGGAGCCACTGATGTTGATGCCAGACTCTGCTGCTGCTTGGGTCCCGCTGTTGGTTCAAGTTGGTGTGGCCAGGTCCTGGACCGCTGCTCTGTTCGCTTGAGCTGGGCACAGGTGGTGGGGGAAGGGAGGGAGCCGCAGCTGCTCTAGTTCTCTTGCTCTTCCACGTGTTCTACCTTGTGATGTGCTGCTCCCTTGCTCACTGCTGCTCTCCCTTCATGTTTCTTGAGTTGCGGAGAGCTCCGGTGTGAGCCAGAAGCTCCCCTCACCTGGTGGCTTTCTGGTGCGCTGCCACAGCCACGGTCGGCGGACCTGTCGGGCTGCTTTTGCCGGCCTGTGCGGGCTCTGGATCTCTTCTACTTCTCCACTGCTGTTTTGATTTCCTATACACCTCAGTTTTTAGTAAAAGTGTGTACTTTGCTTAGTTCTTTTGGTCTTTTCCCCCCTAGGCTGCTTTGGCGTGGTACCTAAGCCGCCATCTTAACCGGAAGTCCTGACTTTCGTTTTTGATTTTTTTTTTCTCAATTTTTATTAACATTTTCCATGAATATAAAAACTATCCCATGGTAATACCTTCCCTCCCCCCACACTTTCCCCTTTGAAATTCCATTCTCCATCATATCTCCTCCCCATCTCAATCAGTTACTCTTTTATTTTGATGTCATCATCTCTTCCTCCTCTTATGATGGTCTTGTGTAGGTAGTGTCAGGCACTGTGAGGTCATGGATATCCAGGCCATTTTATGTCTGGAGGGAGCATGTTGTAAGGAGTCCTACCCTTCCTTTGGCTCTTACATTCTTTTTTTTTTTTTTTTTTTTGGTTTTTCGAGGTAGGGTTTCACTCTGGTCCAGGCTGACCTGGAATTAACTCTGTAGTCTCAGGGTGGCCTTGAACTCACGGCGATCCTCCTTCCTCTGCCTCCCAAGTGCTGGGATTAAAGGCGTGCGCCACCACACCCAGCGCTCTTACATTCTTTCCGCCACCCTTCCACATTAGACCCTGAGCCTCGGATTGTGGTTTTTTTTTTTTTTTTTTGAGACAAGGTTTTGCTATGTATCCAGGCTGGCCTTGAACATATTGTGTTAGCTAGGTTCAAACTCAGTAGTCGTGGTGAAGCCTCTGGAATGCTGGGGTTATAAGCATGCACCACCACACATACCTGATGAAATGGCATGTGTAAGTACCATTATGCTTCTTATTTTTTATTTATTTGCCCTCATGTGGGTGGGTGGGTGCACCAGGAGCTAATACTGCAAACAAGTACCAGATGCCACTTTGTCTGGACTGGCAGGCTTTCAAAGCAAGCGCACCTTGTGGTGATTTCAATGTGAATGTATGTCCCCTATAGATTTATGTGTTTCATTAAACTTTAATATGGATCCCTAGCCACTTGGCTGGTGGATGGTCACTGGGGGTAGATCCTGGAGTCTTATTAGGACAGATGTCAATTTTAGCCCCAAAGTATGAAGAGAAGTTTTGAGCTCTGGGGATCCTATTTGTGCCCGTTACTGGTTCCTGCTTGCTGCTTTTTGGTGTTTGCAGTCTGTTTGGTTCTCCATTTAGATTTATGAATGGGAGACAGTTTCTTGCACCACTGGATCTGTAAGGTGGAAGTAAATCCCTTCCTCCCATAAAAATGTGTTTGGTTGGATGCTTATCCCAGCATCAATGGAACAATTACATACCTTTAACTTCTGTCATCTTTCCAGGTCCCATTTAAAAAAAAAAAATGTGTGTGCATGCACACCAAAGCACCTCTTGGTGCTGCAAACAAAAAATAGACACTTGCATATGTTTTCACACCTTGCTTATGTGAGTGGCTCAAGAATTAAAATCTGGGACAGCAAGCTTTACAAGCAAGAGGTTTTGTGAGTCATCTTCCCAGCCCCAATTTTTTTTTTAAATTTTGAGGTAGAGTTTCACTCTAGCTCAGGCTGACCTGGAATTCAATGTGTAGTCTCAGGGTGGCCTCAAACTCATCCTCCTACCTCTGCCTCCCAAGTGCTGGGATTAAAGGCATGTGCCACCACACCTGGCTCTGAAATATAACCACATTCTGGTTGAGTGTCAATTTTATTAGATTAAAATGTATATTTGCCATTTTCATTAATTTAACGTTATTGGGATATAGTTCTCAAATGAACCCATATCTTCTCACTTGGAAAATAAAATCAGTAATACAAACAGTTTTGATTTTTTGGTTTTCTAGGTAAAGTTTCACTCTAGTCCAGGCTCACCTGGAACTCACCATGTAGTCTCAGGTGGCCTCCTCCAACTCATGGCAATCCTCCTACTTCTGTTTCCCAAGTGCTGGGATTAAAGGTGTGTACCACCATACCCAGCCAAAACAGTTTTTTGTTTTGTTTCGTTTTTTTTTGTTTTCTGAGGTAGGGTCTCACTTCTAGCTCAGGTTGATCTGGAATTCACTCTATAGTCTCAGGGTAGCCTCAACCTCTTAGTGATCCTCCTACCTCAGCCTCCCCAGTGCTAGGATTAAAGATGTGCACCACAGTTTATTTTAAATTTATTTTTATTTATTTATTTGAGAGAGGGAAAGAGGCAGAGAGAGGGGGGAGAGCGCAAGAGAGAATGGATGTGGCAGGGCTTCCAGCCACTGCAAACAAACTCCTTATGCATCTGGCTTATATGGGAAGATTACACACAACACTGTCAGTTGCTGCTCTTCAGTATTATACTTGTAGGAAAACAGCAGGATAATAAGAACATTTGTCATCGCCATGAAGTATCTAGGAAAAAAAATTTAAATAATTTTTTTAATCTATGAAAGTATGACTAAATGTTTCTATAAAATTTGATTTTGTTGACCTAATAATTATAGAAAATCAGTGATTCCTTCCATAAGGCAGGAGACAAAAGAAAACTGGAAGCTATAACATTTACAAAAATACAAACCTTCCAAAGGAGCCAATATAAAAATTATAAATTTGGGCCGGGAGTGGTGGCACACCCCTTTAATCCCAGCACTTTGGTGGCAGTGGAAGGAAGATCACTATGAGTTCAGGCCACTCTGAGACTACACAGTGAACTCCAGGTCAGCTTGGGCTACTGTAAGACCCTACCTCGAAAAGCCAAAAAACTGAAAAATATATAAATAAAATTGGGACTCACTAAACAAAATAATTAGTTTGCAAATAAGACTTCGTTAATGTCATTTCCCCGTTTACTGCACTTAACCAGAAGACAATACATACATTACCACCAGGGAGGAAGGAAGTAGGCAATTTGAAGCTAAAAGCCCCTCCCATCATTCTCAAAGCAGACTGGGGGCGATGCCAGTGTTGTCACATGGTGCTGTTGTAAGGGCTTAACTTCATCAATAAACTATCCTCAAGTGTTCCAGTAACAAAAACAATTGGGACTCAGATATCAGGATGTAGCTCAGTGGTAGAACACTTGCCTAGCAAGTACAAGGCCCTAGGTTCAGGCACCTAGCACCACAAAAAAGTAGGGCATCTCAAGATGGTGCAATTCCTGTAATGCAGCAAACTGGAGGGTAAGGCAGGAGAATCAAGGTGAAGACTTGGCTTGGCTACATAGACAATCTCCAAACAACTAAAGATAATAAAACAAACACCTAAACAAAACCTACACTGGTACTGAAGTCAATAGAATCAAAATTAGGAAAAATAGAGAAATCAAAGAAGAGGAAGAAAAGTGAAGAGATGCCTACTAACCTAAAAGGAAGTGCGATTTAAAGCATTCCCAGTCTTCAAACTCTTGTAAATTAGCCCAGAAGTTGAACTTTCAGTAGCTTCATCCATGTTGTCTACCCTAGGAGTACAATACAATCAGATTTAGCCATTTAAAAATCAATAATAGAAATTTCAATGCATACCTTAAAAGTTCCTAACAGTAATAAAGACTTTCATAGGATACTATTTTGTGCTGCACGGCTTATTTTTGTTTTGAAAAAAAAAAATCATTTTTATTCATTCAGAGGATTTGCTTCAAAATATTCCCTATTTCCTCAAAGAACTGACTTAATTTTATACTATGCAATTAAACTTACTAAATCCCACTGAAAAATTTTCAAGTCTGCTAGTGAGTCAAAAATATTTTAATCTGGGTGTGGTGGTACACACCTTTAATCCCAGCATTCAGGAAGCAGAGGTAGGATCACCATGAGTTCAAGGTAAACCTGGGATAGAGTGAGACCCTACCTTGAAAAAAAAAAAAAAGATTTAAGTATTTTTAAACTAAATCTTAATTGCCATGAGTCTCCACTTACATGAATCATTGTCCCCCACAACTTAAAAACTTGTAATAGAAAACTACATATATACTCTTAATTCCTACTATTTCTACAAAATGTACTCTATTTAAACCAAAGCAAGACATACAGATATTTTTGTTGTGTTCAATCAAAAAGGGCCTAAAAATAACCTTGGGCTGATGATCTCCAAAGAGCATGAACTTAAGATTTTTCATTGAAGGAAAGGTGCATATTCATTCTCATCCTTGTAAAATATGTTTTATTAAAAATCATACTAGAAATATTAGTACACAATTACAATATAGAAATAACAGCAAACTGATATATTTGTGTTCAAATTTCTTATCATTAGATCTTCACAATATATTCCCCAGTACCCAAGTAAGCCAGGTGCACATAGTGGTGCATGCATCTGGACTTTGTACTGGCTAGAGACCCTGGCATGCCCATTCTTTCTGCCTTTTCTCTCCCCCCTCAAACTAACAAATAAATATTTTAAAATATGGGGAAATTTCTACTGTACATCAGAATTTTAAAAAATTTTTAAAAATATTTTATTCATTTGAGAGAAGGAAGGAGGGAGGGAGGAAGAGGCAGAAAGAAAGAATGGACTTGCCAGGACCTCCAGCCACAGCAAATGAGCTCCAGACACATGTGCCCCTTGTGCATCTAGCTTACATGGATCCTGGGGAATCAAACCGGAGTTCTTAGGCTTCACAGGCAAACATCTTAACCACTAAGCCAAAATTTTCCCAGCCCTACAAATTCAATTTGTCTGTGTAAATTCAAATACACTAGAGTTTGTGACTACTGGAAACAAACATCAGGTGCATGTGCCACTTTTTGTCTCTGGCTTAATGTGAATGCTAGGGAATCAAACCTGGGCCAGCAGGCTTTGCAAGTAAGCTCCTTTAACCTCCAAGCCACCTCTCCTGCCCAGACTGTTTTAAAACCACATTTAAGTCTGGAATTCACCTGGAATATGAAACACTTTTCCAACACTCAAGATTTAGGTAAAATATGCATGCAAATTATGCACACAAAGTTCAGCAAGAAATAAAACCACAAACCCAAACCAACAGCACTATTCAATTCATGTACTTTTTGGGGGTTGGGTGGGTGGGTATTTATTTATGTATTTAAGAGAGAGAAAGAGGGAGGGAGAGGATGGGAGTGCCAGGACCTCTAGTAGCTGCTAATGAACTGCAGACACATGCACCACCAAGTGCATCTGGCTTACATGGATCCTGGGTTCTTCGGCTTTGTAGGCAAGCACCTTAACCACTAAGCCATCTCTCCAGCCCAGTTTTCTTGAAAGAGGGTTTCATGTAACCCAGGGCGGACTTTAAGTCACTATGTAGTCATATTACCATATACTCCACATCACAAGTGCTTAGTTTACTGGTGTACACCACCACTTATAGGTTCTACTTACTTCACTCTTTTAATTAACTGTCATCACTCTTTTGAGAATGTGAAAGACCAAAAATCCAGCATTATTTTCTTGTGATCATATAAAATTTCTTAAATATCACAAAGTAAAAAGATAGTAAGGAAAAATATAATCATGGTTAAGTTCAATCACAGTAATAATGAAATGTGTTTTTCTTTTATTTTGCTTTTTGAAACATAGCCCTGTTAAGAAAGCCAGGTTGGCCTCAAACTTGAGATCTTTCTGCTGTTGCTTTCTGAGTGAAACTACACCTGGCATGATATAAAGCATGTTTCAGTTCCTAGCTAACAGTTGATTACTATGAATTTACCTAAGAAGCTCCACTTTTTCTTTAAAAGTACAATTTTCAAGTAAACAATAGCCACATCCAAGTTAATGTATAAACCATGTTCACATATCATGAAAAAACACCTAAAAATAAATTATGAAATGATATTCTCATTTTTCCTACTTAAAAATAGCACCTTCCAAGTCAACATGGAAATTGACCTACTAAGAAAAACATTTCTTGCAGGTGTCATTATATACTATGAACATCAAATACTGTCTGAATGCTCTGGGGGCCAATTAAACATTCAACAAGTATGGGTGAAAAAGGTTAATTGGGAGAAAAATCTGACTTTCTGTCTGAAGCATGGATACAACACAAGAGGACTTAACTAGTTTCATGGGGGAGGTCAATTAGGAAAAGTATCTAGAAAGGTTTTTGAGAAGGGAATGATAAGGAGGTTATGGAAAAATACAGGTTGGGAAATACCTCCACACAATTTCCTTTATTTAAGAGTGACACCCCACTATCGTGCAACCAGTCCACCTGCAACATCTTTAGCTTTGTGAGGTCCTTTCTTTTGATCAGATATTAGCTAAAATGTCTCCTCAGAGAACGTTGTCACCATTTGTCCTAAAGACACCTTTGCTTCTCTAACTCACAGTAATAGGTATCTCAGCTGCAACCCCAGTGGGTAGAACTGACCACATTACTGCTAAGCAATGTACTTACTCTACACAGAAAATTGCTTGTGTGGTATAGTGTGTGTGTGTGCATGTGCACCCGCAAACCCAAGATATCAAGCACTCCACTACTGAGCTATGTTAGCTCCGTGATTTCTAGAATTTGCACTGGCTTCTTCAAAACAGCCTGAGTTCAATCATGTAATTTCTATTCCTACTTTGAGTATCATCTGCAGCAATGCCATAAGCTTATATCAACACCTCCACTAAATTTATACTGGTCAAGACTGCAGGGAACAAAAAAAATTCTCATCATCCACAAATAGCATCTAAAGAATTTACAGACAATGACCCACCCAATGACCAAGTAATTCCACTGGGAGTTTTAGTTTATAAAAATACTAATCATGAATGAAGCAGGACGTGGTGGCACACGCCTTTAATCCCAGTACTTGAGAGGCAGAGGTAGGGGGATTGCCAAGAGTTTGAGGCCACCCTGAGACTACATAGTGAATTCCAGGTCAGCCTAGGCTACAGTGAAACCCTACCTTGAAAAAAAAAATACTAATCATGGGTTGGAGAGATGGCACTTGCCTGCAAAGCCAAAGGACCCAGGTTTGATTTCACAGGACCCATGTAGGCCAGATGTACAAGGTGATGCACGCATCTAGAGTTCATCTGCAGTGGCTGGTGGCCCTGGTGTGCCTATTCTATCTCAAATAAATTAAAATTAAAAAAAAAAAGATACTAATCATACCTCTTAACCCTTAACATATGTCCACATACCATACAGAATATACAGGAAGAGGGCATACATCAGGCACTAGACAAAGGATCTGGTGGAACAATGTCCAACAAAGAGGTATAAAAAGAATGAGAAATTTCACCAAAATTAGTGCAGGGAAACAAACAAAGGTGTCACTCACAATTGTGTTATGTGCCAAACATGTATACAAACAGTTCTGTGCTTAAGAGAAACTTCCAGAAGTATACACAAGAAATCAGGAATAAGAGGGCAAGGGCATATGATGGAGAGTGGAGTTTCAAAGGGGAAAGTGGGTAGAGGGAGAGAATTATCACAGGTTATTGTCTACATTTATGCAAGTTGTTAAAAAATTAATTAATAATAAATAAATGTTCAAAAACAAACAAAAAAAGAAATCAGAAATGGCCATTACTAAATAGAGGGTAGGCCAGTAGACAGTACAGATATTTACTTTCACCACAATATATGCCTAGTTCTTAATCTCAAAGGTGGTTTCAGAAGATGGCTAAAATTCCATGGACTGCTTTTTACATAATTTTGAATGTTGACAAAGATTAGCCCACCTGTGATTTCCACATTCCCTCATACTGGCCACTGGCTAAGTACAAATCAAACCATGTACAAAGTGTCTTGTTGGATAGCATGCTTGTTTCTCTTAGAGATCAACAGTAGTCTTCTATGAGGTATGAAGTCTTCCATGTATCCCAGTAATGAAACTGTAAGCATGGCACCATATGATGACCCTAAACAGCTCCATTTTTAGGGATAAGTAAGGCATGTCAGCACTTAACGCTACATGAATTTAACTGGAAAATAACTTTTAAAAAAATTATTTGAGAAACAGGGAGGAAGGAAAGGAGGGAGGGAGAGAAATATGGGTGCACAAGGGCCTCTACCACTACAAATGAACTCCAGACACATGCACCACCTTGTGTATCTGGCTTTCATGGGTCCTGGGGAATCAAACCTGGGTCCTTAGGCTTTGCAGACAAGCACCTTAACTGCTAAGCCATCTCTCTAGCCCAGTAAATGACTTTTTACCTCATGTTTTCATTATCAATTGCTACTTACTTTACAAATGCCAATTAACCAAAATTCTCCAGCCAAGATCTTTTCACTAAGGATCAGGGTTTTAAATACACTTTAAAATGTCGCAAGGGCTTGAAGCCTTCAATCCTGATCAAAATTACCTTATCACCTGGGTTTAAAAAACCCAGGATATCACTATGTTAACTGTGTTGACCATGAATTGCTCTATCAGCCTTCCATCTAGTTGGGACAATAGGCACATGCCTCTGTACATGGCTTTACTAGCATCACTCTTCTTGCCAAAAATCCACTAATGGATCCTTTCAATTACAAAGTAAGATCTCTTAGTTTTCCAGTAGCACTTTGGGTTCCTACCAACTTTGGGCATGTTGATCAGGCCCAAGTGTTTCCATATAGTGGGCACTTTCAGATTATAACCATTTCCCAAAACAGATTTAGAATGTAAGTCAGGTACCTAGATGGTAAAAAGGAGTTAAACAAGAACGAGAGAGGGACGACAGAGGATGATGGAAATGAGTATCATCAAAGCACACTGTATCAACATTATTTGTCAAAAATAAAAAGATCCTACTTCGCCTTGCCATAGTTTGTTCTCCCTAGGACCATTTCTGCATTGTTTTTCTGACAGGTTTTCTATCTCCATCTTCTGCCAGCTAAAGTTGCTACTACCTTTTTTTTTTTTTTTTTTTTTTTTTTTGGCTCTTCAAGGTAGGGTCTCACTCTCTAGCTACCTTTTAAGAAAGGAGAAATACTTGCTGCATGTTACTAAAGGATTAGTTCTTTTCTTTTACCCTTTCATTTTTCTTTTCTTTGACAGGCTCTTGTTATATAGTCCAGCCATGAAGTCATGCTCCTCCTGTCTCAACCATGCAAGGGATCACACTGGAGGCCTGAACCACCATCTAAGCAAAGGCAATTCAAACTGTTTAAAATGTAGTATTAAAGGTGGTGCACACCTTTAATCCCAGCACTCGGGAGGCAGAGGTAGGAGCACTGCCAAGAGTTCAAGGCCACCCTAAAACTAAATAGTGAATTCCAGGTCAGCCAGGGCTAGAGCGAGACCTTACCTTGAAAAATGAAACAAAACAAAAAGTAATAATCTTAAAATTAACTCATAGTCTCTACTATTTTTAAAAAATAATTATTATCTAACTATGATGTTAGCATATTAGCTTTATCTGGGTAGCATAGTAGCAACAAAACATTCATATTAAATTAACTTCTTAATAAAGGCTGGGAATCGCTTACCAAATACCAGATTATCAGTGTTTTTATTCATGAATATTTGCTTATGTACAATGACAACTTGGGAATGCGACCCACTCCTCAACAGGAATATATATAATTTCCTGAATAATTCTAAATACTTTTAAAAAAATATATTTTATTTATTTATGAGAGAGAGAGAGAGAGAGAGAGAGAGAGAGAGAGGGAGGGGGGGGGAGAGATTGGGTGCACCAGGGTCTCTAGCCACTGCAAATGAACTCCAGACACATGCACCCTTATGTGGGTCCTGGAAAATCGAACCAGGATCCTTTGGCTTTACCACCTTAACCACTAAGCCATCTCTCCAGCCCCCTTTAAAAAATAAAATTTTAAAATTATTTTGAGAGAGAAAATAGACATAGCCACTGCCAATGAACTGCAGACACATCCCTTACCTTGTGCATCTGCTTTATGAGGGTACTGGGGAATTAAACCTGGGTCCTCAGGCTTCATAGGCAAGGACCTTAACTGCTAGCCATCTCTACAGCCCAAATTATATATTTTGTTTTTTGAGGTAAGGTCTCAACCTAGCCCAGGCTAGCCTGGAACTCACTACAGTCTCAGGGTGGCCTTGAACTCACAGCAATACTACCTCCCAAGCTTTGAGATAGATTAAAGGTGTGTGCCAGCATGCCCAGACAGGTACTTTTAATATGCCCGAATTTTGACTAGTAGCTCTCACATTAAGTTGTGTAGTATCATGTTAGTGCTCCAAAGATGCAAATTTGGAATCTTTAATTTCAAATTTTCACACAAAGTGTTGCTAAGTTGTACCCTATGATGGCTCTAACTCATTTACATGCCACTGCCCCATAAGAGTTGGGATATGAGTGTATGACACCATGACTGGCTCTGGCTCTAAATTGTGTGCATACACACACACGCACATACACACACACACACACTAAATACTTTTAACTTAAATTTATTTGAGAGACAAAGAGGCAAATAAGAGAATGGATGTGTCAGGGCTCCTAGCTACTGCTAACAGAACTCCAGATGCATGTACTTTGTATTTTTAGGGTCTCGCTCTAGCCCAAACTGACCTGGGATTCACTATGTAATCTTACAATGGATCCAAACTCAAGGTGATCCCGAGGGCTAGGATTAACTGTGTGTGCCATCACATCTGGGTAAACTGCATTTTTAAACAGTACAAAGGATCCCAATTCAACTCTCCAGGACCTGCGTAAGCTAAATGCACAAGGGGGCACATGCATCTGGAGTTCGTTTGCAGTGGCTGGAGGCCCTGGCATGCCCATTCTCTTTCTTTGCCCCTTTCTCACTCTCAAATAAATAAAATCTATTTAAATTTCTGTGATTTTGAATATAGTCTACATAATGATAGCTTTAAACTTAAAAAAAAATATGTTGGTCTGGAGAGATGGGTTAATGGTTAAGGCCCTTATTTGTGAAGCCTAATGGCCCTGTACTACTCTCCAGATTCCACGTAAGCCAGACACACAAAGGTGAGGCAAGCACAAGGTGGCACAAGCATCTGGAGTTTTGACTGCAGTGGCTGAGGCCCTGGTGTGCCAATTCTTTCCCTCTGTCTCTTTCACTCAAAAATAATAAAAAAATATGTTTAGGGGCCTGGAAAGACGGCTCAGTGGTAAAAGAATCTAAAGATTTTGATTTGACAAAAAGTGGCATGTGTGTCTGGAGTTCATGTGCAGAGGCAGGAAGGAGGCCCTGACACATCCTCCCTGTGCCCACCCATTTTTTTTGGTTTTTCGAGGTAGGGTCTCACTCTAACCCAGACCAATCTGGAATTTACTATGTAGTCTCAGGGCACCCTCAAACTCTCGGTGATCCTACCTCTGCCTCCCAAGTGCAGGGATTAAAGGTGTACATCACCACACCCAGCTAAATAAAATTTTTAAAAAACTTTTTAAAAAGTTGGGCATGGTGGCACACACCTTTAATCCCCGCACTCGGGAGGCAGAGATAGAAGAATCGCCACAAGTTTGAGGCCGCCCTAAGACTACATAGTGAATTCCAGGTCAGCCTGGGCTAGAGTGAGACCCTATCTTGAAAAACCAAAACCAAAACCAAAACCAAAACCAAACAAACAAACAACAACAAAACCCCAACTTTTAAAGAACTAAGACTTGTGTTTGAATGTTCTAGAGAAAGGAAAATATTAAAGTACAGTTAGGAAAAATGATGGTTAATCAAAATAAACTGTCAAATGGTCTTCTTAGTGCTAATCTAGTCAAGAGCACTTCCAGCTCAGAGAGCACTTCAGTCCTAGGGGTATGGTCCAGCTGTTTTAAGCACAACTGTTCTAACCTCAGACCAAGAAAAGAAAGGAAGGCTTCTAAAGGGGAAGTCTTGGGTAAGGCTAAGAAGCAAGCAGGACAATAAGGAAACATGCAGTAGGGACTGGAGAGATAGCTTAATGGTTAAGGTTCTTGCCTATGAAGCCAAAGGACCCAGGGTTAATCCCCCAGAACCCGTATAAGCCAGATGCACAGGTGGTGCATGAAACTGGAGTTCATCTGCAGTGGCTAGTCCCTGGCATGCCCATTCTTTTTTTCTATCTGCCTCTTTCTCACTCTCTCAAATAATAAAATAATTTTTTAAAAGAGCATGAATAATTAAGGGAATAGTAAAGATATTGAATGAAAAACCAAAATATGTAAAAGAGTTTATGCTTAATATTTCAAACACCCAATTAACAAAAACCTATTATCTTCCCACTATGGTATGAAAAGATAGAAACATTATTATTTTTTATAGTAGGGTCTCTCTGTAGCCCAGATTGACCTGGAATTCTCATGTAGTCTCAGGCTGGCCTCAAACCCACAGTGTTTCTTCTACCTCTGCCTAGTGCTAGAATTAAAGAGCATGTGCCCTATCACACCCTTACTAAATGCACTAAAAAATAAACACTTCAGGACTGGGGAGATGGCTCAATGGTTAGAAGCACTTGCTTGCAATCTGAGTTCAATTTCCCAGTACCCATCTAAAGCCAGACACAAAACGGCACATGTATCTGGAATTTATTTGCAGTGGCAAGAGGCCCCAGCACGTTCATTCTTTCTTTATCTCCCTCATAAATAGAAAATATTTTTAAAAAACAAAACAGGGGGCTGGAGAGACTCTCCAACAGTTAAAGGCACTTGCTTGCAAATCCTTATGGCTTAATTCAATTCCCCAGTATCCAATGTAAAGCCAGATGCACATAATGGCACATGTGTCTGGAGTTCGTTTGCAGCATCAGGAGGCACTGGCACACCCATCCTCTCTCTAATATTAAAAAAAAAAAAAGCCATATGTTCTGTATTAGGTATATAGATAAAAAAGGATCAATTTTGGCTAAATTGAATCCATTTATTTATCTGTGCTGCAAAAGTACTTAAAAGCCACTATTGTTATTGCTTATTAACAAAAACTGTATCAATAATATAAACTTGAAAATTTTAAAAATTCCTTCCAAATGTTAGATGATACAGTATTCCCCAACTCTTCATTGTCTTAGGTCAAAGAGAAGAAATGGTCAAAGAGATAATCCTTACTGAGGTCCCAAGACTTAGTGGCATTCCTCATCTAATTTGAACTTACATAAAACAGCATCTACAAAATGAGTGCCCTTGATATATTTCATAAAGAAAACACTAAAATGAATATGCATTATATAAATAAGAAAATATCAATTTACCCTCTTCCTAGGAATATATAAAATATAAAAGCAATTCTCAAAAGCTTTATGCTCTATTTTTTTGATAACTTTTAAAATTACTCCGATCACACCAAAACAGAATGGAAAGAGGGCTTCAGTGGAAGAAGAGTAGAGGAGGGAGCCCAGGGAAGCATGGTGGGAGTGGATTGTGATAATGGTATACTGTGTATATGTGTTGAGGTTGTTAATAACAAGTTAATACTAACCCAAAACCCAGGATAAAGAAAGCACCTTCCTGAAAATAGGATGGGGTAGAAGGAAACTTGGTGTTTTTCCATTATACTTAATAATTAACATAATAACTAACATAAAGGACCAAGTCAGAGAAATGTTTTGGAAGTAGCATCTGTTCCAATTAGGAATTATATATATATACTTTTACACTAAAATTTGCAAACAGGTTTTCAATGTATGTTTGCACAATACTGAACTTATTTAAATATCCAAGCATGCATAAGGATTGATTTTCCATTCAGGATGATAATATCATTTTCAAATACTAACAATATTAACATAGACCATCAGTGTCTATAGAAGTACACAGAATGATCATATACAGGATGAAAATATGGCTAAGTTGTTATAACTAACTGGAAGACTCTTCTGAGAATTTCCTGACAAATTGTTCCAAGGACTTAACCTTTTCAATTTGTATTTTATTTTTGTTTTTCAAGGTAGCGTCTCACTGTAGCCCAGACTAACCTGGAATTCACTATGTCGTCTCAGGCTGGCCTGGAACTACTCCTACCAAGTGCTGGGATTAAAGGCGTGTGCCACCATGCCCAGCATTCATTTATCATCTTATATTCAATGTAGACAAAAGAAAAGCAAAAGGAAAGAACATATAAACTTATAAAAACAGATACCCTTTGGTTTATACTTAGGAAAAGGTTAATATTCCTGCAGACACTTAAATTTTATTTCACTTGTGAAAAACTTGTCGTCTCTTATATTAGTAATTTTGACTCTCCAACCTCTGAGTGATGGCTTGGTACTAGTCTATTCATCCCATTTTTTTTTTCCTCTTCCCTTTTACTTCAGACAGAATACTTTATTCTTTCAACAAATTCTAAGTTAGGTTACTCACATTGTTGGTTCTTTCTTCTTGCTCTGTATTAAATGATGCAGTGGTACAAAAATCTATTTATGGACTTCCCAAACTCAAAAGGAAGCAATTTTATTTTCTTTATATTATAGGTACAAGCTGAGACAAGACTGTTCAGTAAATATTTAGTCAGTGATTGAATTCATCATCTGAGATTCTCATCCACACATTTTACTTGATACTAATAGACCTACTTCTTTTCTCAAAAATATTTTTATTTATTTGAGAGGGAGAGAGAAAATGGGTGTGCCAGGGCCTTCAGCCACTGCAAACAAAATACAGAAATAAGTGCCTCCTTGTGCATCTGATTTATGTAGGTACTGGGGAATCAAACCTAGGTCCTTAGGCTTTGTAGGCAAGTACCTAAACCACTAAGCCATCTCTCCAGCCCCTAAAAGACCTATTTCTTTGAGAGTGTTTCACTATGGAATCTAGTCTGGCTTGGAACTTGCAACATATAACGCAGGCTGGCTTCCATCTTGGGATTCACCTGACTCAGCTTTCTGACTACAGGAATTACAGGTGTGCAATGTACCAGGCTTTGAAAACTCTACTTTTAATTTGATCATACCACTATTTTTCCTCCTGAAATTTTCCTCTATCAAGTTAAAAGAAATATAGTGATCACTTGGAATCATGGATAGATTGGTTCTTGGAACACCTTTGCATACCCAAATTCATGATGTTCAGGTCTCTTAAAAAGGTTGGGGAGATGGGCTGGAGAGATGGCTTAGTGGTTAAGCGCTTGCCTCTGAAGCCTAAGGACCCTGGTTCAAGGCTCGATTCCCCAGGACCCACGTTAGACAAGGGGTCGTGTGTGTCTGGAGTTCGTTTGCAGTGGCTGGAGGCCCTGGCGTGCCCATTCCCTCTCTCTCTCTCTGAAATAAATAAAAACAAACAAACAAAAAAGGCTGGGGAGGGTAGCTCATTGGTTAAAGGAAGCTGCTTGCAAAGCCTGCTGGTCTGCATTTAATTCTCTAGTACAATTAAGTAAGATGCACAAAGTGGCACATGCATCTGGAGTTTGTTTACAGTGACAAAAGGGCCTGTCATGCCCATTCTGTCTCAAATGATTTTAATAATATAGTACAATATGTACATATAACACATGCCAATGTATTACAAGTTACTTATAATAACCTCATATAATGCTACAAACGTCTGCTATACTGTATTGCATACAGAATGACAAGAAAAAGTAAAAATGCTCAGTATAATTTTGGGCACTTTCAATCCAAGATTGATAGAATTCACAAATTACAATTTGTGGATAGGGAACAGAATGTACTGAATGCCAAACACTGTGCTAGGATACTGATAAAGATGAATAAGAAGGTAGTAAAAGCAGCACATATATAGTAACATGAATGAGGGCTGGAAAGATGGCTCAGTGGTTAAAGCATTTGCCTTTGAAGCCAAAGGCCCCAGGTTCAATTCCCCAGGACCCACATAAGCCAGATATACAAGGTGGCACATGTGTCTGGACTTTGTTTGCAGCAGCTGAAGGCCCTGGTGCACCCATTCTATCTACCTCGCTCTCAAATACATACACATATACATACATACATACATACATACATACATACATACATACATACATAAAATACAGTAACATGAATGAAAAGAGGTGATGAAGTCCTATTGAGAAGACCTACAAAACTATCTGGGAAATTGAACCATCAAGCAAACAAGGTGGACAGGTAGACTAAGCTGAAAAAGTGGACTGTGAACAACTTAAAACCCTTCAATTTATAATACAGCACTTTATTCTAGATGGGAAGATACTGTCATTTTGAAAAGGACAGGGACTAGAAGTAACTTTGAAAGAATTCACTGGAAATTATGGACAAATTCTAAGAGGAGTAAGATGGTTAGCAGGGTGTCAGTCTCCTCAGTAACTGATGGTAGTACCTTGAGAATACTACTTACCATGAAGCGTTTTCTAGTTTTCAAAATCCCAATAACCACTAAGGATTCAAAACCAAAAGCATTAAAAATTCCAGTGAATTACAACTTCCCCTTGAAATGGGAGCTACATCCCCTTAGTGTCTCCTGAAAACACTTACCTTTGATGATTCAACCCATCGTTCAACCTAAAAACTAGAACATTTTGCACCTCTCTTACATTCCAATCACAATTCACACTCTGAATTATTCACTGACACTAAATGGCCTTTCAATTATCATGTGTATGTGCACATGCTTCAGTGGTCTGCTTTCTAGAGCATTACTATCTCTGATATCTTCCTAAAACGTAGCTACTTAAAAGTAAAGATCAAGACTTCATTTTTACCTGTTTGCTAGAAACTGTGATATACTCAGTCTCTAGTTTAGCCTCCCTTGTTATGTGCTCAGGATGACTATACCATCTTATTACCAAACCACTCTCCCGCCCTCTCCTCTTGCCCCAATTATTTTTGCATGTTATGTGCACACGTATGAGTAGACACTTGCAAGTAGAGGCCAAAGGACCTTGTCATCCTCAGGTACACTATCCACCTATTTGATACAGCGTGTGTGTCATTTTCCATGATTTCACCACCATTTGGCTAGACTGACTAGCCAACATGCTCCAGGTATCCATCTTTGCCCACCTCTTCAGCCCTGGGAATACAGTAGCATACTACTACACCTGACAAGTATGTGGATGCTAGGATCAAATTAAGGTCAGCATGTTTCAAGGCAAGCAATTTACCAAGTGTGCCATCGCCCCAGCCCCATTCCAAAGATCTTGGCAGTCTTTCCAGCTTCCCAAAGGAAGAAATATTTGCTTTTACGTTTTCAAAGGATTTTTCTGTCCTTTATTATGCTAGGATACTGATTATATGCACCCACTAAATTCTCAATTCTGACACCAGGAACCTTACTTTGTTCATTTTTGTATACACCTTCCCTTCAATTCATGTCATTCATTCAACAAGCAAATACTTAATGAGGAATCTCTAAGTCAGACCCTTGCTTAAGGCTGCTATTTTTTTCTTTTCCAATATTGTACATTAAAATCAGAGCCTCATACATGCTAGGCAAATTCTCTACCACTGAACTATATATCCACAGCTAGTTTTGTTGCTGTTAGGAGACAGGGTCTCTTAGCCCAAGCTGGCTTCAAACTCATTATGTAATGGAGGATGATCTTGAACTCATGATCCTCTTGCCTCAATTTCAAGAATAGAATTACAGGTATGTGCCACCTTTCACACCCACCTACGCTAGGCTGCTATTTTACATTAAAAAAAAAAATCAACAAAAATGAACAAGTTAACCCCATACAAATATTTAAGAGAAAGCTTATATGACTTTTTTTTTTTCAGGAACTGAATTTTCTAAATATTTTATGGATATTGTTAAATAGATAACAAATACAAAAGCAATAAAAGTGAAAAGAATACAGTATAAACATTAAGGTACACAATTATTTCTTAAGAACCAGGCATTCAAACTGTTTCCTTATCCTAGGACAAATATCAACAGATTGAGCTATATACAACTGATCATGGAGGCTGGGAGATGACTAATTAGAGGCACTTGCTTGAAAAGCCTGACAGCCCAGATTCAATTCTCCAGCAGTAGAGTACCAAGATTCTCTGGAATGCATCTGCAGTGATGGGAGGTCATGACATGCAGCCTGGTGTGTCCATACTCTCTCTCTCTCTCAAATAAATGAATAATTTGAAACGTTATCTTGCACCAACACAAAATAGTGTACACCGAATTTTTTTTATTGGAGGGGGTACTAGAGATCACACACAGTGGTGTTCATGTTAAACAAGTATACTACCTGAAGTTCAATTAATTGTAAAAAGCAATAATAAATGACATAGTTGCAGATTATATATATAATGTGATTCTAGGATTACAATCATAAAATGAAAAAATAAAAACTATAGTTACTGAGAGAAACAGTGTGAACCACATAAACAGGCAATTTTAAATTTCCCAGAAGTCACAGTGGAGGAAGAAAAATCAAGCGAAGTTAGCATGACATTTTTCTTTCTTTGCGAGGTAGGGTCTTGCTATAGCTTAGCCTGACCTGGAATTCACTATGTAGTCTCAGAGTGCCCTCAAACTCATGGTGATCCGCCTGCTTCTGCCTTCTAACTGCTGGGACTAAAGGCATGCGCCACAACACACCCTGGCTTTTTATTTACTGATTTATTTTGGAGGTAGGATCTCATTCTAGCCCAGGTTAGCCTGAAACTAATGCTGTTGTCCCAGGCTGGCCTTGAACTCACAGCAATCCTTCTACCTCGGAGTCTTGAAGTGCTGAGATTGAAGGCGTGCACCACAATGCCTGGCAATTCTTTGTTTTATTAAGTCTAATATATCCCAATTATGATTTCAAGAATGTCAAAATAGAGATTTTACATTTTATTCATATTAAGTTTTTGTACACCTAATTTGGATGTTCAGTTTTCTTTGAACATACTTACACAATAGAACATAAAAGTGGAAGTGCAAAATTAAAGTAACCACATTACCCAATGTATAATATTGTAAGCATATCTAATTTTAAGATTGTGATGAAATTTAAAAATCAGTTCCCCAGTCTCACTAGTTTTATTCAAGGACTCAATGTGGCCAAAACTGAAGAGTGCCTCCAAACAAGGTTCACTTCATCTAGTTACTTGTCTTTTCCTTTCTCTCTTAAGATAGGAACTTTACGTCTCCCATACCTAAAATACTAGCTGTCATTTCCTCTATGATTGTAACAACATAGTACACTCTCCACAGTATTTGCTCCTCTCTTCTAGAACATAAATGGCCATAGGACAAAGTGCTCACAGTTGTAGCCACTCTTCTAGAACAACACTGCTGAGCCATATCTCTAGCCCAAGTGTTATTTCTTGAATGAAATTCACTAATAATTCAATAGAATGTGTTAACTAATATAATATCTACATAACTTTATTTTTCATGCATGTATATGTGTTCATATGCATGTGGGCACACAATTGTGCATGTGCAAGTAGAGGCTAGTGGTCAATGTGGCGTGGCTTCAATCACTCTCTACCTTATTTGTTTACTTTCTTAGTGACCCCAAAGCTCACACATTCAGCCAGGCTAGTCTAGCTTAGCCAAGCTAGCCAGATTGCCAAGGATCTGCCTGTCTCCCTCTCCCAAGCACTGGGATTAGTCTTGCCTGGCATTTGCATGGATGCTGGGAATTCTAACTCAGGTTCTTATGGGCTGCACAGCAAACACTTTACCAACTGAGCTTTTACCCCAGGCCCCTAAATAACTTTTTGTGTGTGCATGAACATGTTCATGTGTGAGTGCAGGAGAATGCATGTCACTGGTGTACTTTTGGAGGTCAGAAGGCAATCTTGGTTATCAATCCTTGCCCTGCACTTTTGAGGTAGGGTCTCTTGTCTTGTTCACTATTTGCATTCACCAGGCTGCAGCCCACAAGCTTGTGGGAATTTCCCTGTCTTAGTACCCTCCCCTGCTACAGGCATGGCTGTGATGACACAACCACATCTGGCTTTACATGAATTCTGAGGATCCAAAATCAGGTATTTAAATTTATATGACAAGCACTTTATTTATTGAGCCATCTTCCCAGTCTCTATATTAAGGGGGGGAAAAAGTTTTCTTCTTCTTGGCCTGTGTAAGAAATGCTTCACTTGGAAACAGATCTTAGGAATGTGACTGTTAAATAGGAAAAAGAAATGGATGAGACATGTACTCCATACAGTGTTAAAAATGAAAGGGCAGAGAGGACGACTTTCTTATAGTTAAACCCATCTTTAGTTCACAAAAATCAACAAAAGTTTCATCAATGGCAATTTCCTGAGAAAGACTGAAAAGCACTAAGCTCTGTTACAGTGCTCTATGGGACACAAGGTCAGTGAGGATCTATCTGTATTTCAATTAGAACCAAGGCTTTGTACTTAAGTGTCTCCTGTACAGAATATTCTTAGCACACATTCACCTAAACCAATATATTATAAACTATCTATTTAAGATTCATCATCATGAGATTCTTCTCACTCTAGCCCAGGCTGAGCTGGACTTTACTAGGTAGTCTCAGGGTGTCATTGAACTCACAGCAATTCTCCTATCTCTGCTTCCCAAGTAAAGGCGTGCATCACCACTCCCAGTAGGACCAATTTAATTTTTAAAAATATACTACATACTTTTGAATGGACTTTTTTTTAAAGCATATGTATTTATTTAGCATAGATCTTTGTTGGGTCTCCAAGGTGGGCTAAAAAAATTACAGAACAACTTCCATTTACTGAACTTCTTGATTACCATTACTTTCTAACATGACTAATAAAATACGAAGTCACAAAGCAAATGAAATTATGGTCTTAGAAAATTTGACTATCAAATCTTTATCTTCAATCTACAAACATAAAAGGAAAACTTGCATGAGAGAAAGATGCCCATAAGCCACCAAAATGCACTCATTCTTGGCATATTAACCAGGATATAAGCAAAGACTAGAACAGATTTCCAGCATCTTCATCAAGACAAAGACGTTCAAATACACTGATACAAAAACTGACTGTAAC
Organism: Jaculus jaculus; assembly: GCF_020740685.1. Lineage (NCBI taxonomy): Eukaryota > Metazoa > Chordata > Mammalia > Rodentia > Dipodidae > Jaculus > Jaculus jaculus. The sequence continues at coordinate 72,351,304 of NC_059104.1, forward strand.
ATTCTTTCCTATTAGATAAGAATCAGGTTAAGTAAAAAACTATGAAATTTCCAAAATGTACTTTTCTATACACCTTCTTCACTTAAGCATGTCTGTGAATACAACCAAAAATAGTAGTTCAAAAAAGTGTAATAAACACATTAAGATAGCAGTAACTGGTACATTTTAAAGTCAGGAGCAATAGATTTGGCAGTGCTTGTCAGTTGGCAATAGCTGGAAATGGGTAGAGGTGTTTCAGACTGGGACAATGACCAGCCAGGGATCCTAAATGTACAGTGTACTGGGATATTTAGCTATGCTTGCTTAAAAAAAAAAAAAAATCACACAGCCAAAAATGGTACTCTGCCTCTTTTATAAACAGTTCTAGGGATCAAACCTAAGGCCAGATATATGCTATGATGAGCTCTACTGTTGAGGCATGCCACCAGACCTGCACCACTTTGAATAACTATTTTAGAACAGATTCTTAAAATGGGATCTCCAACCTAGTAGCATCAGTACCACCTAGGAACTTGTTAGACATGCATACTTTGTTTCTACCTGAGGTCTTCTAAATCAGAAATTGTGGGGTGTATAGTTCAGAGATCTGTGTTTAAGTAAGGATTGTCCCAGGTGATTCTAATGTAAGCTAAAGGTTTACAAATTCCCAATTTAAAAAGACATTCATTGCTGCTGTTCCTTATAAGACAAAATTTTTCCACAGCAGTATCTTAAGTGCTAAAAAAGCAGCCTAGTCCACAGTACAACTTGATATACATTGCTACAATAAATTAATGAATATAGTTCTGCATGGCATAGCTCCCCATAAATCCTATGCGATAAAGAAACTGTCGTTTTGTAGACACCTATTTCAATTATCATTTTCAGTTTACTAAGTCGGCCCAGAGTTAAAATAACGTACAAAATATTCAAAGTAGATATGTATAAAATGTCCTAATTTACCTCAAAGAATTAACAGAGATTAAATAACTCCTGGACAAGTTGTTCTACTGCTTCCAACACCTAGGATATACAATTTAATTTTTCTCATCACATAAAAACATTATCAACACTCAAATCTAAGAAATGATTAACATTTGATATATTTTCTAAGAATGTAAAAACAGAAAAAATGACCTACAGTTATTCTGGCACAGTAAATGTTTTTCTGCATTTTCACATGAAATCATGTAACTTGCACAACTAAATAAAAAGGCATGAGAAAATATAGAATATGTATATAACTCATAATATACATACTCATAACTCCAAATATGGCAAATAGGCACAGGATGTTTACAAAGTTCTTGTGAAACACCAATAACATATAAAATCTTACATTGAAAAGTTTAATGAACTAACAAAATGTCTTTTTTTTCATAAAAACTAGAAGAGTACATCTTAGAGACCTAGAAAGTGAAAAAGCATAATGAATGACTCAGTGTCTCTTTAATTTCTTTTCAGTTTAAAAATTTATTTATTTATTTATTTATTTATTTATTTATTTATTTATTTATTTATTTATTTATTTGCAAGCAGAGAGAGAAGAATGGGGTGTGCCCTGCACGGCCTCCAGCCACTACGAACAAATTCCAGACACATGCGCCACTGTGTGCATCTGGCTTTGTGTGGGTACTGGGGAATCAAACCTGGGTCCTTAGGCTTTGCAGGTTAGTGCCTTGACCGCTGAGACATCTCTCCAGCCCCTTGTTATTTTTTTAAAAAAAAAACTTATTTATTTCTTTATTAGAGACAGAGAATGGCACACCAGGTCCTCCAGCCACTCACTGTAAATGAACTCCATGAGCCACCTTGTGCATCTGGCTTATGTGGGTCTTGCAGAATTGAACTGGGGTCCTTTGGCTTTGCAGGCAAATGCCTTAACCACTAAGCCATCTATCCAGCCCTTGTTGATTTTTGATGCTAGCCATTTATATGTGATTTGTAACTTATGTGAAATAGTCACATAAATCAAGAATAGTTCACAAGAGGTAGAGAAAATTAAAATATGACCTATTTCAAAGTTTCAAAACCATAAACAGTTCACTCATATTCATTAAAAAATATTGTCCACATACATTACTATCAACACAAGAAAGGACTCTGTATTTATTTAATAAATAAATTTTTTCTTACTTTTAAAATATGGGGAAAGTAAATAAGAAAAATATTCAAATTAAGTATTCTTCCACTTAATTCTACTCAGTTCTACTTTTTTTTTTTTTTTTTTGAGGTAGGGTTTCACTCTAGTCTAGGCTGACCTGGAATTCACTATGCAGCACCAGGGTGACCTTGAACTCATGGTGACCCTACCTCTGCTTCCCAAGTGCTGGGATTGAAGGCATGCACCACCACACCTGGCTAATTCCAGTCTTAATTTGGGGTCAGATGTGCCTTAAATGAAAGTGGTTATATTTAAGACAGAATTGAAGTGTTATGTATGTGAATAAGCAGATTATTATCTCTTCTTTTTTAACCAGAAAGATAAATGGAAAATGAACAATTCTGACTTGGACATCTTTTAAATAGTTTACCAGATATCTGTTGCAGAGGGAAGGACCATAATGGTACATTGAGGCATACAACAAAAATATCTGAAGGGACTTTTTCTATGTGCATGTATATATGAATATTGGCTACACTCAAAAGATTTCAGCAACTTCAGCCTGGAAATTCAATCTGGAAATAGGCTTCTATTATTCAAAAGGAAAACACAGCAATAGTTTTATCATGCAAATAAATGTCTCAATAAAAGGGAACTTTCAGATATTTATGATCTAGACATGATTTTATAGAAAACACAAAAAGTCAAAATCCTAAGATAACAGCACAACTGTAGGGACTTTAAATGGTTCTTTTGGTTTGTTTGTGTTGTTTTTCGAGGTAGGGTGTCACTCTCTAGCTCAGGCTGACCTCAAATTCACTATGCACCCTCAGGGTCGCCCAAATAAAGGCAATTTTAAAATGTTTTAACAGTTTAAAACTTCGATCACTAATATTCTCCAGTAATGAAGAAACAAGAAAATCAGAATGTTTTTAGAACACAGTGCTTTTGATATTTAAAAAAACAAATGTCATACAGTGTATAAATCCAGGTTTTATGGATCAGACACAGAAACTTCAACAATTATTTGTTATTTCCTCAGGGTAAGACATTATAATTATTGAGAAACCACATGCATACTTCATTTTATACCACTATGGAAAACAGGTAAAGTATAAACAAGAAAATTATTATCTATTTTTAAAAACTCAGTAATAAAGACTGCTAGAAGTGAAACAGTGCTCTTGTAATGTACATGATTATTCCCAATTTCTGTAATCATGATTGGCTTATAAATAAACCAATACTGCGATGCATTTTGATTTGACATGTGCAAATTAATATTCTTTCATATAAAACCGACCAAAAAATTTTGGTATTTTAAAGAGCTGTGTATTAAAATGTCAAATACTTTAGTTTCTTGCCCTGCCTATATGTATCTAACTAGTAAATAAACAGAAAAATAGTGACTGTTGAATTTAGAAGATATTTACCACCTTTTCTCTCTCTTCCTTCCTTCCTCCCTCTCTCTCCCTTCTTTCCTTCCTTCCTTTATTTCTTTTTAGTTTTTCGAGGTAGGGTCTTACTCTAGTTGACCTGGAATTCACTATATAGTCTCAGGGTGGCCTCAAACTCATGGCTATCCTACCTCTACCTCCCAAGTGCTGGGATTAAAGACATGTGCCACTACACCCAGCTTTCGCCATCTTATTCTTGAAAAAACTCTTGACGCTTAGTTTTTTGTGGTGATGACTACTTAAACCCAGGACTTGCACATGTTAGTTTAAGTACTCCACCATGGGCACATAAACCACATGACTCTTGATTTTTTTTTGGGGGGGGGGGAGAGATGACACAGAATTTTGACTTTTGCTGGGGTTTTGAAGCAGAGTCTGGTTATCCTGTACTCCACATCAGCCTCCAACTTGCATCAATCCTCCTGCCTCAGCCTCCCAAGGGCTCTGATTATAGATATGCACCACCACCATATTCAACAAGAAGTTGTTATTTTTTAGAAAAATGCTATCCTGGTGAAATCTTTTCCTCCTCAGTACTGAAAATTGAACCCAGAGCCACATGAATGCTAGGCATGTATCTACCACTGAATACATCTCCAGCCCCATCTCTCTTTGACACTTCATATATATTCATTAATTTAGTCATTCATTCCTGAGAGGGGGTCTCACTATGTTGCCCAGGCTGACCTCCATTCTCACTATAACACGCCTCCTGTCTTAGACTCTAAGTGCTGGTATTACAGGCAACTAGTCATCAATCCCAACTAAGTTAATATTTTAATGTCTTTAATGGTATAACAAAATATGTATATGCAAAACATTTAAATAACATCTTACTCCTCAGAAAGCTTCCTCTATTTTGCCAAAATGACATGCCATTTATTTATTGAGACAGGGTCTCATGTATCCCACCAAGCTGCCCTCAAACTTAATTGTGCCAAGGATGATTTTTTTAATTTTTTGGCTAGCATCATTTGACACAAATTTTAATCCTTCTAAATATGTAACTATATACCCCATCACATTCTTTCACAAATCTTATTTTGTTTAATCACATCTATCTTTTTTCTCATTTATAATCTATGTTGTAATTGTCAATCTAACTGCCCTTTATTACTGACCAGTCATTCACATTGACACTTAGCAATTATCATGAATTTTTCATGTTAAGTATCAACTAACTAAAATACTCAACAAGCATTCCTGAATAAACTATAAACAGTAAAACAGTAATACATTTAGTTTAAGAAACAAGAAACAATTCTACTGTCCTTGCTGATAATTCCCATTGCTATTAAATGCCAGTTATAGCTAAGATAATTCTAATATATTTTTAAAAGCAAACATTTAACTGCTTGGCACTGAGTAGAGACTATGAATAGGAAAGTCCAAAATCCTCAAAGAATAAGCTGAGATGTACAGAATATAGGCAAACCAAAAAAAAGTAAAACCTGCATCTGTCAAGAAGAAAATCAAAACCACATTATATTTTAAACAAAAGCAAGAAATTCTAACAAAACAGAATGAAACAATTAGAAAAAAAAGGAAAATAGATGCTCTTTTTTTTTATATATATTCACTACAGTTAGCATATGAAACCTGAAAATCCTGCAAGACTTATATTTCATATAAGACACAAAAGAAAAGCTATATTATAATATTAAAATTGTATTTCATATTAACTTTTTCTGGAAAGAATTATGATACTACATATGATAACTCTATACTTATTTAGAAAACTAAATTTCCTCTTTTCATTTTTTGGGAAGGTGCAGGGGTTGAGGTAGCATCTCACTCTAGCCCAGGCTGACCTGGAATTCACTATGTAGCCTCAGGATGCCCTTGAACTCATGGTGAGCCTCCTACCTCTGCCTACCAAGTGCTAGGATTAAAGGCATGCGCGGCCAATTTTCTCTTTTCTATCTACTAATTTTAAGTAAATGATATATGAAAATCGTCCTTTGTATATTAATTCACAAGTAAAAATAAGTTAGCAGCCATAAAATTGCTTAGCTATACAAAATCACTAACAACTGAGTATCTAAGAGTTCACAGATGCTCCACTTGACTGTCACTCAGAAATTGTCAGTTCCTGGGAATAACTTGGTTAAGTACTGGAACAAGATTTCCTTGATGCCAGGGAAAAGCTGTGTAGAACTCTGTTCTTGGAGCCAGAGTTGAGCCCAGGCACTACGATGTTCAGGAAATTAAGACAACTCTTGTGCACTGCCTTTCAAATATTTTTGAACGAATGATTATAAAATTATAGCCTTGGCAAATGTAGCTTGGTATCAACATCAAAGGATCAAGTTTCTCCCAATCTTAATTCATGTTTAATTGAAATATAAAGCTAAAAATTGTAAGAATATTTTTACTAAAACACAAATGTTGGGACAGACACAACTGCAAACAAATATTACTGAAAATTTATAATTAACAACTCCTCACACCCAAAATGTCACAATTAAACCAAATTCTACTCACCATCACCTTATACTCTGAATATTATTTTACAATATCAAAATCATGTTTGCAAGGAATTACCAATAAAAAGCTTCTGAACACTGCAAATCTTAAGGAAATAATTCTACCCACACTGCTGTTAAAATGAAACATGAAATAATATATGAAAAATTACCTAATACAAAAGTATATGCTTTATAATCAATTGCTTAAATGCAAGATTTTAAATTAACTAAAGCCATCTTTCCAAAATATGTCTTTCATCAAAAGCAGAAAGCCCAGGACTATTTACATACTACCTACTTAGAAACAGCTCATTACTTTTCAGAAAAATATTTTGTAAAAATCACAACAAATTAACACAATCAAATTTTATGTAACAAATATGAACAATGATCACTGAATAATCAATTAAACATGTTAAATGAGACTACTTATATATGTACAATTTTATGTAAACATGATCATCATACAAGTATTTAAGTATAACTATGTTTTGGAAAATTAACATGGTAAAAGCAATTTCTCCCAAGAATTAAAAATTAAAATTCAAAACAGGCATGTGATAGAAGAACCTCATCAGATGTCAATGACCCTACTATTCTGAAGTAGATTCTTTGCTTTGAAAAATCACTAACTGAACTGTATTCTATGAGAGGTAGGGGTAAGAAACAGATAAATTTTACTGGAGAGACCTAACTAGTAGGTGAATATTTTCAAAACTGCAGAGTCAACCTATCCTAATAATACTTCCTGTAACTAACAGTCATCAATAGTCTCAAGAAATGATTATGAATCACACAGGAAATCTTCCTTTACCAGTCCAACAGCACTGTTTGATTTTTAACACTAACTTTAGAGTAACAAATGTGTAAAATGTAGATAATGACACCAAATAAATAGCAGAGATTAAAACCAAATATTTTATAAGCAAAAGAGATTTGCCTTCAAACAGTTTTTTTTTTCAAGATTCAAATCATTTATTTGAAAAAAATCAGCACAGGAACAAAGATAGCCTTAATAACCCCTCTCAGAATATATGAATATTGAGAATCTAAATAAAATATAAGCAAACAACTCAAATTTTACACAATCAATGACTTATACAAATTAAATGTCCATGCCTCCCACCCCCAAATATACTACTCTATTTACCCTTTACTGACATTAGCTTTACTAAACTTCTAATTTCAGGGCTACTTGAACAAACTGAAAAGCAAAATCATTTTTAATTTTAAATGGCTGGTATTAGCTAAAACAACCGAACTATATTTTTATGGCCACAGCAAGTTTTGTAAGACCATAAGGGAACCACTAATAACATTTTTAAATTAACCAAAACTGATTTCTTTATTAAGATTAAGTAACTACATAGGTTTCACAGTATTGTGGCATAGTTATTTATACTTAACTAAAGTCACAAACATTTTAACATTCACAAATGATGAGCATCATCATCACTAATCTATAATCTACAAAGCTTAAAAGTAAAGAAAAATACAAAGACCTCAAATTTTACAAAAGAAAAGTTTTTAAGTCTACATACATTAACAACAAACCATTTCTTCCAGTTAACAGGTGTAAAGGCATACCATTGAAACTTTTTTCTAAATAGTCAGGAATGAAAGAATGCTTAGTATCTCCGACGCTTATTAGGACCTTCGAAGCTGCCCCCTTGACTTCCTCTACCAAATCCACCAGGACCACCACTTACAGGACCTACACCACTCATTGGTGCTTGTGGGGTTTCAGAACCTGTTCTAGTCCCCATAGGTGAGCCCATCTGGGATGGTGGTCCTTGGGGAAACCTATCATTGTGCTATGTTGCCACATAATAAATATCAAGTCCATTTGGAACACGCCAAATATAAGTGACAAGAAAAATTGGCACAATCCCAAGTGGTGGTGTCATGAAGTTCAGCAGAAAGTCCAGCAGAATCAGGATCACACATAGAAGGAAGAAAGGAGCAATTTAATTAGTTGCTGTTTTAAAAACCATCATCATAATAAGCAGCATCTGAAGATTTACAAATTACTAAGCTATGCACCAATTTCACGAAAAAAAGTCCCGATTCTGACATAAGCAAATGCCAACTTAAGCCTAATCAGTATAGAATACTGCTCTGATCCCCCTTCAAAAAGTTTGTATTACAAGAAATCGTGCTGTAAAACTAAAATACTATTTCTTTTGAGACAGAGTCTCTCCATGTAGCCCAGGCTGGCCTCCAACTCACAATCCTCTTGCCTCTGAGGGCTTTGCCTCCCAACTGCTGGGATTATAAAGCCTTTGCCACCATGCCTGGTTAGAAAAATACTTTTCAAAAACAGAAGAAAACTAGGAGCAGTATCCAATTCTGTTTCAAAAAGTAAGCATTCTACAAATATTGACACTTTAAACAACAAACGAGAGAATTATGATTTCAATGTAGACATTCATAAGGTATTTTCATATAAAGACTAGGATTAAGAAAATGTGATTTAATTTTAAAAATGATATTTAACACCAGGAAGTACTAAAAGCACACTGAACATCTGAATCATGTACTTTATAAAACTTTACAACATAATAACACATGTTAATCTCAAGAGATGAATCCTTAAGTGTGGGTACAAATAAACCCCCAAGGATGTTATTTAAATAAAGTTTACAGTTTCAAGGAAAGGGTAAAAACAGGACAGTTAAAGTTGTCTATGTGACTAATAATTATATGCTGAAATAAAAACTTAACCAAAATAATGTGTTTCAGACATCTGCTATAAAAATCCAACTTTAATGAAGAAACAAATATACCAATTATATTATCTATCACCTGTTAATAACAGAACTTGTAAAACTGCTTCTTTACCTGGACAAACAACTGCTTTAAAAATTTCCAACTACTAATGTGTCCATTTTTTTAATTCTTAAAATATTTGAAGCAAATAAAATTTTTTAAAAACTGTGCATTCCTCAATTCTAAGATGCATAATGTCTATCTTTTAAAAGTTCTCTAGAAGATCGTGGATATACACAAATGACAGCATGTGTGAATTTAATAGGTAGTGTTCTTTCTTCCTTAAGGAGCAATGGCGCCTTAACACCTTAACCGGTTATGATAGTCCCAAAAACAAATTGCCTTTTCAAAATGTACAAATATTTTTTTTTTGTTGTTGTGTGTGGTTTCTCAAGGTAGGGTCTTACTCTAGCTCAGGCTGACCTGGGATTCACTATGTAGTCTCAAGTTGGTCTCGAACTCAAGGCGATCCTCCTACCTCTGCCTCCCAAGTGCTGCGATTAAAGGCATGTGCCACCACACGCAGCAAGTATTTTTCCTTTTTAAAGTGACTATTACAAAAAGGACATGAGAAAATGTTTCCCTAGTAAGCCTCAGGAAATAACAAAAGATATGTTTATATAATGTTTTACCCAAAGATATCTTCACACTCTCAGATCAAGACGAAAAAAAATTAGCTACTTTTAAAATTTAGAAATAAATGTAATTAGTAATGCTGTGGAAAGAATAGAGCAGTGTAAGTTTAAAATATACACACACACGCACGTACACATTCCCCCCTCAAAAACACCCAGATAGTTAATGTTAATTATTCTGCACTGAAATGCTTTGAAATAACTCATGCCAAGTGATCTTTTTCATCAAAATTGCTTACTGAAAAGGGTGTTTTCACTTATATTGGAGTTTTGTCTCCAAAAAAGGTAACAGAGTCCACAGAGGATTAAAAAAAAGCCACAACCACAAAATATTTAGGCATTACACTGAATGCTGGTAAAAGACAGATACAAATTAAATACTGAGATATAACTACAATGATGTGTGTGTCTGCTATATACTGAGGTGTCAAAGCAGGCCATGGATGGTAATCCTAGTTGTTGGGTATCTTAAAACTTGTCTCACAAAAATCAAAACTTAATTTCACAAAGTTACATTTTCTGCACTGGCTATTCATTTCTACTGCCAAAGCAAATGATGCCAAATTATATTAAGTGTGAAGTTATCTTTGGGGCAGAAGTATAGTTACTTACTATAATCAAAATAATTTTTATGATACATTACCACTGCTCCATTATCTGGCATCATTGGAGTTCCCATATTTGCAGCTCCTTCTGGTCCCATGGCAGGACCAGGACCCATTGGTGGGCCAGGAATAGTTCCTCTGTTGTTCATATTCATACCCATCATTGGAGGAGGACCTTGGTTACCAGCAGGTGCTGGGCTAAACGCATCTATGTAAAACAATCTGTACTTAGAGCTGTCCTATCTTAGTTTAGTAAACATTAAAATTTTTACAAAACTTATGCAATCTATACACAAAGACTATTATCAAAATAATTGCCCTTCCTTTAGAATAAAACACTAAATTATATAAAATGCAACATTACCACTAAAGTAGAATTTTCATCACTAAAACAAAAGCAAAAGGAACAGGCGGACTATCAACTATTTTTAGGACAATGGAGACTACAAATTTCAAAATTTTAACAGCAGTATCTCATATGGCTTACTTTTAAAGTAAATAATCACTACTAATCTTAAAGACATCTTACCAGTCTTAATGAATAACAAAAGCATTAACACATACTTATTTTTCTAAAGTCATAGCTTAAAAATCAGCATATAAATAGGTTAAATTGCAAGACAGGAAACCATTCCCTGGAATATACACAAAGATGGCAAGATGTTAATCTCTTGACTTTTATATATTTAGTAAATATCTTGCAAAATTTTGAAAGATTGCTTTTCAATTTCATACTAAATATATAATCTAGAGACAAAAAATTAACACAACTAACTATGACTGTTTTAAAAAATAATTATACTGAAATAAAGATAAAATTATTTTGTAGACTTTTTTGAGATGCAAAATTCTAGAATCAGATACACTTCAAGTCATCCATCTATATCAAATTAATCACAGTAGTGTTTAAGGTGTAATTCTATGTCTCAATACAAAATATTTAGGTATTTGATCTTATTTTCCTTTTGTTAAGTGCTTACATTTGCTTATCATTAAAACTTAATAACAAAGACTGATGTAAACTTGGGGTTTCTTCTATTATTTCACTACATAGGTCAATTTTCTGATACTCAATTATTCAAGAATACATTATAAAGTATAAGCAGCTTTCATTAAACTCACCACTGAATACTTAAGGTAGCCAAATATGACAGGTCAGTTTAAGGAGCTGGTGAAAGAAAGAAGTCATACTCCCTACTAATCCATGATGTTGGAAACGAGCAAATTCAAATAAGGAATAATTTCCTTAATCCCAACATATTCTTGCTGACAGATCTACACTATTTATCAAGAATATTTCCATTTTGCCAGTATCTACAAGGCCTTTTATTTCACACTGCCTACTCTTTTTAAGGAGAGTGACAGTCTTCTTACCAGGCCAAAACCTCACAATCTCCTGACTTAACCTCCCCAGTGCTGGTATGGTATTTCACGTATGAACCACTACACCAAGCTCTTTTTCTTTGATAGGGCATAACTGCTAACCTCACCTTGTGAATTTGAACAATAACTATACAACTCCAAGTATATAAAATATTCTCAATGATTAGAAAGTGACCTAGAGTTCTATTTTAAGTATTACATCTTCTACCTGCATAGCTATAAACTAATTTTTAAAGACCGAAGAAATGGTGGTGTTAACAGGTATACATGCTGGCAATACAACAGAAAAATATGCTGCTACATTCTATCAATCAATATAACATGTGTTTGTACTGGTATGGTTCAAGCCCAGGTATCTGACCTAAACTATGCACTACCACTGAGCTACGACCCTAGCTTCATCAATATAACCTGATGGGCTCTGACAGTTTTACTCACTTAACAACTCAATCAAACAAATCCAGTAACCCATTAAGCCTCACACTGACTGAAGACTAAATAAACGGACGGAACTTTAAGTACTGAAATGTCTATTGTGGGTTTCCGGTGAACAGGATGTCATAAAAATTTTAAGTTCTCTTGAATTTCTAACTAAGGAATATAATGGCATATTCTCATAAAGTTGCTAATCAAGCAAAAAGAATACTCTTAGATCTCTGCATTATCAGACATTGCTTTAAATTTTATACCAATTCAAAGGTTGGTTCTGATGTTAACAACAATCTTTTTTAAAAAAATTTTTTTGGGGGGGCATCAAGGTAGGGTCTCACTAAAGCCCAGACTGACCTGGAATTTACTATGTAGTCTCAGGCTGGACTCAAACTTACAGTGACCCTCTTCCTACCTCTGCCTCCTGAGTTCTGAGATTAAAGGCATGTGTCAGCATACCAAGCATTAACAACAAGCTAATGACTGTAATTGTCTTTGAAATTATCTACAATTAAGTTGACTTTAAAAATCATATCTTACGGACTGCAGAGGTGGCTTAGTGGTTAAGGCACTTGCCTGCAAAGCCAAAGGATCCCAGTTCAATTCCCCAGGATCCACATAAACCAGATGCACGTGTCTGGAGTTTGTTAGCAGTGGCTGGAGGCTCTGGTGCGCCCATTGTCTTTCTTTCTATCTGCATTTCTTTCTCACTCTCTCAAATATGTAAATAAAAAAATTTATATTAAAAAAAATCATATCTTACATACTATTCCAGAACTTATTCTGAAAAGGACATATAATGAAATACTCTTCCATTTATATATGAACTATGTTTCAACTCAAAATCTTGCTTCACTATTTCATGTATCCATGTACTACCTCCATGATCAGGTTAGATGGAAAAGGGCCTTATTTTAGGCTACATTTGCTAAGTCAATGCTTGTTGGTAGCTAAGAAAAGTGACCAAATATATGGTAATAAATGACACTACATTTTTTGATTAACAGAGTCAAAGAATTGTTATCAGACTTTTTTTAAAGGTTGACCATGGGAAATGCTCATTTACACATTGTTGTTTTCCACATTCCAAATTTTAAGTTTTATTTCATACTCTACGATATTTCATACATTATTCCCTGAGTTTATTTACTTAATGCAACTTTCCATGACAAACAAGCTATACAAACCAATCAATAGCAATGTTGCTATGTTGGTATTTTCTTAAAAATTGTACATTTACTCTAAAGACATACAAGACACCACAGTTCCCCAACAAATCAAAGAAGACACCAAAGGGCATACTGCAGCTAAGGAAAATCATTGAATATTCATTAATGTAAAAAAGTTTCAAATATGTAAAATTTAAAATAGAAATTTATAAAATGCTTTAAACTCATTTAAAAAACATAAAACAGAAAGTACCAATTTCCAACATAAAAACTAAAGTATGACAGCAATGGATTACATTGTACAGTGACTCTACTTGTTTCATGATGTATCATAATTTAATTTATAGGTTTCTTTAATTAAAACTATCAAAGTAAACCTCAACTGTCAAATTTTCTTTATAAACATGCATTTTTAACATTAATGTATTTTATTCTGGTTTAGTAAATACAGTACTTCAGAAGTACTGGTTCCATCTTTTAATTCCACAGGTATATAGATACCACAAACAGCATATACAGTCCCCAAAAGAGTAAGTAAGTTAAGTCTTTTGCTTCAAATCCCTACCTCCCATGCTTATTGCTCCACGGGGACCCATATCACCCATTCTCATTTCCTGTTCTCTCTGTAAGTAAACATAGTTGTCACAGTCAACCTATTGATCTTATGACTTTATATCTCCCATCCAAAATAAAATTTTAAAAAGTTTGGATATTACTTTCCCATAACTTTTTTTATAATTTCCAACAATAGACACACACACACACACACACACACACACACTTCAGCCTCCCAGAATACATTGTAAGTGCTTTTTTTTTAACACTCAACTTATATAAAATTAGATTATGAATGAGCCAGGTTATATATAAAATCTACTGCAAATTATATTTATTTTAAATTTTGAGCAAGGGGGAGAGAATGCGCCAGGGCTTTCAGCTGCTGTGAACGAACTCCAGGTGTGTGCACCCCCTTGTGCACATGTGCAACACTGTGCGCTTGCATCACTGTGTGTCTGGCTTACATGGGACCTAGAGATTCGAACATGAGTTCTTAGGCTTCACAGGCAAGCATCTTAACCGCTAAGACATCTCTTCAGCCCCACAGATTATTTCTAATGCTGTTAAAAAAGAGAGACACATGCCTAGATCTTCAGGTAAAGGAAAGTCTAGCAATAATAATTAGGGCCAATTATTTTCTTCCTCCAAAATCAATGAAGCCTTAAAAAAGTTACAGGCAATTTCACTATCTAAAAACTACAAATGATTCTTGTATTTTTTTCTTTTTTTTTTTGGGGGGGGGGTCCAAGGTAGGGTTTCACTCTAGTCCAGGCTGACCTGGAATTCACTATGTAGTCTCAGGGTGGTCTTGAATTCACGATCCTCCCACCTCTGCCTCCCAAGTGCTGGGAATAAAGGCATGCGCCACCACACCTGGCTTGGTTCTTGCACTTAAAAAAAAATTCTACTTATTTGTAAGCAGAGAGAGATAGAAAGATAGAGAGAAAAGAGAGAGAATGGGTGTGCCAGGGCCTCCAGCCACTGCAAACAAACTCCAGATGCATGTGCCATTTTGTGTATCTGACTTTATGTGGGTATTGGGGAATTGAACTCAGGTTATCATCAGCCTTTGCAGGCAAGCACCTTAACTACTAAGCTATCACTACAGCCATGATTCTTGCACTTTTATTTAACTACCCAAGCATTATTCTACCAACGACCTATAAATACACCACCAAAGTCTTCATTGTATGCAAGTATTCATTAAAAGCTTTAAATAATATTGCTTTCATTTAAATGAACAGTGGTTTTACTTTAAAACCTAAACAGGTGTCAAGTTTGAAGCAATGCATTATAACTAACTGTAACACAACAAATCACACAAAATTTCAAAACTATTGGAATTCTACTACAGAAAACTACTTAGAAGAACAGAGAATTAAATTCAAGGAAACCTCTAGGTGAAATTACTCTGTAATATTCAAATTGCAATTTCCACTTACATTTCATGACTACTTCAACTCTCAAACAAATATGTCAAATGTAATAAACTATAAAAAAATATTCCGAGATGTAGCCGGGTGTAGTGACGCACACCTTTAATCCCAGCACTTGGGAGGCAGAGGTAGGAGGATCACTGTGAGTTCGAGGCCACCCTAAGACTACGTAGTTAATTCCAGGTCACCCTGGGCCAGAGTGAGACCCGACCTCGAAAAACAGAAACAAACAAACATTCTAAGATGAAATATTTCAATTTAATGAAAGCATAATTGTTCTTATTTAAAAATACATTTATTAATATCTACATGTTCATTTAAGATTTATTATATATTCACACAACAGTATACAAAATTGGAAATGAAGGACATTGAAAGCCTATGGTAGAAACAAAAATGGTATTAAGCACTAAGTGATTCCTTTAAAAGATTCTGAAAGTGGCTGGACATGAATACAGCAGGTGATACATCATTCCTTTAGCACATGTAGTTTTTATTTTATTTTTTTATTGAGAGAAGGAAAGAGAGAGAGAATGGGTACACCAGGGCTTGTAGCCAGTGCAAACAAACTCCAGATGCATGCACTACCATGTGTCATCTGGCTATCGTGGGTACTGGGGAACCTAACCGAGGTCCTTTGGCTTTGTAGGCAAGCACCTTAACCACTAAGCCATCTCTCCAGCCTAGCACATATAGTTTATGTTGGGATCCTCTAGCCTGGAAAAAGTGGTGGGGGGATCAAGATCTTGCTCATCTAACCTAGAGATATACCCTAAGAAATGAAATGCTTTATGACATTTAAAAGATAATTACTTAGTACCCATATAAACTAGATACACAAGGTGGAGCCTGTGTCTGGAGTTCGTTTACATTGGCTAGAGGTCCTGGCATGTCCCATTCTATCTGCCTCTTTCTCTCAAATAAATAAACAAATAAAGTTTTTAAAAAGGAAATTTAAATTCATATTTCTAAAAGCTATTTTTCAATGTTTCTAAAATAATTTTTATTACCACTCTCAAAGAAATAAACCAAACTACTATTTCCTCATTACTACTAAAAACCTACTCACAGGGATGGTTCAATGATTAAGGTGTTTGCATGCAAAGTCTAAGGACCTAGATTTGATTCCCCAGTATCCATGTATAACAAGATGCATAAAGTGGCTTATGTATTTGAAGTTGGTGTAGAGGCCCTGGGGCACCCATTCTCATTCTCAGTCTCTCTCTCTCTCCTTGTAAATAGAATGCTTTGCTTAAAAAAAAAAAGAAAAAAGAAAAAAGAAATCCAACCGTAAAGAATAATAGTGACAAGCTGGTTACATTCTGGCATGACAGAGTAAAATATACAAGTCTATCATGACTTGGGAGGAAATAATAATCTGATATGCATTTTTGCTTTAGGACTTGCCATTACTTTGAAAAGTTAGGAATACAATGTTTAACTACAGATAAAAGGTAATTATTAAATTTTACAGCTTAATTTTCAATATTCAAATGTTCCTTATATACCCTTAGTATTTTTTTCTTTTTTTGAGGAAGGATTTCACTCTAGTACAGGCTGACCTGGAATTCACTATGTAGTCTCAGGGTGGCCTCGAACTCACAGTGATCCTCCTACCTCTGCCACCCAAGTGATGGGATTAAAGGTGTATGCCACCATACCTAGCCTTTTTTTAAAAAAAATTAAATTCATTTTTATCATCAAGAGATTTTCATGGAGTGGAAATAGGGGCAGAAATAGAAGAATGGGGAGAGGGAGAGAATTTGTGATTTTCATGAGAAACATTAAATTGAAGAAAATTAATTATGTTTTAAGGAAACAACACAAATGGCAGTAACATTTTCTCTGATGCTACATTACAAATTGGTTTAAGCTAAAAGCACTTTATTAGATGGGATATGGGATAATCAGAATGTTTTAGAATATACCATGCTGGGCTGTAGAGATGGTTTAGCGGTTAAGGCACTTGTCTGCAAAGCCAAAGGACCCAGGTTTGATTCCCCAGGACTCACGCAAGCAAGATGAACAAGGTGGCACATGTATCTGAAGTTCTTTTGCAGTGACTAGAGGCCCTGGTGTGTCCATTCTTTCTCTCTCTCTCAAAATCAAATAAAAACAAGAATATATCATACTAATGAAGCATACTACTACTATACAAACTGACAATTTATGTTGTGGATTATAGTACTTTCACTGTATATATTTGTATTTAACAATGTTAGCAGTTTTTTTAAGGTAATGCACAGAATGCTGTTTTGCACAATTTTATGTTTTCTTTTGGGTTTTTTATTTTTATTTTTTGGTTCTTGTTTTTGAGGTAGGGTCTCACTCTAAGCCCAGCTGACCTGGAATTCACTTATGTGGTCTCAAGGTGGCCTCAAACTCACAGCAATTCTCCTACCCCTGCCTCCTGAGTGCTGGGATTAAAGGCGTGTGTCACCACACCTGACTTTATGTTATATTTGAGAAAAAATATAATGTATAATTTGATGACTGATCACTGTATGACAATTTTGAGAGTTAAAAGGAGTTTTCAGCTCAGTATGGTAGTTCATGTCTACAATACCAACACTCTGAGGACTGCGATAGTATCAAGGTCAGCCTGGGCTAGAGATCCTACCCCCCCTCACACACACATACAAAAAAGTAAAGTTTTTAGTTCCCTGCTCATATCTTCAAGTTGCCATTTACTTTTTAGAAATAGTTACATATGTAAAATGCAAAAAAAGAAAAGATGACTATTAGGTTAATTTTATAAACTGAAATTAAAATAGCATGGAGCATGGTATTTATGTACCTAATAGAATCACTTAAGTTTCACAACTATGTGTCTACCTTTACTTCTCTTATGAATCTTCTTGTGTGTGTGGTGCTGGCAATCCACTCGAGGCCTTGAACATGTTAGGCAGGAGAGCTCTACCATGAAGCTATAACCTAAGGCATAAAATGGTTTTTTTCCCCCTCTCTCTCTCTACACACATACATACACACACTCCCTCCCTCCCTCCCTCTCTCTCTCTCTTTTGGTTTGTTTTGAGGTAGGGTTTCACTCTAGCTCAAGCTGGCCTAGAATTCACTATGTAGTCATCCTCCTACCTCTGCCTCCTGAGTGCTGGGATTAAAGGCATGGCACCACCATGCCCGGCTAAATGTTTCAATATTTTAAAGTTAATACCAGTATATGATATTTTCTTAAAACAAGTATTAATCGTGCTGATGGTTTATGCCGAAAAATTATTTGTAAACAACATCTCAAGATTTCAGTGCAATAAAATACAGCTATGATGAAAATTCATTTCAAGCAAGTACCTTTAAGCACTGAACCACCTTCCCTATCTCCATCAAGTTATACAGAGCTATTAAATAACTTCCTTGGGGTAATACAAATAGTAAATTATTGAGCTAACCTGAAAATTTTAATAGAATTATTAAAATACCTTCATTCCACAAAATTCCTAACAGTAAAAACCTTAAAAAATTATTTTTTTCCAGCATTTTATTTATGAGAGAAAGAAAGAGGCAAATAGACACCAGGGCCTCTAGCCACTGCAAACAAACTCCAGATGCAAGGACCACCTTGTGCATCTGGCTTTGTGTAGGCACTGGGGAATCAAACCTGGGTCTTTAGGCTTCTTAGGCAACTGCCTTAACCACTGAGCTATCTCTCTAGGCCCAAAATGAAGATTTTTAACTTAAAATTTATAAGACTATGTACCTTTTCATGAAAAGAAACAAATTAACAGATTACCAGAAGGAAACCATGTATATAGCTCTTTCCCATAACCAGGTGTAAAGGCACATATCTGGTAATAAAAGAGTATTAAGAGTCCCCAAGACCCTTTCAGAAAGTACACAAACTCACAAAAATTATTATTTTGGTTTTTTTGAGGTAGGGCCTTACTGTAGTCCAGGCAGGCCTGGAATTCACTATGTAGTCTTAGGCTGGCCTTGAACTCACAGCAATCCTCCCACCTCAGCTTCCCAAGTGCTGGGACTAAAGGTATGTACCACCATGTCCAAAAGAGACAGATGGGGGGAGGGAGCACAGGGGAATGGGTGAGCCCAGGTCTTCTAGTCAGGCAAATGAACTTGACCCATGTACCACTTTGTGCATCTGGCTTTCTGTGGGTACTGGGAAATCAAACTGTTGTTAGGCTTTATGGGCAAGCTCCTTAACTGTTGAGCTATTTCTCTAGCCCTATCTTTATTATTATTATTTTAAATGTTTTCAATTATTTGCAAAGAGAGAAGGAGAGGGGCTTACCAGGGCCTCTCTCAGATGAACTCCAGATGCAGGAGCCACTTTGTGCATCTGGCTTTGTATGGGTAGAGTGTGGAATCAAACCCAGACCATCAGCCTTAGAAGGCAAGCACCTTAACTGCTAAGCCATCTCTCCAGCCACAAATTCTGTTTTCTTAACAGTAAGTTATAAGCAATGGTTGGGGAAAATCCTGGTATTTCAGCATAAATCAGGGTACTTGTACCCAGCTTTTATTTATTTTATTTATTTCTTTTTGGTTTTTCGAGGTAGGGTCTCACTCTAGCTCAGGCTGACCTGAAATTCACTCTGTAGTCTCAGGGTGGCCTTGAACTCACGATGATCCTCCTACATCTGCCTCCAAGTGCTGGGATTAAAGGCGTGTGCCACCATGCCCAGCCCCAGCTTTTATTCATAATTATTATTTTCATGAGATTATGTTTACCTTAATATATTCAAATATATGATACTTGTACAACTTAACATATTCAAATATATAGCAAAATGACTGATTTGGAGGCTAGAGAGATGGCTTAGCAGTTAAGGTGTTTGCCTATAAAGCCAAAGGACCCAGTTTAGACTCCCCGGACCCAAATTAGTCAGATGCACAAGGGAGCGCATGTCTGGAGTTCATTTGTAGTGGCTGGAGGCCCTGGGGCGCCCATTATCTCTCTCCCTCTCTCTCAAATACACACACATACACACAAAATAAAATACACTAAACAGGGATGCAGAGATGGCTTAGTGGTTAAGTGCTTGCCTGTGAAGCCTAAGGACCCTGGTTCAAGGCTCAGTTCCCCAGGACCCATGTTAGCCAGATGCACAAGGGGGTGCACACATCTGGAGTTCGTTTGCAGTGGCTGGAAGCCCTGGTACACCCATTCTCTTTCTCTCTCTGCCTGTTGCTCTCAAATAAATAAATAAAATAAACAAAAAAATTTTTTTAAATACACTAACATTTAGATGATATACTTAAGTCAGTGCGTCAACAGTTGATAATGTTAGACTTTTACATAATGCATTAGTAAAAGAAACTCAAAGTTCAAGACAGATAAATGTGCTTTAATATAAAGGTACTTTTTTTCTGGTTGAGGTAGGGTCTTATTCTAGCCCAGGCTGACCTGGAATTCACTATGCACTCTCAGGGTGGCCTTGAATTCCAGGCCATCCTACTACCTCTACTTCTGGAGTGCTGAGATTAAAGGCGTGTGCCACCATGTCAGACCCCCAAAGGTACTTTTTAAAAGACACTAGGGCTGGGGAGATAGCTCAACTGTTGCTTAAGACACTACCCCTTAAGTACTATTGTAGTATCAAAAAACATACAAAATTAGTTTTAAAAGTTACTACTTTTATTGTGTTACTTG
Organism: Jaculus jaculus; assembly: GCF_020740685.1. Classification (NCBI taxonomy): domain Eukaryota; kingdom Metazoa; phylum Chordata; class Mammalia; order Rodentia; family Dipodidae; genus Jaculus; species Jaculus jaculus. The sequence goes on from NC_059104.1 coordinate 72,371,922, forward strand.
TTACTTGTATGTGCAAGAAAGTATTTCTTCATGGATCTTTTCAAATTGATGGAATACAAAAACAATTCTTTTAATATAGCAGAATATTAACCAAATTTAACTTCAGATGTGTGCGCCCCCTCATGCATCTGGCTTACATGGATATGGGGGAAATGTACCTGGGTCCTTAGGCTTCGCAGGCAAGTGTAAATGCCTCAACATTAACTTAAAACTGCTGACAAGATACATTCAAACATTTTAACCCAAAAAAAAAGTGTACTCTTAACCACCACAATAAACATTATTGTCTAGGAATCATTGTGTTTTTATGTTCATGTTTTAAAAGAGAAAATACTAAAAACAATGACTCAGAATATTTAAATACATATGCATACAAACAATTTATGACATATTTTACAGAAAATAACAAATTCTGTCCAGTAACAAGATTAACTATTGATCAATAAATAACCCTAAAAATAAATTTTCTAATATAAATGACAGCTAATGTTTAAATGTACATTATGGCTAATGGGATCCTTTTTTCTTCTTAGTAGGAAAGAACAGTAAGATTATTACATCACTAAACAGCCATGAGAAACCAAATCCAGTATTACAATATTAAATAGAATAAAAAATTTTAAGAGATCGGGCCTCTGACAAGAAATTATTCAGTCAGGAAAAAATTACTGATACACTGCAAAGTGTGAATGGAGCCATCAGTGAGTGAAGAGGTTTTATGGTGGGATGGAGGATGACAGAACATGTCATACACAATTAGAAGGGGGAAATATTGAAGGAGGAAAAGTTTAAGCAGGTATGGGAATTAGGGAGAGGAAAGGGCGGGGAGAAAGTTAACCTTAACTAAGCATGTATGAAAAAGAATCAAGGAATCCTTCAACTTTCTAAAGTCATTTGAAAATATAACTAAAAGGGGCTGGGCGTAGTGGCACACTGCTTTAATCCCAGCACTAGGGAGGCTAAAGTAGGAAGATCACTGAGTTCAAGCCATCCTGCGGCTACATAGCAAATTCCAGGTCACCCTGGGCTAGAGTGAGGCTCTACCTCAAAAGAATAACAACAACAGCAACTACACACACACACACACACACACACACACACACACACACACACACACACGGGAAATGGCTCAGCAATTAAAGATACTTGGTTATCTGATGGCCTGGGTACCCTGGCATCCAGACATTAAAAGTGGCATTCATTTGCAGTGGCAAGAGACCCTGGTGTACCCAACACACATACATATGCACATGTACACACACAAATGAGTAATATAAAACATATACATCTAATTAAAAAGGGCTTGGGGGCTGGAGAGATGGCTTAGCAGTTAAGCGCTTGCCTGTGAAGCCTAAGGACCCCGGTTCTAGGCTCGGTTCCCCAGGTCCCACGTTAGCCAGATGCACAAGGGGGCGCACGCGTCTGGAGTTCGTTTTCAGAGGCTGGAAGCCCTGGCTCGCCCATTCTCTCTCTTCCTGGCTCGGTTCCCCAGGTCCCACGTTAGCCAGATGCACAAGGGGGCGCACGCGTCTGGAGTTCGTTTTCAGAGGCTGGAAGCCCTGGCGCGCCCATTCTCTCTCTCTTCCTCTATCTGTCTTTCTCTCTGTGTCTGTCGCTCACAAACAAACAAACAAACAAACAAACAAACAAACAAACAAACAAACAAACAAATAGGCTTGGAAGCTGGGGAGATGGCTCAGCAGCTGGACTGGAGGTGCTTACTTGCAAGGCCAGCTAGCCTTCCTCAATTCCCCTATCACTTGTGTAATCAGGAAAAAAAAAAAGCGGCACATCTGGCATTCTGTTTGCAGTGGCAAGAGATCTGGTATGCTCATGTTTCATTCACATTCACACATATGCAATTCAGTATTTTTAAAATTATTTGGGGGGGCGGGAGCTGGAGAAATACCTTAGCAGTTAAGGCACTTTCCTATGAACTGAAGGACCCACGTTCAATTCCCCAGTCAAGCCAGATGCACAAGGTGGTACATATGTATATGTGCCTTAAGTTCATTTGCAGTAACTGAAGGCTCTGGCATGTCCATTTTTTCTCTTGATCTCTCAAATAAATAAATACATTAAAACTTTTTTTCTTAATTAAAAGTTTAAAGGCTGGAAAGATGGCTCAGTTGTTGGAGGTGCTTGCTTGCAAAGCCTGAAGGTCTGGGTTCAATTCCTCAGTACCCAAGTAGAGACAGATAGACAAAATGATACATGCATCTGAAGTTCATTTGCAGTGGCATGAGGCTCTGGTGTGTCCATACATTCTATGTCTGCCTCTTTCTGTCTCTCTCTCGCTCCCTCAAAAAATAAATATAAGTAGCTGGGCATGGTGGCACACACCTTCAATCCCAGCACTCAGGAGGCAGGAGGATGGCCATGAGTTTGAGGCCACCCTGAGACTAGAGTGAATTCCAGGTCACCCTGGACTAGAGTGAGACCCTACCTTGAAAATCCGAAAGACAAATAAAATAAATAAAAGTGTTTTTCCTGGGATACAGTGAAGTTCTACCTCAAAAAATGAATAAACAAATAAATAAAAAGTGTCTTTAATAATATTTACTGACTTGTGAGGAGAGTGTGCACGCACAAAGAAACTCCAGATACATGTACCACTTTGTGCATGTGGCTTTATGTGGGCACTGGGGAATCAAACCTGAGCCACCAGGCTTTGCAAGCAAGCACCTTTAACTGCTGAGCAATCCCTCCAACCTAAATATACATACATATACATATATATATTTAGTATTTTATTTTTGTTATTTATGAGAGAGAGAGAGAGAAAATGGGTTAAGGTGCTTACCTGCAAAGTATAAGGACCCAGATTTAATTCCCCAGTACCCATGTAAGCCAGATGCACGAGGTGGTGCATGCATCTGGAGTTCATTTGCAGTGACTAGAGGCCCTGGCACTCCCATTCTTTGTCTCTCTCTCTCTAAAACTGAGGGGAAAAAAAAACATGAAGAGGTGGCTCTATGGTTAAAGCCTGCTGGCCAGGATTCAATTCCCCAGTAACCATAAGGCCAGATGCACTAACGGCACATGCACTTAAGAGTTCGTTTGTAGCAGCAAGAGGTATAGTCATTTTCTCTCAAAATAAACTTTAATGTAATCTTCTTACCTCCAGCTACTGCAAATGAACTCCAGACACATGTGCCACCTTGTGCCTCTGGCCTACGTGGGTACTGGAGCGAACCTGGATCCTTAGGCTCCAAAGGCAAGCGCTTTAATGGCTAAGCCATCTCTCCAGGCCTCAAAATAAAATTTAAAAAATAAATAAAGTTTGAATTAAAGCACCTGGTATTAGTGTGTAATGCTGTTCCCTGAAAACATAGGTTATTAAATAAAAATCCTAGTGCCAGGGTGGACTACATCCCCCAAGTTGTTGGACAAGGAATCTCTTGAGGCCTCCATAACAACAAAGGCTTTTTACCACTGCATTTGGTTGTGCACTATAACTAGAAGGTGACCCAATTGCTGAAGACAGTAAAAACTTTGGGCACAGGACACAAAGAAATCAAGCTAGAACTGAGCTAAAGGGTTCCTCCTTCATGGCTAACTTTCAAAGTGGCACAAGGTGCTATGCGGAATGCTGGGAGAACCTGTGTGCTTCCTTAACAACAACAAAAAAAGTGCAAGAGTGCCATGACTGTTGTGGGGATACTCAACTACTGGTCATAATTCTCCTGAGGAGCAAATGGCAGATAATGGCTCCCTGAGAGGGAGAGACATTTTCTTCAGTGGTATAGTCATTGGTGAGTTGTCCATACTCCTGTGAATAAACCTGCACCCATGTGCATAAATTCAACCCCAATTAAACTTATGTAACAAAAACTAATCAAGTAGAGGATCTACTAGTTGGGAAAGGGAAGAGGTTCAGTGAGAGTGGGACAGTGACAAAAGGGAAGAGTAGGTTATGAAGAATGAATATGATCAAACTACATTATATATGTGCATGAAATTATCAAATAAAAATAAAGATATTAAAGAGCATGCCATTAGAATATTATTATCATTATTTTAACTCTGGCCCAGACTGACCTGGAATTCACTGCAATCTTCCTAGATCTGCCTTCCAATTGCCACCATGCCTGGCAGGAGATCATATACATACATACATACATATATATATCCTACCTTAAGTATATTTATCTAAGTATGTATGTACACACACACACACATTTTACATATATATATATATATATATATATATATATTTTTTTTTTTTTAAAGTAGGATCTCACTCTAGCCCAAGCTAACCTGAAATTCACTATGTAGTCTCAGGCTGGCCTTGAACTCACAGTGATTCCTTCTTGGCAATCACTATGCCTGAGCCTCTCAAGTACTGGCATTAGAGGCATGAGCAAACCATACCTGGCTAAACTTAACATTTTTAAAACAAGATTTTTTTTTTGGTTTTTTTGTTTTTCGAGGTAGGGTCTCACTCTAGCCCAGGCTGACCTGGAATTCACTATGGAGTCTCAGGGTGGCCTCAAACTTATGGCAATCCTCCTACCTCTGCCTCCTGAGTGCTGGGATTAAAGGCATGCACCACCACACCCAGCAAAACAAGATTTTACTTATTTATTAGAGATAAGACAGAGATATAGAAAAGTATAGATGTGTCAGGGCCTCCTCCCACTGTAAACCAACTCCAGACACAGGCATGCATACATCACTTTGTGCATCTGGCTTTATGCTGGTAGTGGGGAATTGAACCCAGGTTGCCAGGCTTTACAATCAAATACCTTTAACCACTGAGCCATCTCTCCACAGCCCAATTTAACACTTTTAAACTTAACACGTTAAAAAAAATGAAATTCTTGGGCTAGAGAGATGGCTTAGCGGTTAATCGCTTGCCTGTGAAGCCTAAGGACCCCGGTTCAAGGCTCGGTTCCCCAGGTCCCACATTAGCCAGATGCACAAGGGGGCACACACGTCTGGAGTTCGTTTGCAGAGGCTGCAAGCCCTGGCGCACCCATTCTCTCTCTCTTCCTCTATCTGTCTTTCTCTGTGTCTGTTGCTCTCAAATAAATAAATAATTAAAAAGATATTTTAAAAAATTAAATTCTTTATTTGAGAGAGAAAGAGGTAGATAGAGAGAGGGAAAGAGAGACATAAGATAAGAGAATGGTTGCACCAGGGCCTGAAGCTACTGCAAATGCATGTGCCACCTTGTGCATCTGGCTTATGTGGGTCCTGGGGAATTGAACCTGGGTCCTTTGGCTTTGCAGGCAAGTGCCTCAACTAAGCCATCTGTCCAGCCCAAACTTACCACTTAAAAAATTTTTTTGGGGGGGCTGGAAAGATGGCTTAGCGGTTAAGCGCTCGCCTGTGAAGCCTAAGGACCCCAGTTCGAGGCTCGGTTCCCCAGGTCCCACGTTAGCCAGATGCACAAGGCGGCGCACGCGTCTGGAGTTCGTTTGCAGAGGCTGGAAGCCCTGGCATGCCCATTCTCTCTCTCTCTATCTGTCTTTCTCTCTGTGTCTGTCGCTCTCAAATATATATAAATAAGAAATGAACAAAAAAATTTAAAAAAAATTTTTTTTACATTTATTTATTTATTTATTTGACAGAGAGAAGGAGGGAGAACGAGAAAGAGAGGAGTGTGCTAAAGCCTCCAGCCACTGCAAACAAGCTCCAGATGCATGCGCCCCCTTGTGTATCTGGCTAACGTGGGTCCTGGGGAATCGAACCTGAGTCCTTTGGCTATTGCAGGCAAACACCTTAACTGCTAAGCCATCCCTCCAGCCCCCAAACTTAACCCTTTTAATTCAAGTAATTAAAAACAACTTGTGAAACACTGAAGTCACAACTAGAAATGGAAATAGAAAATATCAAATAAAAACAATCACTTGTTTGTAAAAATGTTACATTTATTTATTAGCAAGCAGAAAAAGAAAGGGAGGGAGGGAGAGAAAGGGCACACCTAGGCCTCTAGCCTCTGCAAACTCCAGATGCATGTGTGACATTGTGCATCTAGTTTTATGTGGGTACTGGGGAATCAAACCTAGGCTGTTAAGTTTGCAGGTATGTGGCTTAACCACTGAGCCCAGCCCTACAACAAATTCTTTTTTTTAAATTTTTTATTTTTTGAGGTAGGGTCTCACTCTAGCCCAGGCTGACCTGGAATTCACTATGGAGTCTCAGGGTGGCCTCGAACTCACAGCGATCCTCCTACCTCTGTCTCCCAAGTGCTGGGATTAATGGCGTGCACCACCACGCCCAGCAACAAATTCTTAATACATATGACCTTGACTTTTCAACCCTCAATTGAAATACACTTATTTCAAAATAATCATCACCCATAAATACTGGGGAAAATATTTTAGTTTTATGATTGTTAAAATGAAAGTTTGCAGCACATACCTTGGGTATGATATCTAGCCTCTCCTGAAAAAGAAGATTTTTGTTTTTCAAGGTAGGGGCTCACTCTAGCCCAGGTTGACCTGGAATTCACTATGGAGTCTCAGGGTGGCCTCGAACTCATGGTGATCCTCCTACCTCTGCCTCCTGAGTGCTGGGATTAAAGGCGTGCGCCACCATGCCCGGCTTGAAAAAGAAGCTTTTCATGTTTTTATTTCAATCAGCAATTATAACTTAGTTTGTAAATTAATTGTAAAATATATTGGTTCCTTGTTCAATCAGAAATCAAGGAAAAATGAAGTAAAAGTGATTCAAATGAAACATGTACCTCAAATTCATCCAATACTACATTTTTTTGTTTGTTTGTTTGTTTTGTTTTTCTGAGGTAGGGTCTAGCTCTAGCTCAGGCTGACCTGAAATTCACTATGTAGTCTCAGGGTGACCTCTAACTCACAGCAATCCTCCTACCTATGCCTCCCAAGTGCTGGGATTAAAGACATGTGCCACCATGCCTGACTTCAATATTACATTTTTAAAGGCCTGCTTCAGGATACAAATAGATTATTCTAAAGCTACTGTTAAAATTCAATTCAAAATTTAGCAAAGTTAATAACTGCTCTTATATGGCAGTTTTTAATTACTGAATTTTATTTATTTATTTATTTATTTATTTATTTGAGAGAAAGAGGAAGGCAAAGAATGAACTCCAGATATATGTACTACCTTATGCATTTGCCTTATATTGAACCTGGGTCCTTAGGCTTCGCAGACAAGCATCTTAACGGCTAAGCCATCTTTCCAGGCCACTATATCGCAGCTTTGAAGGATTATATTTAATATAATATACAATCTAGCATGCTTCAAGAGACAAAAGACATTTTACTAAAAATAATATTTAAATACATTAAGCCAAGAATTTTATTCAATTTTTATAACTTTTATTTGTTAGAGAGAGAGAGAGAGAGAGAGAGAGAGAGGCATGCACAGATCGAGAATGGGCACACCAGGGCTTCTGGCTGCTGCACACAAACTCCAGATGCATACACCATCACCTTGTGCATCTGGCTTATGTGGGTCCTAGGGAATTGAACCTGGATCCTTTGGCTTTGAAGGCAAGCACCTTAACCACTAAGCCATCTCTCCAGCCCAAGAATTTTATTTACTTATTTTTTTGTTTCTTTTTTCTGAGGTAGGGTCTCACTCTAGCCCAGGCATGTGCCACCAAACCAGAACTAAGAATTTTATTTTTAATGCATATATCTGAAAACATATTCATGATTATAACTTTCAACTGCCATGGCAAATCTCTTAAGAAGGTGCTTAGTTTTGTTTTACTTGAAAGAATTTTTATTAGGCGGGCGTGGTGGCACACACCTTTAATCCCAGCACTTGGGAGTCAGAGGTAGAGGTAGGGGGATCGCTGTGAGTAGTGTGTTCCAGGTCAGCCTGAGCTACAGTGAGCCGCAATCTCAGAAAACCAAAAATAAATAAATAAATAAATAAATAAATCACAAATTCCATAAATATAGGCAATATACCATGATTATAATCCCCTCCCAACATTCCCCTTTGTCTCTCTCCAAACCCTTCCACTGAATTCCCTGCTTCTTTCCAATGTGTTTTCCTTTTTGGTTGTAGCTGTTTTTTGTGTTTTTTTTTGAGGTAAGGTCTTGCTCTAGCCCAGGCTGACCTAGAATTCACTATGTAGTCTCATGGTGGCCTCAAAGTCACTGTGATTCTCCTACCTCTGCCTCCCAAGTGCTGGGATTAAAGGCCTGCGCAACCACACCCAGCTGTTTTACTTTTTGAGATAAGGTCCTGCTGTGTGGCCCATGTTGGCCTTAAACTCTTCATTCTCCTCCCTCAGCCTCTTAATGGCTGGTATTATAGACATGTCCCACCATGCACAATTGAAGAGACTGTTTTTTTTTTTTTTTGGTTTTTCAAGGTAGGTTCTTACTCTAACCCAGGCTGACCTGGAATTCATTATATAGTCTCAAGGTTGCCTTGAACTCAGGGCAATCCTCCTACCTCTGCCTCCCAAGTGCTGGGATTAAAGACATGCACCACCATGCCCATTGAGACACTTCTGCTAGAATTTGTCAATAATATTTAATTATTCTTCAAATTTAGTCCTATTTATCCCAAGTTCCTATGAAAATGAGTAATTCTATAAGACAAAGACACTGAGCAGAATCTTACCAAAGCTCACATAATACTGGTGGACTGGTTTGCATTTCTTCATCTCTCTCTCTCTCTCTCTCTCTTTTTTTTTGGTTATTTTTTTCAAGGTAGGTTTTCTCACTCTAGCCCAGGCTTACCAGAATTTCACTCCATAGCCCCAGGCTAGCAGCTCAAGGTGATTCTCCTACCTGGAATTGAAGGCTTGCACCACCACACCCCACTTCTATAGTCTCTGCCTTATCCAGTGTTTTCCTATTTTTAAAATTATGGATGGATGGATGTCAGGGGAGAAAAAGAGAGAAAAGGGATATGCCAGGGTCTGTTGCTACTGCAAACAAACTCCAGACACATGTGCTAGTTTGTGGATCTGGCTTTATGCAGGTAATAGGGAATCAAACGTTTTATAAACAAGTGCTTTTAATTGCTGAGCCATCTCTCCACTCCCCAATAATATGCTTTCTTATGAAATTTAAGTAACTATTATGAATGGCCCAGTAAAGTTATACAAGTTGAACCAAAAGAATAAACTTAAACTGCACAGAAGACAATTCCAAATTGGCCACATCAAAGCCAGGTGTGGTGGCGCACACTTTTAATTCCAGCACTCAGGAGGCAGAGGCAGGAGGATCACTGTGAGTTCAAGGACACCCTGAGACTACAAAGTGAATACCAGGTCAGCCTGGGCTAGTGTGAGACATTACCTCAAAAAACAAAAAAAAAAAAAAAAAAAAAAAGAAAGAAAGAAAAGAAAGTGGGCTAGGGAAAAGTGGTTAAAAGCAGTTGCTTGCAAAGCCTATGGGTCCAGGTACCAGATGCACAAAGCAGCACATACCTTTTAGAGTTCCTTGGCAGTGGCAAGAGCCCCTGTCATACCCATTCTCTCTCTTTCCATGCAAATAAATAAATTTTAAAAAATACATTTTCTTTAAAAGAAGGAGAAGGGAGAGAAGAAGAAGAAAAAATTCAAAAAAGAAAAGAAAGGCTGGGTGTGGCAGCACATAGCTTTAATCCAGAGGTAGGAGGATCACTGTGAGTTTGAGGCTAGCCTGGAAGAACACGATGAGTTCCAGGTCAGCCTGGGCTAGAGTGAAACCCTACCTTGACAACCCACCCCAAAAAAGTGAACACATGTAAGATCCGATGTTATATAATTAAGTACATATCTTATTAAAAAATCATTTCTGTTTATATTAGATATATCATATTAATAGTTTCCTAGAAGTGGTGCTATTTTGATAAATAAGGTTTTTCCCGAGTAGATAATTCCAATCACTTTAAAAAAAAATATTTATTTATTTACAGACAGAGAAGAGTATGGGTGTGCCAGGGCGCTCAGGCACTGCAAACAAACTCCAGATACATGCACCACTTTATGCATCTAGGTTTACATAGGTACTGGGGAATTGAACTCTAGTCATTAGGCTTTTCAGGCAAGCACCTTAACCAGTGAGACATCTCTCCAGCCCTGAATCAATATCATTTTTAAATATTAAATACAACATATTAAAAGTTAGTTATATAATGTTTGAAATCTTAAGACACACTATTGTTACAACCATATCAATTGCTTGAAGATTTAGAAAATGTATGTTAAAAGAAGTTAACAAGGAAAATACAGTTAAATTTACAACAAGAGACAGTATTTAAAATATGGCACACAACATAATAGCAAGACAATAAAGAAACCTTATCTGTATACTTTGCTATTTAAAATTTTTAAATACTTTGAAAATATATAATTATAATAATGATCAACAATTTACATTAAACATGCCATCAGTAGCTATGTTTGCAAACACCAGCTCCTACCATAAGCAGTGAGTATTAAACATGGATACATTCCCATTTATCAAGTTTAGAATAAAATTTTAACATTTCGGATGATACTACTTAGCCTTATGTCCTTACTTTGATATTGATAAAGCATAGAGATAGTAGATATAAAATAGCCTAAAATACTTTAAAAATATTAGCATGGTATAAAACAATTCATATAAGATGGCTCTACACTAAATGTAAAAGCAATAAATGTAAAGCAAGAATAATAAGCATACTGCTAGAATTATTACTGATTCAAAGTACTCATTAAATAAAATTCTTATTAAAGTATAGTATACATGCTAGGTACCTCAAAAGCAAATTTAGCTCTTCCACTTCTATTATCCAATCTTGATTCTCTTCTCTTCCATTCCTCAAAGGAAGTAAATATTTGCTAAAAGGCTTTACCAGTCTAGACCAATAATTATTAGAGAAACTTGACATTTTAAATGAAAAGACATGAAGTATACCTACAACACAGCTGACCACTTGCACCAGTCAAATTTTTTTATAAGAAAAAAACAAAAACAAAATAAGTTTCTCCATAACAAGTAACATTCCCCAGCAGACAATGTGTTTAAGCCCTTAGTTTTTAGTTCATCCTCTAACTGAAGACATATAAATGGAACCTTCTTCACATAATAGAAAACAAGTCTAACATTCTGACAGGATATTCAAGTAGTCTCAGGGTGGCCTCGAACTCAACAGCAATCCTCCTACCTCTGTCTCCTGAGTGCTGGGATTGTACCACCATACCCAGCTTAATTTGACTTAAAAAAAAAATCTTTACTATGTGATGCCATTATGAAATCTATAAAAATACATTGCTACTTTTATCTTAATGTTACCTTGTCTTTTCCTAACAAACTACGAAGTATTTAGCATTTGAGATATTAATACTCAATACTAAAGCATGGTAGCCCATAAAAATTATTGAAAACAGCCAGGCATGGTGGTGCACGCCTTTAATCCCAGCACTCAGGAGGTGGAGGTAGGAAGATTGCTGTAAATTCAAGGTCACCCTGAGACTACACAGTAAATTCCAGGTCAGCCTGGGCTACAGTGAGACCCTACTGTGAAAAAAAAAAAACCCACAAACTGAGCTTATATTTACATTTCCTATAAAGTTATCTATTTAGAGACAAGGTATCATTATGTAGCCCTTGCTGCCCTTGAATTTGTGATCCCCTTGCATTACTCTTAGAATGCTGGGAATACAGGTATGTGCCATAATCATCAGCCTACACTGGCATTTGAAAAGTAATCGATATGAATTATTCAATTCTGGGTTGGTGAGATGACTGAACAGTTATTAAAGGCACTTGCTTACACAGCCTGCTGGCCCAGGTTTGATTCCCTCGTACCATCATATAAAGCCAGATACACAAAATGACACACACATCTGGAGGTTTTTTTTTCCCCCCAGTGGCCAGAAGCTCTGGCTTGCCCATCCTCCCTCTTTCTCTGCAACTCCACTCACAAATAAATACAAACATACATACGTGCAATTTTAAAAATTATTCAATTCTCAGCTAAGATCTACATGATTATATTATAATAAGCATGTAAGTGGACAATGGGTAATATGTTTGCTGTGTAAGCATGAGGACATAAGTTAAGAGCTCTAGTACCTACATAAAATGCTGGGTATGGTGGTAAGCCTTGTAATACCAAAACTGGGGAAACACAGAGAAAGGTGATTCCTTGGTCTTGCTAGCTAGCTTGTGGAGCTGTATTACTGAGCTTTAGGTTCAACAACAGACCCTACCTCGAAGAATAAAATGGAAAGTGATTGAGAAATTTGCAAGTGTTGATCTTTGGCCTATAACAATACTAATTACTATCATTATTAGAATATGACAGGCACTGAAAACAATAAAAAGAAAAATTGATATTAGGATTACAGTTGAGATGAGGAGTCAGATGTTAACAAATGAAGTAAGGGGCTAGAAAGGTGGCTCAGTAGTTAAACGTACTTGCTTGCAAAGTCTTAATGCTCAGGTTCAATTTCCCAATATCCACATAAAGCCAGATGCATAAAATGGAGCCTGCAACTATAGTTCATTCTGGCATGCCCATACTTCATAATTAAGTACAACAAAGTATCCTTAAATAAAATGATGAATGGCATATTCCAATTAGATGTTTTCAGAAAACTTTAAAATATGAATAATAGAACAGAGTTTATAATTATAAGGTATGATTAGGGAGATCATATGATTCTTCTAACAAAGCCCATTTTATATCTGCTATAAGTAATTTCTGCCACAATGTGAACTTGATGGCACAGGCCTTTTAATCCCAGTACTTGGGAAGCTGTAGTAGAAGTGCCCGGAGTTCGAGGCCCGTCTGAGTCTACAGAGTGGGTTACATACAGGTCAGCATGGGGTAGAGTAAGACCCAGCCTCACAAAACAACAAAAAAAAATTAAAGATAGTCTCAATTGAAACAGTATCATCTGAAATTGGTCTAAAAAACCAATTCAAGGTTGTCATCTAAATCCACAAGGCACTATTCACAGGCAATGCTATATTATTTAAATTATATATATATAAACACTAACCATATATATATATATGTGTGTGTGTGTGTGTGTGTGTGTATATATAATACTCAATAATACATATATATGTATATATGTGTGTGTGTATGTATATATATATATATATATATATACATACACACACACACACACACACATACATACATACATACATACATACATATGTATATATAAATGTTGACTGCTGAGGTGGTTTGAATGTAAATGTCCTCATAGCCTGAAGTATTTTTGGTTAAGATTGAGCTTCCTACTTAAGTCTATAGCAGGCAGAGCCCTGCTGGGGAGGTGTGTTACTAGGCTGGGCCTTGAGTCCAGACCTACTATGTATAGAGTTAGTTTTGAGTTCTGGCTGTTTGTGTTGTTGATGTTGGCTTCTCTCTCCCTGCTATAGATGTATGAAAAAGTGAGCCAGCTTCCTCAGCCATGATGATACTTCCCTCCCCTGGATTCTGTAAGCTTAAAAGAAACCCTTTCCTTCAGTAAGCTGCTTCTTGTCAGGTGTTTATCTAGCAACAAGATAACTGCAACACCCATGTTTTTTCCAAGCACACTCACCATTTACACTCCAGTACCTATAACACCACCAACAAAAGCTTCACTAACAAAATTTAAGTGAGAATTTAAAATTTGTATTTATTTATTTATTTATGTGAGAGAATGGACCACCAGGGCCTCTTGCCATTGCACATGAACTCAGACACATGTGCCACCTGTGTGTCTGGCTTTATGTGAGTTCTAGGGGAATGAACACTGGCTAGCAGGCTTTGTAAGCATGCACCTTTAACTGCTAAGCCATCTCTCCAGCCCAATTAAAAAAAAAATTTAATATTGTATATATGTACCTAGTTTCATTTATGCCCTCCTTCTAAGCCATCTCCCTGACCCCAATACCCTGCTTTTACCCTCCCACCACATGCTAACATTCCCTCTTTGACTTTCATATCACTTAAAATTTGCTACCTTCCCTACCACTTGCTCTTGAAGCCACATGCCTCCCCCCCACCCCGCCTTGCCATAGGCTTCTTTCCAGTTGCCAGGCTTTTACATACACTCTTTTCCAGAATGACACGCACATTTAAAGGTTTTAAACTAGTATCTGAATGAGAAAAAATGTGGCATTTGCTTACTTTTTTTTCTTTTAAATGAAAGAGAAAGCAAGCAAGTGTGCAGGGCCTCCAGTTACTGCAATCTAACTCCATACATGAGGGTCATCTTGTGCATATGTGCAACCTTGTAATCTTCTGTGTTTGACTTATGTGGGATCTGGACAGTTGACCATGAGCCCTTAGGCTTCACAAGAAAGCAGTTTTACAGGTAAACCATCTTTCCAACCTGGTATTTGTCTCTCTGTACCTAAGTTTCTGAATAAAATATTTTCTAGTTCCATCTATTTTCCAGGGAATTTCCCAATTTCATTTTTACTTATGGCTGAATAGAATTCCATTGTATTTATTATACCACATTCATTTCAACAAAAATTTCACCAAGCTGGGTACAGATCTATTAAATCAAAATCCTGGGTGATCTCAAGCATCTTTTCTTTTCCTTTCTTTTTTTTTTTTAAAGGTGGGTCTCACTCTAGTCCAAGCTGACCTGGAATTCACTATGTAGTCTCCATGTGGCTTTGAACTCATGGGGATCCACCTACCTCTGCCTCCCAAGTGCTGGGATTACAGGTGTGCACCACAACACTTGGCTAAAGCATTTTTCTTAAGTATCACAGATGTGTCATGAGTTGATATCAACTAGTTTAGCATTAAAAAAAGATCAAGGAATAGTAAATCAGAATCTGTTCTGGTAACATACAGCTGAAAAATTAATTTTAAGATGCAAGGACACACTTTTTGGAGGAGGGTATGATACTGGGGATTGTAGGCCTCAGGCATGAAGAGTCTACAACTAAATAAGATTCGTAGGCTCGTCTTGAACTTGTAAACCTCAAGCCTCAGCCTCCCAAATAGCTGGGAATTACAGTTATGCACCACTACTACACAGATTCTGTGTCTCAAGGAAATGTAGCAGAAGAGTAATAAAGGAGGATTACCTAAGATCATTCTCTGACACATGCACACAGGGCATGTGCATCTATACACATATACCTAAAAAAAAGCAGGTGTTTATATTTTCAAATATATTTTTAGCATGAATATATATTTAAAGCTCTTAAATACAAAGTCAGGTGGTCTAACTAAATGTAGTTTTTGAAGTATCTGAAAAACTTTTTTTTTTTTTTTAAAGTTTTTCAAGGTAGGCTGACCTGGAATTCACCATGTAGTCTCAGGGTTGCCTCGAACTCACGGCGATCCTCCTACCTCAACATGCCCAGCTTGAAAGACTATTCTTTACTGAAACATAAGCATTAATATTTACCATGCCCAAAGGAAGCTGTAATAACAAATTAAAGTTAAAATCTGCCATTTATCCCAATACAAATTGTTTCCATAAATACTGGTATGTTGCCAATATTTTAGTGTTTAATCTACTTAATCTACATAAAAAATAGTGCAACCAAATATGAAAATAACAAAACAATTATAAAAAATCTCATGAAATATTCATGGTTTCTAAAATAACTGTGGTATGTTAAAAAGCTATAGGAAAGACATTCCAGAAAAGTTTTACTTACTAAATACAGCCTAAATGTAATTAAGACAGTATTAAAAGTATATGTAGTCACAAGTACAAGAGGGAAATTACCATATTTAATTTATGATTACAATAGTAATTACCAAAGAGTTTACCAGGTTTTTTTTTTTTTTTTTTTTTGGTTTTTCAAGGTAAGGTCTCACTCTAGCCCAGGCTGATCTGGAATTCACTATGGAGTCTCAGGGTGGCCTCGAACTCACAGTAATCCTCCTACCTCTGCCTCCCGAGTGCTGGGATTAAAGGAATGTGCCACCACGCCCAGCTAGAGTTTACCAGTTTTTAAGGAGAAATAAAGTATGGTATAAGAATGCCAACATAAAATTGACTAAGTGATAACTTATATCCTGAAGACTTAAAAACTTATTTCCATGTATGTCAAAAAAAGTCAAGTAGATAGCTAACAAAACTATGACCAGATATAAGTGCTGTCACTCATCACATTACTTATGATATAAATTGTAAATAAAACACTATTTGATACTTCATAGCCTCATATACCAAGAAATGTTAGAAAATATCCTACAGGAAGATAAGAGGCAGCATGTCAAACTAAACCAAGAAAATCTGTTTTACTCAGTTATTTGGGCAAGCTCAACTCACCATTTGACTCCTTTCTTTAAACTGAACAGTGAGAAAAAGAGAAAACATATAAGACAGACTAATTTCAAAGCCTAAAGAAAAAAAAGGCATTAAGATCATTTAACAATTGTCTCCAAAGTAGTTTTCAAAATACACAGAGGATGTGGCCTTGGCGGTACAATGAAGCATAGCTGTCTTCCAAAATACATAAAGAATAACTGAAACAATTCTCAATATATTCCTGTTGACACAATGCTTGCCCACTAATATGAAGTAGTTGAGATTTGTAAGGAACTTTTGCTCTATATCTTTTAAGCCCTGATTCATTTATAGTAACAAGAAGCATTATAAGCTAGGAAATAAAAAATTGATACCAACATGATAAAAAACCTTGTGCCAAATCATAGTTTGTAATTTGTTTGTTTGCTTGTTTTTTGGTTTTTCGAGGTAGGGTCTCACTGTAGCCCAGGCTGACCTGGAATTCACTGTGGAGTCTCAGGGTGGCCTTGAATTCAGAGCAATCCTCCTACCTCTGCCTCCCAAGTGCTAGGATTAAAGGCGTGCACCACCACACCCGGCTCATGGTTTGTAATTTGTAAAAATAATTATAAGCAAAACAAAAACTCCATTCGTCTCTTAAATATTTCGTTTCATGGTTACTTAATTATCAAACTTACTCATCGATTATTTGGTATATAGCTGGTCATCTTTTTAAATTTTGTTATATGTTTCACATTTTCTTGCTACAAACTCCAGATGCATGTGCCATTTGCATCTGTCTTTAGGGGGTTGCTGGGGAATTGAACTCAGACCGGCAAGCTTTGTAAGCAAGCACCTTTAACCTCTGAGCCATCTCCCCAGTCCTATGCCTGTTCTTCAGAAAAGTAAGAGCACAGTAATTACAGAGCCTAACCTCAGTACTAATTTAGGAGAAAAAAAAAATCTAGTCCATATTTCAACATGTTTTTCTAATGTGAATTAGAAATAGTATCACTGTTTTTCCTCCCATTAGTTTTTTGAGACAATATCCCATTAGGTTGCCCAGGCTCCAATGGAAGGCCTAGATTCAAATGATCCTTCTGTCTAAACCGCCTATGGTTAAGAAAATAGATGGATGCAGCCATGCCTAGCTTTTTTCTTATACAAGCAGCATGGTTATTTTTGCAGGTAGGGTAAGGGGCTGAAGAAATGGCTTGGTGGTTAAAAGTGTTTGCTTGAAAAGACTGAAGCCAGGGTTCAATTCCTCAGTGCCCACGTAAAAGCAGATACACAGGGTGGTGCTTGTATCTGGAGGTCTTTTGAAGTGGCAGAAGGCCCTGGATTGCCAACCTGTTCCTTTTCCCTCTCTCTGCTTGAAAAGTAGTAATAAATAAAGTATTAAATGAAGAAGGGTAGTATGCACAAGCTATAATTTGCTTCTTTTTTAAAAAATATTTTATTTATTATTTATTTGAGAGAGAGAGAGAGGCAGAAAGAAAGAGAGAATGGGTACACCAGGGCCTTTAGCCACTATAAACGAACTCCAGATGCATGCACTCCCTTGTGCATCTGGCTTATGTGGGTCCTGGAGAATCGTACCGGGGTCCTTAGGCTTTGCAGGCAAATGTCTTAACCACTAAACAAACCATTTCACCAGCCCTATAATTTGCTTCTTTTTAAAAAAAAAAAAAATTTTTTTTTAAATTTATTTGAGAGCGACAGACACAGAGAGAAAGACAGATAGAGGGAGAGAGAGAATGGGCGTGCCAGGGCTTCCAGCCTCTGCAAACGAACTCCAGACACATGCGCCCCCTTGTGCATCTGGCTAACGTGGGACCTGGGGAACCGAGCCTCGAACCGGGGTCCTTAGGCTTCACAGGCAAGTGCTTAACCGCTAAGCCATCTCTCCAGCCCATAATTTGCTTCTTAATCAAACTAATTATAATATTGTTTCAAGTATAGAACACATTTTATTTATTTGCCTATTGTCAGGGCCTATTGCTAAAACTAGTAAAAATCAGATGCTTACATCAGTAATTTTTTTGTTTGTTTTTCAAGGTAGGGTCTTGCTGTAGCCCAGGATCACCTTGATTTTATTATGTAGTCTCAGGGTGGCCTTGATCTTACAGTGATGCTTCTACCTCTGCCTTCTAAGCGCTAGGATTAAAGGTATGCACCATCTCACTCACCCAGCCTTACACCACTTCTTTTATCCAGCTTTATATGAGTGGTTTGGGAAATGATCTTGGACCAACAGGTTTTATAAGCAAGTGCCTTTAAGTGCTGAGCCATCTCCCACGTCACCATAAAATAGTTTTTGTAACAACTTGGTAAGAAGGTATCTTAATGTTTAAGTATATTATGTAATCATATTCAAATAATTTTGTAAAATAATCAGAAACTTATTTTAGAAATGATTAAAAAAAGAGCTGGGGAGATGGTTCAGAGGTAAAGGCACTTGCCTGCAAAACATAACAACCCAGGTTAGATTTCCCAGTACTCATGTAAACCTGGAAGCACAAAGTGACACATACATCTGGAATTCGTTTACAGTGCTGTACTATGCCTTGTTGTGCCTATTCTCTCTCTCCTTCCCTCAGCTTACAAATAAATAAATGTTAAAAAAAAAAAAAAGAAAATGCTGAAAAACACTCTTATAATAATAATAATAAAAAAATCCTAGGCCAGGTGTGGTGGCGCATGCCTTTACTTAGTACTTGGGAGGCAGAGGTAAGAGAACTGCCAAGAGTTCGAGGCCACACTGAGATTCCATAGTGAATTCCAGGTCAGCCTGAGAAACCCTACCTTGAAAAACCAAAAACCAAAAACAACAACAAAAAATCAAAACAAAACAAAACAAAAGCCCTATATGTTCATTATTAATTATATTTACATTTAATGACCCTAATTTTAAAAGAGTTTGTAACTGCCGGGCATGGTGGCACACACCTTTAATCCCAGCACTCGGGAGGCAGAGGTAGGAGGATCGCCATGAGTTCTAGGCCACCCTGAGACTCCATAGTGAATTCCAGGTCAAACTGGGCTAGAGTGAGACCCTACCTCAAAAAACCAAAAAAAAAAAAAAAAAAAAAAAAAAAAAAGTTTGTAATTAAATTTGATATGATCAATATTTTACTTTCTTGATTTTATTTATTTATTTATTTATTTATTTATTTTGAGGTAGGGTCTCACTCTAGCCCAGGCTTACATGGAACTCACTCTATAGTCCCAGGCTGCTCTTGAATTCACAGAGATCCTCTTACCTCTGCCTGTACAGTGTTGGTATTAAAAGTGTAGGCCTAAATCTAATCATTTAAATTTTATTTCATCATTTCCTTCTAATTCTAGCTAGAATTGTAAGTGTAACAGTACAAATAACTATTGTAAAACATGCAAAGATCATGTCAGGAAAAATACCAAGAAAGTCACTACAAGTAAGCCCTTTAGTAAATAGGTAAACAAAAGAATTGGGTACAATTTCCTAAGCCCCAAAGAAAATTCCCTTCAGAAGTGTATTTTTTACATGTGAGTATGAATTGAAGATAAAAAATACTAGTAGTTTCTATTTTTCAGTAAGGGCCTAGAAAATTCTAGTTCCTTTTATAATACTTTCACTAATAAACCCAACAGACATATTCTCAAATTTAACAACCAAAAAATTCTAAGACAACTATTAAATAAGTGGTTAGTACTCAAGGAAAAAAAAATAAGAACTGTAAATAATGCAAGAAATTAATGAGAAATTTCAAAAGGGCTCATTCTCTCTTTCTATCTGCCTTTTTTTCTCTCTGTTACTCTCAAATAAAATAAAAAAAAATGGGCTGGAGAAATGGCTTAGCAGTTTCAGACAACGGAACACTCAGAAGCCATAGATCATTGTTAGAAAATTTTCAGTGCCAGGGATGGGATACCTTCCAGTGAGTTGTTAGCCAAGGAGGTCACTGATACCCCCAAAATGTTATAGGCCATTGCCTAGACCCTTGGTTTCCCACCAGGAATAGATGGTAAGATCCTATTGCTAACAACTCCACATTCTTGGGCTGCAAGGTCAATGAGAAATCCTGCTGGAGCTGAACTGAAAAAAACCTCCTCTTTGTAGACCAGCTGACAGAAAGCTGGAAGAAGACATTCTGCATGCAGTTCAATGGGAGAGAGAGAAATCACCAGTAGACACTGCAAGCCTTTTATGTGGCCAGCCAGGCCAAATGAGCCAATACCTACAATAGTGACATGTCTGTTATCGGGAAACCAAATGCTCTCTAATTGGAATGGATGCCCATTCCATGGGAGGAAATACATCCTTGATACTGAAATCCTACAATGGAGTAGTCATGATCCCTAGGGGTGTAATGTCTGCTGGTGGCTAGCTAAATGTATGTACTATGCTCACCAAACTGCCCAGTAAACACTTCTCTTAATGTTCATACCCATACATTAATGCTACTCTCACTTTGGTTAAGTGAAGAGGTGACAGAAAGAATTTAAGAGCCAAAGGAAGGGTAGGGCTCCTTACAACATGCTCCTCCAGACACAAAATGGCCTGGATATCCATGACCTCACAATGCCTGACACTACCTATACAAGACCATCATAATAGGAGGAAAAGATCATGACATCAAAATAAGAGAGAGACTGATTGAGAGGCGGAGGGGATATGATGGAGAGTGGAATTTCAAAGGGGAAAGTCGGGGGAGGGAGGGAATTACCATGGATTATTGTTTATAATCATGGAATCTGTCAATAAGTTAATTAAATATAAAAGAAACCCAAATAAGACAAAATCTTCTGAACTGATGCCATTTGGTAGGAAATTCAGGGATAAAGGTATATTTTAAGTATCCTGTATGTTTTAAGTATCCAGCAAAAGTTTGAATGTGAAACATTCTATACAATGGTGTTATATTTAAAAATAAATAAATATAAGGAGAAAAATTTAAAAAGGAGAACTTAAAGATTACAATAATTGGACATATCAAACACTTTTAAAATGCTCATTGTTGGGCTGGAGAGATGGCTTAGCAGTTAAACACTTGCCTGTGAAGCCTAAGGACCCCGGTTCGAGGCTCGGTTTCCCAGGTCCCATGTTAGCCAGATGCACAAGGGGGCGCACGCGTCTGGAGTTCGTTTGCAGAGGCTGGAAGCCCTGGCGTGCCCATTCTCTCTCTCTCCCTCTATCTGTCTTTCTCTCTATGTCTGTCACTCTCAAGTAAATAAATAAAAAATGCTCACTGTAAAAAATCTATTTATAAGACTTGTGCAACTGTGGGCTTTAAACAGTTAATTATTAACACACTAACTAAATGAAATTATATGAAGTTAGTTACTTCACATATAGAGCTGAGAAAAGATAATGGGTATACTTAAGGATAAAAAAGCTCAATTGTATGTTTAGAGCTGTTATGATGGAATAATGAGCACATCCTAGTCTCCTTCTGTATTTCTCTGAAATTTTCAAAAGTAAAGACTGGTAATGAGATATGACAGAAGTCAACAGAGCAAAGACGTATATATCAAGATTTCTAATTTAGCAGTATATATATTTTAAACCATAGTTAAAGTAGAACTGGAACAGCCATTTCAGAAAACATTAGTAACCAATTTATTTTATTTTATTCTTTTTTGGTTTTTTGATTTTTTGAGGTAGGGTCTCACTCTAGCCCAGGATGACCTGGAATTCACTATGGAGTCTCAGGGTGACCTCGAACTCATGGCGATCCTCCTACCTCTGCCTCCCGAGTGCTGGGATTAAAGGCATGTGCCACCACGCCTGGCTTAGTAACCAATTTATTACCTTGAAAGATAATAAGAAAATCACTAGTTTAACAACCATAAGAAATTTAGGGACTAGAGATATGGTTCAGCAGTTAAAGGCAAAGCCTGACAGCCCAAATTCAAATCCCTATTATCCATGTAGAGCCAAATGCAAAGTGGCACATATGTCTGGAGTTCGTTTGCAGCAGCAAGAGGTCCTGATGCACCCATATTCACTCTCTGACTGTCTCTCAAATAAATACATAAACAAACAAATAAATAACATTTTGTTATTTCAAGTCAGGATCTCACTCTAGCCCACACTGATCTGGAACTCACTCTGTAGCCTATGTTGGCCTTGAACCCACTGAGGCCCTCCTACCTCTGCTGGTATTAAAGGTGAGTACAACCACACCTAGCAAGAAATGTTTAAAAAAAATTCAAAATAATTAGAAAATGTAAACCAAATTGTAAAAGATTGCAAATACAGACCCTCAACCTGATAATGTAAAACCAATTTTGCAACTTGCAATTTACTTACATTTTCCATATAGTTTGGTTTAAAGCTCTCTTGCTGTCGTCTCAATTCCTCCTGTTCTCTGTGTCGGATCATTTCTTCCTCACGACGCCGATGTTCCTCTTCATGTCTGAAAAAATTTTAAAGAAAAATTTCAGCCCTCTGACATATAATTCATTGAATATGTTATCTCATGTTTAAAAAAAATGAAACATGAGCTGGGGAGATGGCATAGTGATTAAGGTGCTTGCCAGCAAAGCCAAATGACCCAGGTTCAATTCCCTAATACCCACACAAAACTGGATGCAGAGGATGGTGCAGGCACCTGAAGTTCATTTGCAGTGATTGGAGGCCCTGGCATGCCCATTCCCCCCCCCCCCCATCTGCCTCTTTCTCTCAACTATTCTTTAAAAACTAACATATACATTACATTATACCAAATCAGTGACTAAAGATTGATGGAGTCCCCTATATTTATTATTTCCTTTGTTCCAAGCCTCTAAATAAACAAGCAATTTTAAGGCTGGAGATGGGTTTGAAGAATGGCTTAGTGGTTAAGGCACTTGCCTGCAAAGCCATCTAAAAGACTCTACATGACCCATGTAAGCCAGATGTACAAGGGGGTGCATGCATCTGGAGTTTATTTGTAGTGGCTAGAGGCCCTGGTGTGCCTATTCTTTCTCTCTCTCCCTTTCTCTCTCAAGTAAATAAATAAATATGTGTGTGTATGTATGTGTATGCGTGTGTGTGCGTACACACACACACACACGTACTGAAAAAAAAAGGCTGGAGATTAGTGGTTAAGGCACTTGCCTGTGAAGCCTCAGGACCCAGGGTTTGATTCCCCAGTATCCACATGAACCAGATGTACAAGGTGTCACTTCTGGGGTTCGTTACCAGTGGCTACAAGGACTAGCATGCCGATTCTCTATCTACCTCTTTCTCTCTCTCAAAATTAAAAAAAAAAAAAACAATTTTTTTTAAAGAACTTAACAAGGATCAATCAAAAAACAAAGTCAGAGCCAGGTGTGGTGGTGGAGGCCTTTAATTCCAGCACTTGGGAAGGAGGATCACTATGAGTTTGAGGCCAACCTGGGACTAAAGAGTGCGTTTCTGGTCAGCCTGGAGTATAGTGAGACCCTACCTCAAAAAATCAAAGAGAAATTTAAAAAGGTTATGGCCAGGTATGTTGGTTCATCATAGAACTCAGGAGTTGAAGCAGGAGGATTCCAACCTTTAGAACAGCCAGGGCTCCATAGCAAGATTCTCTCAATAAGGAAGAGGAAGGAGGAAGAAAAAGAGGAAGAGAGAAAAAGAGAGAAGAAAGGGAAGGAGGGTGGGTCAATAAGATATGCCCAACATGGTGACCTTGCACTCAGGAGGCTGAGGTAGGACAGCCATGAGTTCAAAGCCAGCCTGTGACTACAGTGTATTCTTGGCCAACCTGGACTAAAATGAGACCCTGCCTTGAAAGCAGCAAAAAAATAAAACACAACACGGGCTGGAAAGAAGGCTTAGTGGTTAAGGCGCTTCCCTAAAAAGCCAAAGGACCTAGGATTCAATTCCCCAAGACCCATATAAGGCAGATGCATAGGGTGGCACATGTATCTGGAGTTCATTTGAAGTGGCTAGAGGTCCTGGTGTGTGCCCATTCTCTCTCTCTCAAACAAAAATAAAGAAAAATAAAGACAGACAAAAAACTGTATTTAAACACACAGTTTGGCTTCATAACTTCTAGTCTTCAGAACTGCAGATAAGAATATTGTGGTGGCAGGGCTGAGGAAATGGTTCAGTGGTTAAGGCATTTGTCTGAGAAGCTTAAGGACCCTGGTTCAATTCCCCAGGACCCACGTAAGCCAGATACACAAGGGGGTGCATGTGTATGGACTTCATTTGCAGTGGCTAGAGCCACTGGCATGCCCATTCTCTCTATCTGCCTCCCCCACCTCAAATAAATAAATAAAATACATATTTAAAAACAACAACAACGAAAAGAATATTGTGGCAGTTGGAGAGATGGCTCAGCTGGTAAGAGAGTTTGCTATGCAAGCATGAGGGCCTAGAAGTGCCTGACTCACCCTGAGTTTGATTTTCCAGCATCTATACACCCAGCTGGGTGTGACCACGCATGCCAGTAACCCCAATCCTATGGAAAAGGAGATAGGTGACTGCTAGAACTCACTGTTCAACCACTCTCCAAGTTCAGTGAGAGACTCATTTCTAAAGGAACACTGGGCAGTGTTAAGAGAAAGATATCCAATAGTGGTCTCCTCTGGCTCCCATGGGCATGGGGTATGCACATGTGCACCCACATGTGCCAAATCAGATGCCCCCAGAAATACTGTGGATTTTTGTTAAAGGCCAAATTCTAACATGTAATTTTAAATGTACAAACCCATTTCTAGTAAACTAAATGGAAATATCTACACAAGCATGTAAAATATAAGTTTAAACAGATATGTACTGTGCCACTACACATGTATCTCTAGCAACAGGCTAGATGTAAAATTAGAATCAACAGAGGACACTGAAGTTTGCTTGATGACAAGGAATACTAAGTGCTATGGATGTAGATTTGCATCTGTAAAAAGAAAATATTTCTATGGTATAACATCAAAAAGAGTCAAGAAAAAGAATAGTATTCCTGGCCTAAGGATATAGATCACGTTGAAAATACTTGTCTAGCATGTAAAGCCTGTGTTTGATTCCGAACACCACCACCCCCCAAAATTGCTCTATTATTAAAAGTACTCCTAGTTTTCAATAGTTGGCTGCACAAGCATAGAAGCAGATGTAAAAAAGCTTATGTAGCTGGGCATGGTGGCACACACCTTTAATCCCAGCACTCGAGAGGAAGAGGTAGGAGGATCGCCATGAGATCAAGGCCACCCTGAGATTACATAGTCAGCCTAGGCCAGAGTGAGACCTTACCTCGAAAAACCAAAAAAAAAAAAAAGTCTATGTAGCACACTGGAAATAATTTGAGAAACACTGGCTTTATGATGGCCACACATGACTTCACAATCAAAATTTAAGATAGCATAGAGAAACATTCTGTTGTCCACATTTGCTTGCAATTTTTTATTCTACCAAATGCTTTAATAATTATCATTATGATCATATAAATATCTCTTCAGGTCAAACAATACTTCCTAGGTCATATTCACAAGTGGAATTAACAAGTTAAAAAGGTTTGACACACAGCCCGGCGTGGTGGTGCACGCCTTAAATCTCAGCACTTGGGAGGCAGAGGTGGGAGGATAACCATGAGTTCGAGGTCACCCTGAGACTACAATGTGAATTCCAGGTCAGCCTGAGCTAGAGTGGGACCCTACCTCGGAAAAAAAAAGGTTTGACACTATTTAACATCTTTCATGTGTTTGATTCAACACTGATAAACTTTTAATTCGTAATTTATTTTAATTTCAATTACTCAATTTTCAAGTCTTAAATATTTTCTTAGGACTTAGAAAAATGGAGAGGAAGCATTAAAAATGGCTGGGCGTGGGGACATACCTTCAATCCCAGCACTCGGGAGGCAGAGGTAGAAGGATCATTGTTGAGTTCGAGGCCACCCTGAGACTACATAATGAATTCCAGGTCAGCCTGAGCTAGAGAGATGGCGTAACAGTTAAGGAACTTGCTTGTAAAGCCAAAGAACCAAGGTTCAATTCCCCAGGACATGTGTCTGGGGTTCATTTACAGTGGCTGGAGGGCCTAGTACATCCACTCCCTATCTCTCTCTCACTATCTCTGCCTCTTTCTGTCAAATAAATAAATAAATACATATGTGTATTTTTAAAAAGGCATAGTGAGTGGCACATGCCTTTAATCCTAGCACTTGGGAAGCAGAGGTAGAAGGATCACTGTGAGTTCAAGCCACCCTGGGCTAAAGCAAGACCTTACCTCAAAACTAAAAAAAAAAGGAATGACTTAAGCCCAGCACAGGAGGCAGAAGTAGGAGGATTGTCATGAGTTCAAGGCTACCCTGACACTACATAGAGTAAATTCCAAGTCAGTCTGGGCTAGAGTGAAACCTCACCTTGAAAACCAACCACCCCCTCCCCGCGCCCCATACACACCCAAAAATCCTATTGTGCAAGCTTTTGCCTACTAACTTCACATCCAGCAATATAAATATATCTTGTCTGTTGGTCATGGTGGTGTGCACATGTACTTTCCCAGCAACAAGGAGACAAAGTAGGAAGGTAAGAATACATGGGCTATGTAGCAAAACCCTGCCTCAAATACAGTAAACCTTGTCTGTAATAATTTTACCAATGACTTTTTGACCCCTGTTATCCTGAATTTATTAAGTAAAATTCTATGGTAAGGAATTGTTCTTTCTTCATCACTTATTTGTTCAAACACTTTTAGCAGTATGAACTTATTATTTCATTCTATAGTTTGAAAACTGGTAATTTAAATCAGATGCCCCCCCCCCCATAAATGTACGTGTCTTGAATCCTTGGTCTCCAGCTGATGGCAACTTGTGAGGTGAGACCTTGCAGGAGAAGCTGTGCTTTTAGGAGCAGACCTTGAGTTTTACGAGCTTGGTTCACTTTCCTGCAGCTATTTTTGACATGCTGTAGCAGAGGTGAAGTCCAGCCTCTATTCATTCCATGCTTCCCCCTGCCATCAGGAAGCTTCCCCTCAAGACTATAAGCCAAGATAAATTCTTTCCCCCCAACAGCTGCTTTTGGTCTGGTGTTTTGTCCTAGCAATAAGAAGGCAACTAGAACAAAAATCTGACATTATAGCCCCTTTTCTTCTTTAAATCTTTGGCCATTTGGAGCTCTAGCATATTGGCTCCTGGGTTCTTCTAATATAACATTTTTAAAGACATTACTCTCTAATATAAGAGAGTGTAGGTCTAACCCAAGACAAAATTTTCTGCAAAAAGCCTGGCACCCTTTTATTAGAGAATGGTGCTTACAAAGATGTAAACATTAGGTAAGCTCAATTGTTACAGAGACATCACTACTTCTTGGGTCTCTTGGTGAACGAAACTATGAAATATATGTACATATATTAAGTCACACATAAACATATACTTCTGTACCTTTCTGTTAATATTAGAAACTACTGAGTTCATAATAATAACTGATTCTAATCTAGCACAAAATAATTCATTTTAACTATAGTCTTTCTCCAACAACGAGAAAACTGAATCTGATAATAATTATCTACATTTATTTTCACTTAATAAACTATATACAGGGCTGGAGAGATAATTCAGCAATTAGGAACACTTCCAGTGCAAATATGAGGAGGCTGAGAAATCTCTTGGGTTTGATCCCCAGGATCCACATAAATACCTGGGTGTGGCATACTCATCTATGAACCCAATCCACTGAGGAACAGAGACCAGAAAATCAGTAGAGTCCTAGGAATAAAAGCAAGCTCTGGGATCAATAGCAGCTCAAATAAGAACAGGAAGAAGAGCTATGGAGCAGGACACTTAATGTTCTTTGTAGGCAAGCACACACCCCAACACACCAAACACACAAGCAACAAAACAAAACAAAACAAAACAAAACCTAAACAATATGTTAGATAATAGGTAGGTAGGTAGGTAGGTAGATAAGACAGACAGACAGACAGACAAATGCTAGGTGTGGGAGTGGATACCTATAATCCTAGTCCTTGTGAAGCTAAGGCAAGTTCAAGATCAGCCTTACTATAAAAGAAAATACATGAAAAAAATTAAGGCTGACAAGGCAGTGTACTCCTTTAGATCCAGCACTTGAAAAGCTGAAATAGGAGGATAATTGTGAGTTCCAACCCAGCACTGTGAGATCCAGGTCAGTTTGGGCTAGAGCAAGACTCCTGCCTGGGGGCGGGGGGTAGTAGAAAGAAAGAGGGAGAGAAAAGTATATATACAAATTAGCTTGGGAACCACTAACCTATACCCTTAACTAGACTACAGACTGCATGTATGGCTTTCTTATGTATCTATGATGCTCTTAGGATCACCAGTTAAAACACTTTACCAATATTACCTAAGTTCCTAGTCAGACATGATGGCACACACTTGCAGCTCTGCCACTCAGAAGGTGGAGGCAGGAGAACAGGAGTTCAAGGTTAGCCTAAGCTACAAATAAATTAAAGATCAACCTGGGATACATGAGACCCTGTCACCAAAAATAAATAAATAAATACATAATTTTGGATTCCTTAGATTTCTTCCCTATCACTTTCCAATATGAATATGTTATGTTTGGATTTAATTATTTGCCCTGGCTTTGTTCCCTTTTTAATGAGCAAGAGGGTATCTAAAGGATACCACACCAGAGTAAAAAGCCTAGCTGTCTAGTCAAAATAAAAAGAGAAAATTGGATTTAGATAAGGTTTCAGATAATGTCATAAGAAATGTTTCCTATTCTTTTAAAAAAGTATGTGGGAGCGGGCGTGGCGCACGCCTTTAATCCCAGTACTTGGAAGGCAGAGGTAGGAGGATCGCCATGAGTTCAAGGCCACCCTGAGACTACAGAGTTAATTCCAGGTCAGCCTAGACCAAAGTGAGACCTTACCTTGAAAAAAAAACAAAAACAAAAACCAACCAAACAAAAAGTATGTGGAAAAATTACCAGTTCAAGTTTAGTGTAAGGTACAAAGTTGAGAACCTATCTCAAATAAGAAACAAACAAACAAATCATTAGAAATGCATGGAAAATGTTAGAAATGCTAATTCCAGAACTACTGAACCAGTCTAGTGGTTTATCTAGAACCCTCTGGATGATTGTGACGTATCCACACATACATATATATATCATATGTTTGTGCATACACAAGTGCATGAGAGTCTCTTACCACTGCAAATGAAGGCCAGGTTCTATATGGCTTTATGTGAATGGTTGAGAAACTGAACCCAGGCTGACAGGCTTTGCACACAAACAACTTTAACCACTAAGCCATCTCTGCTTAATGTGTATGGCTGGGGAACTGAACCCAGGCTTTGTAAACAAGCATCATTAACTGCTGAGACATCTCGTCATCCTTGAAAACCACCCTTAATATTTCTTTTTTTTTCCTTAAGTATTTCTATTTATTTGTGCACATACCTGTGTGTGTGTGTTTGCATGCATGTTTGTCTATCTGAATGAGAGCCTCTTGACACTATAAATGAACTCCAGTCACATGTGCCATTTTGTGCATCTGGCTTCACGTGGGTAGTGGGGAATTGAAACTGGGCCGGTATGCTTTGCAAGCAAGCACTTTTAACCACTGAACCTTCTCAACACTCAAAACCACAATTTCTAAGTTTATTTCATTTTATCAAAGCTTTGTTGATAGTATTTCCTTATGGTCTTTGAAACTTTGAAGAGCACTGTTTATCCAATGTTATTTCACATTAAAATATTGCAGGTACAAGGAGAGCTGTGTTACCTTGAATCAGTCACTCGCAATCTCCTTGACCACCATGGGGGCTGAAGAGATGGCTTAGTGGTTAAAGTGCTTGCTTGCAAAGCTGAAGGACCTAGGTTCGCTTCCCCAGCACCCATGTAAAGCCAGATGCACAAGCTGGTACATGCAGCTGGAGTTTGTTTACAGTGGCTAGAGGCCCTAGCATGCCCATTCTCTATTTACTTCTCTCTCCTCCATAAAATAATAATAATAATAATAAAAAAACATAAGCCGGGCATGGTGGCACATGCCTTTAATCCCAGCACTTGGGAGGCAGAGGTAGGAGGATTGCTGTGAGTTCGAGGCCACCCTGAGACTACATAGTGAATTGCAGGTCAGCCTGAGCTAGAGTGAGACCCTACCTCAGAAAACCAAAATAATAATAGTACTTTTTAAGTGAACCACCATGGAGGTCTATTATGTACTATGATTTAAAATGCCATTACCCTGGGCTACAGATATTGTTCAGTTGGCAAAATTATTTCCTTTACATGAGGCTCTGGGTTCAGTCTCCAGCACTGCCTAGTGTAGTGGCACATGTTTGTTATAATCCTAGTACTTAAGAGTTAAAGGCGCTGGAAGAAAGCTGGAAGAAGCCATTCTGCATACAGTTCAATGGGAGACAGAGAAAATACCAGTGAAGATACTCTACAGTGGACAATGCAAGCCTTATATTTGGCCAGCCAGGCCAAATGAGCCAATGGGTGCAATAGTGGCACATCTGTTATGGTGGAAACCAACTGCATTCTAATTGGACCAGAGGGCCTGCTCCATGGGAAGGAATACATCCCTGATACTGAAAACTTAAAACAGGAGTAGTCATGAGCCCTAGGGGTGTAACATCTGCTGCTGCCTGGCTAAATGTATATGTTTATCAAACTGCCCAGTAGGCACTTCTCTTAATGTTCATACCCTTATATTAATGCTACTCTCTCTTTTGGTAGAGAATCTTCTCTTTTTAGATGGAAGTGACCTTGGGATGACTCAGAAGGCATCATGGTGCTGGAAAGAAGTGACTGGAGTGCTCAGCACTGCAGTGTCTCTGTCACACCTTCCAAGGCTCAGGGTCTATTGTGGAAGAGGTGGCGGAAAGAATTTTCTTTTTCTTTTCTTTTCTTTTTTTTTTTGAGGTAGGGTCTTGCTCTAGCCCAGGCTGACCTGAAATTCACTATGTAATCTCAGGGTGGCCTCGAACTCATGGCAATCCTCCTCCTACCTCTGCCTCCCAAGTGCTGGGATTAAAGGTATGCACCACCACACCCGGCTTGGTGGCAGAAAGAATGTAAGAGCCAAAGAAAGGGTAGTTTCCTTACAGCTTGCTCCTCCAGACACAAAATGGTCTGGATATCCATGACCTCACAGTGCCTGACACAACCTACCAGGACCCTCGTAATAGGAAGAAAAGCTCATGACATCATAATAAAAGAGACTGATTGAGATGGGAAGGGGATATGATGGAGAATGGAGTTTCAAAGGGGAAAGTGGGAGGAGGGAGGGTATTACCATGGGATATTTTTTATAATCATGTAAGTTAATAAAAAAATTTGGGAAAAAAAAAAAAGAGTTAAAGGGCAGCTGGTGGTACATGCCTTTAATCCCAGCACTTGGGAGGCAGAGGTAGGAGGATCGCTGAGAGTTCGAGGCCACCCTGAGACTCCATAGTGAACTCCAGGCTAGCCTGGACTAGCATGAAACCCTACCTCGAAAAACAAAACAAAACAAAACAAAATTTTGGTATGTCTCCATCAGTAAAAAGTTATTTATTTTTATTTTGACACATGCTCTCATGTAGCTTAGGCTGACCTCAAAACTTGATATATAGTCAAGGATAACCTTGAACTCCTGTTCCTCTGGCCTTTAACTTTTTTTTGTTTTGTTTTTCGAGGTAGGGTTTCATGCTAGTCCAGGCTAGCCTGGAGTTCACTATGGAGTCTCAGGGTGGCCTCGAACTCTCAGCGATCCTCCTACCTCTGCCTCCCAAGTGCTGGGATTAAAGGCATGCGCCACCACACCCAGCAAGGCATACCAAAATTTAAAAAACAAAGGCTGGGCAAAATAAAACTAAATAACTTTTTATTGATGGAGGCATACAAAAATTCATAAAACAAAGGCTGGGGAAGATGACTAAGTTGTTAAAGGAACTTGTTTGCAAAGTTGCCAGCCTGGTTTTAATTCCCTAGTACCCTCATGTGGTGCATGCATCTGGAGACTTTTACAGAAGTGAGAGGCCCTGGCACACCCATTCTCATTCATTTTTTCTCTCCCTTTCTCCTTCCACCTCTCTCTCTCTCTCTTTTCTCCTGTTTATAAGTATATAAATACAAAGTATTAAAAAAAAAACAGGGCTGGAGAAGCTTCCGTGGGTAAAGGCACTTGTTTGCAAAACTTGATAGCCCTAGTTCAATTCTGCAATACCCAAGTAAAGACAGAGGCACAAAGTGGAGCATGTGTCTGTCTGCAATGGCATGAAGCCCCAGTACACCCATATTCTCCTTCTCATCCTCTCTCATGTAAATAAACAAAATATTAAAAAAGAAGAAGAAAAAAAAGCAATTATTTGAGTGGAAAGATGGATCAGTGTGCTAAGGTACTTGTCTACAAAGCTTAAGGAACCAAGTTCGAATTCCCCAGTACCCACATAATGACAAATTACAAGGTGGTGCATGCATGAGGAGTTCATATGCAATGCCTGAAGGCTCTGGTGTGCTCATTCTCTTGCTACCTGCCTCTTTCTCTCTCTGTCTCAACTAAAACATTAGAATAAATAAATAAAACAGTTATCAGAAGCATAAAGACATAAGGCATTTGCCATAGTGTTATACACAAACACAAAAAATATAAATAAAAATTGAAAGAAAAATAATAGCCAGATATGGCACAGCATACTTGTAATCCCAGCACTTGGGGAGGCTGAGATAGGAAGATCAACAGTTTGAGGCCAGACTGAACTCTAAAGCGTTCCCACCCAACTCAGACTACATAGTTAGCCCTTGTCTCAAAATGAAACACAACAAACAGTAATTCAAATATACCCATCTTTGCTAAAGTGGTCTGGTGAATCATATGTACTATATAACTTCAAAGGTTGAGTCAAAAGTGCCCTTAATTAGCTAATAAACTATAATAATCAAGACTTATGCTCTATTATAATCTTCTATGTGTGGGCAAAGAGAAACAATTTATTTTTGTTTCTGTATTTTACTTTCACAACTTGTTGGTAATAAGCGACAGAAAATTTTCCAATAAAAACATAAAATAGCTGGGCTTGGTGGCGCATGCCTTTGATTGTAGCACTTGGGAGGCAGAGGTCGGAGGATTGCCAGAGTTCAAGGCCAACCTGAGACTACATAGTGAATTCCAAGTCAGCCTGGGCTAGAATGAAACCCTACCTCAAAAATAAAATAGAAATGGAACCAGCCTAAATGTCCCTCAACTGATGAGTGGATAATGAAGATGTGGCACATTTATACAATGGAGTTCTACTCAGCAGTAAAGAAAAATGAAGTTATGAAATTTGCAGAAAAATGGATGGACCTGGAAGGGATTATACTAAGTGAGGTAACCCAGGCCCAGAAAGCCACGCGCCACATGTTCTCCCTCATATGTGGATACTAGCTACAGATGACTGGGCTTCTGTGTGAGAATGAAAATACTTAGTAGCAGAGGCCAGTAAGTTAAAAAGGAGACATAAAGGGAAGAGAAAGGAAGGGAGGAGGGTACTTAATAGGTTAATATTGTATATATGTAAGTACAATGATTGTGATGGGGAGGTAACATGATGGGAGAATGGAATTTCAAAGGGGAAAGTATGGGGGGTGGGGAGGGAGGGAATTACCATGGGATTTTTTTAATAATCATGGAAAATGCTAATAAAAACTTTAAAAATAAAAATTTTTAAAAAATAAAATAAAATTGCAAACCCCTCTCCTACTCACACACAATTTAAGAATGATGTTCTTTTACCTCAGTTGTATTTGCTTCCGCTTTTGCAACTCTTGGTTTCTGAGTTCTTCCAAGCGTCTGAGTTCTTCTTGACGTCTCATTAAATCTATAAAATGTCAACTATATGTTAGTGTTTTTACCTTCCCTTTCTGTGTTTTTATATCTGGGGAAGGCAGACAAACAAATGAGCCAGACCATTTACTTGAGTCTTTTTCTTTTTTCTCTTTTGTTTTTGGTAGTCAGGAATTATCATTAAAGAAATATACTTTTATTACTTAACTTATAGGTATAAAAGCATATAAAGAGAGTAAGGTAAATTAAGAAAATCCAGTAGTGGAAGGAGTATGTAACAGCAAAGTATATGGTGGACAGTTAATACTACCTATTCAAAGTTGCATCAACTATAGTAACAATAACAACACAAAAAATAACTATGAAACTAAACATGGTGACACATACCTATAATCTTGGCACTCAGAAGGCTGAGGCCAGAGAATAAGGAGTTCAAGGCCAGCCCAGGTTGGGCTACAAATGAGATACTGTCTCTAAAAACACAAACACATACATACATATATACATACATAAAAAGCTGTACAGAAAATACAGAAATTGTCTACTATTTTAATGATTAATATAGATGGGAGCAAGGTTCAGATTACAGTCCCAACTATTTCAGGCTGTAACAGAATAAATGCCTCAGCCTATAGAAATTTAGGGCTAACCCAGGCAATACCAAGACTCTTATCTCCTAAAATCAAAACTATTTTATCCTAATAAGGATTTACAAAATCAATTTAGATGAATCATCAAAATGTCACTCTCCACCCCCAATGTTTTGAGGAAGAATCTAACCACAAATTCACTAAATAGCTAAGAAAAATCTTAAAACTCCTAACTCTCCTGCCAAGAGCTGGGAGAACAGGCCTGCACTACCATACACAGCCCAAATTTTCACATTCACAGTTACCAGGCAGTAGACAACCATTTATCAGGCTAAGTGTGGTATTACATACCTGTAACCCCAGCACTTAGGAGGTGAGGGCAGGAGGACGAGGAATTCAAGGTCAACCTTGGTTACTTAAGGAGTTTATGGCTAGTCTGGGCTACATGAGTCTGTCTCAGAGCAGAGAGCAGAGCTAAGTAAATCAAAAGATACCAACATTTGGAGGAAGACAATTTTAGGAGTTAAGATGATCCTCAGCTATAAAGTGAGTTAAAGGACACATTGGGCTACTAGATACCCTTAATCAAAAGGAAAGAAGGGGAACCAGGGATGGTGGCACACACCTTTAATCCCAGCACACAAGAGCAGAGAGGAAGGAAAACTGCCATGAGTTCAAGGCAAGCCTGAGATTACACAGTGAATTCCAGGCCAGCCTGGGCTAAAGTGTTAATATCAAAAAAGAAAGAAAGAGAAAGTAAGGAAGGAAGGAAGGAAGAGGGAGGGAGGGAAGGAGGAAGGCAGGCTGGCTGGCTGGCTGGGGAGATGGCTTAGCAGTTAAGGCACTTGCCTACAAAGCCAAAGGACCCACATTCAATTCCCCAGGACCCACATAAGCCAGATGTAGAAGGTGGCGCATGCATTTGGATTTCAGGTATAGCAGCTGGAGGCCCTGGCCCACCCATTCTCTCCCCTGCTTTCCCTCTCAAATAAATAAAGATTACATATATATATATATATATATATATATACACACACACACATATATAAATTATATATATATGTAATTACACATATACAATTTATATAGATAGATAGATAGATATGAAGGAAGGAAGAAAAAAGATGGGCTGGAGAGATAGCTTAGCAGTTAAGGAGCTTGCCTGCAAAGCCTAAGGACCCAGGTTCAATTCTCCAGGTCTCTCATAAGCCAGATGTACATGGTGACACAAGCATCTGGAGTTTGTTTGCAGTGGCTGCAGGCTCTGGTACACCAATTAAACTCTCTCTTTTTCTCTCCTGCTCTCTGTCACTAATACATAAATAAATTAATTTAAAAAAGAAAAGAAAAACAGTTGAGATCAATGGCACTAATATGTATTCATAGCTACTTGGGAAGCTGAAATGGAGGCTAGCAAGCAGCTTGGGCTACAAGAAAGAGTTCAAAGCCAGATTGGACAACTTAATGAGAACCAGTTTCAAAACAAAAGTAAAAAGCCAGCCATGGTGCTCTGGCCTATAATCTCAGTACTTAGGGGGCTGAGTCAGGAAGACTGCTTTGATTTCAAAGGCCAGGCTGACCACACAGTGAGTTCAACACTAATTTGGGTCAGACAGCAAGTCCTCACTTAAAAAAAAAAGACAAAGAATGGGGAGGAGGGCTTTAGAATGCTATCTTCCAGACACTAAGTGGCCATGCCATTCATGACTTCATAGTAGGTGACACTACTTACATAAGAGATTATCAATAAAAAATTTAAAGAGGGTGGGGCCCAGGCATGGTGGCACATGCCTTTAATCCCAGCACTTGGGAGGCAGAGGTAGGAGGATTGCCATGAGTTCGAGGCCAACCTGAGACTACATAGTGAATTCCAGGTCATCCTGGGCTACAATGAGACCCTACCTCGAAAAACCGAAAAGAAAAAAAAAAAAAAAGAAAGAAAGAAAATTACTATCATATACAGTGGAAAAGGTAGTGAAAGAAGAACCAGGAAATA
Source organism: Jaculus jaculus (assembly GCF_020740685.1). Taxonomy (NCBI): domain Eukaryota; kingdom Metazoa; phylum Chordata; class Mammalia; order Rodentia; family Dipodidae; genus Jaculus; species Jaculus jaculus. The sequence goes on from NC_059104.1 coordinate 72,408,332, forward strand.
GAATTCTAAAGAGTAGGGCCAGGAATAAAGCTCAGTTGGTAGAATACCTATCTACCATGCATCAAGTCCTTAATTCGGTCCCCAGTACTGCATTAAAACTGAGCACACGGGTACAATCCTGTAATCTCAGCTCATAGAAGGTGGAAACAGGAGAATCTGAAGTTCAAATGTTCAAATCCTCAACTACATAGTAAGACAGACTACATACAATGAGATTCTGTGGTCTATAAGAGACTTTGCCTTAAAAAGGAGGGTTGTGGGCTGGAGAGATGGCTTAGCAGTTAAGCGCTTGCCTGTGACACCTAAGGACCCCGGTTCGAGGCTCAATTCCCCAGGACCCACGTTAGCCAGATGCACAAGGGGGCGCATGTGTCTGGAGTTCGTTTGCAGTGGCTGGAAGCCCTGGCGTGCCCATTCTTTCTCTCTCTGCCTCTTTCTCTCTGTCTGTTGCTCTCAAATAAAATAAATAAAATAAACAAAAAAAAATTTAAGAAAAAAAGGAGGGTTGTGCCAGGCACAGTGGTGCATGCCTTTAATCCCAGTACTCAGGAGGCAGAGGTAGGAGGATTGCCTTGAGTTCGAGGCCACCCTGAGACTCCACAGTGAATTCCATGTCATCCTAGAGACCCTACCTCGAAAAACCAAAAAAAAAAAAAAAAAAAAAAAAAAAAAAAAAAAAAAAAAAAGAGGGTTGAGGTGTTGAGGCCAGGTGTGGTGGTATACGCCTTTAATCCCAGAGGTAGAAGGATTGCTATGAGTTCAAGGCCCAGCCTGGGCTACAGTGAGACCCTACCTTGAAAAACAAACAAACAAAAAAAAGTGTGTGTGTGTGTGTGTGTGAAACTGGGGAAGGAGAAGTCTCTATGATTAAAGGTACTTGCTTGCAAAGCCTGTCAACCTGGATTCAATTCCCCAGAAGCACAAAGTGGCACATGCATCTGGACTGTGTGTACTGTGGCAAAAGGTCTTAAGTGTTCCCAATATTCACTCTCTCATTCTCTTTCTTCTTTCTCTCCTAACAAATAAGAAATATTAAAAAGAGAGAGAGAGAGAAATAGTTGAGTGTGCTGGCACAAACCTTTAATCTCAGTACTATGGAAACTAAGGTAGGAGATCAGCGTAACTTGAAGGCCAGCCTGGGTTACAGAGTGAGACCCTGTTTCAAATAACAACAAATCTAAAGACTACAAATGGATATTTTATTTTATTTTTTTTAAACATGAGCTTTTTTTTTTTAATACTTTTTGTTCATTTTTTATTTATTTATTTGAGAGCAACAGACACAGAGAGAAAGACAGATAGAGGGAGAGAGAGAGAAAATGGGCGCACCAGGGCTTCCAGCCACTGCAAACGAACTCCAGACGCGTGCGCCCCCTTGTGCATCTGGCTAACGTGGGACCTGGGGAACCGAGCCTCGAACCGGGGTCCATAGGCTTCACAGGCGAGCGCTTAATCGCTAAGCCATCTCTCCAGCCCTAAATGGATATTTTAAAAAAGCTCACAGGCTGGAGAGATGGCTTAGCGGTTAAGGTGCTTGCCTGTGAAGCCTAACTCATTTGAAGCTACAGGTCCCATTTAGCCAGACATACAGTGACACAAGCACATAATGTCACATATGCACAAGGGTGCACATGTGTCTGGAGTTCATTTGTAGCAGCTGAAGGTCCTGGTGAATCCATTCTCTCTCTCTCTCTCTCTCTCTCTCTCTCTCTCTGTGTCTTTCTCTTGGAAGGAAGGAAGGATGAGAGGGAGGGAGGAAGGAAGGAAGGGAAGGGAAGGAAGGAAGGGAAGAGAAGGAAAGGAAGGAAGGAGACAGAGAATGGGAGAGAAAAAGAAAGCTCACAAAAAGGAAAAGGGGATCTAGAGGGATGACTTGGCAGCTAAGGCACTTGACTGAGAAGCCTAAGAACTCAGGTTCAATTCCCCAGTATTCAAGTAAGCCAGATGCACATGGTCATGCATATATCTGGAATGAGTTTGCAGTGGTTGGAGGTCCATTCTATCTGCCTATCCTCTCCCTGTCAAATAAATAAATAATTTATTATTAATTTATTATTATTTTATTATTTTTTATTAAGGAAAAGGGAACTTCCGAGGTATATTTAAGCAGTTCATTTAACTGTTAGGTATGTGAATGGTAGATGAGAGTTAATTATTCCTAATAAGCCTATTCTTACAAATTCACTAAGCAAAACCTAATGTTTTGACCATTACTAAAAATTTACTTTTTCTGTATGCCCATATCCATTTGTACACCACAATCTATTTTTTCTAGCATGTAAATAACTTTTTTTTCTGAGACACTGTCCTAAGTATACCAGGCTGACCTTGAACTTGCTATGTAGACAAGGATGACCTTAAAATTCTGATCCTGGGGCTAGAGAGATGGCTTAGCGGTTAAGCACTTGCCTGTGAAGCCTAAGGACCCCGATTTGAGGCTCAATTCCCCAGGATCCATGTTAGCCAGATGCACAAGGGGGCGCACACATCTGGCGTCTAGAGTTCGTTTGCAGCAGCTGGAGGCCCTGGTGTGCCCATTCTCTCTCTCTCCCTCCCTCCCCCCTCTCTACCCCCCTCTCCTCTCTCTCTGCCTCTTTCTGTCTCTTGCAAACAAACAAACAAACAAACAAACAAACAAACAAACAACAAAATTCTGATCCTGGATGTTAGGATTGCACATGCATGAGTACTGAATTATAGGTATGTGCCACCAAGTCTGTTTCATACAGTGCTGCAGAACCAAATCCAGGGCTTTGGGAATGCTAAGCAAGCACCCCATTAACCTTAACCCTCAACCCCCAGCAAAGTAATACTTTTATGAGCTGGATGAACATCTTTAATCAGAATATCTGAACACAGAATTCCAAAATCTGAAGTACTTCTGGTCGCAAGCACTTCTGAATGGATTCTCAACCTCTTTTAAGTTTTTGTTTGCTTTCGAACTAGGGAAATGGCTCCAGTTCAAGGCATTTGCTGGCAAAACCTGCCAGACTTGGTTCAATTCCCCAGTAGTCACATAAAACCAGATGCACAAAGTGGTACCTGCATTTAGCCTTCATTTGCAGTGGCAAGACACCCTGGTGCACCCATTCTCTCTCTGTGTACTCATAAATTTAATTTTTTTTTTCCATTTTTTGTTTTTCAAGGTAGGGTGTCACTCTAGCCCAGGCTAACCTAGAATTCACTATGTAGTCTCAGGTTGGCCTCAAACTCATGGCGATCCTCCTACCTCTGCTTCCCAAATGCTGGGATTAAAGGTGTACGCCACCACACCTGATTAAATAAAAAAATTTTTTTACAGTTCTCATCTAGAATGGTGACTAAAGCTTGTAATGGTGGCTAGTGCTTATTATCACTCAGGAGGAACACAAATTCAAGGCCAGCCTGAGCTAAAATCCTGTCTCAACTTGCCTTGGGAGATAAAAGCAGAAGGACCAGAGGTTCAAAACCACCCCCCCCCCATTCTCTCAGATTGGCACATTATCAGTGGAAAATGAAAGTAACCCACAACTCTCAAGAGAAAAAAGGATATATCACACCTTTATGAAAGCCTGACTTTACCTTGCCTCATTAGCATTAACTGGTGCTCATGCCTAGCTGCTTCCATTTCTGCCTCCAGTTTCTCTTTGGCTTCTCTAATGTTTCTATCAACCTGTTCACGCTGCTGCTTCTCCATTTCATCAAGAGCCTTCCATCGAGATGCATACTCAAATTCAAATGTGCCAGGTTGAGCAAAGCGTGGTGGCTGTTCTCTTTCCCTAAATTAACATTAAAAATATAAAGAAGTGTATGCTTAAGAAGCAAACAACAGTTATAAATACTTATAATTCAAATATTTCACATTAAGAAATATGAACCAATGTATTCGAAGTTGTCTCAGAAACACTTATTAATAAAAAGTTACGTACCAAATTAACTGAGCCCAGGAAATGAGCCACCTACTTATTACAACCATAGTTATATATTGAACAGTTGTTTATCTTACAGATTTGTACACTTAATGAAGCCATCAAACATTTTGTTAATTCAAGTACTATACTATCATAGTTCCTACATCATGTATATTTTAATCCCAGCACCTGGGAGGCAGAGGTAGAAGGATCACCGTGAGTTCAAGGCCACCTGAGACTCCTTAGTGAATTACAGGTCAGCCTGGGCCTGAGTGAGACTCTACCTCGAAAAACAAAAACAAAAAAAGAGCACTGTGGAGACAGCTCAATTGACAAAGTGCTTGCCTTCAAGCATAAGAATCTGGTTTCAATCTCCAGTATCCACACAAAATGGTGGATATGAGAAGATCGCTGAGTTCAAGGCCACCCTGAGACTACATAGTGAATTCAAGGTCAGCTGGGCTAAAGTAAAACCATACCTCAAAAACCCAAAATAATTTTTCTTTAAAAAAGGACTGGACAAATGACTCAGTGATTAAAGGTACTTTCTTGCAAAGCCAACTTGGAGCTACATAAAGTGAATTCCAAATCAGCCTAAGCTACAATGAGTACAATGAGATCTTGCCTCAGGAAAACAAAAACAAAACACAGAAAATTAGTATTGCTTGTATACAAGGTCTCTTTTTAATAAAATTATATGACTAAAACAGAACATCTTATAGTCCAAAAATACTTCACAAAAATTATGATATAATAAATACTCTAAACAGTTTATCCGTATCAATCAAATCTTACTTATGGTATTGTTGTGTTTTCTGCATGAGCTTCTCTGGCAAGCCATCTTCATCATCAAACTGCTCCATGGGTTCCACAATAACTGGACGAGGTGTTCTACATACATATATAAAAGCATTAATAAGAATTAATTTAGTATTTAGAAATAATGCTTACCTCTAAAATTCTGTTATTTAATATTTTATTTATTTGAGAGAGAGAATAGGGACTCCTACCATGGCAAATGAACTCCAGATGCATGTACTGCTTTGTGTATCTGGCTTTACATGGGCAAACCTGGCTGTCGGGTTTTATAAGTACCTTTTACTGCTGAGCCATCTTCCCAGTCCTTTCTTCTAAAATTCTATAATTAAAAATACTGGGCTGGAGAGATGGCTTAGCAGTTAAGCGCTTGCCTGTGAAGCCTAAGGACCCTGGTTCAAGGCTCAATTCCCTAGGACCTACGTTAGCCAGATACACAAGGGGGCGCATGCATCTCAGTTTGTTTGCAGTGGCTGGAAACCCTGGCGTGCCCATTCTCTCTCACTCTCTCTCTCCTCCTTTCTGTCTGTCACTCTCAAATAATAAAAATAAACAAAAAATTTAAAAATATTTACTTGATAAAAAGTTTCAGTTGAGAAATATTTCTCATAAATATCATATATATTCATAAAGTCAATGAATACTTGCTGCACTCACAGGTGAATGTCAAAGCCTTTTAAGAAAAGATGATTATATAAATCATTATGAACCATTTTAACCATTCCAGGTAGCTCTCATAAAATATAATTTAAAAAGAGAACAAGGAGTAGGGCACATGCCTTTAACCCAGCCAGGAGGAGGCAGAGGTAGAAGGATCGCTGTGAGTTCAAGGCCAGCCTAGGACTACAGAGTGAGTTCTAGGTCAGCCTGGGCTAGAGACAGACTTTACCTTGTAAAAACGAGAGAGAGAAAGAGAGAGAGAGAGAGAGAGGGAGAGAGAGAGAGAGAGAGAGAGAGGGAGAGACAGGAGCCAAGAATGATGGCTGATTCCTATAATCTCAGCACTTAGGCTGCCCTAAATTCAAGGCCAGCTTGGACTACAGAGTTGAAACCTCATCTCAAAGAGCTCCAGGTCAGCCTGAGTTAAAGTGAGACCCTAACTTAAGGGGGGGAGAGGCGCGATGGTGCATGTCTTTAATCCCAGCACTGAGGAGGCAGAGGTAGGCGGATCATGGTGAGTTCAAGGCCACCCTGAGACTACATAGTGAATTCCAAGTCAGCCTGGACTAGAGTGAAACCCTACCTCAAAAAAGAGAAAGCAGGGCTGGAGAGATGGCTTAGCGGTTAAGCGCTTGCCTATGAAGTCTAAGGACCCCGGTTCGAGACTCAGTTCCCCAGGTCCCACGTTAGCCAGATGCACAAGGGGGCGCATGCGTCTGGAGTTCGTTTGCAGAGGCTGGAAGCCCTGGCGCGCCCATTCTCTCTCTCTCCCTCTATCTGTCTTTCTCTCTGTGTCTGTCGCTCTCAAATAAATTAATAAAATTTAAAAAAAAAAAAAAAAGAGAAAGCAAAAGCTAAGTGCCTATCACTGGACAAGCCATCTTTATCACACCCACCAGAACCCAAGAAACACAATAAAGGAAGTGGCAACTTAAATATTAGTGCTGCTCTCACCACTAGCCAAAGAACTTCCTCCATGGAAATGGAGGCAGACACTGAGGTGACTCAAAACTCATCACAACAGAAAATTAGAACCTACAGAAAGCTCAAATCCAAATGAGACTTCTAACAAGGCCTCTATCCAAGGTTAGGGAACATTATCCAAGAGAGGGCAGAAAGAGAGATTGCCTAGTGGTTAAGGTGCAAAGCCTAAAAACACGGATTCAATTACCCAGCACCCACAAAAGCCAGATGCACAAAGTGGCTCATTTGCAGTATGTTGTTTTTCTCTCTGTGGTGTGTTATTTTTTCTCTCTGTGGGTCTCTCTCTCTCCTCTCTTGCTGCTTACAAATAAAATAATTTAAAAATTAAGCAAAAAAGGAATGTAAGTCACAGAATCCATTATCCTCCCCACAGGAACAGACTGGTGCATTCATAACCCTTCAGTGACAAATACCCCCACTGAAGAGGGCCCTCAGTGGAAGAGGTGCAGGGTAAAAGAGACGAAATAACCTGATGCGAATACAATTGATTTGCAATATGTTCGTATCTTAAAAGTTCCCAGTAAAAATTATTTAAAGTTGGGCCTGGGGCACACTCCTTTAATCCCACAGCACTCACTCAGGAGGTACAGGTAGGAGGATTGCTGTGAATTCAAGGCCACCCTGAGACAACATAGTGCATTCTATGTCAGCATGAGCTAAAGTAAAGAAAGGAAGGAAGGAAGAAGGAAGGAGTGGAGAGATGGCTTAGTGGTTAAGTCATTTGCTTGTGCAGTGTAAAAACCCAGGTTCAATTACCCAGTAGCCACATAAACCAGATGCACAAGGTTATACATGAATCTAGAGTTAATTTGTAATGGCTTGAGGCCCTGGTATGCCCATGCTCACTCTCACTCTCTCTCTCTTCCTCTCTCTCTCAAATAAATGAATTTTTAAAAAAGAAAGAAAGAAAATCAATCAAGGATGCAATGTATAACTTAGTGGTAGAGTACTCACCTAATTGTGGAAGGCATTAAGTTCAATCCACAGAACAAGACCCAAACCTCACCAAAAAAATAAATAAATAAATAAATAAATTTTAAAAAATCACCTTGTGGTCTCCTGAAATCCTACCATTTGGAAAGGACCTCTAATACTTCTTCACAATTATTTTTCATACTTTCCTATAAAATACACACAACAAAATTCCTAGGCAAAAAGAATCTACTTGCAGAATACGCCACAGGTAGCACAACAACAGGACTAACTATACTTATAACAAATTCAACTTATAAGTCACTACTTGTACACTGGGAAAATTATCACTTTGCAAAGGTTCTATTTTGGAAAACAGGACAAATAATGAGTGCTGCTGTGCAAATAATAACTTATAATAACTTATAATAACTGTCCTCTCATTCCTTCCTTCAAAATGGTTTTAAATCATTTAAGGGCTGGAAAGATGGTTTAGTGGTTAAGTGCTTGCCTGTGAAGCCTAAGGACCCAGGTTTGAGGCTTGATTCCCCAGAACCCACATTAGCCAGATGCACAAGGGGGCATACGTGTCTGGAGTTCGTTTGCAGTGGCTGGAAGCCCTAACGTGTCCATTCTCTCTCTCCCTCTCAAATAAATAAATAAAAATGAACAACAAAAAAAAGTCACTTAAAAGCCACCATACTAGGAGGAACTGAAGAGATGGTTTAGTATGTAAAGCACTTGCCATATGGCATGAGGACCTGATTTGGGGTTCCCAGAGCCCATGTAAATGCTGGACATGGAGGTATTGGTCTATAAATAACCTTGCACTGGAGAGGTAGAGACAGAGGGAAGCACAGGGGCACAATGGCTAGCTAGAGCTATACTAGACAAATTGGTGAGCTCTGGGTTCAGTAACAAAACCTTACTCAATGAATAAAGAGCAACTGAGAAAGTTAACACCTACTACCAATCAAAACACACATGTACACACAGACACAAACACCTGATAAATATTTAAATAGGGCTGGAGAGATGGGTCAGTGGTTAAGGTGCTTGCCTGCAAAACCTAATGACCCAAATCCAATTCCCTAGTACCTATGTAAAGCCAGATGCACAAAGTGATTCATGCATCTGGAACTTACTTGCAGAAGCTAGAAGCCCTTTCTGTCTTCCTCCCTCCCTCTCTCCATCCCTCCCCCTTCTCTCGGCCCCACTTATAAATAAATAATTTTTTAAACTCCTCCCCCCAAATTTTAATATTTAACAATGCCTGCCTATGACTTTAAAAAACACTAATTAGGGGCTGGAGAGATGGATTAGTAGTTAAGGCACTTGCTTGGAAAACCTAAGGTCCCAGGTTTGATTCCTCAGGACTCATGTAAGCCAGCTACATAAGGTAGTGCATGTATCTGGAGTTTGTTTGCAGTGGCTGGAGGCCCTGGTGTGGTCTCTCTCAAAAAAATAAAATAAAATACTGAAAAAAATAACAGATGGGCTGGGGAGATGGCTCCACAGTTAAAGGAACTTGCTTGCCAGGCCTGTAAGGACAGCCTTGGTTCAATCACCAGTAACCACATAAGGCCAGATGCACTAAGTGACTCATATATCTGAAGTTCATTTGCAGTAGCAAGAGGTCCTAGCATATCCTCTCTCACTCTTCTCACTCAGTGAGATAGGAGACAGAATGGGTGCTCTAGGGCCTCCAGCCACTACAAATGAACTCCAGATGCATGCACCATCTGGCTTTATGTGTGAGTACTGAGAAATTTAACCTGGGTCATTAGGCTTTGCAGGCAAGCATGTCTCCAGTCACTTTTTTTAAAAATAATTTTTATTTATTTGCAAGCAGAGAGAAAGAAACAGAGAGGAGACAGGTACAGAATGGGCACAGTAGGGCCTCTAGCCACTGCAAGCGAATTCTAAACACATATGCCCCTTGTGCATCTGGCTTACGTGGGTCCTAAGAATTGAACTTGGGTCCTTTGGCTTCACAGGCAAACACTTAAACCACAAAGCCATCTCTCCAAACCTCCAGCCACTTTTTAAAGATATTATTATTATTTTGTTTTGGTTTTTCAAGGTAGGATCTCACTCTAGCCAAGGTTGATCTGGAATTTACTATGTAGTCTCAGGGTGGCCTCGAACTCACAGTGATCCTCCTACCTCTGCCTCCCAAGTACTGGGATTAAAGGCGTGCACTACCACATCTGACTTAAAGATTATTTTTATTTATTTATTTGCAAGCACAGAGAGAAAGAAGAGAGAGAATAGTGCTCCAGGGTAAATTTTTAAAAAATGATAATGTCTCAACCATCTCAAGTAAGGGAGGGAGGGAGGAAGACAAAGAGAGAGAAGTAAAACAGAGCAAAACAAGTCAGTCTTGGCCTTTATTGAACTTAAAAATTCTACTGGCAGAGAAAAGGCACAAATTAAAACACTAGGTAGTGGTGCATACCTTTAATCCCAGTACTCGAGAGGCAGAGGTAGGAAGATCACTTTGAGTTTGAGGCCAGCCTGAGACTACATAATAAATTCCAGGTCAACCTGAACTAGAGTGAGGACCCCCAACCCTGCCAAGAAAAAAAAAAAAAAGAGGCCCTGGCAGCATGCCCATTCTATCTGCCTCTCTCAAATAAACAAAATAAAAAATTGTTTTTTATTGCTTAAGACTCCACATACTTGGGCTGCAAGGCCACTGAGAAATCCCTGGAACTGAGCTGAAAACCTCCTCCATGGAGACCAACTGACAGAAAGCTGGAAGAAGCCACTCTGCATGCAGTTCAATGGGAGAAAGAGAAATTGCCAGTGAAGATACTCAACACTGCAAACCTTATATCTGGCCAGCCAGGCCAAATGAACCAACAGGTGCAATAGTGGCATATCTGTCATGGTGGAAACCAACTGCCCTCTAATTGGACTGGAGGCCCACTCCAAGGGAGGGAATACATCCCTGATACTGAAAACTTAAAACAGGGGCAGTTATGAATGAGCCCTAAGGATGTAAAGTCTGCTGCTCTGGCTAAATGTATATACCATGCTTATCAAACTGCCCAGTAAGCACTTCTTTTAATGTTCATACCCTTACATTAATGCTACTCTCACTTTTGGTAGAAATCCTTCTCTTTTCAGATGGCAGTGACTTTGGAATGACTCAGAAGGCATCATGGTGCTGGAAAGAAGTGACAGAAATACTCGGTACTGTAATATCTCTATCAGACCTTCCAAGGCTCAGGGTCTAATGCGGAAGAGGTGGTGGAAAGAATGTAAGAGCAAAAGGAAGGGTAGGACTCCTTACAACGTGCTCCCCCCAGATACAAAATAGCCTGGATATCCATGACCTTACAGTGCCTAATACTACCTACACAAGACCATTATAAGAGGAGGAAAAGATCATGACATCAAAATAAAAGAGACTGATTAAGATGGGGAGGGGCTATGATGGAAAATGAAGTTTCAAAGAGGAAAATAAGGGGAGGGAGGGTATTACCATGGGATATTTTGTATACACATAGAAGTTAATAAAAATTAAAAAAAAAATTAAAAAGGGATGGAGATATGGCTTAGCAGTTAAGACGCTTGCCTGCAGAGCCACAGAACCCAGGTTTGATTCCCCAGGACTCATGTAAGCCAGATTCATACCGTGGCACAAATGTGTGCAGTTCATTTGCAGTGGCTGAAGGCCCTGGCATGCCCAGTCTCTCTCTGTTTGCCTCTCTCTCAAATAAGTATGTACCATGTTCAAAAATAAACTGGGTAGACAGGTGTGGTGGTACATGCCTTCAATCCCAGCAATTTGGAGGCAGAGGTAGAAGCATCACTTTGCATTTGAGACAAGCCTGGAATAGAGTGAGAGATCAAGGTAAGCCTGGACTCTACCTATCCCCCCCCAAAAGTAATAGTAATAAAAAACTGGGGGGGGGGGTGTGGAAGGATGCATTAGCGGTTAAGGCATTTGCCTGCAAAGCCAAAGGACCCAGGTTCAATTCCCCAGGACCCACATAAGCCAGATGCACAAGGGGGCAAATGCGACTGGAGTTCTTTGCAGTGTCGGGAGGCCCTGGCGCACCCATTCTCTCTCTCTCCTTCTTTCTCTGTCAAATAAATAAGTAACTAAATAAATTTTTTTGTCTTATTTTTATGTATTTGAGAGCAACAGACAGAGAGAGAAAGGGGCAGATAGAGAGAGAGAGAGAGAGAATGGGTGCGCCAGGGCCTCCAGCCACTGCAAATGAACTCCAGACGTGTGTGCCCACTCGTGCATCTGGCTAATGTGGATCCTGGGGAACTGAGCCTCGAACCAGGGTCCTTAGGCTCACAGGCAAGCACTTAACCGCTAAGCCACCTCTCCAGCCCAAAAAATAAAATATTTACAAAAACTGGGAGAGGGGCTGGAGAGGCAGCTTAGCAGTTAAGGCATTTGCCTGCGAAGCCTAGAACATACGTTCAATTCCCCAGTGCCCATGCAAGCCAGATGTGCAAGGTGGTGCATGCGTCTGGAGGTCAGTTTCAATGGATGAAAGCCTTCATGTGCCCATTCTTTCTATCTGTCTCTTCCCCCATCTCTCTCCGAAATGAATATTTTTTTAAAAAGCCAGGCGTCCACACCTTTAATCCCAGTACTTACAAGGCAGAGGTAGGAGGACTGCTGTGAGTTCGAGGGCCACCTTGAGACAACATAGTGAATCCAGGTCAACCTGAGCTAGAGTGAGACCCTACCTCAATACACCAAATTTTAAAAAAACAAAACAAAAACCAAGGGGCTGGAGAAATGGCTCAGCAGTTAAGACCTGTGATCAATTCTCCAGTACCCATGTAAAGCAAGTGCACAGTGGCCCATTCTATCTCCCTTTCTCTCATCTTAATTAATTAATTCAATAAAATAGAAATAGGGCTGGAGAGATGGCTTAGTGGTAAAGGTGTTTGCCTACCAAGCCTAAGGACCCAGGTTTGATTCCCCAGTACCCACGTAAGCCAGATGCACAAGGTGATCCATGCATCTAGTTTGTTTACAGCAGCTGGAGACCCTGGCACATCCATCCTCTCTCTATTAAAAAAACAATAAAGGGCTGGAGAGATGGCTTAGCAGTTAAGCGTTTGCCTGTGAAGCCTAAGGACCCCGGTTCAAGGCTCGGTTCCCCAGGTCTCACGTTAGCCAGATGCACATGGGGGCGCACGTGTCTGGAGTTCGTTTGCAGAGGATGGAAGCCCTAGCGCTCCCATTCTCTCTCTCTCCCTCTATCTGTCTTTCTGTCTGTGTCTGCACTCTCAAATAAATAAATTTTAAAAAAAATTAAAAAAACAATAAAGCTGACATTTAAAAAATAAAAATTCTCAAAACCCTAAATTATTTGAATTATGCTAACCAATAAGCTGATACGACATACAGAAAGGAAAGAAAAAAATCTTTAATAGCTAAGGAGTTTTAGAATAAAATTGGTTTACACTACATCATACCAAAACTTACAATCAATGTGATTTAAGTCAGACTAATTTTAGACCAACAAACAGAAAATAATACGATTGCCCAGCACCCACGTAAGTCAGATGCACAAGGTGGCACATGTGTCTAGAGTTTGTTTGCAGTGCCTACAGGCATGCCTGTTCTCTCTCTCTCCCTCAAATAAATAAAAATTCTTTAAAAAAAAGGAATACACTATTAAGCAAACCACAGAAAAACAACAACAAAAATTTCATACAGCTCACAAAGAGGAATACTAGGTCAAAGCACATGAAAAGCAATTCATCCTCAGTCATTAAAGATACCATTGTTGCTGGGTGTGGTGGTGCATGCCTTTAATCCCAGCACTTGGGAGGCTGAGGTAGGAGTTCCAGGTGAGCCAGGGCTAGAGTGAGAACCTGTCTCAAAATACCAAAATCATCATATTAAGTAAAAACCTCATTGGGGACTGGGCATGGCACACAACTATGACCCCAGCACTTGGGAGGCAAAAGTAGGAGGATCATCCAGAGTTTGAGGCCACCCCAAGACTACATAATCAATCTAGGACAGCCTGTGGTACATACAGTATGACCTTATCTCAAAAAAACAAAATCAAAAAGATAAATGTAGGGTCTGGAGAGATGGCTTAGAGGGTAAGGTGTTTGCCTGTAAAATCAAAGAATTCTGGCTTGATTCTCCAGGACCCACGTAAGCCAGATGCACAAAGGGGTGCATGCATCTGGAATTTGATTGTAGTGGCTGGAGGCCCTGGCATGCCCATTCTCTCCCTCTCTCTCTCAAATAAATAAATAAATTTTGTAAAAACCTGCCGGGCATGGTGGCACACGCCTTAAATCCCAGTACTCACATTAGGGAGGAAAAAGTAGGAGGATCTCTGAGAATTCAAGGCCACCCTGAGATTACATATAGAATTCCATGTCAGCCTGGGCTAGAGTGAAACCCTACCTTGCAAAAGCAAAAAAAAAAAAAAAAAAAAAAAAGATAAATGTAGGAAGGGGGAGGGATTCAGTGGCAGTGAGAGGATAATATTTGATCAAATACATTATATAAAAGTATGAAATTTCAAAAAAAAATATGGCTGGAGAAGTATAGATACATGCACATAAAGCCTGCTGGCCTAAGATCAGATTCCCCAGGCACCCACATAAAGCTGGACAGGTGTTTGCAGCAGTGAGATTGTCCCTGCCCCTCACGCTCACACAAAAATAAATGGATAAAAATGAAAAAATCTGACCAAGCTGAAAGTTGATTCTCTTTGTGTCTGGATTTACATGGGTGATGGGGAATTGAACTCAAGTTGGGAGGCTTCCACAAGCACTTGCCTTTAATACTGAGCCATCTCCCCAGCCCCTACAACTTCATGTTTTTAAGCTAAAGATTCCTAAGATTCTTTCTTTTGATTTTTAAAACGTTTATTTAAGCTGGGGTGTGGTGGTGCATACCTTTAATCCTATCCCAGCACTCTGGAGGCAGAGGTAAGAGGATCACCATGAGTTTGAGGTAACTACATAGTGAATTCCAGGTCAGCCTGGGCTACAGTGAGACCCTACTTCAAAAAAACAAAAAACAGCAGGGCATGGTGTTGCATGCCTTTAATCCCAGCACTCAGGAGGCAAAGGTCGGAGGATCACCACGAGTTCAAGGCCACCCTGAGACTACAGAGTTAATTCCAGGTCAGCCTGGACCAGAGTGAGACCCTACCTCAGGGGGAAAAAAAAAACCAAACAGAGCTGGAGAGATGGCTTATCAGTTAAGCGCTTGCCTATGAAGCCTAAGGACCCCAGTTCAAGGCTTGATTCCCACCCACGTTAGCCAAATGCAAAAGAGGGCACAGGCATCTGGAGTTCCTCTGCAGTGGCTGGAGGTACTGGTGTGCCCATTCTCTCTCTATCTGCCTTACTCTGTCACTTTCAAATATATTAAAAAGAAATAGTATTTATTTATGGGGAGTCAGAGAGAGAGAGAATGGGTAGTGCCAGGACCTCTAGCCACTGCAAACAAATTTCAGATACATGTGCCCCCTTGTGCATCTGGCTTACATAGGTCCTGGGGAATCGAACTGGGGTCTTTAGGCTTCACAGGCCTTAATTGCTAAGCCATTTCCCTAGCCCCTGAAGATACTTTTATATGAATTATAACTTCTAGTGAGTGGTACACAAAGTTTATTTTTTAATTTATATTCATAAAGCATTCATTCAGTACCTATTGACCACCATATTCCAATATGGTATGATCTGCAAAGGAGAAAAAAAAAAATCCAGGGCTGGAGAGATGGCTTAGAGGTTAAGGCACCTGCCTATGAAGCCTTAAGGACCCATGTTCAATTCTCTAGTACCCATGTAACCCAAATACACATGCTGGCACATACATCTGGAGTTTGTTTGCAGTGGCTAGAGGGCTTGGTATGCCTCTAGAGATCTCTATAGAGAGATCTGTATGTATTTGTCTCTCCTCTTTTTAAAAACAGAAAAAAAGAACTCCAGAACAAGCCAAGTATGGTGGTACATACTTGTAATCCCAGCATTCTGGAGGCAAAGGCAGGAATATCACTACCAGCCCAAGGTCAACCTAGGGTACACAGTGAAGTCCTGTCTTAAAAAGAAAAGAACAAAGGCTGGAAAATGGCTCAGAAGTTGAAGGCGCTTCCTTGCAAAATCTGCTGGTATGGGTTTGATTCCCCAGTGCCCACATCCAGCCAGATGCACAAAGTGATACTTGAATCTGGAGTTCATTTACAGCCACAAGAGGTTTGGCATGCCCATGCTCCCCTGCCCCCCATCTCACTATCAAATAAATTTCTGCTAGAAAAATAAAAACTAAAACCAGAATTATAAAAAGAAAGAGTCTGGACAGAAAAACTACAGGATACTTAAAACTTACGTTGTTAGCAAGAATGCTCCATCACCACATCTTTCTAGAGCCTTTCGTGCAGGAGGTTTTGCTGCAAATTCTACAAAACCTTTTCCAGTAGCTCTCCCACGATCATCCACAACCACAACAGCTTTCTCTACTGGACCAAACTGTGAAAATGCTTGCTCTAAAAGTTCATTGGAAACAACTGGAGAAAGGTTCTTGACTGTTAGGGCTGCTCCATGTGTAGCAAAGCGAATTCGGAGAGGTCTGCTCTTCAAAATAGTGCCATCCAGTTCTGCTTTTGCAATTTCAGCCAGTGTTCTGGATTCCTTTTTAGAGGAAAAAAATCATTTTTTAAAGTTGAATAAGTAACAAAATATTTGAAAATAGAAAAAAAAAAACCTGAAAATAGTGGTTTGGTTTTAGATAGACTAGGCAGCCTTAGGATATTCACAACAGGGCCATTTTACTTTCATATCTCTTAACTTCAGTATCACATGCTTTCTCTCATCAGGTACTAAAAAATCACTATAAACTTTTTTTTTTTTTTAAGGTAGGATATAGCTTTAGTTCAGGCTGACTTGGAATTCACTCTGTACTCTCCGACTGGCCTTGAAATCATGGTGATCCTCCTACCTCTGCCTCCCAAGTGCTGGTATTAAAGCTGTGTGCCACCACATCCAGCTTGCAGTATAAACATTGTAAATGACAAAAAAAAAACCCAGATCATTATCCTGTTACATATCATCACTTAAAGATTAACTGTTAACAAACAAATTACCAGCTATTAAAGGTTCAAAGCAGTGCTGGAGAGATGACTTGGCAGATAAGGTGCATGCCTGCAAAGCCTAAGGACATAGGTTCAATTCTCCAGGTCCCATGTAAGCCAGGTGCACATGGTACATGCATCTGGAGTTCATCTGCAGTGGCTAGAGGCCCTGGTATGCCCATTCTCTCTCTATCTCTCCCTCTCTCAGTCTCTAATAAATAAATAAAAATAATTTTTTAAAAAAATTAAAAGGAGAATGGAGTTTCAAAGGGGAAAGTGGGGAGAGAGAGGTCATTACTACCATGGGACATTTTTTATAATCATGGAAGTTGTTAATAAAAAAAAATTTGAAAAAAAATTAAAAGATTACTTGTGAAGCCTAAGGACCCAAGTTCAATTCCCCAGTTACCACGTAAACCAGATGCACAGGTAGCACATGCGTCTGGAGTTCATGTGCAGTGGCTAGAGGTCTGGGGCACCCATTCTCTCTTCTTTATCTGCCTCTCTAACAAATAAATGAATTTAAAAATAAAATAAATAACTGTGTAAGTGTATTTGGGCCTCACACAACTGTAATACCACAGCTAGAATGGTGAAGGCAGAGGGATACCTGAGGGGGGTGACTGGCTAGCAGGTCTAGCTGAATTAGTAAACAACAGGTTCGGTTAGAGACTGTCTCAATTATAAGGTGAAGAATAAATGAGAAAAACAACAGACATCAAACTCTGGCCTCTACATGCATTTGCATGTGTGCACACGCACAAACAAAATAATAATTCTTTTATTCCCAATGTTTTTGACATTGACTGGTTGACTGACTTGGCTTAAGATATGATCTCTCTCTATATATAGCCCAAACTGGCCCAGCATTCAAGATTCCCCTGTTTGTATGTCCAGAGTACTGGGCTACAAATGTGTACCATCTAAACCTGAAGAATACTCCATCAAATCAAACATTTCATTGCCAGGAAAATTCCTTTCCCTTTTTAATTTTTTCTTCTATATAATGGGAAAAATACTATGAGGAATCAGCCTGGACTAGTGACAACCTACCTTGAAAAAAAATTACTATTAAGTCTTGTTAATCACTCCTCCTGAAATATCTACACAGGGCATGTATTTTTTACTATCACATTGAGAGAAGTAAATGACACATTCACACTGTAATAGGTCCCTCCTCCCAAGTGCTGAGATTACAGGCATTCACTACCATGCCCAGCTAGAAAGTTCTCCTGGTTTCACCAATGAGCATATTTTCTGGTTTCTAAACACTTATGCACAATAGTGTCTCAATATAATGTACTTAACAGATACGTTCCACAAATGTGTCATTTGCTTCTCAATGAGACACACACACAAGAGAAAGAACTTCCTTCTACTTGAAAGTTCAAAGTTGGTGTGATGGTTTGATTCAGGTGTCCCCTATAAAGTTAGGTATTTAGAAATTGAAGACTGTGTATTGCTGGGGCAGGCTTATGCATGTTATAGTCAAAGTTTCTCCATGCCAGCGTCTGGCATACTCTCCAGTTGCTGTGGTCCATCTGTTGGCCAGGAGATGATGTCTACCCTGTGCTCCTGACATCATGGAGGCTCCCCTAGATTCTGTAAGCCAAAATAAACCTTTTTTTTCCCTACAAGCTGCTCTTGGTCAGGTGATTTATGCCAGCAATGTGAACCTGACTGCAACAACTGGGGTACATCATAAACATCTAAAACAATAAAGTGGCATATTTAGGGCTGGTGAGATGGCTTACAAGTTAAGGTGCTTGCTTGCAAAGCCAAAGGACCCAGGTTCAACTCCCCAGGACCTACATAAGCCAGAAGCACAAGGGGACACATGCATCTGGAATTCGTTTGCAGTGGCTAGAGGCCCTGGAGCACCCATTCTCTCTTTCTGCGCCTCCCCCCCCGCAAATAAATAAATACAAATTTTTTAAAAAATACCAATAAAGGGCTGGAGAAATGGCTTAGCGGTTAAGAGCTTGTCTGTGAAGCCTAAGGACATCAGTTCCAGGCTCAATTCCCCAGGACCCATGTTAGCCAGATGCACAAGGGGGTGCATGCATCTGGAGTTTGTTTGCAGTGGCTGAAGGCCTTGGTGAGCCCATTCTCTCTCTCTCTCTCTTTCTCTCTCTCTCTCTCACTCTCTATCTGCCTTCTGTTCTCAAATAATTAAAAAATGAACAAAAAAAAGTTTTTAAAACTACCAATAGAGCCAGGAACGGTGACACATGCCTTTAATCCCAGCATTTGGGGACCATGAGTTCAAGGCCACCCTTAAACTACATAGTGAATTCCAGATCTGAGGCCAACCTGGGACTTCAGAATGAGTTTCAGGTCAGTCTGGGCTAGTGTGAAACCCTACCTCAAAACAAACAAATGAAGACAACTTATTTTGAGTTGTTAAGAACATCTTTATTGCTAAGACTTCACATGCTTGAGCTGCAAGGTCATTGAGAAATCCTGCTGGAGCTGAGCTGAAAACCTCTTCCCTATAGACCAGCTGGCAGAAAGCTGGAAAAAGCTAGACAGCATGCAGCTCCATTGGAGACAGAAGTTGTCAGTAGAGATAAACAACAGCAGACACTGAAAGCCTTAAATTGGGCCAGCCAGGCCAAATCAGCCAATGGGTGCAATAGTGGCATATCTGTTGCAGGAAAGCCAACCGCTCTCTAATTGGACTGCAAACCCATTCCATGGGAGGGAATACATTCCTGATACTGAAAGCCTCTGACAGGGGAAGTCATAAGCCCTAGGGGTGTAATGCCTGCTGGGGTCTGGCTAAATGCATATGCTATGCTCACCAAACTGCCCGGTAAGTACTTTTCTTAACGTCCACACCCATACATTAATGCTACTCTCACTTTTGGTTACAGAAGCTTCTCTTTGCAGATGGTAGTGACCTCTGGGATGACTCAAAAGGCACCATAGTGCTAAGAAATGACAGAGGAGTGCTTAGCACAAAACACCTCTATCACACCTCCCAAGGCTCAGGGTCCATTGGGAAAGATGTGGTGGGAAGAATGTAAGAGCCAAAGGAAGGATAGGACTCCTTAAAATGCACTCTTCCCTGGATATACATGACCTCGCAGTGCCTGGTACTACCTACACCAGACCAGGAAAAGATGATGACATCAAAATAAGAGAGACTAACTGAGAGAGGGAGGGGATAAGATACAGAGTGGATTGGGGAAGGGGAGGGAATTGTCATGGTTTATTGTCTAGAATTATGGAAGATGTCAGCAACAAAAAAAAAAATTGAGAAAAAAAAAAGCCAGGTGTGGAGGCAGAGGTAGGAGGATCACCATGAGTTCAAGGCCATCCTGAGAATACATAGTGAATTCCAGGTCAGCATGGGCTGTAGTGCACTTGCCTGTGAAACCTAAGGACCCCAGTTCCAGGCTCAATTCCCCAGGACCCACGATAGCCAGATGCACAAGGGAGCACAAGCGACTGGAGTTCATTTGCAGTAGCTAGAAGCCCTGGCGCGCCCATTCTCTCTCTCTCTCTCTGTCACTCTCAAATAAATAAATAAAAGTGAACAAAAAATAAAAAAATATAAGAGCCGGGAGTGGTGGTGCATGCCTTTAATCCCAGCACTCGGAAGGCAGAGGTAGGAGGATCACTGTGAGTTCAAGGCCACCCTGAGACTCCACAGTGAATTTCAGGTCAGCCTGATCTACAGTGAGACCCTACCTCGAAAAACAAAACAAAACAAAAAATCTTTGGGGGATGGCTCAATGGTTAAGTGCTTGCTATACAAGCCTGAGTCAGGAGTTTGGATCCCCAGAATCCAGGTAAAGCCAGACTCAGTGGTGCACACAACCATAATCTCAGTAAGTGTAATCTCACACAAAATCAGGACAATCCTAAAGCTGGAGAAGATTAGTGTTCTGAGGAGAAAACAAGAGACTGTCATAAAGTTGAGGTGAGAACTGACAGCCGAAGATGTCCTCTGACCTACACACACACACACCTATACATATAAACACAAACATCTGAACATATACACACCAAGAAAAAATTTTTTGTACCTGAGTCTGGTGGCATGTACCCACAGTCCCAGTTACTTTGGAGGCTGAGGCAAAAGAATCACAAGTTCAATTTTTGTTAAAAGGCTGGGGTATGGCTCAGTGACCAAGTACTTGTCTAGTATGCTATAGGCTCTAGATTCAAGCTCTTAGTAACACACACACACACACACACACACACACCAAAAGCCACGTCTTACTTTTTTGGTATTTTTAAAATTTATTTGTTTGCGAGAGAAAGAGGCAGATAAAGAATGGACAAGCCAGGGCCTCTAGCCACTGCAAACAAAATCCAAACACATTCACCACATAGTGCATCTGGCTAGTGGGGAAAATCAAACTTGGGTCCTTAGGCTTTGCAGGCAAGTGCCTTAACTGCTAAGCCATCTCTCCAGTCCCATCTTGATTTTTTACCCTAACGCAACATTACTAAAGTAGCAGTAACCAATTTTTACTATCTAAAAAGGATCAGCGGGCTTGAGGTATGTCTTAGTGGACACACATAAGCCAGGTGCACAAGGTGCATCTGGAATATGCATCTGGAATTTGTTCACAGTGGCTGGAGGCCCTGATGAGCCTGTTCTATCAGCTCCCCCCAAATAAATAAGTATAACTATTTTAAAAATAAATAAATGAATAAATCAATGAGAAAATAAAAGGATCAGGTACTTTATTACCTCATATGTTATATCCAACAACAATGAATTAAAATGCTGTGAAGTAAAATTGGGAATGGAAAAGAACATGAGCAAATTTCTTGGGCCAATAATCATGTTCTCTACTTCAATAGAGGTTTAAGTCAATCAGATGTATGCATCTGTGAAAACTCAACCAGCACACTTAAAAATCTTTGAGGGCTAACAGTAAGCACTTCTGTTAATGTTGATACCCTTATATTAATGCTACCCTCACTTTTGGAAGAGAATCTTCTCTTTTCTGATGGTAGTGACCTTGGGACGACTCAGAAGGTATCATGGTGATGGAAAGAAATGACCGGAGTGCTCAGTACTACAATATCTCTACTCTATAACACCTTCCAAGGCTCAGGGTCTAATGTGGAAGAGGTGGCAGAAAGAATGTAAGAGCCAAAGGAAGGGTAGGACTCCATACAACATGCTCCCTCCAGACACAAAATGGCCTGGATATCCATGGCCTCACTGTGCCTGACATTACCTGCACAAGACCATCATAAGAGGAGGAAAAGATCACGACATCAAAATTAAAAAAGACTGATTGAGATGGGGAGGGGGTATGATGGAGAATGGAGTTTCAAAGGGGAACGTGGTGGGAGGGAGGGTATTACCATGGGGTATTTTTTTATAATCATGGAAGTTGTTAATAAAAATTTGGAAGAAAAAAAAATCTTTGGTGGCTAAGAAAGTAGCTTGGCAGCCATGCTTACCTCACATGCAGGAAACCCTGGGTTCAATACTCACCACTGGACCACACCAAAAAAAAAAAAAAAGAGCTTACACTATATGTTTATATATATATACGTAAGTTAAATATCCTTTAAAAAAGTAATATTGGAGCTGGAGAGATGGCTTAGTGGCTAAGGCACTTGGCAGCGAAGCATACAGACTCAAGTTAGATTCCTCAGTACCCACACAAAGCCATATGTACAAAGTATCATGCATCAGTTTGTTTGCAGTGACTAGAGGCCCTGGCATGCTGGTTCATTCTGTCTTTCTTTCTCTGCTTGCAAATAAAAATTTTACTTTTGGCACCTAATTACATTTGAAGTGTTGCTTGGAACAAATAAAGTATTTGTGCAATGAGAAGTATTCAATATTAAAATTTTTTTTTTATCAAAGTTCATTTGCCTATCACACACAATGCCCTTGGGTTCAATACCCAGGACAAAAAAAAAAAAGTGTGTATTTTCCATGTTTAAAATAAAATTAAAATAAAAGGGGCTGGAGAAATGGCTTAGCAGTTAAGGATTTGCCTGCAAAGCCAAAGGACACAGGTTCAATTTCCCAGGACCCACGTAAGCCAGATACACAAGGGGCACATGCATCTGGAGTTTATCTGCAGTAGCTAGAGGCCTTGGCGTACCCATTCTCTCTGTGTGTGTCTCTCTTCTATCTCTCTCCCTCTCTTTGCTTGCAAATAAGTAACTTTAAAAAAGAAACAAAATAGTTCTAAAGCAGAGTTGTCAGCACTACAAATACACAGACCAATTTCTGTTTTAGTGGGGGGAGATAGAATATAGCTATATGTATAGCTAACCTTGAACTAAGCTAGCCCAGTCTAGCCTTGAACATGTAATATTGGCCTCAGCTTCCTGAGTGCTTGGATGATAGGAATATTTCACAATGGTCAGGTACAAGATAATTCATATTATGGGGGCTTACTGCTAAGGCTGTTTAGGAGCATCCCTGGTCATTATTCACTAAATGCAAGTAGAATCACCTGTGACACCAAAAATATTTCCAGATATTGGAGAGCAAAACAAGTCCATGAACCACTGCTGTAATGCTTGCTAAAGTATTTGTAAAAACCAATTAAAATCATGTATTTGAAATTACACCAGATTTCTTCATGACTAGGAAAAATAATTATCAAATTGATATTACTATTACCCAGGTATGGAGACTCAAAACTTTCACCTCACCATTTAAGGGGCTAAGGTATAGGGGATCAAAAATAGTCCAGGCCAGTCTGGGTTACAACAGTAAGAGCTCTAAGCCATCCAGCATTGCAAAGTGATATCCTATCTAAAGAAAAGAAACAAGGGGACTAACTAAAAAAATGGATTAGCAGTTAATGCACTTACCTGCAAAGCCAAAGGACCTAGGTTCAATTCTCCAGTACCCACATAAAAGCTGATACAAGGCCCTAGCCAATTCTCTCTCTCCCTTTCTCTCTCAAATAAATAATAAATAAAATATTTTTTTAAAAAAAGAAAAACTTATCCAGAGACATAGCCCTCCCCACAATGACAGACTGCTGTTCTCACAACTTATAACCTACAACTACATGGTGAATAGCAGCAATCCCACTAAAGAGGGCCCTCAGTGGAGTAGAGGTAGGGAGGAGGGAAATGATGGTACCAACATATGGTATGTCTACACAAAGTTTCTACTTAATAAAAAAGAAACTTAACATCAGTATAAAAAAGATCAGAACCACATTTAAGAAAGCAAAGTTCCAGCCGGGTGTGGTGGCGCAGCCTTTAATCCCAACACTCGGGAGGCAGAGGTAGGAGAATCTCTGTGAGTTCAAGGCCACCCTGAGACTACATAGTGAATTCCAGGTCAGCCTGAACTAGAGCGAGACCCTACCTTGAAAAACCAAAAAAGAAAAAGAAGTTCTGTAATAAACAGACAAAATAAAAAATATAAATTTCTCAAAAAAATAGATTTCTCAATTATTAAAAAAAATGACAACAGGCCAGCTCTTATACAGATAGGTAGACAGATAAACACATGTGTAGCCAAAAAAACTTTATGAGGGCTTTTTTTTAGCTATGTCCATTTTACATATGATGAAACAGGCCTAGGGAAGTTGAGTAAACTACCCAAAATGACACTTCAAGTACCAATTGACCCTATCTGTAAACCACAGTCTCTGCCAATATAAATTCTGCCTTTGGCCTTATGTTCCACACCAGCAAAGGCTACACAGTGAAACCTGTCTCAAAAAGCAAAATCAGGGCTGGGGAGATGACTTAGGAGTTAAGGCATTTGCCTGTGAAGTCTAAGGACCCATGTTTGACTCTCCAGGTCCCATGTAAGCCACACCCACAAGCTGATGCAAGCCACAAAGTGGCACATGCACACAAGGTAGCACATGTGTTTGAAGTTCAATTACAGTGGCCCTAGTGTGCCAATTCTTTCTCTCTCTCTTCCTCCCTCCCTAACACACACACACACAAAACAAAGCCACTCTGTTGGGTTTGCCTCAAAAAACAATTTTTTTAAAGCAAGATCAGGGGCTGGAGAATGAGTGGCTAAAGCACTTGCCTGCAAAGCCTAAGGACTCAGGTTCAATTCCCTGGTTCCCACATTAAGCCAGATGCACTAGTTTGTGCGTGCATCTGGAGTTCATTTGCAGTGGCTAGAGGCCCTAAGACGCCTATTCTCTCTATATATATATCTGCCTCCTTCTCTATCTCTTAAATAAATAAAACAAGCACAATCAGAGCTGAACGTGGTGGTATAAGCCTTTAATACCAGCACTTGGGAGGCTGAGATAGGAGGATCACAGTGACTTCAGCCTGGCCTACAGAGTGAGGTCCAAATCAGCCTGCACTACAGTGAGAACCCACTCTTTAAAAAAAAAAAAAAAAAAAAAGGCTGGGTATGGTGGCATACACCTTCAATCCCAGCACACAGGAGGCAGAGGTAGGTGGATTGCTATGAGTCTGAGGCCACCCTGACACTACACACTGAATTCCAGGTTAGCCTGGACTAGAGTGAAACCCTACCTCAAAAAAAAAAAAAAAAAAAAAAAAAAAAAGGCTGAAGAGATGGCTTAGCGGTTAAAGCACTTGCCTGCAAAGCCCAAGAACCCAAGTTCGATTCTCCAGGATCCACATAAGCCAGATGCACATGGTGGCACAAGCACCTGGAGTTCATTTGCGGTGGCTGGTGGTCCTGGTGCACCCACTCACTCTTACTCTCCCTGACTCTAATAAGTAAAAATAAAAACTAAAAAAAAGCAGGGCATGCTAGTGCATGCCTTTAATCCCAGCATTTGGGAGACTGAGATAGGAGGATCACTGAAGTTTGAGGCCAGCCTGAGACTACATAGTGAATTCCAGGTCAGCCTGGGCTAAAGGGAGTCCCTACCTGGAAGGAAAAAACAAAAAACAAAGCAAGAATAGCCAGGCATGGTTGAGCACACCTTTAATCCCAGCCCACAGAGGTAGGAGGATCAATGTAAATTCAAGACCATTTTTAGAGTATCCAGTGAGTTTCAGGTCAGCCTTGGCAGTGCCTCGAAAAAAACAAAGAATCAAAACAAAACACACAAATTCTGGAGCTGGAGAGATGGCTTAACAGTTAGGGCGCTGGCCTAAGCCTAAAACCAGATATGGTAGGCACACCTGTAGCCTGTAATCCTGACACTCAAAGGACGACAAAGCAGAAGTCCAAGGCCATCCTTAGCTATATGAGTTTGAGGCCAGCCTAGGATACAAGAGACACCATTTCAAAAGAAAAAAAAAAACAAAAACAGAAATTTAAATTAAAGCAAAGCTCAACCACTGGAGGCTGAGGCTGAAGGATTGCAAAATCAGGGCCTGCCTACACAGCTTAGCAAAATCCTGTCTCCAAACAGAATTAATGGTTTAGGGAAATAGCTCAGTGGATAAAAGCACTTGAGATTCAAGCCTGAGTATCCAAATTCGATCCCAAGACCCCACATAAAAAGCAGGAAGCTGCCAGATGTGGTGGTACATGTCTTTAATCCCAGCACACAGTAGACACAGGTAGGAGGATCTTGTGAGCTCTATCTCAGACTGGGCTAGAGTGAGACCCTTACAAACAAACAAAAAAGCAGGAAGCAAACTGGAGGAGACAGGAGAATTTCCAGGAAGCGCACAGCAAGCCTAAATCCAGACACAGAAACACTGCCTCAAATGAGGTGAAAAGGTGAGGGGCCAACTCAAAGTCCTCTGACCTCTGCATATGTGTCATGGTATACACACACATGCATGTACACAAACAAACACAAGCACACAAATATATATGTGTGTGTGTGTATGTGTGTGTGTGATATATACATATATAGATAGATAGATAGATAGATAGATAGATATATCTATATATATGGGGTTTTTTTTGGAGTTAGGATCTTGCTCTAGCCCTGGCTGCCCTGGAACTCCTAACTCAAGCTCCCAAGTGCTGGGATTAAAGGCATGCACCACCACACCCAGCAACAGTGGTATCTTTAATGACTGAGGATTTTCTTTTTCTTTTTTTTTTCTAACAGTTTTTATTTATTTATTTGAGAGCGACAGACACAGAGAGAAGGACAGAGAGAGGGAGAGAGAGAGAGAATGGGCGTGCCAGGGCTACCAGCCTCTGCAAACGAACTCCAGACGCGTGCGCCCCCTTGTGCATCTGGCTAACGTGGGACCTGGGGAACCGAGCCTCGAACCGGGGTCCTTAGGCTTCACAGGCAAGCGCTTAACCGCTAAGCCATCTCTCCAGCCCATGACTGAGGAGTTTCATGTGCTTTGACCTACTATTCCTCTTTGTGAGCTGTATGAAATTTTTTGCCTATTTTCTAATTGGGAATTTTGTTGTCTTGAATGATGTAATCTAGGTACACATCTTTATTATATCTTTATTATAGTTTTCCATTTTGTGGTTTGCCTAATAGTGACTTACTTTCTTTTTTTTTAAATTTTTTTAATATTTTTGGTTTTTCAAGGTAGGGTCTCACTCTAGCCCAGGCTGACCTGGAATTCACTATGGAGTCTCAGGGTGGCCTTGAACTCATGGCGATCCTCCTACCTCTGCCTCCCGAGTGCTGGGATTAAAGGCGTGGGCCACCATCCCCGGCTTTCTTTTTTTTTAAAAAAAAATATTTTATTTATTTCAGGGAGAGAGAGAGGTGCATGCCAGGGCCTCTAGCCATTGCAAGCAAACTCCAGATGCATGCTCCACCGTGTGCATTTGGCTTACGTGGCTACTGGAGAATCAAACCTAGGCTCTGAGGCTTCACAGGCAAGTGCTTTAGCCACTCAGCCATCTCTCTAGCCCAACAGTGACTTTCAAATAGTAGTTTGTATATTCTGCAGAGTCGAAATGTTTTTCTTATCTTACATCTTTATGAAAAATCAGAAACTGATAGGCTGGAGAGATGACTTAGTGGTTAAGGCACTTGCCTGCAAAGCCTTAAGACACATGTTCAACTCTCCAGGTCCCACACAAGCCAGTAAGCCAGACACAGTGACAGAAGCTCTGGAGTTCAATTGCAGGGGCCGCCAATTCATTCTCTCTCTCAGTCTCTCACAATAATTTTAAATTTATTTATTTATTTATTTGAGAGCGACAGACACAGAGAGAAAGACAGGGCTTCCAGCCTCTGCAAACGAACTCCAGACGCGTGCGCCCCCTTGTGCATCTGGCTAATGTGGGACCTGGGGAACCAAGCCTCGAACCGGGGTCCTTAGGCTTCACAGGCAAGCGCTTAACCGCTAAGCCATCTCTCCAGCCCTCTCGCAATAATTTTAAAAAAGCCAGTTTGTTCGGCTTGTCTCGAGAAAAACAAAAATCAGAAACTGAGGCTGCAGTTGATGCCAGCACTGGGGAGACTGAGGCAGGACTCCTTTGAGGTCGAGGTCGGCCAGGGGCCACAAAGTGAGTTCCACATTAACCTGGGCTAAAACTAGACCCTACCTCGAAAAATGCTATCTGTCTGTCTATCTATCTGTCTGTCTGTCTGTCTATCTGAATGACACAGGAGTCAGGCGTGAGCGCATACACTCGCAAATAATTAAAAAAAAAAATAAAAACCTTTGAGGACTTAGGTGGCTTAAGCAAGTAGCCGGCTGCTCTGGGAAAATACAGACTTACTGTTAAATCCCTGAAAATGTTTGTATTTAATTTACTGTGATGTTTGGGGTGGAACCCAGTGTTTTGGACATGGTAGGTAGGCAGAAGCTCTACCAGTGGGCCACTTTTACAAGACTTGTACGCGGGTCTTGCTGAAAAGAAAGGAAGATGAAAGCTTGCTGGAGAACTTAAGAGAATTGCATTATCGTATTCACTTCCTTTCTAACACCATTTTGCCTCTAGTAATTGTCACCAGAAAGCCGACCCCGCCCCCTGCGGTACCCGGCGCCAACGCGGCTCTGGGGATGGTCGTGGAGGTGGCGCGCGGCATAGCAGAAAACCTGCGCCGCTCACTCCGAAGCAGAGCCGCCATAGGAGGCCGGCGGAGGCCAGCCCGCGTCCGGGGTCCGCAGAGCCAGTCCCTGCCGATACTGAGGTCCCAACAAAGTCCGCCCGCGTCCCCACCTACACCCCAACAGTTCGGGGTTTTTCTGACTCCCAGCGCCGGCTTAAGACTCACCAGACGGATGAAACCGAAGCCCCGGTCGCGGTTGATGAAGACCTCACTTGGCTCACCGTAGCGCTCGAAGAGCCTCTTGAAGTCCTCCTCCGTGATGTCGGTCGGCAGGTTCCCCACGAAGAGGCGGCAGCGCTGCGTGTAGGTCTTCTCTCCCGGCTTGAGGAAACTCTTGATGTCAATGGTGAAGCCTACCTCTTCGTCCGGGTGGTCTTCCGGGGGCGCGGGTGGCGGCGCCTGCTCTCCGGCCAGCGTGAGCGCCAGGGCGGCCGCTGCCACCGGCTCGCTGTCCCCAGCCGCGGACTCGAGGGCGCGAAGGCGGGCCGGGTTCTTCTCTATGCGCACTTGCTTCAGGTTTCCCCTTAACATCATCTTGTGGTTTTCCTCAGACGCTAGATACTGGATAAAGGCCTAGACAGAAATATGTAGACGTCTCTACCTGTATCTATGGAAACAAAGCAAGTAAAGCCAGGTAGCTGAACCAACAGCCCTGCCACACCACATTCATACCCACTGAAGCTGCACGATCAAAATGGCGTTCCCTGGATCTGCAGTTGTGAGACGCTGACTTAAGTCCCTCCCCACCGCAAAGCGCCTGCGCATGTCTGGCGCCACAGACGTTGGTTAGCACTGCGCATGCGGACGACATTGCGCCCACAACACCTTTAGGGTGGGAAAATACCGGCCTTCCACAGTGAAGTATTGGGGTCTTTTGGAGAAAGAGGGCTTGGTTTTGGTTTTCTCAGACAGTAGGTTTATGTGGCACAGGCTGGTCTTGAATTCATGATACTCTTGTTTCAGACTCACGAGGGAAGGTAGAGAATACAGGCTTGTGGAGAGCCAACAAGCTGAGATTACATACGTGTGTCAGTACTCTAAAAATGCAATGATTTAGGGGACACGCTTACCCAGTTAAATATCAATGCCAAGGCTGGGAAGATGGTTCAGCAATGAATGGCTTTAGCTTACAAAACCTGCCAGTACAGGTTCTATTCCCCAGTGATCAAGTAAATCAAGATGCATAAAGTGGCCCATGCTTCAGGAGTTCATTTGCTGTGGCAAGAGGCGCACCCTCTATCTCTATGCATGAATAAATGATGCTAGAAAATAAAAATATTTTTATTAAAAAATAAAATATAACCAGGTGTGGTGGTGCACGCATTTAATCCCAGCACTCAGGAGACAGAGGACACAGATTGGAGCATCACCATGAGTTTGAGGCTACCCTGAAACTACTTTGTGAATCCAGGTCAGCCTGAGCTATAATAAGACCATACCTGGAAAAAAACCAAAAAAATAAAAAATGATATGCAGGGGGGAGGAGCTGGTTATGGAGTTTGCCTCTGAAGCCTAAGGACTCAGCGTTGGTTCCCCAGTACCAGCATATGCCAATTGCACAAGGTGGCTCATGCATCTGGAGTTTGTCTATAGTGGCTAGAGGCCCTGGCAGGGCCATTCTCCCTCTCCCTCCCCCCCTCAAAAAAGTAAATAACTAATAAAAAATTAGAGAGGAACGATAAAGGACTAAGAAAAAGAACAGGGAAAGAAGTAATGAGGTGGTCTGTCAGTACAGTTCTGAGACTGACACAGAAAGCAGTGCTACCCTTGTGCACCCCAAGGAGTCACACAGGATACTAAGGTGCCTTTGTTTTCTATCTTTGTTTTCTTATTTTCTGCAATTAACATTTAATACTGAGAAAAGACTTTTAAAAACTGAAATATAGGCTGGAGAGATGACTCAGCCATTAAGGCACTTGCCTCTTTGAAACCTAAGGACCCAGGTTCAATTCCCCAGAATCCACATAAAGCCAAATGCACAAGGTGGTGCATGCATCTAGAGTTTGCATCAACTGGAGGTCCTGGAATGCCCATTATCTCCCTCTCTCTCTCTTTCTCTCTCTCTCTCAAATAAATAAATTAGGGCTGGAGGCATAGCTTAGTAGTTAAGGCATTTACCTGCAAAGCCAAAGGACCCAGGTTTGATTCTCCAGGACCCGCGTTAGCCAGATGCATGAGGGGGTGCATGTGTCTGGAGTTAGTCTTTAGTGGCTGGAGGCCCTAGTGCACCCATTTTCTTTCTCTCCCCCCACTTTCTCTGTCAAATGAATAAAAAAAATTCTATTAAAAAATTAATTGGGTGGAGATTGAGTAAAGGAAAGGTGGAGGGAGGGCTAATCAAATTCTGAGAGAATATAAATAAATAAAATGGAATCCTTCAGTTTTAGGCATTGGAACACTCAGGAGACATAGATCATTGCTAGAAAACTTTCAGTGCCAGGGATGGGATATCTTCCAGTGAGTTGTTGGCCAGGGAGGTCCCTGGTGCCCCCAAAACATTATAGGCCATTGCCGAGGCCCTTGGTCTCCCACCAGGAATAGATGGTAAGACCCTATTGCTGAAGACTCCACATACTTGGGCTGCAAGGCCACTGAGAAATCCTTCTGGAACTGAGCTGATAACCTCCTCCATGTAGACCAGCTGACAGAAAGCTGGAAGAAGCCATTCTACATGCAGTTCAATGGGAGAAAGATACACCACCAGTGAAGATACTCAACAGTGGACACTGGAAGCCTTATAATTGGCTAGCTAGGCCAAATGAGCCAATGGGTGCAATAGTGGCACGTCTGTCATGGAAGAAACCAGCTGCCCTCCAATTGGACTGGAGGCCCGCTCCAAGGGAGGGAATACATCCCTGATACTGAAAACTTAAAACAAGGGTAGGGCTGGAGAGATGGCTTAGCGGTTAAGCACTTGCCTGTGAAGCCTAAGGACCCTGGTTCGAGGCTCAGTTCCCCAGGTCCCACGTTAGCCAGATGCACAAGGGGGCACATGTGTCTGGAGTTCGTTTGCAGTGGCTGGAAGCCCTGGAGCGCCCATTCTCTCTCTCCCCCTCTGTCTTTCTCCCTGTGTCTGTCACTCTCAAATAAATAAATAAAAAATGAACAAAAAATATTTAAAAAAACAACAACAAAAAAAAAACAAGGGTAGTCATGAGCCCTAGGGTTATGATATCTGCTGATGTCTGGATAAGTGTATATACTATGCTTATCAAACTGCCCAGTAAGCACTTCTCTTAATATTCATACCCTTATATTAATGCTACTCTCACTTTGGATAGAGAATCTTCTCTTTTCAGATGGCAGTGGCCTTGGGACAACTCAGAAGGTATCATGGTGCTGGAAAGAAGTAACTAGAGTACTGAGTAACATCTCAATCACACCTTCCAAGGCTCAGGGTCTAATGCGGAAGAGGTGGCGGAAAGAATATAAGAGCCAAAGGAAGGGTTGGACTCCTTACAAAGTGCTCCCTCCAGACAAAAAATTGGCCTCGATATCCATGACCTCATAGTGCCTGACACTACCTACACAAGACCATCATAAGAGGAGGGAAGTATCATGGCATCCAAATAGAGGAGAGACTTATTGAGATGGGGAGTGGATGTGATGGAGAATGGAATTTTAAAGGGGAAAAGAGGGGAGGGAGAGTATTACCATGGGATATTTTTTATAATAATGGAAAATTTTTAATAAAATTGAGAAAAAAGAAAAAAATGATATGCAAAGCCAAGCATTGTGACACATGTCTTTAATCCTAGCATTTGGCAGAGGTAGGAGGCTCACCATGAGTTTGAGGTTACCCTGAGAATACATAGTGAATTCCAGGTCAGCCTGGGCTAAAATAAGACCCTACTTCAAAAAAATAATAATAATAAAATAAAATAGTACTAACAGGTGATATGGCAACTTAGTAGCCATGGCAAAGCAGCCTAGGGAGAGACATAAACAGATAACAGCCAAATATACTCTTCTACCAAAAAGTGAAAACTTTTTGTAAAAACTTTTGGTCAGCTCTATCATTCTCAAATAAGCTGTATTTTGGTGTTAACTACTGTTGTCTTTCACATTTCCTCATTTATAGGGCCCTTGTATTTTTCTTCTGTCATTATTGGGAGTGAGGTCTCACTTGGTGCCAGGCTGACCTGGCACTGGTTCCAGACCAGAAATCTCAGCCTCCCAGTTGAAAGTATTAAGGGTGTGAGGCAACCTAAAGGACTTAGACTTTATTAGAATATCTGTTTGTTTTAATCCCCACTCTTAGATGCTGTAGTTAAAGCCTAAGGACCCAGGTTTGATTCTCTAGGTCCCACATAAGCCAGATACACATGGTTGTCCATATGTCTGGAGAGTGTTTCCAGTGCCTAAAGGCACTGGCACACCCATCCTCTTCCTCCCTCCCCCCTCTCTCTCTCTCTCTTTCTTCCTCCCTCCATCCCTCTCTCTGTCTCTAATAAATAAATCTTAAAAAAAAAAAAAAAAACCTCTGTGCTGGTTTTGATTGAATGTGTAGATTACTCAGTTGAATTTTAGAATATGTGAGTAATCTACTCCACTCAGCCTACTAGAATACTTCAATAGCAGGCAAATTCAACACCGAGGGTCATTTCTGCTGTTACTCTGGGAGTATAAGAGCTACATCAGGCACCTTAATTAAAATACTAAACACACAAACCAAATGAAATATATTGAAAGCAGTTAGAGAGAAAAATCAAGTCACATATAAAGGCAAGCCCATCAGGATAACAACAGATTACTCAACACTTTTTTTTTTTTGAGATAGGGTCTCACTCTAGCCCAGGCTGACCTGGAATTTACTTTGTAGTCTCAAGAGTGGCCTCAAACTCATGGAGATCCTCCTACTTCTGCCTCCTGAGTGCTGGGATTAAAGGCATGCACCACCATACCTAGCTAGACAAAGCAGTTTTAAACAACAAAAATAAGGCTAGTGGTATCATCATACCTGATTTTAACCTATATTACAAAGCCATAGTACCAAAACAGCATGGTGCTGGCACTAAAACAACATGTAGATCAATGGAACAGAATAGAGGATCCAGATGTAAGTCCAAGGAGCTATAGCCACCTGATCTTAAAACAAAAATAATAAAATACCAAAAATACTCAGTGGAGAAAAGACACCCTCTTCAACAAAAAAAAAAAAACAAAAAAAACAAAAAAAAAAACCACATAGGTATCCCTATGTAGAAGAATGAAAATAGATCCTTCTCTCTGTATCCATGCATAAGAATTAAGGCCAAATGGATCAATGATCTTAATATCAGACCTGAAATTCTGAAACAGCTAGAAGAAAAAATCGGGAAATCCTCCATCATATTGGCATAGGCAACAATTATCTGAATATAACCCCAGTTGCTCAGGAAATAATACCACTAGCCAGCCACTGGGACCTCATGAAATTACAAAACTTTTGTACAGCAGAGGACACTGAATAGAGCAAAGAGGCAACAGAATGGGAGAAAATCATTGCCAGTTGTATGTCTGACAGAGGATTAATATCTAGGATATACAAAGAACTAAAGAAACTAATAAGAAATCAAAAAAAGAAGAAAAAGCAATTAAAAAATGGAAAGCATCAAAGAGAGCCTGATTGATTGAGATGGGGAGGGGATAATATGATGGAGAGTGGAGTTGTAAAGATGAAAGTGAAGGTAAGTATGGTGGATTCAGGTGTCCCCCATAAACTTAGGTGTTCTGAATGCTAGGTTCCTAGCTGATGGAGATTTGGGAATTAACGCTTCCTGGAGCAGTGTACTGTTGGGGCGGGCTTATGGATGTTATAGCCAGTTTCCCCATGCCAGTGTTTGGCACACTCTCCTGTTCCTGTTGTCCACCTTATGTGGGCCAGGGGGTGATGACCACCCTCTGCTCATGGCATGATTTTCCCCTGCCATCATGGAGCTTCCCCTAAAGTCTGTAAGCCAAAATAAACCTCTTTTTCCCACAAGCTGCTCTTGGTTGGGTGATTTCTACCAGCAATGTGAACCTGACTGCAACAGTAAGGGAATTATCATGATTTATTGTCCATAATTATAGAAGGTGTCAACTTTTTAAAAAAAATTGTGAGAGAGGGAGGGAGAAGACAATGAGAATATGAGCATGCCACAGCCTCTTGGCCTTGAAAACTCCAGACATGTGTGTCACTTTGTGCATCTGCATCTGGCTTTCTATGGGTACTGGAGAATCAAATACTGGGCCATCAGGTTTTACAAGCAAGTACCTTTAACCACATAGCTATCTCTCTAGCCTACCACTAACAAACCCCCACCTATGTTCATGTAGCAAAACATAATTAAAAGCAGTATCATTAAAAAAATTTAATGGTGGTTATGGATTTACCATGGATCTAGAGAGCCACTGAGGCTGAGCAGTGTAAAAGCCCCTGTAGGAGGCATTGTGAGGTCATTGTAAATCCAAGGACTTGAGATGCCAGGATTATGGGATGGCTGCCAAGAAAAGCTGCTGGCTCAGTTTGGATGCTGCTCAGAAAGCAAATAGCATACCTGGTGTGGTAGTTTGAATAGATGGCTCTCAATATATTTAGTGTTTTATTAGTTTGTAGTTTGGATCTACAGCCACCTGGCTGTGGTGGTGAGTTTGAAATTTTTCCTTGTGGTTTTTTTTTTTTTTTTTTTTTTTTTGGTTTTTCAAGGTAGGGTCTCACTCTGGTCCAGGCTGACCTGGAATTAACTCTGTCATCTCAGGGTGGCCTTGAACTCACGGCAATCCTCCTACCTCTACCTTCCGAGTGCTGGGATTAAAGGCGTACACCACCACGCCCGGCTTGAGTTTGAAATTTTAATATAAAGATATGTAAAGTACCTAGTTCCACCTGGAATTTTTTTTCTTTTATTTTCCAATTTATTTTTATTTATTTATTTATTTTTAATTTTTATTAACATTTTCCATGATTATAAAAAAAATCCCATGGTAATTCCCTCCTTCTCCCCCCGACACTTAGCCCTTTGATCCAACCTGGAATTTTTTAAGTGTGCTGTGGGACTTTTGGCTTGGCTTGTGGCTTTTTTCTTTGTGTCTAGACCTGTGAAAGCAGTCAAACTTCTTTTGTCATTATGGAACTTCCCCTGGATTTGTAAGCTTCTATAAATATCCCTTCCTCCTTAACTATGTCTGGTTTGGAAATTCATCTCAGCAAACCTAAAGCTGTCTGCTACAGAAATTGGTACCCGATGTGGACTGAGGTAAATCTGATTTGTAGATTTTAGTCTTTTAAAACTTTTGTGTTGGAGAAACAGACATTGACTTGGAATTTATAACTAAAGATGCCTTCTAGAGTGGTAAGCCAAGTATTATGGTCTATTTTTGTAAATGTTTAAAAATTGCTAAGAGGGACTTCCGGTTAAGATGGCGGCATAGGTACCACGCCAAAGCAGCTTAGGGGGGAAAAAGACCAAAAAAACTCAGCAAAATACACACTTTTACTAAAAAGTGAGGTGTATAGGAAATTGAGGCGGCAGCGGAGAAGTAGAAGAGTTATA
The DNA here is from genome assembly GCF_020740685.1 of Jaculus jaculus. NCBI lineage: Eukaryota > Metazoa > Chordata > Mammalia > Rodentia > Dipodidae > Jaculus > Jaculus jaculus. Next base: position 72,444,094 of record NC_059104.1, read on the forward strand.
CAGCATCCAGAGCCTGCACAGGCGGGAACAGTGGCTCCGGGGCAGCTCAGTCAACCGCCGCAGCCGCGGTGCGGCAGAAAGCCGCCGGACTCTTGGCTCGAGCCGCAGGACAAGCCAGGTGCGGGATTTTCCCCTCACACCGCGCTCTCCGCAACTCGGGAAATGTGAGGGGAGAGCGGCAGCGAGCAACGGAGTGAGGAGCAGACCGCGAGGTAGAAGCACACGTGGAACAGCGATACAACCAGAGCAGCCGCGGCTCCCTCCCCTCCCCCATCGCCTGAACCAGCTCCAGCGAACACAGCAGCGGCCCGGGACCCGGACACGCCAACTTGGGCTGACAGCAGGACCCAAGCAGGAGCAGAGTTCGGCAGAAACTTCAGCGGCTCCAGCACCAATACCAGCGGCCCCAGCAGCAGCGGACCCAGGAGCGGCAGCGGCGGCAGATCCCGCAGCAGCGGCTTCGGGGGGAGCAGCGGCGATGGATACGGCAGCGGCAGCTTCAGCAGCGGTGGTGGCTCCGGCTCAGTTTGCCCCGTAGGAAAAGCAAATGCCCAGCTCCAGAAATCAGAACAGCAGCCCGACGACCCAGGCAGCAACTTGACTAAGACCACAATCACCCAAGGTAACTGGGATTGCACCAGGGAAGGGTCTCACTTGGTCACAAGCTGACTTGGATACCTCAACAGACCAGAAATCTAAACCTCTTTGTTGATAGAGGATCTGGTCATTATAATAACTACTCTTGCATACATACTCGGGGCTGTTTTTGATTGAATGTGTACAGTGTTTAGTTAAATTTTAGAATCTACCAGTATTTTATTCCACTCAGCCTGCTTGAATACTCCTATAGCAGGGAAACTCAACCCCTAAGAACATCTTTGTAGATACTCTGAGAGCCACACCTAATACCTTAAGGTCCTACCCTGAAAATATATTACATCAAATCAATTGATACAGCTAAGAATACACAGCTAGCTAGAAAATCCAAGCATTAACTTAATCCAAGATGCAAAAATATATACATTATAACACAAGAAACACTAAAAAGCAAGACGATATAAATCCACCTAAAAGTATTAATGCATCAGAAATGTCCTCCAGTGAGAAAGAGTTAGAGGAAATGCCTGAGAAAGAGTTCAAAAGAATAATTATAAATATGTTCAAAGAGGTCAAAGAACACATGAAAACAATCAAAGAAGAAATCAAAGAGGAAATCAAAGAGGAAATCAAAGGAATCAAAGAAGAGGCAGGACACCAATTTAATGAAATAAAGAAGGCAATACAAGACATAAATAGGGAAATAGAAATAATAAAGAAAAACCAGTCAGAATTACTAGCAATGAAGAACACAGTTAATGAAATAAAAAACTCTGTAGAAAATCTCACCAGTAGGATGAATGAGGGAGAGGACAGAATATCTAAGCTAGAAGATCAGGTGGCAGACCTAATGCAGTCCAACAAAGAGAAAGACAAACTTATAGAAAAGTATGAGTGGGAATTTCAAAATATTTGGGACACTATGAAAAGATCCAATATAAGAATTCAGGGCATAGTAGAAGGAGAAGAACTCCACTCCAGAGGCATAGTAGGCATCTTCAACAAAATCATAGAGGAAAATTTCCCCCAAATTGGGAAAGAGGTGCCAATACAGATACAGGAAGCCTTTAGAACCCCAGCCAGACAAAACCCAGAAAGAACCTCTCCTCGCCACATTATACTCAAACTTCCAAACACACACAGCAAAGAAAAAATATTGAAAGCAGTTAGAGAGAAAAATCAAGTTACCTACAAAAGCAAGCCCATCAGGATTACAGCAGATTATTCAACACAAACTTTTAAAGCCAGAAGGGCTTGGAGTGATATATTCCAAGTTCTGAAAGATAACAACTGTCAACCAAGGTTACTTTATCCTGCAAAGTTATCCATTCAAATAGATGGAGAAATAAAGACATTCCATGACAAAAGCAGGTTAAAGGAGTATTTGAAGACAAAACCAGCTCTACAGAAAATACTTGATAGAATCCTCCATGCTGAACAAAAGGAAAAGCACACATATAAGGAACCTAGAAAAAACCAGCTATACTCAAATACCAGTTAACAGAAGAGAGCACAGGTAGAACAAGTAACACACACACACACACACACACACACACAAATGGCAAACATAAATACACACCTTTCAATAATATCTCTTAATATCAACGGTCTCAATGCCCCAACGAAAAGACATAGATTTGCAGGCTGGGTTAAAAAGCAGGATCCTACAATTTGTTGTCTCCAAGAAACTCACCTTTCTACAAAGGATAGACATTATCTTAGGGTGAAAGGTTGGAAGACGGTGTTTCAAGCAAATGGGCCTAGAAAACAAGCAGGGGTTGCTATCCTAATATCAGACAGGGTAGACTTTAGTCCGACGTTAGTCAAGAAAGATAAGGAAGGTCACTTTATATTGATTAAGGGCACACTCCAACAGGAGGACATTACAATCCTAAACATATATGCACCTAACATGGGGGCTCCCAAATTCGTCAAACAAACACTATTAGAACTAAGGTCACAGATAACACCAAACACAGTGGTGGTGGGTGACTTTAACACCCCACTCTCATCAATTGACATGTCATCCAGGGAAATAATAAACAGAGAGGCATCTGGACTAAATGAGGTCATAGAAGGAATGGACCTAACAGATATATACAGGACATTTCATCCAAAGGCTGCAGAATATACATTCTTTTCAGCAGCACATGGAACATTCTCTAAAATAGACCATATATTAGGACACAAAGCAAATCTTAACAAATTCAAGAAAATTGAAATAATTCCTTGCATTCTATCTGACCATAATGGAATTAAACTACAAATCAGTAGCAAGAAAGGCTATAGAGCATACACAAAATCATGGAAACTAAACAATACACTACTAAATGATGAGTGGGTCAATGAAGAAATCTAAAAGGAAATCAAAAAATTTATAGAGTCAAATGATAATGAGAACACAACAAACCAAAATCTCTGGGACACAATGAAGGCAGTTCTAAGAGGTAAATTTATAGCCTTAAGTGCCTATATTAAGAAATTAGAAAGGTCGCAAGTAAACGACCTAATGCTTCGCCTTAAAGCCTTGGAAAAAGAAGAACAAGGCAAACCAAAAAGTAGTAGACGGGAAGAAATAATAAAGATTAGGGCAGAAATTAATGAAATAGAAACAAAAAGAACAATCCAAAGAATTAATGAAACAAAGAGTTGGTTCTTTGAAAGGATAAACAAGATTGATAAACCCTTAGCAAATCTGACCAAAAGAAAGAGAGAAGAGACACAAATTAATAAAATCAGAGATGAACAAGGTAACATCACAACAGATTCCAGAGAAATTCAAAAAATTATAGGGACATACTATAAAAGCATATACTCCACAAAGTATGAAAATCTGAAAGAAATGGATGATTTCCTTGATCTATATGACCTACCTAAATTAAATCAAAATGAGATTAATCACTTAAATAGACCTATAACAAACATGGAGATCCGAGCAGTTATCAATAATCTCCCAACTAAAAAAAGCCCAGGCCCGGATGGATTCACTGCTGAATTTTACCAGACTTTTAAGGAAGAGCTAACACCATTGCTTCTCAAGCTTTTCCAGGAAATAGAAAAAGAAGGAATTCTACCAAAGTCCTTCTATGAGGCCAGCATCACCCTGATACCAAAACCAGGCAAAGATAGAACAAAAAAAGAAAATTACAGACCAATCTCCCTCATGAACATAGATGCAAAAATTCTCAACAAAATATTGGCAAACAGAATACAAGAGTATATCAAAAAGATCATTCACCCGGACCAAGTAGGCTTTATCCCAGAGATGCAGGGATGGTTCAACATACGCAAATCTATAAATGTAATACATTACATAAATGGGTTGAAGGACAAAAATCACATGATCATCTCATTAGATGCAGAGAAAGCATTTGACAAAATCCAACATCCCTTCATGATAAAAGTCCTACAGAGACTGGGAATGGAAGGAACATATCTCAATATAATAAAGGCTATTTATGACAAGCCTACAGCCAACATATTACTAAATGGGGAAAAACTGGAAGCTTTTCCACTAAAATCAGGAACAAGACAAGGGTGTCCACTGTCTCCACTTCTATTTAATATAATTTTGGAAGTCTTAGCCATAGCAATAAGGCAAGAGACACACATAAAAGGGATACAAATTGGAAAGGAAGAAATCAAGTTATCATTATTTGCAGATGACATGATTCTATACATAAAGGACCCTAAAGACTCTACTAGCAAGCTGTTAGAGCTGATCAAAACCTACAGCAATGTAGCAGGATACAAAATAAATACACAGAAATCAGTAGCCTTCGTATATGCTAACAACAAACACACAGAGGATGAAATCAGAGAATCACTCCCATTCACAATTGCATCAAAAAAAAATAAAATACCTTGGAATAAACCTAACCAAGGAAGTAAAGAATCTATACAATGAGAACTTTAAAACACTCAAGCGAGAAATTGCAGAAGACACTAGAAAGTGGAGAAACATCCCTTGTTCCTGGCTTGGAAGAATCAATATCGTGAAAATGGCAATCTTACCAAAAGCAATCTACACATTTAATGCAATCCCTGTCAAAATTCCAAAGGCTTTCTTCATGGAAATAGAAAAAAACAATCCAAAAATTCATTTGGAATCACACAAGACCTCGAATATCTAAAATAATACTGAGCAACAAAAAAGAGGCTGGTGGTATCACCATACCTGATTTTAACCTATACTACAGAGCCATAGTAACAAAAACAGCATGGTACTGGCACAAAAACAGACATGTAGATCAGTGGAACAGAATAGAGGACCCAGATGTAAGCCCAAGTAGCTATAGCCACCTGATATTCGATAAAAATGCCAAAAATACTCATTGGAGAAGAGACAGCCTCTTCAGCAAATGGTGTTTTGAAAACTGGATAAATATCTGCAGAAGGATGAAAATAGATTCTTCTCTCTCGCCATGCCCAAGAATTAAGTCCAAATGGATTAAAGACCTTAACATCAGACCGGAAACTTTGAAACTGCTAAAGGAAAAAGTAGGGGAAACCCTTCAACATATTGGTCTTGGCAAAGACTTTCTGAATACAACCCCAATTGCTCAGGCAATAAAACCACAGATTAACCACTGGGACCTAATGAAATTACAAAGATTTTGCACCGCAAAGGACACAGTGAAAAAAGCAAAGAGGCAACCTACAAAATGGGAAAAAATCTTCGCCAGCTATATATCTGATAGAGGATTAATATCTAGGATATACAACGAACTCAAAAAGTTAACTAATAAGGAATCAAACAAGCCAACCAAAAAATGGGCTAAGGAGCTAAATAGAGAGTTCTCAAAGGAAGAAATACGAATGGCATATAAGCACCTAAAAAAATGTTCTACGTCACTAGTCATCAGGGAAATGCAGATTAAAACTACATTGAGATTCCATCTCACTCCTGTCAGATTGGCCACCATCATGAAAACAAATGATCATAAATTTTGGCGGGGATGTGGAAAAAAAGGAACCCTTCTGCACTGCTGGTGGGAATGCAATCTGGTCCAGCCATTGTGGAAAACAGTGTGGAGGTTCCTAAAGCAGCTAGAGATTGATCTACCATATGACCCAGCTATAGCACTCCTAGGCATATATCCAAAGGACTCATCTCATTTCCTTAGAAGTACATGCTCAACCATGTTTATTGCTGCTCAATTTATAATAGCTGGGAAATGGAACCAGCCTAGATGTCCCTCAACAGATGAGTGGATAATGAAGATGCGGTACATTTATACAATGGAGTTCTACTCAGCGGTAAAGAAAAATGAAGTTATGAAATTTGCAGAAAAATGGATGGACCTGGAAAGTATTATACTAAGTCAGGTAACCCAGGCCCAGAAAGCCAAGCGCCACATGTTCTCTCTCATATGGGGATCCTAGCTACAGATGACTGGGCTTCTGCGTGAGAATGAAAATACTTAGTAGCAGAGGCCAGTAAGTTGAAAAGGAGACATAAAGGGTGGAGAAAGGAAGGGAGGAGGATACTTAACAGGTTGATATTGTATATATGTAATTACAATGTTTGTAATGGGGAGGTAATATGATTGAGAATGGAATTTCAAACGGGAAAGTGTGGGGGTGGGGAGGGAGGGAATTACCATGGGATATATTTTATAATCATGGAAAATGTTAATAAAAATTAAAAAAAAATTGCTAAGAGATTGTGTGTGTGTGTGTGTGTGTGAGAGAGAGAGAGAGAGAGAGAGAGAGACTGGCAGCAAGGTCAGGGTGGGAAAACAGGTATGGTGTTCTCATTATGTTGTCCCATTAGTGGAGCAGGACTCTAGGAGCATCATTGAATCATGTCAGCTGCTGAATAGATGCAGTTGTTCAGAGAACACACTTGAGCATCTGTTGCAGGACAGTGGTTCTGGGTTGCAGAAACCCTGATAGCCAAGCTCGTCTTTAAATCCCATCTACTCATGCTTGCTGAGAGGCGAGGGGTGTCAGAAATAAGAACCATTTGTGGGTCCCTGAGAACCACTCCGTATGTCACTTCTCTGGGAGGAGTGAGTCCCTTGAAAAGCTTCACAGATGTTTACAGTTGCCCTTTCCTGTGGTGAGAATACTTTTTCCTTTTTCTTCTGCTTTCCCCAGTTGTAATGCTGTGACCAGGGAAGCTGGAGCCCAAATGTTGGCTCTGGGTAGCACCTTTAAGAATTAGGTAAACTCGGCTGGGTGTGGTGGCGCATGCCTTTAATCCAAGCACTCAGGAGGCAGAGGTAGGAGGATCACCATGAGCTCAAGGCCATCCCTAGAACAGAGAGTGAATTCCAGGTCAGCCTGGGCTAGAGTGAGACCCTACCTTGAAAAACCAAAAAAAAAAAAAATAGGTAAGCTCGTGTTTGAGAGATGGCTTAGCAGTTAAGGCATTTGCCTGCAAAGCCTAAGAACTCATGTTTGACTCTCCAGGTCCCACGTATGTCAGAGACATGCAGTGACATGCACACAAGAGGGCGCACATGTCTGGATTTCATTTGCAGCTGCTGAAAGCCCTGGCATCCCGATTCTCTCTCTCTCTTTCTCTCTCTCTCTCTCCAAGTTAAAAAAAAAAAAATAGGTGAGCTCAACATAGCAGGTGGCCCTGGGTCCTAGGTTCAAATCAAAGGGCTTGTCTAGTGTCCATCCATAAGACAGAGTGCTAAGATATTTCAAAGAGAGGCAAGCAGCTTGGTAGAAATGCAGAAGGGCTTAATTTGGGGCTTGGCGAACTATTGTAGTATTTTATTGTATTGTAGTATTGTAGTCCTAGGGGCCAAGAATAGTTTTTACTTTTTTGTTTGAGACAAGGTCTCACTCTAGAGTCCAGGCTGCCCTCAAACTCTGGCGCTCCTTTCTCCCTCAGCCTCAAGTGCAGCTCAAGTGCCATGCTCAGCTTCGTTGTGAAAAAGTCAGGAGTGGAGGCTCATTGTAATCACTACACTGAAGAGGCTGAGGCAAGATGTTCATGAGTCAGGACCTCCCTGGGCTGTATAGTGAAACTCTGCTTCCAAACAATAAATAGTAAGCAACCATGAGAAACCATGTTACTACAAAGCTGTTCCAATTGGATGCCTGAGGCCAAACCCTTCCCTCCTTCCTTAGGCTTCACCAGCCCCACCCCATTTGTCTCCTGTATGGATAGTCCTTGTGTAGAGGTACACTACTCTGTTCTGTGACAAGCCCAGTGAGACCACAAAATCATCAAGGGCCAGCCACATTCTGGAAGCAGATAAATAGGTTGTCATCTTGAGTTTGTCAGAATGAGATCCCAAAAAATGGACATTCTGGAGAGTGCCCAGGCAAGGTCATTAGAACAAGGCTAGTTCTTACCTCAAGTAGCATGGAGTTCTTACGAACACCCTCCCTTCCAGGAACTTGGCTCCCTGGTATGATTTTTTTGTTTTGTTTTGTTTTTGGAAACAGGGTCTCATGTAGCTCAGACTGGCCTGAAACTCCCTACATAGCCGTGGATAACCTTGAACTCCTGATGTCATGCCCAGTTCTCAGCACCCCCAGTGACCACCAAGGAGAACCAAACACGTACGCAAGGACAAGGAGCTTTAATTCGGGCTTAAGCTCAGCCTCTTGACTTCACCAACGCAGTGGGTCCCTATAAGAGCCTTGAGTAGCAGGGGGCAGGTTTTTTATAGGGATTTGAACAAAGAAGTAGGGAATGGGCATATGGTTGGTTGATTTCTTAGGACATTGGCGGCAAGGTGGGCGGGCAGGAACTAGGTAACTAAGCAACAGGCAGCAATAACATTTGTATGTATTTCAATTGGCCAAGATAGGGAGGGAGGAGGGACAAGTCTCAGGTGTCCTGGACAGGGGTCAGGGCAGCTGCCCCTTTGTTCCTTTGTTTAAGCTGAAACTTGTAATTTAGGTCTAACCAGGGCAGCACTCTACTGAAGCCTGTCATGGCGTCATTTAGTTTTTGGGTCCTTCACTGATACTCCTGCCTCTACTTCTGGAGCACCACCACACCTGGTTTTCTTGGCATGGTGTTTTTATTTTTAGCTCTCCATGTTATTTTATAGGGATCTGTCTTCTTACGACTATCAATTGTAATTACCTTTTTAAAAAGTGATTATCCACTCTTTCCCTTAGCTGACAAAACATATTTAAAAACAAAAAACAAAAACAAACCAAGCTTAATATGTATTACCAAATTCAATTACACATGGTAGATCATTTTTTTGTCAAAATAAGCCCTTAAATTTGGTGATAATAGGTGTCTCTTGATTTTTTTTTTTTTTTTTTAGTCACATTTGTGTAAGAACATTTGGGCTGGAGAGATTGCTTAGTCGTTAGGTGCTTCCCTATGAAGCCTAAGGACCCCGGTTCAAGGCTTGATTCCCCAGGATCCATGTTAGCCAGATGCACAAGGGGGTGCGCGTGTCTGGAGTTTGTTTGTAGTGGCTGGAGGCCCTGGCATGCCCATTCTCTCTCTGTCTCTCTATCTGCCTGCCCCCCCCCCCGTGTCACTCTCAAATAAATAAATAAAAATTAACAATAACGTCATGTTTTTGAAAACTTCGATCTTGAAAGCCATCATTTTTCATGTCCAGGTGAAGGAAAGAGCTAGGGTAGGAGGATAACAGACACAGTGGGTCTTTGGATTCCAGAAGGCTTGTTCCCAGTTATTGTCAGAAGTACCACTGCAGCGCCAGCCCACAGTATGTCACACAGACCAGGCACTGACCCTGTCACCTGAGCAAAGTGGAGCATACTTGACCATCCAGCTAGAGGATGGGATGAAGACTTTTTAAAATTTGTATTTATAGCCGGGCGTGGCGGCGCACGCCTTTAATCCCAGCACTCGGGAGGCAGAGGTAGGAGGATCGCCGAGAGTTCAAGGGCATCCTGAGACTACATAGTGAATTCCAGGTCAGCCTGAGCCAGAGTGAGACCCTACCTCAAAAAACAAAAAAACAAAACAAAACAAAAAACAACAAAAAAAATAAAATAAAATTTGTATTTATTAGAGAGAGAGAGAGAGAGAATGGGCACACCAGGGCCTCTAGCTGCTGCAAACAAATTCCAAGCGTCACTTTGTGCATCTGGCTTACTTGGGTCTTTGGGAATCAAACCTGGGTTCTTTGGCTTTGCAGAAAAGCACCCGTAACCACTAAGTCAACTCTCCACCCCAGGATGAAGGCTTTTATGGAGAGTCAGATCAGCTGTGTGCAATATTTAATGTAAAATGTTAACATTAACAAGACAAAAGCATTCTGCCAAAGGTAGGGTTAACTGGCATATGCATACTGATCTCAGAAAAGACCGTTTTCTACATGAGGTACTCCATGTTTGGCCAGTGCTTTGTATATAATCTTAGCTGATGGGGAAATTCCACACTTAAGTGGCCCAGAAGAAGTGGGCAGAGGGTACGGGATTTATGCTGTGCCTGTCACTGATTTGGGGAAGCTTATTGAGTAAAGGGAACTTCTGTAATATGCTTAATGCCCTGCATGACCAACTGTTCTCCACTCTCCCTCTACATGCACTCATGGACTCCAAAGACTGAACTGTGCAGTGGGCCACACCTTGCATTGATGCATCCCAGCACTCTGGAAGTGGGGGCAAGAGGTCTTGTCAGGCTTCATGACCTGTAAGGGGGTTGGATACCCACCACTGAAAGGAAAGGCTAGTCTGTCCTCCCATCAAAATTTGACAGTGCCAACTCTAATTTCTTTCCCTTTGAGATGCTTCCAGATTTACCAAGTTTCCTGGTTATGTGAATTTCCTAAGAACAGAAATTATTTTTATGAGGTAGGGTCTCACTCTAGCCCAGGTTGACTTGGAATTCACTATGTAGTCTCAGGTTGGACTCAAACTCACAGTGACCCCCCTACCTCAGTCTCCTAAGTGCTGAGATTAAAGACGTGTGCCACCATGGCCAGCAACAACAGAATTTCTTTTTAAAAAAAAAAATTAATTAATTGTTTTATTAACAACTTCCATGATTCTAAACAATATCCCATGGTAATTCCCTCCCCCCCCCCCCACTTTCCCCTTTGAAACTCCATTCTCCATCACATTCCCTCCCCCTCTCAATCAGTCTCTCTTTTATTTTGATGTCATGATCTTTTCCTCCTCCTATGATGGTCTTGTGTAGGTAGTGTCAGGCACTGTGAGGTCATGGATATCCAGGCCATTTTGTTTTGGTTTGGTTTGTGGTTTTTCAAGGTAGGGTCTCACTCTGGTCCAGGGAGACCTGAAATTAACTATGTAGTCTTAGGGTGGCCTCAAACTCATGACAGTCCTCCTACCTCTGCCTCCCAAGTGCTGGGATTAAAGGCATGTGCCACCATGCCTGGCTAAGCAGGCCATTTTGTGTCTGGAGGAGCACAAAGAACAGAATTTTTTGATCCCTTTGCCTCCTTGTTCTCATGGGAGGAACCCCCCCCGACTTCTGTCACACAGCTCCTTCCTATAGCTCAGGCATGCAGATTGCATAGTCACACAGGCTGTATGTCCCAAGCCCTCTCTGCTCTGTAGCTTTCTACAGCTGAAGAGCAGCCTAACCCCTGCCCCAAGATGGAGGCAGGGTTAGAGAGAACAGATGGTGAAGGCAACAATGAACCCTTGTCTCAGGGTCCATCCTGGAAGCTTGATAAATCCCATCCTGCTGGGGAATCATTTCTCTCTAGCAATGAAGAATACTATGTCAAACTCCTGCTAATCAAAATCTAAGAGGATATAAATAAGTCATATGGAAACCTACTATTTTGGACAATGGAACACTCAGAAGCCATAGGTTGTTACTAGAAAAATTTCAGTCCCAGGGATGGGATACCTTCCAGTGAGTTGTTGGCCAGGGATGTCACTGATACCCCCCAAAACATTACAGGCCATTGCTGAGATCCTTGGTTTCCCACCAGGAAAAATGTTAAGACACTATTGCTTAAGACTCCACATACTTGGGCTGCAAGGTCTTTGAGAAATCCTGCTGGAGCTAAGCTGAAAACCTCCTCCATGTAGACCAGCTGACAGAAAGCTAGAAAAAGCTATGTTGCATGCAGTTCAATGGGAGAGAGAGGAATCACCAGTGAAGATACTCCACAGTGGACACTGCAAGCTTTAACTCTGGCCAGCCAGGCCAAATGAGCCAATGGGTGCAATAGTGTCATGTCTATTATGGGGGAAGCCAACAGCTCTCTGATTGGACTGGAGGCCTGCTCCATGGAAGGAAATCATCTCTGATACTGAAAACCTATAACATAGGTAGTCATGAACCCTAGGAGTGTAACTTCTGCTGGCGTCTGGTTAAATGTATATAATATGCTCACCCAACTGCCCAATAAGCACTTCTCTTAATGGTCATACCCATATATTAATTCTACTCTCACTTTTGGTTAGAGAAGCTTCTCTTTTCAGATGGCAGTGACCTTGGGATGACTCAGAAGGCACCACAGTGCTGAAAAGAAGTGACAGAGGAGTGCTCAGCACTGAAATATTTCTATCATACCTTCCAAGGCTCAGACTGGCCACACAACTATTAGAGAGATGTAAAAATAACCCATAATTGAAGGATGCCATTGAAGAATGGGAAGTGGACAAAATCACCACTGCTAGTCTACCAATTTCTCCCCCAGAAGGTGGTAAATACTCCCCATAAAACCTCTAAAAGACTAGGAATGGAAGTAAAACAAATAGTGGAAACCAGAACCGTAACAGAACAAACAAGAGTTTGCTCAAAGGGCAGAAAAAGATGTTACTTATATAACTAGAATTTGGGGGAAAGGTGGTGAGCCATTAATTTTCATGTCTGATGAAATGTGTAGCCTGGCCAGCATAGTGGAAAATCCACATACTTATGTAAGTTTTAGCACAATCTTTGAGGAGTGTATTGGGGATTAGCATTAGTTATTTGCATGGGTAGTGTTTATGTGAGTCCATGCCTTCCCTGATTTAGATTTTGCAGCCTTTGAGACTAAGGGGCAGTGGAAGACCATGCAGGAAGCCATGGAGCTATGTTGAAAGTTGGGGATTTTATACAAGATTTATAACATGGGTCTAATTACCCCACAAGCAGCACCATTCACACCAAGAATGAAAAAAAAATAGTGATTAAAGGAGCACCTCAACATATGAGAATGAACTTCTGGGTAAGATGGTGACATAGGAGCTATGCCAAACCAGCCTAGGGGGGGATTTTAGCAAAACCACAGCAAAATACACTCTTCTGTTGAAAAGTGAAGGAATATAGGTTATTCTTAGACACAGTAGAGAAGCAGGGGAGACCAAGATCCACCAGAAAGGAGGAAAATGGGCAGAATCCCACGGAGGCACTTACGGCCTGCTGATCTGCATGATCCATGCAATCCATGCACTCACACCACACTGCCCAGCAAGGCACACCAAGCGGCTGCAGCAGCAGAGACCAAACAAGGGGATTTTTCAACTTCATCAGCCTTCTTGCAAAGTTAAAAATCTGAAGGAAAGACAGCTGAGATCAGCTAAGGAGTTACTGAAAGGGATACTGGTGGAACTGCGTGAGCAACTCCAGGAGTGTGCACTCTTCCATCCCCCAACCATCAGAACTGCAAACCTCCAGTATTCAGCCCCCATTGGCAGTGCAGCTAGCACAGCTAATCAGAACTCCAGCTCCACAGCACAACACAGAGGGATCGAGCTGGGCACTCAGCATTGGTGAGATTGGAAGCCACTATTAAAAGATCAAACGTAAGAATTTAGGGTATAATAGAAGAACTTCAATCCAGAGGCCTAGTAGGCATTTTCAATAAAATCATAGAAGAAAATTTTCCCCAAATTGGGCAAGAAATGCCAATGCAAATACAAGAAGCTTTAGAACACCAAACAGACAAAACCTGGAAAGAACCTCTCCTCTCTATGTTATTATTAAACTACTAAACACTCAAACCAGAGAAAATATATTGAAAGCAGTTAGAAAAAGCAAGTCACTTACAAAGGCAAGCCCATCAGAATAACAGCAGATTACTCAACACAAACTTTAAAAGCCAGAAGGGCTTAGAATGATACATTCCAGGTTCTGAAAGATAATAACTGTCAACCAAAATTACTTTATCCTGTAAAGCTATCTATCCAAATTGATGGAGAAATAAGGACATTCAAAAACAGGCTAAAGAAATTTATGACAACTAAACCAGCTCTACAGAACATATGAGGATGATCCTACTTACAGCCCTGGCTACATGCCAGACTATAGCTGCAGCTACTGAATTATTTTTTTATGTCATTTTATTTATTTTACCACTTTTTAAAATTTTATCAATATTTCCTGTATACATAGGTTATTTTTCACAATTTTTTTATTAACAACTTCCATGATTATAAAAAATATCCCATGATAATGCCCTCCCTCTCCCCACTTTCTCCTTTGAAACTCCATTCTCCATCATATCCCTTCCCCCTCTCAATCAGTCTGTTTTATTTTGATGTCATCATCTTTTCCTCCTATTATGATGATATTATGTAGGTAGTGTCAGGCACTGTGAGGTCATGGATATCCAGGCCATTTTGTATCTGGGGGGGAACACTTTGTAAGGAGTCCTACCCTTCCTTTGGCTCTTACATTCTTTCCACCACCTCTTCTTCAATAGACTCTGAGCCTTGGAAGGTGTGATAGAGCTATTGCAGTGCTTAGCATCATGTCACTTCTTTCCAGCACCATGATGAGCTATCAAATTCTTTACACAAACAACAAAGCTAGAAACTAATAAGGTGGTGACTTTAACTGCTAAGCCTACTCAGGCAAAAACCACCTTTATGGTCCAAGAGTGCAATCTAATGGTGCAAGTGGAGCCTAGACCACATAATTGTCCCTGGTGCATTCAAGGACTCTGTAAATGCATGAGAGAAAAAAAAAATGGGTTGGCCCTTAGGGATGTGATGTTCCCCAGGGGATCTTCAAGAATATCAGGCCATTTGGGGAATGTCACCTGTGGTGGTTTGATTCAGGTGTCCCTCATAAACTTAGGTATGCTGGATGCTAGGTTCCCAGCTGATGGAGATTTGGAATTTAACACCCCCTGGAGGCAGTGTATTGTTGGGGGCAGACTTATGAGTGTGATAGCCAGTTTCCCCATGCCAGTGTTTGGTACATTCTCCTGTTCCTGTTGTCCACCTTATGTGGGCCAGGGGGTGATGTCCACCCTTTGCTACACTATTGTTTTCCCCTGCCATTGTGGAGCTTACCCTTGAGCCTGTAAGCCAAAATAAACCTCTTTTTCCCACAAGCTGTTCTTGGTTAGGTGATTTCTACCAGCAATGCAAACCTGACTGCAACAGTTAAGTGGTACCAGGAGTGAGGTTGCTGCTAGACACCTGACTGTGTGGCTTTGGCCTTTTGGAGCTGATTTTCAAGAGGAATGTGGAAGGATTTGAAACGTTGGCCTAAGAGATGCCTTGCAGTGCTGCAAGTACAGCTTGATGGACTATTCTGGTCAGAGTTGAAAGACCTGAATGCAAGTAAGAACTATGGACTGTGAGGCTTGCCTTATGAGGGTGAGAAAGAGCTTTGCTTGGACTGGACTGGAAGTTTGGGTGAAAACCTTGCTGTTATGGCCATGTCCTGAGAAGTTGTGCAGGATTGCATTGTGTAGAAATGGATTGTTGTGAGCAGAGGGATATGG
The DNA here is from genome assembly GCF_020740685.1 of Jaculus jaculus. Lineage (NCBI taxonomy): Eukaryota > Metazoa > Chordata > Mammalia > Rodentia > Dipodidae > Jaculus > Jaculus jaculus. The sequence continues at coordinate 72,459,294 of NC_059104.1, forward strand.
CAAAGAAAAAAATAAAATATTTGGGCCTAAAATTCTGCCCATTCACCTGCAAATTGTTTGAGATATTACAGCCTTTGAGATTGGGCTAGCTGATCTGCACAGGGGCAATAGGAAGAATGTAGACTCTTGAAGGGGTCTGAGTGCTGAAGGAGTGTCCTGTTTTTCAAAGTCTGCTTTATTACCCCCTGGATTAACAAATTGGCACCCTATCTGGTATTGTGGAGTATAACAAGTGCAGGAAAGAGAGGGTCATTGAATTTGTAACATGGCCTTGTGTTTTGGAAATGGCCATGGGCAGTGTAAAGCAGGTTTGCTGGATGCCTGCATGGAAACCCCATGGAGCCGTGAGGATGAACTATAGATTGCAGTGGAGGCTCAATGGAGATGCCCAGGCCACGAAATGACTGCTAAGGAGAGCTGCTGGCCCCGATGAAGTTTTCCAGGACTGTGAGTAGCCTAACTGGAGGGGTGGAATTGGAATGCCAGGGAGTTGTTGTTGGTTAGAATTACTGGACTTGGAGATTTGTCACTGGCTAGACTGTGTTGGACTTGGAGCTACAGAGTTTGATGTTTGCTCCGGTTGTTTTAAATCTTGCATTGGTTGAATATTTCTTTGCTATGCCCAATGCCATCTTTTGCAGTGTGAATGTTTGTCCTATGCCATTATGTGTTTTTTGGGGGGGGGGGAATTTTTGGTATTATGGCTCAGGGGATGTTTGAATATCACTGGGACTGATAAAAACTATGGGGACCTTTAAAGATGAGTGCATTGAGCCGGGCGTGGTGGCGCACACCTTTAATCCCAGCACTCGGGAGGCAGAGGTAGGAGGATCGCCGTGAGTTCGAGGCCACCCTGAGACTACATAGTGAATTCCAGGTCAGCCTGAGCCAGAGTGAGACCCTACCTCGAAAAACAAACAAACAAAAAAAAAAGATGAGCGCATTGCATTTTACATCATGTATGGTTATCAGTTTATGGGGGCTAGGGGTGGAATGTGGTGGTTTGATTCAGGTGTCCCCCATAAACTTAGGTGTTCTGAATGCTAAGTTTCCAGCTGATAGAGATTTGGGAATTAATGTCTCTTGGAGGCAGTGTATTACTGGGGGCAGGCTTATAGGTGTTATAGCCAGTTTCCCCATGCCAGTGTTTGACACACTCTCCTGTTCCTGTTGTCCACCTTATGTGGGCCAGGGGGTGATATCCACCCTCTGTTCATGCCATTGTTTTCCCCTGCCATCATGGAGCTTACTCTTGAGACTGTAAGCCAAAATAAACCTGTTTTTCCTACAAGCTGCTCTTAGTTGGGTGATTTCTACCAGCAATGTGAACCTGACTGCAACACCACCCCCTCACCCTCGGAGGAGGAGTGGCCTATGTTATCAGATAGGCTCAGCAGGCAAGGACTATGGACACCCATGAAACCTGTCACGGGGCACCCCAAGGGTCCACACAGGATCTCCACCCCTATGCACAGCTATGCTGCAAGATTAGAGGCAGTCTTCTTTGCTTTATGTTTCTGGTGGACACAGGGAGCCAACTTACAATAATAACTAACTTGCCAACCTATGGAACTGGAAAGGAAATAGAAATTGAATGCATTCACCAAACTAGCCAGAGAGCTCCCATAGAAAGGAAAATATTAAGGGTTCAATACCACTGTACCATGCAATTTTGACTTTATGACAGCTCCAACAGACATATTAGGGATAGATATGATAAATATAATCTTCCCTCAATGGATACCATATAAGCAGCTGAAGGGGGCCAGAGCACTGCTGACTTTTGCCCACCTGCCAGCAGTAGGACTACCAAAGTTTCCTCCATCTTTTACTAAACAGTGTCCATTGAAGGGGGACATGATAAAATAACTGAGAATGTGAAGAAACTTCTAGAGGAAGGTATTATTGGATGTACCCAGTCCTTTCCATATAATAGCCCAATATGGCAGTAAAGAAGCCTAATGGGTAATACAGGTTCACAGTGGACTACAGAAATTTAAACACAAAAACACCAGCATGACTGGAAATTTACCTTAAGTGGAGGAAATCTTTAATAAAATTAGGAATTTTAATGTACAATATTTTGCAATGGTGGATTTGTCAGACATTTTCCCTTGTATCCCTCTGCATCCTAATAGTAGAGAATATACTACATTCACATGGTAAAATAAACAGTACCAGTTTACTAGAGTACTGCAGGGATATCACAACAGCCAAATCACTGCACATATCAGTCTGCAGTGGAACCTGGATAAGGTGGAACAATTACCTGATATCCTGATACTAGCTTATGTGGATGACATAATTGTTTGTGTCCATACCAAGGAGAAGGTCTAGGAAGTGTTAGATATTCTAGTGTCTTTAAAGTCTTTAAAGGGGGATGGATGGACTATTAATGATCTAAAGATCCACCCCCCCCCAGATACTAATGTTAAATTTTTAGGAGTAATCTGGATAAGAGAAGGACCTAAGGTCCCTTCAAGCGCCATTAATAAAATAGCTAATTTAAAAATCACCTGACAATAAGACACAAATCAACACCTAATTGTATTGTTTGGATATTGGCATCTCCATATACTATATTTACAATTAATATTGAAACCAGTATATGATGTCACCAGGAAGGCTGATGACTTATAATGGGGAGAACAGCACCAACAAGCTTTTTTCTTTGAAATATTTTTTTTAATTTTTTTTTAAAATTTATTTGAGAGCGACAGACACAGAGAGAAAGACAGATAGAGGGAGAGAGAAAGAATGGGCACGCCAGGGCTTCCAGCCTCTGCAAACGAACTCCAGATGTGTGTGCCCCCTTGTGCATCTGGCTAACGTGGGACTTGGGGAGCTGAGCCTTGAACCGGGGTCCTTAGGCTTCACAGGCAAGCGCTTAACCGCTAAGCCATCTCTCCAGCCCACCAACAAGCTTTTGATCAAGTATGTGCATCTATATCTGAGTTTTGTCAACTATATATTATACAACCTGATGATGGTAAGTATATGGATATACTGTTTTTTGACAATTATGGTGTAACAGGCAGCTTCAAGTTCACTGAGATGAACTTTCAGACCAGGCACAGTTATGGAGGAAGGGATTTATTGAAGCTTACAGATCCAGGGGAAGTTCCATAATGACAGAAGAAGCTGGCCTGCCTTCAGAGGCCCAAGCAGACAGAGAGAAGCACAAGCCTAAAGGTCAAAAGCCACAGCACGCTTCAGGAACTCCAGCTAGGCACACTTTGCATATGGCAATTGGAAAATTTTTACAAAAAACCCACAGAGAATCCACAGATGACCAATGGCATTTTGTTGCAAAAGGTTTCCATTTTCAGAGAATAAGTACGCCTTCTTTGAAAAGTTAGCATGGACCCTATATGAGGTATTAAGGACATTTAGCCGCAATAACCAGGATTAATGCCTGGTAGTCAGAACTCCAGTGCCCCTGCTGGAATGGGTGCACATGCCAGGTGAAACCCTGGCTGGAACAAAAATGTAACCGAAGGTATTATAATGGAAATGGTACCTTGAGGAATTTATTAGGGACCAGGATGTGTCAGCAATGGGGAGTAAGCCTGACTGGGTAGAGGAGGTAGTATATCCAGAATTGTTTGCTGTGAACGCCTCTCCCCCAAAAGAGGCATTTATTGGAACATGGAGGATAACTAAATAGGACACTACACAGGTGAACACATGGTTCACGGATGAATCATCCACACACAAGGCTGTAATGGAAATACACAGCCTGCAGACGGTCTGACGGGTATATCTTTTTTTTGGTTTTCCAAGATAAGATTTCACTCTAGCCCAGGCTGACCTGGAATTCACTATGTAGCCTCACGGTGGCCTTGAACTCACAGAGATCCTCCTACCTCTGCCTCCTGAGTGCTGGGATTAAAGGTGTGCGCCACCATGCCCGGCATTGACAAGTGTATCTTGACTGATGAGGGGGTGATGAAATCTGCACAGCATGCAGAAGTACACGCAGCCTTGCTGGCATTGCAACAATCAACAAAGGAAGGAATGCAGTTAGTTCACATTTCCTGACTCATGGTGCCTGGTTAATGGAATAGTCCCCTGGTCGGCTAAGTAGAAGCAAACTGCCTGGAAGATCAATGGCAGGGATATTTGGTCTAAGGAAGATTGGATAGAGATTAGCAAATTAGCAGAAGGTATGAAAGTTCTTATAGCACATGTGGACAGACACACAGGTAGGCAAGATTCCATTAGTATTCATAACAATAATGCAGACCAGTTAGCGCAAATTATGACCTTAAGGATTACAAATAAAGCCCCATGGCAGATTGTAGCTAATAGAGGTCTGCCTATGACCTTTAAATGCCCTAGGCAGGGATGGAGAGATGGCTTAGTGGTTAAGCGCTTGCCTGTGAAGCCTAAGGACCCCGGTTCGAGGCTGGATTCCCCAGCACCTACGTTAGCAAGATGCACAAGGAGGCGCATGCATCTGGAGTTCGTTTGCAGTGGCTGGAAGCCCTGGCGCACCCATTCTCTCTCTCTCTGTCTCTCTCTCCCTCTTTCTCTGTTGCTCTCAAATAAATAAATAAAAATGCACCAAAAGGGCTGGAGAGATGGCTTAGCGGTTAAGCACTTGCCTGTGAAGCCTAAGGACCCCGGTTCGAGGCTCAGTTCCCCAGGTCCCACGTTAGCCAGATGCACAAGGGGGCACACGTGTCTGGAGTTCGTTTGCAGAGGCTGGAAGCCCTGGTGCGCCCATTCTCTCTCTCTCCCTCTATCTGTCTTTCTCTCTGTGTCTGTCGCTCTCAAATAAATACATAAAAAATGAACAAAAAAAATTTTAAAAAAAAAAAAAAAAAAAAAAAAAAAATGCACCAAAAAAATTTTTTTTAATGGGCTATGGAACTAAATAGAGCATTCTCAAATGAAGAAATACGAATGGCATTTAAGTATCTAAAAAAATATTTTATATCACTAGTCATCGGGGAAATGCAGATTAAAACTACATTGAGATTCCATCTCACCCCTGTCAGATTGGTTACCATCATGAAAACAAATGATCATAAATGTTGGCAGGGATGTGGAAAAAGAGGAACCCTTTTACTGTTGGTGGGAATGCAATCTGGTCCAGCCATTGTGGAAATCAGTGTGGAGGTTCCTAAGACAGCTAAAAATTGATCTACCTTGGGGCTGGAGAGATGGCTTAGCGGTTAAGCGCTTGCCTGTGAAGCCTAAGGACCCCAGTTCGAGGCTCGGTTCCCCAGGTCCCACGTTAGCCAGATGCACAAGGGGGCGCACGTGTCTGGAGTTCGTTTGCAGAGGCTGGAAGCCCTGGCGCGCCCATTCTCTCTCTCTCCCTCTATCTGTCTTTCTCTCTGTGTCTGTCGCTCTCAAATAAATAAATAAATTTAAAAAAAATTGATCTACCTTATGACCCAGATATAGCACTCCTAGGCATATAACCTAAGGACTCATCTCATTTCCTTAGAAGTACATGCTCAACCATGTTTATTGCTGCTCAATTTATAATAGCTGGGAAATGGAACCAGCCTAGCTGTCCCTCAACTGATGAGTGGATAATGAAGATGTGGCACATTTATACAATGGAGTTCTACTCAGTGGTAAAGGAAAATGAAGTTATGAAATTTGCAGAAAAATGGATGGATCTGGAAAGGATTATAGTAAGTGAGGTAACCCATGCCCAGAAAGCCAAGCGCCACATGTTCTCCCTCATGTGTGGATCCTAGCTATTGATGATTGGGCTTCTGCGTGAGAAGGGAAACCTCAGTAGCAGAGGCCAGTAAGTTAAAAAAGAGATATAAAGGGAAGAGAAAGGAAGGGAGGAGGGTACTTAATAGGTTGGTATTGTATATATGTAAGTAGAATGATTGAGATGGGGAGGGGATATGATGGAGAAGGGAATTTCAAAGGAGAAAGTGGGGGTAGAGGCTATTACCATGGGATTTTCTCTCTCTCTCTCTTTTTTTTTTTTTTTTTTTGGTTTTGAAAGGTAGGGTCTCACTCTAGTCCAGGCTGACCTGGAATTCACTATGGAGTCTCAGAGTGGCCTCAAACTCATGGCAATCCTCCTACTTTTGCCTCCCGAGTGCTGGGATTAAAGGCATGCACCACCACGCCCGGCTACATGGGATTTTTTTATAATCATGGAAAAATGTTAATCAAAATTGAGAAAAAAAAAATGTATGTGACTAGTTGAATCCACCTCTATCTAGGATGCAAGGAGCACCACTATCATCTTTGATATAACACATTTTAAATGATATTGGGAAGGTTCATATTGAGTCAAACTCATCTGGTTTCTCTCATCTCTGATGGGAAGAAAGTATTGGTGAAAGGTGAATGAGTCACTAATTCCATGATCTCCCCATTTATGTACCCTAGGTAGGGGCAGAATCACATAGAAATAGTACAGGAGGTCATGGTGATATTTGAAGGAAATGAGTCAAGATCCAAAGTGCGTTCCAGCTGAGTTCCACCAGCATAGCATTTTTCCATCAGCTTTTTAAATTTTGTAACACACCTGTAGTCTGCCCAATGGTCCAAACCTTTGCAATGGCCATCGAGTGACATCTAGTCTGGGAAAAAATATATTTACTACTGCTCACCTGCATGATTTATAACGTATTATCTGATTGTTCATATGTACATCCAAAGGTACGGGGTAAAGTGTAGATGAATTTTCTGCTGTAAATTAAGATGGTATCACATAAAGTTGTAACTGTGCTGGAAGAAACCTGCATCCGTGATGCCTCCAGTTGGTTGTACTTGAGCCAAATCAAGGAAGAACATGGAAAGCTGGGCATGGTGGTGCACGCCTTTAATCCCAGCACTCGGGAGGCAGAGGTAGGAGGATTTCTGTGAGTTTGAGGCCACCCTGAGACTACATAGTGAATTCCAGGTCAGCCTGAGCTAGAGCGAGACCCTACTTCTAAAAACAAAACAAACAAACAAACAAAAAAACCCCACAGAACATGGAGTACTCATAAAGGGAGGGAGTTAGGTTTGTAACCTTACATAGCATCAGAGGTTCTGTTGATTCTGTTGCAAAAAATACTGGTATAGTGAAGTTGGTAAAGTATAATTGCTTCTGTTGTTTGACATTATGTACAAACATTTAGGTGGCATTATATGTCATGTTGACATAATGCCATAGGTATGGTTGTGTCACTGTGAACGTCCAATCAACTGCTGTCCCATTCAAACAGAATTGGTTGGGGCTGATAAAAGTAGGTGTCATATTGTTTGGAAATAAAGAGTAGTAGTTACCCTTGGATGTCATCACATTATGTGCAATCCACAAGTATTTCATGGTAAAAGGTAAAGTCTCTGGATGCTGCACACAGAGAGCTGTAGGTTACACTGGGTTTTGGTAGATTTATACAACCCAGGGGCTTCCAGAGCCATGGTACATAAGGTATCATATTCAAGGCATTTACATTTAATCTGAGGATCAATTTCATAAGTGGTATAAAGTTGTGCTACTGTCAGTAAGGATAATTGGGAATTTATAATGTTGGGTCCAAGGTCACTGTCTTACACCAATCTGGTATTGGTAAGAAGAAGCTGTCATTAGTGACATCCATATCTATTACCTGTGAGTTCCATTGCCCCAACTTGCCATAATACAGCAAATTGGGAAAGCCAGCTACATATCAAATATTATAATTGGCCAAGTTCAACCTTGGGTACCATATATCATTCAACCTGATTTGGCTTGTCACATGCCTTGGTGCTCCTCAGACCTGCACATACTATAGTGTATCTACTATAGCACACTCATATTGATTGTGGAAAAAAGATAAAGGGCCAATAAAATCAATCTGAATAGCATAATTTAATCTTTCAGGCTTGGAGATATCACTAGGTGGGCTATGCCTAAATCTCACTTCAGTTCTAGGACAGTCCTCATACTAAGAAATTATTCTTTTGCATAACTGCTAAGTTACTGGTAAATTTCTACATTATATCCACATAAGCATGGTATGTATTTCTAAGTGTCCCAAAGTCTTATGTAGCTTTGTTAACTCCTCTCTAATTGGTGCCTCATTTCCCTGTACTATCTTCCATTGCCTAGGGCATTTAAAATTTTTTTAATTTTTATTTACATACTTGAGAGCGAGAGAGAGAGAGAGAGAGAGAGAGAGAGAGAGAGAGAGAGAGAGAGAGAGAGAGAATGGGCATGCCAGGGCTTCCAGCCACTGCAAACGAACTCCAGATGCATGCACCTCCTTGTGCATCTGGCTAACGTAGGTGCTGGGGAATCCAGCCTCGAACCATGGTCCTTAGGCTTCACAGGCAAGCGCTTAACCACTAAGCCATCTCTCCATCCCTGCCTAGGGCATTTAAAGGTCATAGGCAGACCTCTATTAGCTACAATCTGCCATGGGGCTTTATTTGTAATCCTTAAGGTCATAATTTGCGCTAACTGGTCTGCATTATTGTTATGAATACTAATGGAATCTTGCCTACCTGTGTGTCTGTCCACATGTGCCATAAGGACTTTCATACCTTCTGCTAATTTGCTAATCTCTATCCAATCTTCCTTAGACCAAATATCCAAATATATAGATTTGCATATGTTGAACCATCCCTGCACCTCTGGGATAAAGCCTACTTGGTCAGGGTGAATGATCTTTTTGATATACTCTTGTATTCTGTTTGCCAATATTTTGTTGAGAATTTTTGCATCTATGTTCATGAGGGAGATTGGTCTGTAATTTTCTTTTTTTGTTCTATCTTTGCCTGGTTTTGGTATCAGGGTGATGCTGGCCTCATAGAAGGAGTTTGGTAGAATTCCTTCTTTTTCTATTTCCTGGAAAAGCTTAAGAAGCAATGGTATTAGCTCTTCCTTAAAGGTCTGGTAAAATTCAGCAGTGAATCCATCCGGGCCTGGGCTTTTTTTAGTTGGGAGATTATTGATAACTGTTCGGATCTCCATGTTTGTTATAGGTCTATTTAAGTGATTAATCTCATTTTGATTTAATTTAGGTGGGTCATATAAATCAAGGAAATCATCCATTTCTTTCAGATTTTCATACTTTGTGGAGTATATGCTTTAATAGTATGTCCCTATGATTTTTTGAATTTCTCTAAAATCTGTTGTGATGTTACCTTGTTCATCTCTGATTTTATTAATTTGTGTCTCTTTTCTCTTTCTTTTGGTCAGATTTGCTAAGGGTTTATCAATCTTGTTTATCCTTTCAAAGAACCAACTCTTTGTTTCATTAATTCTTTGGATTTTTTTTTTGTTTCTATTTCATTAATTTCTGCCCTAATCTTTATTATTTCTTCCTGTATACTGATTTTTGGTTTGCCTTGTTCTTCTTTTTCCAAGGCTTTAAGGTGAAGCATTAGGTCGTTTACTTGCGACCTTTCTAATTTCTTAATATAGGCACTTAAGGCTAAAAATTTACCTCTTAGAACTGCCTTCATTGTGTCCCAGAGATTTTGGTATGTTGTGTTTTCATTATCATTTGACTCTATAAATTTTTTGATTTCCTTCCTGATTTCTTCATTGACCCATTCATCATTTAGTAGTGTATTGTTTAGTTTCCATGATCTTGCGTATGCTCTATAGCCTTTATTGCTACTGATTTGTAGTTTAATTCCATTGTAGTCAGAGAGAATGCAAGGAATTATTTCAATTTTCCTGAATTTGTTAAGATTTGCTTTATGAGCCAGGCGTGGTGCCACACACCTTTAATCCCAGCACTAGGGAGGCTGAGGGAGGAGGATAGCTGTGAGTTTGAGGCCAACCCTGAGACTCCATAGTGAATTCCAGGTCAGCCTGGGCTACAGTGAGACTGCACCTCAGAAACAAAAAAAAGAAAGATTTGCTTTGTGTCCTAATATATGGTCTATTTTAGAGAATGTTCCATGTGCTGATGAAAAGAATGTATATTCTGCATTATTTGGATGAAATGTCCTGTATATATCTGTTAGGTCCATTCCTTCTATGACCTCATTTAGTCCAGATGCCTCTCTGTTTATTTTTTCCGTCGATGACCTATCAATTGATGAGAGTGGGGTGTTAAAGTCACCCACCACCACTGTGATTGGTGATATCTGTGACCTTAGTTCTAATAGTGTTTGTTTGATGAATTTGGGAGCCCCCATGTTAAGTACATATATGTTTAGGATCGTAATGTCATCCTGTTGGAGTGTGCCCTTAATCAATATAAAGTGACCTTCCTTATCTTTCTTGACTAACTTTAGACTGAATTCCACCTTGTCAGATATTAGGATAGCAACCCCTGCTTGTTTTCTAGGCCCATTTGCTTGAAACACCGTCTTCCAACCTTTCACCCTAAGATAATGTCTATCCTTTGTAGAAAGGTGAGTTTCTTGGAGACAACAAATTGTAGGATCCTGCTTTTTAACCCAGTCTGCAAACCTATGCCTTTTGGTTGGGGCATTGAGGCCATTGATATTAAGAGATTTTATTGAAAGGTGTGTATTTATGTTTGCCTTTTTTTTTTTTTTGTGGTTCCAGTTCTACCTTTGCTTTCTTGTGTTAACTAGTATTTGAGTATTGCTTGTTTTTTCCTTGTTTCTTATATGTGTGCTTTTCCTTTTCTTCAGCATGGAGGATCCTATCAAGTATTTTCTGTAGAGGGGTTTTGTCTTCAAATACTCCTTTAGCCTGCTTTTGTCATAGAATGTCCTTATTTCTCCGTCTATTTGAATGGATAGCTTTGCAGGATAAAGTAAACTTGGTTGACAGTTGTTATCTTTCAGGACTTGGAATATATCACTCCAAGCCCTTCTGGCTTTTAAAGTTTGTGTTGCGTAATCTGCTGTAATCCTGATGGGCTTGCCTTTGTAGGTAACTTGATTTTTCTCTCTAATTGCTTTCAATATTTTTTCCTTGGTTTGTGTGTTTGGTAGTTTGATTATAATATGACGAGGAGAGGTGCTTTCCAGGTTTTTTCTGGCTGGTGTTCTAAAGGCTTTCTGTATCTGCATTGGCACCTCTTTCCCAATTTGGGGGAAGTTTTCTGCTATCATTTTGTTGAGGACACCTACTATGCCTTTAGAGTGGAATTCTTTTCCTTCTACTATGCCCTGAATTTTTATATTTGATCTTTTCATAGTGTCCCTAATATCTTGAAATTCCCATTCATACTTTTCTATAAGTTTGTCTTTCTCTTTGTTGGACTATATTAGATCTGCCACCTGGTCTTCTAGCTTAGATATTCTGTCCTCACCTTCATCCATTCTACTGGTGAAGTTTTCTACAGAGTTTCTTATTTCATTAAGTGTATTCTTTATTGCTAGTAATTCTGACTGGTTTTTCTTTATTATTTCGATTTCCTTATTTATGTCTTATATTGTCTTCTTTATTTCATTAAATTAGTGTCCTGCGTTTTCTTTGATTCCTTTGATTTCCTCTTTGAGTTCTTCTTTGACTCCTTTGATTTGTTCTCTGACATCTTTGAACATATTTACTTTTGAAATCTTTCTCAGGCATTTCCTCTAACTCGTTCTCACTGGAGGTTATTTCTGAGGCATTAATACTGTTAGGTGGATTTATATTGTCTTGCTTTTTAGTGTTTCTTGTGTTATAATGTATATATTTTTGCATCTTGGATATAGTTAATGCTTGGGTTTTCTAGCTAGGTAGGTATTTTTAGCTGTATCAATTGATTTGATGTTATGTATCTTCAGGGTAGGAGCTTAAGGTGTTAGGCATGGCTCTTAAGACTCTCAGAGTATCTACAAAGGTGTTCCTAGGGGTTGAGTTTCCCTGCTATGGGAGTATTTAAGTAGGCTGAGTGGAATAAAATACAGGTAGATTCTAAAATGTAACTAAACCCTGTACACATTCAATCAAAAACAGCACTGAATATTTATGCAAGAGTAGTTATTATAACAACTGATCCTGTAGCAACAAAGAGGTTAAGATTTCTGGTCTGTTGAGGGATCCAAGTCAGCTTGTGACCAAGTGAGACCCTTCCCTGGTGCAATTAATCCCAGTTACCTTTTTGGATGATTTTGGTTTCAGTCAAGTTGATGGCTGGGTTGTTGGGCTGCTGTTCTGATATCTGGAGCTGGTCACTGGCTTTTCCTGTGTGGCAAACCAAGCCTGGCAACTGTGGCCCTGCTGATCAGCACCCCCACTGCTGGAACCACCACTGCTGCTAAAGCTGCTGCTGCTGGGTCTGTCACTTCTGCTGGGTCCACCACTGCTGCTGCTGCTTTAGCTGCCACTGCTGGATCCTCCACTGCTGCTGCTGGATCTGTGACCGCTGCCTCTGAAGCTTATGCTGCTAGATCTGCCGCTGCTGCTGCTACTGTATCTGCCACTGCTGGGGCCGCTGCTGCTGGTGCCCGAGCTGCTGATGTTGCTGTGGGACCCTGCTCCTGCTTGTGTCGCACTGTTCACTCAAGTTGGCGGCCGGGCCCTGGACCGCTGCTCTGTTTGCTTCAGCTGGGCACAGGCGGTGGGGGAGGGGAGGGAGCCGCAGCTGCTCTGGTTCTCTCGCTGTTCCACATATTTTTCTACCTCGTGGTCTGGTCCTCTGTTGTTCACTGCTGCTCTCCCTTCATGTTTCTTGAGTTGCGGAGAGCTCCAGTGTGAGTGGAAGCTCCCCGCACCAGGCTTTTCCTGCGGCTGGAGCCGAGCCTGGCCCTTTCCGGTGCACTGCTACCGCCATGGTTGGCAGACCTGCCGGGGCCGCTTTTGCCGGCCTGTGTGTGCTCTGGATCTCTTCTACTTCCCCGATGCCGTTTTGATTTCCTATACACCTCACTTTTTAGTAAAAGTGTGCATTTTGCTGAGTTTTTTTTTTTTTTTTTTTTGGTCTTTTCCCCCCTAGGCTGCTTTGGCGTGGTACCTAAGCTGCCATCTTAACTGGAAGTCCCCAGAATTCTTAACGTCTTTGTTGATAGAGGATCTGGTTGTTATAATACCTACTCTTACATAAATACTTGGTGCTGTTTTTGATTGAATGTGTAAAATGTTTAGTTAAATTTTAGAATCTACGTATATTTAGTTCTGCTCAGCCTGCTTGAATACCCCCATAGCAGGCAAACTCAACCCCTAGGAACACTTTTCTAGATACTCTGAGAGTGTTAAGAGCCACACCTAACATCTTAATTTCTTACATTGAAGATATATAACATGAGATCAACTAACAGCTAAGAATACCCAGCTAAGTAGAATATCCAAGCATTAACTTAATCCAAGATGCAAAAATATATATATTGTAACACATGAAACACCAAAAATCAAGACAATATAGCCACGAAAAAGTATTAATGCATCAGAAATGACCTCCAGTGAGAACGAGTTAGAGGAAATGCCTGAGAAAGATTTCAAAAGAATGATTGTAAATATGTTCAAAGAAATCAAAGGAATCAAAGAAGAAATCAAAGCAATCAAAGAAGAAATCAAAGGAATCAAAGAAGACACAGGACACCAATTTAACGAAATAAAGAAGTCAATAGAAGACATAAATAAGGATATAGAAATAATAAAGAAAAAACAGTCAGAAATACTAGCAATGAAGAACACAGTTAATGAAATAAAAAACTCTGTAGAAAATCTCACCAGTAGAATAGATGAAGGAGAGGACAGAATATCTAAGCTAACAGACCAGGTGGCAGATATAATACAGTCCAACAAAAAGAAAGACAAACTAATAGAAAGTATGAATGGGAACTTCAAGATATTCGAGACACTATGACAAGATCAAATATAAGAATTCAGGGCATAGTAGAAGAAGAAGAATTTCACTACAAAGGTATAGAAGGCTTTATCCCAGAGATGCAGGGATGGTTCAATATACACAAATCTATAAATGTAATACATTATATAAATGGGTTGAAGGACAAAAATCACATGATCATCTCATTAGATGCAGAGAAAGCTTTTGACAAAATCCAATATCACTTCATGATAAAAGTCCTACAGAGACTGGAATAGAAGAAACATATCTCAATATAATAAAAGCTATTTATGACAAGCCTACAGCCAACATATTACTAAATGGGGAAAAACTAGAAGCTTTTCCACTAAAATCAGGAATAAGACAAGGGTGTCCACTGTCCCCACTTTTATTTAACATAGTTTTGGAAGTCTTAGCCATAGCAATAAGGCAAGCGACACACATAAAAAGGATACAAATTGGAAAGGAAGAGATCAAGTTATCATTATTTGCATATGACATGATTCTATACATAAAGGACCCTAAAGACTCTACTAGCAAATTGTTAGAGCTGATCAAAACCTACAGCCATGTAGCAGGATACAAAATAAATACACAAAAATCAGTAGCCTTCATATGTGCTAACAACAAACACACAGAGGATTAAATCAGAGAATCATTCCCATTCACAATTGCATCAAAAAAAAAAATACCTTGGAATAAACCTAACCAAGGAAGTAAAGAATGTCTACAATGAGAACTTTAAAACACTCAAGCGCGAAGTTGCAGAAGACACTAGAAAGTGGAGAAACATCCCTTGTTCCTGGATTGGAAGAATCAATATTGTGAAAATGGCAATCTTACCTAAAGCAATCTACACATTTAATGCAATCCCTATCAAAATTCCAAAGGCTTTCTTCATGGAAATAGAAAAACAATCCCAAAATTCATTTGGAATCACAAATCACAAAAAACCTCGAATATCTAAAATAGTACTGAGCAACAAAAATAAGGCTGGTGGTATCACCATACCTGATTTTAACCTATGCTACAGAGCCATAGTAACAAAAACAGCATGGTACTGGCACAAAAACAGACATGTAGATCAGTGGAACAGAATACAGGACCCAGATGTAAGCCCAGGTAGGTATAGCCACCTGATAGTCGATAAAAATGCCAAAAATACTCATTGGAGAAAAGACAGCCTCTTTAGCAAATGGTGTTGGGAAAATTGGATATATATCTGCAGAAGGATGAAAATAGATTCTTCTCTCTCGCCATGCACAGCATTAACTCCAAATAGATTAAAGACCTTAATATCAGACCTGAAACTCTAAAACTGCTAGAGGAAAAAGTAGGGGAAACCCTTCAACATATTGGTCTTGGCAAAGACTTTCTGAATACAACCCCAATTGCTCAGGCAATAAAACCACAGATTAATCACTGGGACTTCATGAAATTATAAAGATTTTGCACTGCAAAGGACACTGTGAAAAAAGCAAAGAGGCAACCTACAGAATGGGAAAAAATCTTCGCCAGCTATATATCTGATAGTTCCTTAATATCTAGGATATGCAAAGAACTCAAAAAGTTAAATAATAAGGAATCAAAGAAGCCAATCAAAAAATGGGCTTTGGAGCTAAATAGAGTATTCTCAAAGGAGTAAATACAAATGGCATATAAGCATCTAAAAAAATGTTCTACGTCACTAGTCATCAGGGAAATACCGATTAAAACTACATTGAGATTCCATCTCACTCCTGTCAGATTGGCTACCATCATGAAAAACAAATGACCATAAATGCTGTTGGGGATGTGGAAAAACAGGAACCCTTCTACACTGTTGGTGGGAATGCAATCTGGTCCAGCCATTGTGGAAATCAGTGTGGAGGTTCCTAAAACAGCTAAAGATTGATCTACCATATGACCCAGCTATAGCACTCCTAGGCATATAACCTAAGGACTCATCTCATTTCCTTAGAAGTACATGCTCAACCATGTTTATTGCTGCTCAATTTATAATAGCTGGGAAATGGAACCAGTCTAGATGTCCCTCAATTGATGAGTGGATAATGAAGATGTGGCACATTTATACCATGGTGTTCTACTCAGTGGTAAAGGAAAATGAAGTTATGAAATTTGCAGGAAAATGGATGGGCCTGTAAAGGATTATACTAAGTGAGGTAATCCATGCCCAGAAAGCCAAGTGCCACATGTTCTCCCTCATTTGTGGATCCTAGCTATAGATGATTGGGCTTCTGTGTGATAAGGAAAATACTCAGTAGCAGAGGCAAGTAAGTTAAAAGGGAGATATAAAGGGAAGAGAAAGGAAGGGAGGAGGGTACTTAATAGGTTCGTATTGTATATATGTAAGTACAATGATTGTAATGGGGAGGTAGTATATGGAGAATGGAATGTCAAAGGGGAAAGTGGGGGGGGGCTAGGGAGGGTATTACCATGGAATTTTTTTTTTATAATCATGGAGAATGTTAATAAAAATTTTTTTTAAAAAAGATGAGAGGACAGCTGTGCATTGGTTTGTTTCAGAAACAACATCAGAATGTGCTGCGTCTTCCTCTTATCCTCACGGATACACATCTTTACTTCTTTCGGCCATCTAACTGTTCTCTCTAAAGTGCTTTTGCCAGGGTTGCCATCAGCTTCGTGAGGCCATTTACAAGTAAGTCCACACTGGGGAGTCGCTGCCCTACAGGAGGAGAAGCTCCAGAAGGCTCTGCTGTCCACATCCTAGTTTATCTTGGTGCATCTTGAGAAAATCATGAAAGCAAGCCTTCAATTTTTCACCCTTAACAATTTATCCTTGCTCATTTCAAAATTTACCAGGAAGAGTAGGTTTTTGCCAAATCTTTTTAACATTTAAGAATGACACTGTGCTGGAGAGATGGCTTGGTGGTTAAGGCATTTGCCTGCAAAGCCAAAGGACCCAGGTTTGATTCCACAGGAGCCATGTAAGCCAGATGCATAAGATGGCACATGCGTCTGGAGTTCATTCAGAGTGGCTGAAAGACTGTAGCATGCCCATACTCTGTCTGCATCTTTCCTTCTCTCAAATAAATAAATATTAAAAAAAAAAAAGAATTCTGGAATGTTGAGGGTTCCAAGTCATCTTGTGACCAAGTGAGAACCTTCCCTGGTGCAATCCCAGTTACCTTTTTGGATGATTGTGGTGTCAGTCAAGTAGGCTGGCTGTGTCGCTGGACCACTGTTCTGTTTTCTGGAGCTGGGTGCTGGCCTTTCCTGTGGGGTAAACCGAGCCTGGCATCTGTGGCCCTGCAGACTGGCACCGCTGCTGCTGGAACTGTCGCTGCTGCTGCTGCTGAAGCTGCCGCTGTTTGGTCTGCCACTGCTGCTGCTGAAGCTGCTGCTTCTGGGTCTACTGCTGCTGGAGCTGCTGCTGCCGTTGTTGGATCCACTGCTGCTGAAGCTGTTGTTGCCGGTTCCGGAGCTGCTGCTGTTGCTGCCAGAGCTGGAGCTGTGGCTTCCACCGCTGCTTCCGCTGCCAGAGCAGTAGCCACTGCTGCTGGAGCTGCTTCGGCTTGCCTGTGTGGGCTCTGGATCTCTCCTACTTCTCTACTGCCATTTTAATTTCTTATACACCTCACTTTTTAGTAAAAGTGTGTATTTTGCTGGGTTTTCTTTGGCTTTTTTCTCACCTAGGCTACTTTGGCATGGTTCCCATGCCGCCATCCTCTAGTCACATAAATTCTTTATAGCCCATTACAAGCCAGCAGTCTTGTGAGCAATGGAGCTGTTAGACCCACCTAAAGTCACACAGAGGCACGGATGCTGGTTCCTGACCTACCAGCTCCAGCAAGACTTGTAGTTCAACCTCATATCCAACCCATAATGGTGACCTTTAGTTTAAAGGACTGAGAACCACCAAAAGGGCTGTGCCAGGAACAACCTCTTCCATTATTTTCCTGCTTTTCTACTAATAGATGGTCAGCAAGGAAGCCACTTCAATTTTTGACAGTTGTCACATTCATAGCAGCCACAACTTTAGGCACTAGCTTTGCATCAGCCATGATATAAAAAATACTAAACACCTGACAGGAACAGAAACAAGCAGTTACAGCATTGTCAGATGCTCTGCAGACTACTCATGCTTTAGTCACCCAAATGCAGAATGAGGTACAAGTATTGCAGGAATCTATGATGTCATATGTGAAATCACTCGTGATTCCCTGGACAACTTATTGATACTCATTAATGACACCAGATTCAGTTGGGCACGGTGGCACATGCCTTTAATCCCAGCACTCGGGAAGCAGAGATAGGAGGATTGCTGTGAGTTCAAAGCCACCCTGAGACTACATAGTGAATTCCAGGTCAGCTTGGGCTACAGTAAGACCCTACCTCATAAAACCAGGAAAAAAAAAACCACCACCAGATCCAGAGGAAAAAAAGTCACTATAAATGAAGAAGCAACAAATAACAAGCCCAAAATATAGCTCATTTAAGAATGGCAAATCTGACCACCTTATATTTAACATATAATTTATCCTGATATGGAAGGTGCAATTAGCACTTCTGGTTCAGGCCTATCTATCAGGCTTATTTGGCGGGTACTGACCTGGTGTAATCCCAGTTACCTTTTAGGATGATTTTTGTCTCAGTTATGCTGCACTCCTGCTTGGGTCCCTCTTTGGTGCACTGTGGGTTCAAGTAGGCTAGCTGGGTTGTTGGATTTCTGCTCTGGTCACTGGTGCTGGGTGTGTGATCTCCCTTCCCCTGTTCTCTGGTGCTTGCTGGCACTTGTGCTGGTGGTAGGGGAGGGGAGGCTATGGATGGTGGCTATAGTTCTCCCACTGGTCTACATCATCCTCTACTCATGATCTGCTCCTCCATTTTTCACTGCCGTTCTTCCTTCACGTTTCTTGAGTTTGCGCGGAGGTTGATATGAGTGGAAAAATCATCTTACTTGGTTTTTCCTGCAGCTCAAGCTGAGCCTTGCAGCTGTGGCCCCGCGGATCTGTTGCCATTACTGCTGGAGCCGCTTCTGCCTGCCTATGTGGGCTCTGGATGCTCTGGATCTCTGCTACTTCTCTGCTGCTATTGGTAATTTCTTACACACCTCACTTTTTAGTAGAAGGTGTATTTTGCTTTTTTTTTTTTTTGGCTTTTTCTCCCCTACACTGCTTTGGTGTGTTTCCTACTCACTTGTGTTTTTATGCTAATTGTTTGTTTGACAGTATCATTTTTTATTTTGCAGACGGGGATTGTGCAACACCATTGATAAGACCAGCCAGTCCATAGAATCCCCATTGGAACATGCCTAATATGAAATATCTTCAAACACAGGTTTTGTCCTGTCCATTTGGGAGACAGATTTTTTGTAGAGAATGTTGGAAACATTCCTTGCACTTTGAGACTTGACGTATATTGCATCGATTGATGGGATACACCCTACCATCTACTTGCTGCTTTTGTAAATGGAGATGGTCAGTAGTTATTGGTATCAGGCATGAACAAAATGATTCCTTCTTTTCTACATTTTTGTGCCATATCTTTCACCACAATTTGGTAATATACATTAGCCAATGGTGTGACCAAGTGCCTCTTGTGATGTTGGATTTTTGGTAGCCTTCTATGTTTCTAACAAAGGTTATATGTATCTTGCCATGATCCAATAGTTGATTAGACATGACCCTGATTCTGTTACCGTTATGCTTAATTTCTCTTGGTGATCTATTGAACCTACTGATAAGAACCCAGCATTTCCTCTTAGATCTTTGGAGTATTGCCTGAGAGAACTGGTATGACCTTTTGCTAAGTTTTTTCTTTTCAACTTTCTGCTTATTTGACTTGAAAATTGTACCAACAGTCTTATATCAAATATAGACTGTTGAAACACCCTCGTAATGTGATACATTGAGTTGTTTTGAATTGTTGCTATGATGTGATTGCTGTTTTTCAATTATTCTGTTAACTGATTTGCATTGTGTTATGTCTTGACATTTTCTTATTGAGAATTGTGATGCCCC
Source organism: Jaculus jaculus (assembly GCF_020740685.1). Taxonomy (NCBI): domain Eukaryota; kingdom Metazoa; phylum Chordata; class Mammalia; order Rodentia; family Dipodidae; genus Jaculus; species Jaculus jaculus. The sequence continues at coordinate 72,478,939 of NC_059104.1, forward strand.
TTCACCCTTTCATACGCTTGGGGCACCAGGGGGTGGGGTGTAAAGGAGCACTAGTAATAGTATGCAGAAAAATGGAGACTCTGACCTAGCAATGATGACATTACCATGGGCCACAACCAGAGACCAGCTGTATGCCAATATGCAAATAAGCTAACCCTAAGGTGGCTATCAGCAGCTAGAGTGACTGAGGAAAAAAATGGGTATAAAAGCCCAAGCAAAAGCTCAGAACACTGTCACTCAATTCAGAGAAGTAGACTCCATGTCCCTCTTTGTGTTGATACCTGCCAGGAGAAGGAGGAGCAGCCAGTGCGAGCCCTCCACAGCCCTGCATGGGGCCCAACCAGGCGCTGTGCTGCCCATGGGCCAAGTGACTTCACTTCTCAGGTGAGTACCTTTGGGGCTAGGCTAATTGAGAGGATAAAAGAAGACTTGGCCTAATTAACATGGGTGAAGAGTGAATAAAGTGTGGCAATTAAATTAACATAATTTGCCTCTCCACTACTTAATTCAGCACTCCACTGTATGTAAGTTCATCTCAGCAAACTTAAACCTGTCTGCTACACCTGGATTGTGGAGTTGCCCAAGCGTTTTTGAGCCTAGATGATTGCATTATAACTTCCAGGTAACAGATGTGGAGCTGTAGAATTTCATGTTTGTCCTGCTGGCTTTCTATCTTGTATTGTTACAATCTTTCCTTGCTTTGCTCCCATTCGTCTCCCACATTAGGTATGTTTGCTATGTGCCATATGTTCTAAGTATGTAACCTGTGTTTTGATTTTACAGAACTCAGTTAAGTGACTTAAAAAAAAAAATCTATCTATCTATCTATCTGTCTGTCTACCTACCTACCTACCTACCTACCTACCAACCAACCATCTATTTATCTATCTATCTATATATAGTTTTTTTTTGTTTGTTTTTTTTGAGGTACGGTTTCACTGTAGTCCAGGCTGACCTGGAATTCACTCTGTAGTCTCAGGGTGGCCTTGAACTCATGGCAATTCTCCTACCTCTGCCTCCCGAGTGCTAGGATTAAAGGCGTGTGCCACCATGCATAGCTACATATAGGTTTTTTGAGGTAGGGTTTTGCTCTAGCCCAGGCTGACCTGGAATTCATTATGTAGTCTCAGGGAAACCTCAAACTCATGGTGATCCTCTGACCTCTGCCTCCTAAATGCTGGGATTAAAGGCATGTGCCACGACGTCCAGCTGTTTAAAAAATGTTCTTTTATTTTTATTTATGTGAGATAAAGGCAGAAAATGAGAGAGATAGAGAGAGATAATGGGTATGTCAGGGCCTCCAGCCATGGCAAATGAACTCCAGACACATGTGCAATCTTTGCATCAGGCTTACATGGGTACTGGGGAATCAAACCTAGGCTTTAGGCTTCACCGGCAAGCACCTTAACTGCTAAGCCGTATCTCCAGCCCTAATTAACTTTTTTTTTTTTTTTTTTTTTTCCCTGAGGTAGGGTCTCACTCTAGCCTAGGCTGACCTGGAATTCACTGTGTAGTCTTAGGGTGGCCTCAAACTCATGGCGATCCTCCTACCTCTGCCTCCCAAGTGCTGGGATTAAAGGTGTGTGCCACCATGCCCAGCTCTAAGTGACTCTTTTGAGCCTCAGATGAAACTTTGACTTTGGACTTTTTAAAATTTTAATTTTTGGTTTTTCAAGGTAGGATTTCATTCTAGTCCAGGTTGACCTTGAAATCTATGTAGTCTTGGGATGACTTTGGATTTTTAGTGTCAGGACTGGTAAAGACTATGAGGACTTTTAATGTTTACTGATGGGTTTTATATCAAGCAACAGACATGAGTAATGGGGGCCAGGGGCTGAATGTGGTAGTTTGAATGAAAAATGACTCACAGCTGCATATATTTGTGAGTAAACCTTAATCCCCAGATGTCAGAGCCTTCATGAGGTGGAGACTTTTTGGAGGTGTGTCATTGGGGACCTTGGGGTGATTCAGATGTTCTGAATGCAAGGTTCTCAGATGGTGGCAATTTGGGAATTGATGCCTCCTGGAGGTAGTGTATTGGGGGTGGACTTATGGGTATTATTGCCAGCTTCTCCTTGCCAGTGTTTGGCATACTCTCCTGTTGCTCTGATGTTGGCCAGGTGATGTCCAACCGTCTGCTCACACCATCATTTTCTCCTGCCATCTTGAAGCTTCCTCTAGAGTCTATAAGCCAAAATAAACCCTTTTTCCCGTAAACTCCTCTTGGCTGAGTGTTTTCTGCCAACAATGCAAAGCTGACTGCAACAGTAAAATTGCTACCAAGAAGTGGAATCATCACTGCTAGAAAATTCTGTGGCTTTTGGCCTTTGAAACTTATTTCCAGGAGCAAAGTGGACAAATTGGAAATTTGGCTTTGCTACAAGTAATGCTTGATGGACCATTTTGGAAGTTGAAAGACCTGAATGCAGTAAGGACTATGGACTGTGCATCTGGCTTACATGAATACAGTGGAATCAAACCTGGATCCTTAGGCTTCACAGGCAAGAGCCTTAGCCACTAAGCCCTCTCTCCAGCCCTATAGGACTATGGACTGTGAGGTTTGGCTTGTGAGGGTGATAAAGAGCTTTGCCTGAATGGTGCTAGAAGCAGTTTGTGTGAGAGGCTTGCTGTTTTGCCCGTGTCCTGAGAACTTGTGCAGGGTTGCTTCATGTAGAAACAGACTGAACTGAGCAGAAGGATATGGCACAGAAAAATGAAATCTCTGGGCTGAAACTGCTGCCCATTCAGCTGCAATTGAGAGATTACAACCATTGAGATGGGCCAGCTGACCTGCATTGTGACAACAAAGAATGCAGTCTTTTGAAAGGACCTGAATGCTGAAGGAATGTCCTGTTCTTCAAAGTCTGCTTAACAAATTGGCACCTCACCTATTATTATGGAATATAAGAAATGCAGGAAAAAGGGTCATTAAATTTGCAACACAGTCTTGTGTTTTAGATACAGCCATGGGCAGTGTGAAGCAGGTTTGCTGGATGTCTGCATTGAGACCTGGTGGAGCCAAAGATGGATCTTGGACTGCAGTGAAACCCAGAGGAGATGCCAGGACCATCTTTTGCAGTGTGAATGTTTATTCTGTGCTTTTTTTTTTTTTTTTAAACTATGGTTTAGTTAAAAGACCTTGGATTGCCAGGCATGGTGGCATATGCCTTTAGTCCCAGCACTCGGGAGGCAGAGGTAGAATTGGTGTGAATCTCAGGCCACCTGGAGACTACATAGTGAATTCTGGAAGTCAGCTAGAGTGAGCCCCTACCTTGAACCCCCCCAAATATCTTGGATTAATTATATGGATATTTGAATATCACTGGGATTGGCAAAAACTTGAGACTTTATTTACTTTTTTTGAGGTAGGGTCTCTCTAGCCCATGCTGACCTGGAATTCACTATGTAGTCTCAGGTTGGCCTTTATTTCATGGCAATTCTACCTCTGACTGAATGCATTATTGTGAATACATCATGTATGGTTACCAGTTTATGGGGGCCAGGGGTCGAATGTGGTAGTTTGATTCAAATGTCCCCTAGAAACCTGTGCTATGAATGCTAGGTCAACTGGTGATTTGGGAACTGAAGCCTCCTAGTGGCAGTGAGTTATTGGCAGTGGGCTTATGGGTGTTATAACCAGCTTCCCCTTGCCAGTGTTTGGCACACTCTCCTGCTGCTATTGTCCATCTGATGTTGTCCAGGTGACGTCCACCCTCTGCTCATGCCATTGTTTCCCCCTGCCATCATGGAGCTTCACCTTTAGTCTGTAAGCCAAACCTTTTTTCCCCAAGCTGCTCTTGGTCAGGTGTTTTCTGCTAGTAATGTAGACCTGACTGCAACAGTATGTTATATATAGCCCAACCTGCTTGCTGCACTCACCTTGCTCATTCTGTACTTCCTTTCTGCTGATGTAGAGTCAGGCTATCTGCTACTGCTGTGCTTAACTTTCCCCTCAAAACTATAAGGCAGAAATAAACTCTTTCCTTCCATAAGCTGCTCTGGTCAGATGTTTTGTCCTAGCCAATGACAAAGCAACAGATATACTTCCTTCATCTGTGGGCAATCTCTCCTACCTGAACCCAGTGGCTAGTTGCTCCTGTATGCCATTAGTGTCTTCTTGAATCATTTTGTTGCTTAAGATAGGATTTAAAAATTTTTTTGCATTTTTATTTATTTGACAGAGAAAGAGGGACAGGGAGGAGAGAGAATGGGCACACCAGGGCCTCCAGCCACTGCAAACAAACTCCAGATGCATGTGTCCCCTTGTGCATCTGGCTAACATGGGTCCTGGGGAATAGAACCTGGGTCCTTTGGCTTTGCAGGCAAATGCCTTAACCACTAACCCATCCCTCCAGCCCATTTATTTATTTTTATTTAATTAATTTATTTATTTTTGTTTTTTCCAGGTAGCGTCTCACTCTAGCCCAGACTGACCTGGAATTCACTATGCAGTCTCAGGGTGGTCTCATACTCACAGCAATCTTCTCACCTCTGATAGGATCTTACTCTGTAGCTCAGACTGGCCTTGAACTATCAGTGATTCTCCTGAGTGCTGGGATTGCAGGCATGAGCCTACCACACCAGGCAAACTAGATATTGTTACCAAATTACTTTAAGTAGTATCTGATTGATTTATTAGTCTGCTCACCTATACAAGAGACTATAATAAAATTATACAAGAAATCTGACATCTGATTGGTATACTTTCATAAAATAATGGTCATAGTAACCATTTGCAAAGAAACTTTAAATCATATCACATTCTCTAGGACATCCTTTTAGGCCTCTAAAGAATAAACTAGTTTTGGAAACATCTCAGAGTTACATTTAGATCCAAGCCTAGTTTTTCTTCACTCCCTCAATCTTTTCTACTCCCTCCCTTTTGAACCAGGATCTATCTAGTTTAGGCTGGTCTGGAACTCATAATATAGCCCAGACTGGTCTGGAATTCTTGGTGATCCTGCTCAGCTTCCTGAGTGCTGGGATTGTAGGCTTGTGCACAAGCCAACACTGAACCATTAATGTTTTTTCCTTCAAGTTTGAATGATTAATCACAGTTAGAAAAAAAAAAAAGGCTAGGGGTAGTGGTGTACACCTTTAATCCTAGCACTTGGGAGGCAGAAGTTGGAGGATCACTGAGAGTTCAAGGCTACCCTGAGATTACATAGTCAAGTATGCCACAATGCTGGTTTTGGTTTTGGTGGGATTACAAGAATATGCCACCACAGTGCTTAGCATCTAACCAGGGTCTTCATGCATGCTAGGCAAGCAAGCATTTTAGCAAATGAGCTGCCACTCAACAAAAAGGTAACATTTAATTGGAATGATTTTAGTGGATACAGCAGGAGAGTATGCAGTGGTATCACTGAGAGTGTGCAAATATTCTTACCTACAAGGAACCAATTCCTCTAGTCACTGCTAATATGGCTACTTTAAGAAAAACCCTGGCCGGGCGTGGTGGCGCATGCCTTTAATCCCAGCACTCGGGAGGCAGAGGTAGGAGGATCACCATGAGTTCAAGGCCACCCTGAGACTACAGAGTTAATTCCAGGTCAGCCTGGACCCAAGAGAGACCCTACATTGAAAAACAAAAAACAAAAAACAAAAAACAAAAAAAAACAAACAAAAAAAAGAAAAACCCTAAGAGGAAATAAGCTCATGCACACATAAGAATGTAACAGCTGGTAGAACTGGTATCAGAAATCAAACACAAAAGGAAGAATTAGCTAAAATCACTGGGATGAGGACCTTGGTCAGCCATCTAAAAATTTTAGATCCATAGTTTCTAATATTTCATATTGGGAGTCTCGTTACAGGAAAAATAAACTATAATGCCAGAATGTTAACTATACATAAATACTTTAATATTCCTTATATTTGTACCAACATAAAAATAGGTATATATTCTTTATGCTTATAGTTCTCATATAGCAATAAAGGCTAAAATAGTTACAATTTAAAAACAAAAATATAAAACTAATAAAATACAAATTAACCACTTTTATTTAACATAACAAATGAACCATTTTGCTCAAATAGAAAAATGTTTACTTAAAAAAGAAAACCCAGAAAGCATTTGGTTTAACAGTAAAAACCTACAGCTTCAGATCCCATGGTGTGTGGCTTTTTTGGATGCAGCATCTCACTCCAGCTCATACTGATTTGGGACTCATTCTAAAGCCCCAAGCTGGCCTGAACTCACAGGAAGATCTTACTCCTTCAGCCTAGGAGTATATGTATGAACCAAAATCCCAGTTTCCATTCTGTTCTTAACTGTTCAAATATTCTTATTTAAATTTTTATTTATTTGAAAAAGAGAGAGAGAGAATATGAATAGGAGAATGAGTGAATGAGTATAGGCACACCAGAACCTCTTGCCACTGCCAACAAACTTCAGACATATGCACTGCTTTATGTATCTGGCTTTACATGGGTAATGGGGAACTGAACCAGGGCCACCAAGCTTTGCAAGTGCCTTTAACCACTGAGCCATGTCTCCAGCTCCATGAATATTTTAATTTTTTTTTTTTTTTTGAGGTAGGGTCTTACTCTAGCCCAAGCACACCCGGTACTCACTCTGAAGTTCCAGGTTGGCCTCAACTCATATCAATCATCCTACCTCTGCTTCCTGAGCACTGAAATTAAAGGCATGTTTTACTAAAACCAACCAATATTTTTATTTTAATAATTTTCAGGTGCTTATTTACAAATGTATCTTATTGAAACTAGTCTTAGAAGATGCAAGTATTTCCTTACTCTCAAGTCCTCTAAATGGCAGTCCTCTAATGTGAATTTCAGAGAATTAAGAACTGATAGACTGAGAAAACTAAACTGCCTCTCCTAAAATCTGCAATGGCCACTGACTTCAATTACTTTTAGGTTTGGAATAGGAACTTTTTTTTTTTTGTTTTGTTTTGTTTTGGTTAAGGTAGGGTTTTGCTCTAGCCCAGGATGGCTTTGAACTCAGGGCAACCCTCCTACCTCTGCCTCCTGAGTGCTGGGACTAAAGGTGTGCACTACCACGTCTGGCAGGAACATTCTTTACTATGTATTTTCTATTAGATTTATTGATAAATAACTGCTTTAAGGTACTCTCTCACAACATAATGGCTTATGGCACAAATCTTTTCTGAACAATGTAAAGACGTTGTCATGTGAAAAAGAAAATTAAGACATTATGTGTAAAATAGCAGCACTCCATCATCTTCATATAATCTGTGTTCGACAGTTTCATCAATTTTATTATTTTTCAAATCAGATTTTAATTTTGAATACTTAACACTATTGGTAATATGCATTTCACTTTCTTCGTGTTTACTAAGAATATGTGACAAATGCTGCCAATCTTTGCATCCATTCTCATTTTTCAGTTGATTTTTCCCTTCCCCAAAGAGTTTGCAATATAGGCAAAACACAGAATCTTTTGAGGCTGAGTAAAGTAACCAGGATCTAGTAGACTTTTCACCACTTGGAAGGATTCGTGTATAGTAAGTTTCTGAAAATCTTCTTCCTGTATTGTCTTTTGGAAAGTTAAAATTTCTTATTTGAGGTGGATCATTTTCAATAAGAGAATCCCGTTGTTTAATATTCAAAATTCGGGGCCAAGTACCTGGATCTAAAGAAAGCACAACTGACATACCGGAGTCTTCAGAATTTTTGTCTTCCCGTTTCTCTTGAAACTTACCAGCTATGGCTGACACAGAAGTAAGTAAATTTTCATTCTTCAAGTTCGATACTGTATCTGGGTTATCCTGTGCTGCAACTTCTACCTCTGAGGTTTTTTCTTTCTTTTCTGGTATTTCTATTTTTTCTGAAAGTATACTTGATAACCCACATAGTTTTCTTTCATTTTCTTCTCTGACAGCATTCCTTTTTCTATTTTCTAATACTGATGTTTTTGATTTTCCTTCCATCATCTAGGGAGAAAAAGAATAGGTTGCAATTTCATTAGAATTGTTAATATTAAAAAAAATACAGACAAAATATCTTCAATCCCAGAACTTGCAAGGAGGTAGGAGGATTGGTATGAGTTTGAGGCCAGCCTTACAATAAAGAGTGAGTTCTAGGTCAGCCTGGGCTAGAGAGCTCCAACCTCAAAAAAATCAAACCAAACAAAACAAAGAAAAGATGCTCATTATTGGCTATCAAAGATACACAAACAAAGGGCTGGAGAAATGGCTCAGTGGTTAAGATGCTTGCCTGCACACCTAGCAACCTGGGTTATATTCCTGAGTACTCATGTAAAGCCAGATGCACAAAGTGGAACATGTACCTGGAGTTTGCAGTGGCTGGAGGCCCTGACATGCCCATTTTCTATCTGTCTCTCTTCTATCACTCTCTCTGCTTGCAAATAAATAAATATATAAAAACAGATACACAAACAAAACAAGCCATACTACTTCATACCCACTAGAACGGATATAATAAATTATGACAAGGGAAGATGATGAATTAGAACTTTCCTTAAAAACTGCTTTTATTTTCAATGAGAAGAGGAGGAAGAGAGAGGGAAGGATGTGTGTGTGTGTGTGTGTGTGTGTGTGAGAGAGAGAGAGAGAGAGAGAGAGAGAGAAAGAGAGAGAGGGAGGGAGAAAATGGGCACACTAGGGCCTATTACTACTGTAAACAAACCCTGGATGCATGAGATACTTTGTGTAAAGAACTTTAAATGGGTACTGGGGAGTTGAACCTGGGTCATCAGCCTTTCAAGGAAGCACCTTTTAACCACTGAGCCATCTCTCCCGACTGGAATTAGAATTTCTTAAGGAATTTAAAATGTTACATCTGCTTTAGATAATAGTTTGCAACTCAACTGATAACTGAGCATTGTTACCACATAATCCAGTTTTTTCTAATATACCAAAGATACCCCAAGGTAATTTAATAAATTTAAAAATTTTAAGAAATGTCACTATGAATAGGCATACAGGGCTGGAGAGATGGCTTAGTGGTTAAGGCCTTTGCCGGCAAAGCCTAAGGACTCAGGTTCAATCTCCAGTATCCACGTAAAACCAGTTGCTAGAGGCCCTGGTGCACCCATTCTCTTTCTCTAGATGCCTCTTTCTCTAAGTAAATAAATATTGTAAAATTTATGTACCCCAAATACACAAAAACTTATGTATACCTTTTTTTTTTTGAGTTAGGGTCTTACTCTAGCCCAGGCTGACCTGGAATTCACTGTGTATTCTCAGTGCTGGGATTAGGCATGTGCCACCACAACCAGCATGTATTTTTATTTATTTGAGAAAGAGAAGGGAGAGAGAGGCAGCAATTGCAAACTAATTCCAGACACATGCAACACCTTGTGCATCTCTTACATGGGTCCTTTGGCTTTGCAGGCAGGCACCTTAAAAACTAAGCCATTTCTCCAGCCCTGTATGCCTGTTCATAGTAACATTATGCATAACAGAAAAAAAAAATTTCAGACTCACATGTCCACCACAAATGAATATGTAAGAATGCACTATTGTGCTCACTTCAGCAGCACATATACCAAGAATGCACTATCATCCATTCAACAGAATACAATATAGCCATAAAAAATTTAACTCTGGGTGGCATTCCATCAGCTGGGGTCCTGAACTTTGTAAAAAGGAAAAATTAGCTGACCACTACCTAGTAATCAATCATCACTCTTTGCTTCCTGGCAACAAACACAATGTGACCTAGTCTACTCATGCTCCTGCTGTCATGTAAACTGTAACCCCAAACTGTAAACTGAAATAAACCCTTCCTTCCTAAGGTCGTTTCTGGCCAGGAGTTTGGTCATGGCAACAAGTAAAGTAACTAATATATCCATTTGTGTGGAATCCTCAGAATTGGCAAAATTATAAAGACAAAATATAGATTAATAGCTTCGTAGGACTTGGAAGAAGAGAGGGAAATAGGGAGTGAGAATTAAGAGTGAAAAGCTATGAGGTATCTTTGATGGTGTTGTGGTGAAAATGGTCTAAAATTGTCCATGGTGATTTTCATATTTATTTATTTATTTATTTAGTTTTTTTTAAAATTCTTTCTTTCTTTCTTTCTTTATTTGAGAGCGACAGACACAGAGAGGAAGACAGATAGAGGCAGAGAGAGAGAATGGGCGCGCCAGGGCTTCCAGCCTCTGCAAACGAACTCCAGATGCATGCGCCCCCTTGTGCATCTGGCTAACGTGAGACCTGGGGAATCGAGCCTCGAACCGGGGTCCTTAGGCTTCACAGGCAAGCGCTTAACTGCTAAGCCATCTCTCCAGCCCCAGTTAGTTAGTTTTTTTGAGGTAGGGTCTTACTCTAGTCCAGGCTAACCTGGAATTCACTATGTAGTCTCAGAGTAGTCTCAAACTCAGGGTGATCCTTTGCCTCTTGAGTGCTGGGATTAAAAGTGTGTGTGAGACCATGCCCAGCTTGATTTTTATTTTTAATATTTTTATTTATTTATTTGAGAGAGAGAAAAAAGTAGAGAGAGTGTGAGGGAGAGACACAGAGAATGGGTGTACCAGGGCTAGTGCAAGCCTTATGTACCACCTTGTGTATCTGGCTCATGTGGGACGTGGGGAATTGAACTTGGATCCTTTGGCTTTGTAGGCAAGCGCCTTAACCAGCACTGTTTCTCCAGCCCCATGGTGACTTTTATTTATTTTTTTGTTTTTTTCAAAGAAGGGTCTCACTCTAGCCATTGCAAAAGAACTCTGGATGCATGTGCCACCTTGTGCATCTGGCTTTACATTGGTAGTGGGGAACTGAACCCTGATCCTTATGCTTTGCCAGCAAGCACCTTAACTGCTACACCATCTCTCCGGCCAGGCCATGGTGATTTAGAGCATACTAATTATTTCTCAGTAAAGTTACTATAAAAAGTAAGGCCAAGAGTAGTGACACACGCCTTTAATCCTAGTACTTGGAGGCAGGGTTGTTCAAGGCCACTATGAGACTACATAGGGGATTCCAGGTCAGCCTGGGTTAGAGTGAGACCCTACCTTAAAAATCCAAAACAGTTTATGTAAAAGTCATGTAATAGTAATCAGGTGATTTTCTTTTTGGTTTTTTTGAAACAGGGTCTCACTTCTAGCCCAGCTGATATGGAATTCACTATGTAGTCTCAGGCTGGCCTCAAACTCATAGCAATCCTCCTACCTCAGACTGATTAAAGGCGTGTGCCACCATGCCTGGCAGTAATTAGTTTTAATGGTAAAATTAGCATAATCTCTTCAATACACATAAACAAGTTCATACATACAATAGATTTCTATTTCAGAATTTCCTAATAAACTGTTTACCACTCATTATTGTATAATCATCATTTAAAAAAATTGTGGTTATTTTTATTTATTTAAGAGCAACAGACAGAGAGAGAAAGAGGCAGAGAGAGATAGTGAGGAACAACGGGGGCGCAAGGGCCTCCAGCCACTGCAAATGAACTCCAGATGCAAGCACCCCCTTTTGCACTGACTAACGTGGATCCTGGGGAATCGAGCCTCGAACCAGGGTCCTCACGCTTCATAGGCAAGCGCTTAACTGCTCAGCCATCTCTCCAGCCCTAATCATCATTTTTAAATTGAACAAAAAAGCACCTATGCATTTAGAGTGAAGTCATTTTATTTATTTAAAATAATGTGGAGGTGAGGGAGATGGCTTAGTGGTTGGAGATACTTGCTTGCAAAGCCTGATGACCCAGGTTCAACTCCCCAGTACCCATGTAAAGCCAGATGCACAAAGTGGTGCGTCTGGAGTTTGCTTGCAGTGGCAGGAGGCCCTGGTGCACCCATTCTCTTGCTATCTTAAATAAACAAATAATACTAAAATTTTTTTTTTGCATTTTGAGAAAGGGTCTCCTTGTGTATCTCAGGCTGCCCTTGTAATCAAGATACTCATATCTCAGCTGAGTTCTGGGATTTCAGGATTGGCCACTACACAGGGAAGTACACTATTTTAAATTTATACAGAGAGGGAGAGGGAGGGAATATGAATGAATATGTCTGTTTTGAGACAGGGTCTCCAGGAGACCTAGTTTGAGGCTGGCCTCAAACCTGACAGACCTTGAACTTTCCTTCCTCTCACCAGGCTCACCATCTATCCTATCTAGCAACTACCTATGCTCTGCTCATAGGATGTCTTGAGTAGAAGGATTTGTTCTAAGGGACTGTCATGTATATACATTATAGGATAATGAATGGAATCTCTGTCCTCTATCCAACTAGATGGCAATAGCATATCCTAACGTGTGATACTTTAGAGAACCACTGGCTTAAAATAAATGAATGCCTCTATATTTTATGACAATGTACATTCCATGATAACAGGCTGAATACCAGGAATTGAATCTAGAGCCATATGAATGTTAGGCAAACACTTTAAACTGAACTAGACACCTATCCCTTCATTTTTTCTTTTTATCGTTTCACAACTTTTTTTTAAAGCTTTCATTCTCTTTTATTTAATTTTCTTCTTTTCACAATTTTTATTAACATTTTCCATGATTATAAAATATATCCCATGGTAATACCCTCCCCCTCTGCATTTTCCACTTTGAAATTCCATTCTCCATCATATTACCTCCCCATCTCAATCATTCTACTTACATATACACAATACCAACCTATTAAGTACCCTCCTCCCTTCCTTTCTCTTCCCTTTATATCTCCTTTTTAACTTACTGGCCTCTGCTACTAAGAATTTTCCTTCTCATGCAGAAGCCCAATCACCTGTAGCTAGGATCCACATGAGGGAGAACATGTGGCACTGGGCTTTCTGGGCCTGGGTTACCTCACTTAGTATAATACTTTCCAGATCCATCCATTTTTCTGCATTTTTTTCTTTATATATTACTTAGATTTTCTTAGTTGGCATTTCTCAGAAGACCTGCCAATAATCATTTTAAAATCCTTACACAATGGGTTGAGATGACCCAGATATACAGCTTCTCTCTATGTTGACTACATATAATTCTTCATTTCTACTACTTCTTCAACTTATAATCTATGTCTAAACCTTGTTATACTATCTCTCTAAAATTTATGAGCATACTGCTCTTAGAAAAAACTCAAATACAGTAAAGTCACTTATTTAAAAGATGAAAAAGGGAGCTGGAGAGATGGTCCAGTGGTTAAGACACTTGCCTACAAAGCCTAACAACCCAGGCTTGATTCCCCAATAACCACATAAAGCCAGATACACAAAGTGGTACATGTAACTGGAGTTCTTTTGTAGCAAATATAGGCACTGGCACACCCATTCTCTCTCCCTCCTTGAAAATAAGTATTTTTTTTTCCCCCCAGGTAAGGTCTCACTCTGGCCCACGCTGACCTGGAATTAACTATGCATTCTCAGGGTGGCCTCGAACTCACAGCGATCCTCCTACCTCTGCCTCCCGAGTGCTGGGATTAAGGGTGTGCGCCACCACGCCCGGCTCTATAAAATAAGTATTTTTTTAAAAAGTGAAAAAGGACTGGCTCAGTAGTTAAAGGTGTGTGCTTGAAAAGCTTGCTGGACTGGGTTTGATTCCCCAGTACCTACATAAAGCCAGATGCACTAAGTGGTAAATGTGTCTGGAATTATTTGTATTGTCAAGATGTCCTCCACCCTCTCTTGCAAAATACATAGAATTGAAAAGGACGGAACACACTATTCCCTTTTTTCTAAATTTTACTTGTGAGGAAGAGGCATATAGAGATAGAAAGGGAGTGCCAGGGTCTTTAGTTGCTGCAAATGAACTCCAGATGCATGTTCCACCTTGTACATCAGGCTTCTTTGGGTCCTGGGGGATCAAACCTGGGTCCTTTGGCTTTGCAGGCAAGTGTCTTACCCATTAAGCCATTTATCTACCCATACCCTATTTTTTAAAAATATTTTTATTTATTTGAGAGAGAAAGGGGGATGGGGGCAGAAGGGAGGAAGAGAATGGGCACAACAGGCCTCTGGCCACTGCAAAGGTACTCCAGATGCATATGCCACCTTACATGGGTTCTGGGGAATTGAACCTTGGTCCTTTGGCTTTGCAGGCAAGTGCCTTAACCACTAAGCCATCTCTCTAGCCTTACACCCTATTCTTATAACATCTACCAAAGTTTACTTACAACAATGCTTACCTGAGATGGGTCAGCTCAATGATAAAATGGAGCTTGATATGCTTCTAAAGTAAATCTGATTAACGTTCACAGATTGAAAGTATTATATACTCTACCATGTAAAACTTGCAAGTATTACCTTTTTATACTCATTGACACAATTTTGACAGCAAAATCTCTTCTGTTGACCTTCAATCAGGATATTCTTTCCAGTATTCTTACTGGGCATGTATTCTCCACAATGTTCACAGCAGTTCATTATCAGACCATTGGTCAATCTGTACTCATCAAAGCAATGGTTACTACACAGTTTATGTGTTATATTATTAACACTGACTTCATGGCGAATCTAAAAGAAAACCCAAAATTTATTAACCAAGATATGTGAAGTATATCTAACCAGCCTTTGGGCATTTGTTCTTATCAGTTCAATAAAATATATGAACCAAATTAGTACAACAGGCAATAAAATTATTAGTTTCTGCTATAGAAACAAAGTATTTCTATAATCAATCATATCTTGTCAGAAGAAATTTTCAGGGAAAGGTTAGTTTCATTTTTTCTTTAATTCCTTTTTTTTTTTTGTTTTTTGTTGTTTGAAGGAAACGTCTCTCTAACCCAGCATGACCTGGGACTGTGGAGTCCCAGCCTGTCTTTAACTCACAATGGTCTTCCTACCTCAGCCCCCTAAGTGCTGGGACAAAATGTGTGAGCCACCATACTCAGCCTCTTTAATTTCTTTTTAAAAGCAAGATCCACAGTTCAAAAAGTAATAAAACTAACAACTTTCCTAAAAACATTTAAGAATGACAGAAACTGAACTGGTATGTTTTGTGGGTCTCCCTATGTAGCCCAGGTTGGCCTTGAACTCAACATCCTATCTCATTCTTCCAAGTGGTGGGATTACAGGTTACGCAACCACTATTCTCAGATAAATGAACAGGTTTTGTTTTTGTTTTTTGAGGTAGGGTCTTGCTGTAGCCCAGGCTGACCTGGAATTCATTATGTAATCTCAGGGTGGCCTCGAACTCATGAACTGGTCTTTATTATGACATGTTTAAAAGAAATAGACCAGGAACCAGGTATGGTGGTGTACTCCTTTAATTCCAGCTCTAGGGAGGTAGAGGTAGGAGTATCACTGAGACTACACAGTGACTTCCAGGTCAGCCTGGACTAGAGTGAGACCCTACCTTGGGGAAAAAAAAAAAAAAAAAAAAAAGACTGGGACTTAAGATAGTGATACAATTCACCCTACATTTATGGGAGGGACCAAAAGAATAATTATCCATATTTATAATGGTGTCAGCATATCTTCCAGCTTTGAAATAAATTTACCCTAAGCTAATCAACACCAAATTTAATTACCAAGGACAATGTAAAACAAAGCAGGACTATGTGAACTAATGTCTCTTCCATGAAATCACTCCACTTGTTCCACATATTCTTGTACTAGGTCTGTTGTTCCCTTTGTGTCTTGAATCTACACCTTTATTTTGTTAATATAAACAAATTCTATCACAAAACTATTGCTTTATGATTACAACCAATTCTACTGATATTTCTACACTATAAAAATGGGATTTGGTGTGTGTGTGTTTGAAGCAGGGTCTCACTCTAGTCTAGGCTGGCCTCAAACTCACAACAAGCCTACCGAATGCTGAGCAAAGGGATGTATGGATGTATTTTAATAAAAGAATCCTAATTTATCTATATTAGTCATTTTAAGCAGGATATATATCATGTATACTGCAGAGCTTATAACAGCATGTGTAAGTCAACATTATCTTGGGCTAGGAAAACAGCTCAGCAGGTAAGAGTACTTGCTGTGTAAGACAGTGGACCTGAGACTGTCTGAATTCGATTTCCAACACCCACATAAAAGACAGCATGGCTGTAAAAGTCTGTAATCCCAGTCCTATTGGGGGTGAAGACTGATGCACCATTGGAGTACACTAGTCAGTCTGAAAAAAACAGCAGCTCCAGCTTCAGTGAGACTCTGACTCAAGGAATAAAGAGGAGAACAACCAACATTCTCCTTTGGCTTCCACACATTTACATAGGGGATGCACATCTGCATGCACATGTGCATATATTTGCATATAATACACACATATATGTGCCATGTATTATCACTATGAGCCTAAATAATAATAGGTACAAAAAGCCAGACCTCTCCAACTTTATTGCAGATTGTACATCTTGACTTGTTAAAAATTTCTTTTCTAAGATTCTGGTTGTCTTCATAGGAAGATAAAGATACATCACAAATTTCTTGTAAGGATTTTCTTGATTCCACTGGAGGAGCAGTAGCTTTCTTTGTAGGTGCACCTCTGAAACACAGGGAGAAACAAAGTTTTAAGGACCCATGTTTGATTTCATAGTACCCATGTAAAGCCAGATGCACAGTGGCACATGCATCTGGAGTTTGTTTGCAGTGGCTGTAGGCACTGGAGTGCCTATTCTGTCTGTCTCATGTTTCTTTGATTGCCAATACATAAATGAATTAAATTAAAAATTTTTTATTTACATCTGTGTGTGTGTGTGTGGGGGGGTACCAGGGCCTCTTGTCAGTGCCAATGAATAATGGTTCATATGGCTTTATGGGGGTGACTGAGAAACTGAGCCCAGGCTGGTAAAGCTTGCAAGCAAGCACTTTCAATGCTAAACTATTGTCTTAACCCCAAAAACACTACATTAAAAAAATCTACCTTAAAAAACAAATCTACTTTTAGCTTCACTGCCACTAGTTTCTAAGTGATATGAAAAAAGAAAAAGATAAAATATCTTTTGTAGCACAAGAAACTTACTGTAGGAAAAGATCATGATATCAAAACAAAAGGGAGACTGAGATGGAGAGGGGATATGATGGAGAATGGAGTTTCAAAGGGAAAGTGGGGGGAAAGAGGGTATTACCATGGGATATTTTTTATAATCATGGAAGTTGATAATAAAAATTTGAAAAATAAATTAAAAAAAGTATTTGTGGACATAAAAAAAAAAAAAGAAACTTACTGAAGTTCTTCAGCATTCAAAAATGTTTGCTACCCAGCACCTGGGAGGTAGAGGCATGAAGACTGCTTTGAGTTTCAGGCTAGCCTGAGACTACATAGTGAATTTCAGGTCAGCTTGAGTTACAGTGGGATCCTATCTCAAAACAAACAAAAACGCCAAAAGCACTAGCTTAAAAAGCCTTT
The DNA here is from genome assembly GCF_020740685.1 of Jaculus jaculus. Classification (NCBI taxonomy): domain Eukaryota; kingdom Metazoa; phylum Chordata; class Mammalia; order Rodentia; family Dipodidae; genus Jaculus; species Jaculus jaculus. The sequence goes on from NC_059104.1 coordinate 72,496,180, forward strand.
TGGCTCAGGTTCAATCCTCAATTTCCTAGTACCTACATAAAGCCAGATGCAAGGTGTGGTAGTTTGAATGGATGGCCCCCAGTATATTCAGGATTTTGTTGAAATTTGTATCTGTAGCCATCTGGCTGGAGGAGGAATCACTGAGAGGATCCTAGGTTCCAAACCTAATGTGTGGAGGTAGATTTGGAATTCCATTCTAAAGATACACAAGGTGCCGAAGCTTTGCCTGGAATTCCTAAGTCTGCAGTGTGGTGTGGATTTTGGGTCATGGCTTTTTCTCTCATCATGGACCCTTGAAAGCCAGCCAGCGTCTTCTGCCATTATGGAACTTCCCCTAGATCTGTTAAGCTTCAATAAATATCCCTTTTACCATAACTGTGCCTGGTTTAGAGGTTCATCCTAGCAATGTGTGGCTGTCTACTACACAGGGTGACACACATGTCTAGAGTTCATTTGCAGTGACAGGAGGCCCTGGCACACCTATCCTCTCTCTTTCATTAAAATAAATAAATAAAACAAAATAAAATTCTGGTAGTGACTTTATCTATATTCCTTTTCCTTTTAATATTTCAGCACTGAATCTATAATAGTTTGCAATTACATTTAGAGTATTTATTTATACTGCTAGCATTCAAACACATGGAGAAATGTTAAAGGTATCCTTACTTTTTGCAGGTTACATTCCGTGTCTTTCGAGTAGGTTTATAAGAGAAAGAAGAAAGGCAGGTGGTACAGCAAAAGAGGTGATCTGATCCTTTTCGTTGATAAGCTGTCTGTCCCTTCTTTAAAGGATTCTTGCAGTTTGCACAAATGATTTTAGCTGGTTTAATAAGATGTTGGGCAGAAGGTTGGAAATTCTGTTTAGAAAGTGAGGTCACTGTTGATGAAGAATCCATCCCTGGCTGTTCCTGATTACGGGGAAATACTGCTGACTGAGAGATCCAAGAATCTTGAAAATTAAACACATTAAAAAAAAGCATGGAATAAGTAAAAATTCATATTGGGAACATATTTGAAATTTTAAGAGTTTAAGAGTAGTGAAGCAGCCAAGTGGTTAAGGTCGGATAACTTTCATATCCATCCCAGGAGATCTACTGTTGTGTATGGGTGTGAAATATCTTCATAGGTTCCTAAGTTTCAATAGTTGGTCTCAAGTTGGTGAAGTTGTTTTGGGAGGTTGTCTTTTCTTTTGGTTAAGAGACCCTAGCTGGCAGAGACAGTGCTAGGGCTTCTGACCCCAGCTCTCTACTCTGCATGACCTGAGAAGAAGTGGCATAATCTGAAATCACAGCACTTGGGAGGCAAAGAGAAGAGGACTACAAATTCAAACCAAAAACAAAAAATGAAATGTTAGGGGCTTGGGAGATGGCTCAGCAGCTAAAGGCACTTCCATGAAAGCCTGATAGCCCAAAATCAAGTCCCTAGCACTCATGTAAAATCAGACACAAAGTGGTACATATGTCTGTATTCCTGATGCACATACAGCAATGAGACATGGAGCCATGAGAGTCCAGTAATTCACTGACCAGCTAGACTGGTGAATTCACCAATAAAACAAGAGACCTTGTGTCAAAGAAGGAAAGAGGAAACAGGTATCTTGATGTTGTCTTTAGCCTTCCATATGCATGTATTGGATATACAAACATGCCTTTAGTCCCAGCACTCACGATGATGAGGTAGGAGTTGCAAAATAAATTTGAGGTCAGCCTGGGCTAGAGTGACAACCTGCCTCAGAAAACCGAACAAAGGCTAGGGGATGAATCAGTGGTTAAAGGCACTTGCTTGCAAAGCCTATCTGCCTAGGTTGATTTCCCAGTATGTATGGAAAGCCAGATAACCTAAGTGGTACATGCATCTGGTGTTTAGGGTGGCAAGAAGCCTTAGCATTCACTATCTTTCTCTGCTTGCAAATAAATACAAAAATTTAAAAAAAAAATCTGTGTAAAGCCTATATCTATATCTATATCTATATCTATATCTATATATATATAGACTACTTCTTGAATTTGCATGTCATCCTTGAGCAGGGGCCAGGCTAATCTTCTCTGTATCATTCCAATTTGAATATATATGCTGCCAAAGTGAGCACATCTAAAGCATTTTTTTTTTTTAAAGCTAGGATATCATGTAGCTCAGGCTAGTCTTGACCATGCTATGTAGCCAATGATAGCCTTCAATTCCTGACACCACTTCTCTTCTTCTTCTTCTTCTTCTTTTTTTGGTTTTTCAAGGTTAGGGTCTTGCCCTGTGCCAGGCTGACCTGGAATTCACTATGTAGTCTCAGGGTAGCCTTGAACTCACAGCGCTCCTCCTACGTCTGCCTCCTGTGCTGGGATTAAAAGCATGTGCCACCATGTCTGACTTTCCTGATACTTCTTGCCTCTACCTCCTAAGTGCTGGGATTATAGGCTTCTGCTACCATACCTGGTTTTAAAACATTTTGAACAAAAATTTATGAATGCCTACATTAAAAAAATACATTAAAAAGATGAATTCCAAGCCGAGCAGGGTGGTGCACACTTAATCAGTCTCTCTTTTATTTTGATGTCATGATCTTTTCCTCCTCTATGATGGTCAGGTAGTGTAGGTAGTGTCAGGCACTGTGAGGTCATGGATATCCAGGCCATTTTGTGGCTAGAAGGAGAGCATGTTGTAAGGAGTCCTACCCTTCCTTTGGCTCTTACATTCTTTCTGCCACCTCTTCCACATTAGACCCTAAGCCTTGGAAGGTAGGTGTACACCTTTTAATTCCAGCACCCAGGAGGCACAGGTAGGAATGCCATGAATTCAAGGCCAGCCTGAGACTACATAATGAATTCCAGGCCTGCCTGGGCTACAGCAAGACTCCACCTTGCCAAAAAAGAAAAAAAAAAAGAAAAAAAAAAAAAGGATGGATTCCAGTCCAAGACAATACTTTTGTTTTTTTCAAGGTAGGGTCTCCTCTAGCCCAGGTTGGCTGAGAAATCACTCTGTAGTCCCAGGCTAATTTTGAACTCACGGCAATTCTACCTCTGCCTCCAAAGTGCTGCGATTAAAGGCATGCTCCACCATAACCAACACTTAAAAATTTTTTTTATTTATTTGAGAGAGAAAGTAAATATGGGCACACACAGGCATCCTGCCAATGCAAGTGAACTCTAGACACACAAGTCATTTTGTGTGTTTGGCTACATGCAGGTACTAGGAAATCAAACCCAGGTTGTCAGGCTTCACAAGCAAGTGCCTATAACCATGTAGCCATTTCTCTATCTGTTAAGACATAACACTTAAATGTTAATCAATCTACAATTATTTCTGGCTTTCCAATGCACTATTTCTCAGGCATTAATATGGGTGGTGGATTAGTCAGAATAGGATCAGCTTTCCACAGCCTTACACAGACCACAATTATTATTAACATGATTGTTATCTTTGAAATGGTACAGTGTTACATGTAGGCAAATGCTATTCAAACTTATACATATATGCATACCTATACACACACACACATATATGAAATCACTAGGGAATCTTTTTTTGATGGTCTTGTGTAGGTAGTGTCAGGCACTGTGAGGTCATGGATATCCAGGCCATTTTGTGTCTGGAGAAGCACGTTGTAAGGAGTCCTACTCTTCCTTTGGCTCTTACATTCTTTCCACCCCCTCTTTGTAACGGACCCTGAGCCTTGGAAGGTGTGAAATCACTAGGGAATCTTGTTTCAATATCCATTCTAAATCAGTAGGCGTGAGATAGGACCTGAGAGTCTAACAAGTCTAACCGTCACAGGTGATATGGAAGCTTCAAGAAGGAGGACCCTATGGTAGATAATTTTTTTGACATGAATTTTTAGTAAATGGCACTTGTAAACTCAAATGATCAACAGTCATCCAAGTATTTAGTGTTATAGGCATATAAAACCATTTCCTACTCAGAGCAGCTTTAAAAAAATGTTTTGTATATGTGTGTGTATGGGCATGCCAGGGTCACATGCCACTGCAAACAAATACTACACACATGTGCCATGTTTCCCATCTAGCTTATATGGGTGGTTTGGTAATTAAAGTTGGCTAGCAAACTTTGCAAGCAAGCACCTTTAATTACTGAGTCATCTTCTCAGCCTCAGGAACTGTTCTTTCTTTCTTTATTTGATCTTTTTCAGGCAGTGTCTCACTGTGGCCCAGGCTGACCTTGAACTCACTGTGATCCTCCAATCTTTGCCTCCAGAGTGAGGTGACTAAAGGTATGCGTCACCATGCCTGCCCAGAACTGTTTTTTCAAACTTCAGATTTGGGAGGTTGTCTGGGATAGAATGAGTTCCAGACCAGTATGGGTTACAGAGTGAGAACCTGTCTCCAAAAAACAAGAAAAGCAAAAAGACAGGCTGGAGAGACAGTTTAGTGGCTAAGGTGTTTGCCTGCAAAGCCTAATGACCCAAATTTGATTTCCCAGTACCCAGATAAAGCCAAATGCACAGTGGTGCATGCATTTGGAGTTCACTTGGAGTGGCTGGAGGCCCAGGCAGCACAGTGGTCATGCCTGCTTTCTCTCTTCATTCTATTTCTTTTTTTTTTTTGCTTCCAAATAAGTAATTAAAAAAAAAGGTGTACCACTACCAACCACAACAAAATCATTAACAAGAGGCTTGTGGTGCAGTCCCGTTACTGACTCCGAAGGCCTCTTACAACACTACCAGCACTAATAATCATAGTATACTTTTAGTTCTAAATTGCCATTTATTAAATTTTTTCCCGAGGTAGGGTTTCACTCTAGCTCAGGCTGACCTGGAATTCACTATGTAGTCTCAGGATGGCCTCGAACTCATGGTGATCCTTCTACCTCTGGCTCCCGAGTGCTGGGATTAAAGGCGTGTGCTGCCAAGCCCAGCCCTGCCATGGATTTTTTTGGTCCTATTTTCTAATTATTTTATCTTATAGGTAAAAATCAAACCCCAATAAGCAATAAATTCTTTTTGCATTGCTGGTGGTAGAACATGTACTTAGCATTCCTAAAATTGGATTTAAGTCCTCAGCATCATGAAACAATAATGAAAACAAACAAAACAACAGAGGTTTCTTGGTTGGGGAGATTGCTCAGCATTAAAGGGGCTGGCTTGCAAAGCCTATTGGCCTGGGTTCAATTCCCTAGTACTCACATAAAACCAGATGTACAAAGTGGTGCATGCATCTGGAGTTCGTTTGCAGTGGCACAAGGTCCTGCTGCACCCATTATTTTTTCTCTCTGGCCCACCCCCTCTCTAACAAGTAAGAAATAAAAAATTTAACAGTTCAGTTTTCCCGGTTTAGAACCAATAAGCAAAAACCAAATCTAAGATTGTAACACTTAAACAAGGTATTCAAATTGGGTGAACAGTAAAAATGAGCAACAAAAAATGATTAGCCCATTTCATGGATGACTTATGTTCTACCCCGAATTGGGAAGCCCCCCCCCTTTTTTTTTTGTATTTTGAAATGAAATTTGAAACAGGTAAAAAAAATCATACATTCGGGAGGCAGAAGCAGGAGGAATGTGTAAGTTCGAGGCCACCCTAAGACTATACAGTGAATTCCAGGTCAGTCTGGGCTAGAGTAAAACCCTACCTCAAAGAAAAAAAAAATCATATATAGCTATGGGTAGTGCCTCATGCATGTAATCCCAGTGATTAAGAGGCCAAGGCAAGAGGATTTCTATGAGTTCAAGTATAGCCTAGGCTAAGAGTAAGGCTCTGTGTCAAAACAAAAGCAGTAACAATAAAACCCAAACCAAACCATACCCAAACAAAAACACAAAATAAGAGAAAAAGAATTGTACAGCATATTTTCAGATGCCTATTGTCAAGTTGTAACCAACAACATACAAACAAAAACATTATTTAGCTGGACATGGTGGTACACGCCTTTAATCCCAGCATTTTGGAGGCAGAGGTAGGATCACTGTGGGTTTGCGGCTAGCCTGGGACTACAGAGTGAGTTTCACATAAGCCTGGGCTAGAGTGAGACTCTATCTCACAAAAACAAAACAAAAATTATACTTCATTTATACTCTGAATTGAATTTTTGTTTGCTTTGTGGTTTTTAGAATTTATTTTAGAATTTATTTGGGCTGGTGAAATGGCTTAGTGGTTAAGGCATTTATTTGCCTGCGAAGCTCAAGGACCACGGTTTGATTGCACAGGACCCACGTAAGCCACAAGGGAGGCGCATGTGTCTGGAGTTCATTTGCAGTGGCTAAAAGCCCTGGCACGCCCACTCTATCTGCCTCTCTTTCTCAAGTAAATGAATAAATATTAAAAATTTCATATATCTGCAAACAGATAGAAGAGAGACAGAAAGAATGGGCATACCAAGGCCTCCTAGTCACATGTGCCACCTTGTGCGTCTGGTTTTATGTGGGTCCCAGGGAATGGAACCACTTAACCACTAAGTGATCTCTCCAGCCCTGTTTTGTGTGTGTCTAATTTAATTTACTTATTTGAGAGAGAGAAAGAGGCAGAGGGAAAGAGAGAGAGGGAGACAGAGAAAGAAAGAATGGGCATGCCAGGGCCTCCAGCCACTGCAAACAAACTCCAGATGCATGTGCTCCCTTGTGATCCTTTGGCTTTGCAAGCAAATGCCTTAACTGCCAAGCCATCTCTCCAGCTACTGTTTCATATATGAGACTAGCCTGGGCTACATAAGACCCTGTTTTGTGTTTTTGAGACAGGGTCTTATGTAGCCCAGGGTAGTCTCAAATGCTAGAATAGCAGAGGCTGGTCTTGAACTCATTATCTTCCAGCCTCAGGCTCCTAAGGGCTGATGTTATAGGTATGTACCACTTTATCTAACATCTAGATTTTGATATGAACCATTCTCAATTAGGAATATAACAAGAAAAACAATATAAAGTAGCCTAAGTTCATAATATGTACTTTGAGGACCAGTATTCATATGCTTATAAAACAATTTTGAAATCATTCTCTGAAGTCACTGAATAGATAATCTAGTTTACATTCCACATACTCCAACTACTCTTATATGCCACTCCAAAAGGGATTTCAGAATATGCCTGTGACAGTCCAGTGACATAGTACACAAGATAAAATAATTTCAAATACATTGCTTTTTCTTTTTCTTTTTTTAAGGTAGGGTGTCACTCTAGCCTAGGCTGACTTAGAACTCACTTTGTAGTCCCAGGCTAGCCTTGAACTCAGAGATTAATATGTTACCTCTGTCTCCCAAGTATTGAGGATTAAAGGCATGCACCACCATGCCTAGTTTATACTGTTTTCTTAATCAGTCTTTACAAAATATAAATCATACATCTGACACCTACACCCATTAATTTAAGACTGATTCTTCATGTTGGCATTTCCTCTCTAGGAAAAGTGTTGGAAAAGGAGGCACAATCACAAGTGTATTTTCCTCTTACAACTGCACTTAACAGCTCATGTACAATATCCACAGGCCAATGGATAGACATGTGCTATTTATTTCATCGCAAACTCAAATGCCTAAAAATATTCTCCTTCCACCTGCTAACATGCCTCACTAAACAACATTTCTTTTTATTTTAATTTAATTAATTTATTTGATAGAGAAAGAGGGAGACAGAGTGAAAGAATTGACATGCTAGGGTCTCCAGCCACTACAATCGAACTCCAGACACATGTGCTCCTTGTGCATCTGGCTAACGTGGGTCCTGGGGAATCAAACCTGGGTCCTTTGGCCTTGCAGGCAAATGCCTTACCTGCTAAGCCATCCTTCCAGCCCTAAACAATATTTCTATTGCAAAATTTCTATTCTTTAAATTGATAGTGACTTCAAATTTTAAGAAAGCATCTAAGACACCTTCACAATCACCTTTTACCTGGTAACTTGGGAACATTCTCTTTAGAATTTTAGACCAAGCCCGGCGTGATAGCTCACACCTTTAATCCCAGCACTTGGGAAGCAGAGGTAGGAGGATTGCTGTGAATTTGAGGCCACCCTAAGACTACACAGTGAGTTCCAGGTTAGTCTGGACTAGAGTGAGACCCTATCTCAAAAAACAAAAACAATAACAACAAAAAAATTTAGAGCTAGGCAGAGTGGAGAAAGCCTTTAATCCTGGCACTCCGGAGGCAGAGGTAGGATGATTAATAAGTTTGAGGTCAGCCTGGGCTAGATAGAGTAAGACCTCAAGTCCCTACTGCCAAGTAAATACATATGCCTAAAAAGATATAGCAACTTTTGTCCTCAACAAACCTTTAGAGAACCTTTACAGGAATGCTATAAATTCAGTTCATACTCAAAAAAAAAAAAAAAGGTGTATATAGTTACGGACATAATTTGCTTCATTTATACCAGTTTTGTGTTTTCTATTGCCTCAAACGAGATTCTTCTATTCCCTCATACTTCAACAGCCTGGGTTTGATTCCCCAGTACCCATGTAAAGGCAGATACACAAAGTAGTGCATGTGTCTGGAGTTTGTTTGCAGTGGCAGGAGGCTGTGGTGTGCCCACTTTCTTTTTCTCTGCTTGCAAATAAATAGAATTTATAAATTACTTATAAATAAATTAAAAAATAGAACGGCGGATGGCAACAGATTTAAAAAATATTCAAGCTGGGTGTGGTGGAGGATGAATTTAATCCCAGCACTTGGGAGGCAGAGGTAGAAGGACTGCCATGAGTTCAAGGCCACTCTGAGAATACAGAGTGAGTTCCAGGTCAGGTCTGTGCTAGAGTGAAACCCTACCTTAAACAAAACAAAAAGAAAAATAAAATCATTTGTATTGACAGACAGAGAGAGAAGAGAGAGGAGAGAGGGACGCAGATAGAGAATGGGTGCAATAGGTCCTCCAGCCATTGCAAAAGAACTCTAGACACATGTGCCATCTTGTCATCATGCTTATGTGGTCCTCAGGCTTCTCAGGCAAGCACCGTAACCACTAAGCCATTTCACCAGCCCAGCAACAGATATTTTTATTTTTTCAAAGTAAGGTCTCGCTCTAGCCCAGGCTGACCTGAAATTCACTATAGTCTCAGGCAATCCTCCTACCTGTCCTTCCCAAGTGCTGGCTGGGATTAAAGCCATGTGCCACCATGCCCGGCAATGGAAACTGATATGGGAAGCTAAATAGCTTCTCATTATCTTCTGTTAAGCAAAAAGTTTAAAGAGATGTCTAAAAATGTAAAGCAACTCTTTTCGCTTTTGTTATTTTTAATTATTAAAAAAAAACCAACAACTTTTTTTGGGGGGGAGGGGGGCTTCTGAGGCAGGGTCTCACACTAGCTCAGGCTGACTTGGAATTCACTATGTACTCTCAGGATGGCCTCGAACTCATGGCAATCCTCCTACCTCTGCCTCCTGAGTGCTGGGATTAACCAAAACTTCTTGCTGCTGCAAACGATGCCAGAAGTTTATACCACTTTTTGTGTCTGGCTTTATGTGGGTGGCAGGAGAACTGAAACCCAGGCCAGCAGGATTTGCAAGCAAGTACCTTTAACCACTAAGCCATCTCTCCAACCTCTCACTAACTGTTTTGAATGAATTTCTTTCACTTAAAATAGTCAAAACCAGGTATGGTAGGCTGTAATCTCAGCACTTTGGAGGCAGAGGCAGAGGCACAGGCAGGAGGGTAAAGTTCAAGACCTGCTTAATTACGTAGTGAACTTCAGGTCAACCTGAGCTACACAGTAGGATTCTATCAAAAACAAATACACTGCTGGGCGTGGTGGCACATGCCTTTAATTCCAGCACTCGAGAGGAAGAGGTAGGAGGATTGCCGTGAGTTCAAGGCCACCTTGAGACTACATTGTTAATTCCAGGTTGGCCAGGGCCAGAGTGAGATCCTACCTCGAAAAACCTTAAAAAAAAAGGTGGGGAGATGGCCTAGCAGTTAAGGCATTTGCCTGTGAAGCCTAAGGACCTAGGTCTGATTCCTCAGGACCCATGTTAGCCAGATAGAGAAGGGGGCACACATGTCTAGAGTTTGTCTAAAGTGGCTGGAAGCCCTGGAGTGCTCATTCTCTGTTTCTCCCTGCCTCTTCCTGTCTCTTTCTCAAGTAAATACATAAATAAAATATTTTGATGGAGAATGGAATTTCAAAGGGGAAAGTGTGAGGGGGGAGGGAGGGAATTACCATGGGATTTTTTTTATAATCATGGAAAATGCTAATAAAAATTGTAAATATATATATAAAATTCACATTATCATTCAATGAGTAATTTGGCTAGTCTATCTAGCTAATTTGCCCCAGGAATCCAGTCTCTGCTTCCTGAGCCCTGGGATTACAAGTAGGCCACCATATCCACAAGGTACTTAATTAGGCTGCTGGGGATCTGAACTCTGGTACTCACTCTTGAGTGGCAAGCACTTTATCAACTGAGCCATCTCCCTAGTCCTTAAAATTTTCTTAAGCTTCAGTTTTTTTTTTTTTAGTTGTTAATATATTCATTGACAGACATAAAAAATCTTAACAAGGGCTGGAGAGATGGCTTAGCGGTTAAGCGCTTGCCTGTGAAGCCTAAGGACCCCGGTTCGAGGCTCTGTTCCCCAGGTCCCACGTTAGCCAGATGCACAAGGGGGCGCACACGTCTGGAGTTCGTTTGCAGAGGCTGGAAGCCCTGGCGCGCCCATTCTCTCTCTCTCCCTCTATCTGTCTTTCTCTCTGTGTCTGTCGCTCTCAAATAAATAAAAAATTTAAAAAAATATAAAAAAAAAATCTTAACAAGGGGAAACTGTGGGAAGAGGGAATTACCATGGGATTTTTTTTTATAATCATGGAAAATGCTAATAAAAATGAAAAAAAAAAAAGAAAACAAAACATTAAAAAAAAATCCTAACAACCAACCAACCCTTGGGATCAACAGACCAAAAAGTATAGCCAGGTGTGGCAGAAAATGCCTGTAATGCCAGTACTTGGAAGGCTACAGCAGGAGTTACAAGGTCCAGGCCAGTCTGGGATATACACCATTATCTTGTTTCAAGTACCTTACAGCATTTTTTTTTAATTTCAGAAATAGTTAAAAAATATAATAAATTTATCAATTCAGTATAGTGTTTAAAAAGAAAAAAAGGGAAAGCATATAAATGATAAAAACAGGATACAGGGATGTATACCTCAGAAAAATACTCTGTAGCTATTCAAGCTTGTTTACTTATTTGAGACAGTGTTTCAGGTAGCACAGACTGGCCTTGAACTCCTGTTCCTTTTACTTCCACTTTCCAAGTGCTAGGATTACAGGTATGCTACTCTGCACACTTTAAGTTCTTAAGATGCACTTGCTTCTCAACAATTTTCTTAAAACTTAACAGGCTAATACAAACCACAAAAAGTCAAGAACTCCTAAAAGTATTCTCTACTGTCTCTAAAATTAAAACAGTAATCAAGGAAAAGTCGTAAGAAGGAATTGCTAATGTTTTATTACTTGTTTTTTTAAAAAAAATATTTCTATTTATTTATAGACAGAAAGACAGCATGGGCACATCAGGGTTGCCTGTCACTGCAAACAAACTTCAGACACATGTGCCACTTTGAGCATCTGGCTTTGCATGGGTATTGGGGAATCAAACCTGTGAAACCTGAGGGCCCAGGTTCTATTCCCCAGTGTCCACATGAGCCAGATGTATAAGGTGGTGCATGTGTTTGGAGTTTGTATGCAGTGGCTAGAGGCCGTGGAACACTCATTCTCTTTCTTAAAAAAAAATTAAGAGGCCAGGCGTGGTAGAGCATACCTTTAATCTCAGCACTTGGGAGGCAAAGGTAGGAGGATTGCTAGAGTTCAAGGCCACCCTGAGATGACAGAGTTAATTCCAGGTCAGCCTGGACCAGAGTGAGACCCTACCTCGGGAAAAAAAAAAAAAAAAAAAACCATAAAAAACACTAAGCTGGGCATGGTGGCATACGCCTTTAATCCTAGCAGATCAGCCTAGGCTAGAGTGAAACCCTACCTCAAAAAAACAAAAAATTAGGGTCAGGGAGATGGTTCAGCAGTTAAAGGTGCTTGATAGCAAAGCCTGCTGGCCTTCAATTCCCTAGTACTCATGAAAGCCTGATATGTTGTATGTATATCTGAAGTTCATTTGAAGTAATAGTGAAAGGCCCTGGCATGCCCATACTCTCTTTTTCTCACTTTCTTCTTCTTTCTCTGCTTGCAGATACATTAAAACAAACAAACAAAAACACTAAATCAGGGAAGTAGTCCCTAAATACTCAAAAAGTAAAAGTCAAGATGCCAATGGGCAATATAGAACACATATGTAATCCTAACACTTGGAAGGTAGAAGTACGAAGATCAGTAGTTCCAGGCCGGCCTTCACTACTCAAGACCCTATCTTAAAAATGAGGGAGGAGGAAAAAAAAACAAAATGAGGGAGGAGGGCTGGAGAGAGAGCTTAGCACTTAAGGCGCTTACCTGCAAAGCCTAATGACCTTAATTTGATTCCCCAGTGGGTACATATATCCAGTTGCACAAAGTGGTGTATGCATCTGGAGTTCATTTGCAGTGGTTAGATGACCTCTCTCTCCTTGCAAATAAATAAATAAAATTTTCAAAAGTGAGGGGGGAGGTTGGGGACTTAGCTCAGCAGATGACTGCTTGCTTAGCAAGTGCAAGACCCTGGGTTTAGTCCTCAGCTCGGGGGGAAAAAATGAGGGGGAAGAACAAATTAAAGTGTTTCTGTAAAATAATAAAATTCAATAAATATGTAAAAAATATTAATTTGTACCTTTAGTTCATTATCCAACTTCTTGTCCTACAACATTTATTGTAGAATAAGAATGACCACAGGGTCTCAAGCATGCTACATATGCATTCTATCACTGAGTTAATATACCCCTTCTCTACAAATAAGGGTGATGAAGATAGTTATGATGACTTACAATTAAAACACATCAAATGTAAACACTGGGTTTAAAAAAAAGTCCTCAAATTTTAGATACCAAGTAGAATGCATTAAGTAAATTCAGTAATGCTATTAAGTAAAATATCCTATCTTAATATAAAACCCAACAAATTACTTCATATGGAATGTAATAAATGTGAGCTCTAAAAAGAACAGTTCAAGTTTATTCACTTAAGTAACAAAATAATACACTCACTGCTTACCAGGATTATGCTGAGTTGCAAATCTCCCATTTTGAAGTACATCTGCCACAATGATCCTACCAGGAATAAAAGGTCCTACTCCAGTCTTGGTCTGTGAAGTTAAAGATGGGGTGCATGTTTGCATATTAACACCAAAATTACTTGGCTGAAGTCCTTTAGTGACATCTCCCATGTTGGTATTCTAGTGATGTTACATGTGTAATCACTAAGTTCACATCTTGCCCAGAATTCAGAGCTCACACCTAATGTGGTAACATTAGTAATATCAGAGTCAATTCTGTAGTGATAACACTATTACCTATACCTGAATTTACCTTACTTCTTGAAAGACTTGAAGTGGAGAAATCCAAATCTTTGAGATTATTTTTATTTCCAAGAGGTGCCCACTCAGTAAAACTGGCAGAATTCTTCTCCTCCCCTCCATTTTCTGTATCCTCCTCATCATCTATAACAATTGTTTCACATATATTTCCCTTCTGAGAAGCCAAATCTTTTGAAGAGGGAAGAACTATGGAATAATTTCCTTGTGGCTTTTCATGTTTTGATGATGTAAATACAAAGTTTCTTTCATCAGCTACTGCTGGAGCAGAAACAGGAGGCTGTACTGATTCAATAAATACAACATCATCGTCTTCCACTGTTGTGCTTCTAGATGTACTGACTAAAGGACTACCTGGATCACCAAATGAGTCCATGTCCAAGAGTGTAACAGCCATGGCTGAACTCCCTAATAAAGCAAGAGTCTGTTTGGTCAATTCTATTCCTTCCACTGAATGTTTATCCATGCTGAAGAATCTGTAAGAAATAGAGAAAAGATTTTTTTTTTTTTTTTTTTTTTTTTTTTGAGGTAGGGTTCTGAGCCAGGTTAACCTGAACTTTACTATGTAGTTTCAGGGTGGCTCTGACCTAATAGAAATCCCATCTCTGCCTCCCTAATGCAGGGATTAAAGGTGTGTACCACCAAGCCCAGCTAGAAGATTTTTGTTTTCTCATTTTCTTGCAAATAAGTAGCACTGGTAAAATTAAAAAAATTTTTTTTGTTGGTTGTTGTTTTTTGAGGTAGGGTCTTAGTCTATCCCAGGCTGACCTGGAACTCACTGTAGTCTCAGAGTGGTGATCCCCCTACCTCTGGCCTCCTGAGTGCTGGGATTAAAGGCGTGTGCCACCACACCTGGCTTAAAAATCTTTTAAAATGATACTCATCCTGTTTATCCTGTTAGCAATATTTACTTTGTGGAAGTTGATGGAAACTATGTAGTTTAATAGTCTTTTAAAAAACATTCAAACCAAAGCTGGGTATGGTGGTGCACGCCTTTAATCCCAGCACTCGGAAGGGGGAGGCAGAGGTAGGAGTATTGCTGTGAGTTCAAGGACAGCCTGAGACTCAACCTTGAAACCCCACCCCCCAGAAAAACCCCAACCACCAACCAAACAAGAGAAAATATTCAATTTATAGTACTTTATGCTACTGTCCATTCACAGTATGAAAAGTCTAATTTTTCTAGGAAATACGAATATTAGCAGGGGTTAAGGAGATGGCTTAGTGGATAAAGCACTTGCTGTTGAACTCTGAGTAGTTTGGATCCCCAGATCCCATGTTAAAGCCACAAGCTGTAGCAGGATCCTGTATTCCATGTGGCGAGAAGGGAGGCAGAGAATTTCCTGGAAGCTCAAAAATGGAGCCATTAATGGAAGGTGATGACTGATCCAAAAGTTGTCCTGACCTCCACACATTCACAGTGGCACAAAAAATTCCCATCTCTCAGAAAGCTCTGGTGGACCACCATGAATTCTAGGCCAGCCTGAGCTACCAAATGAATTGCAGACCAGCCTAAGGTAAAGTGAGACCTTGCCTCAAAATCAAATAAAACTATTAAAATTTTATTAATTATCAGTAACTCAGGGTCCTTAATATACTCCATATGCTTTTATCTATTTTAGTGTCTTTAACAATCTAATCCCTATTTTTTTATGTCTTTTGTCACTTCAAATTCTCTGCTTTCAATATAAATATAACACTGTAAAGTGAGCAAAATGCTATATTTCTCTACATTTCTTTATACCTAGTTTAGAGAAAAATAGAAGTCACTTCCTTGTAGGAGCTCATAAAAGAATGGAATGAAAGACTTGTTTAAGCAGATGGGGATAGTAGATAAGCAGGAGGCTCTGCTGGTGTGAATAGCATTACCCCAACCTGCACTGTTGAGCAAAATCCTTAAGGGTAGATAAGCAGAGACTCCTGGTCCTAGGATGACCTCACACCCCCCAGGTGCTTCCTGTAACTGACCAACAGACCTGTTTACAAGTTCCTTTTTTCCCCTTCCCTATCATCTTCTATTCCCCACTATGTTTAAAATTACTTTTATGGCTGTAACAGTAAAATGTGAATCATGATTTATGGTTTAACTCCCACCCTGTCTCCCCCCCCCCCCCAAACATCAGGTTGTTATTTCCAATAAAAGCTGACACCCTGAACAGTTCGGGGCTGCATCCTGACATCCTGACCTCTGGTGTGCAGACCTGATGTACCAGACTTTTTTCTTTTCTTTCTTTTTTACCCAATAAAACTTTGCCTTACATTCCGTGAGTTGATCGTCTTACTGTGCGACACCGGACCCCCATAACAACACACTATATACATTTTCTGAATCTTTGTTTAGGGAGCTTATGTCCTCCAGTCAGGCTTTTGTACTTTATTATTATTATTATTATTATTGTTATTTAGTTTTGGTTTTTCGAGGTAGGGTTTCTCTCTAGCCCAGGCTGACCTGGAATTAACTATGGAGTCTCAGGGTGGCCTTGAACTCACCATGATCCTCCTATCTCTGCCTCCCAAGTGCAGAGATTAAAGGCATGTGCCACCACGCCCAGCTTTATTATTATTATTTTTTGAGGCAGGGTCTCCCTGTTTAGCTTAGGTTGGCCTCAAATTCTACAATCCTAGCTAGGTGTGTCTCACACCTATAATTCCAGCACTGAAGGCTAAAGCAGGCCAACAAACACACAAGTGCAATCCTCCTTCCTCTACCTCTCCAATGATTACTATACCTGTCTTCAAAAGCTCCCCACCTCCCCAGGTAGGGTTTCACTCTGGCCTAGGCTGACCTAGAATTAACTATGCAGTCTCAGGGTGGCCTGGAGCTCACAGTGATCCTCCTACCTCTGCCTCCCAAGTGCTTGGATTAGCATGTGCTACCAAACCCACCTTCAAAGGCATTCTTTTTTCTTTTTTTGTTTTGGTTTTTCGAGGTAGGGTCTCACTCTACTCAGGCTGACCTGGAACTCACTCTGTATTCTTAGGGTGGTCTCGAACTCACGGCAATCCTTCTACCTCTGCCGAGTGCTGGGATTAAAGGCAAGGTGTGTACCACCATGAACAGCTCTCAAAGGCATTTTTATGTGAAAATCTCAAAACTCAATACAATTTAGTTTTTTTAGAAAACCTATCTAGATTTTTTTCCATTTAAATCTCCATAGGTAGTGACTGTCCTACCTAGGCCTTCCAAGTACTGGGATTAAAGGCATGTGTCACTATGCTTGGCTCAAAGCCAAAAATCCCTCCCCCTTTCCCCTCCCCCCCAAGGTAGGGTCTCACTCCATTCAGGCTGATCTAGACTATGTAGTCTCAGGGTGGCAGACTGTTAGGTTAGAATGGGCTCCCAAGATGGAGTCACCAAGGACAACAGAATAGTGACAGAGGCATAAGGAAGTGGATTATCCACATTCCTCAAGAAACCACCAGGTCATTATCCCCTCCTTGCCTAACAATGCCCCAGGCCATGGTTTCTTGCCCCCTTCTCTCTTAAGTCACATGGTCACTGTTCTGGTCTCACACCCTAGCTATTTTATTTTTTTATTTTTATTTTTTTTTTCGAGGTAGGGTCTCACTCTTGTCCAGGCTGACCTGGAATTCACTATGGAGTCTCAGGGTGGCCTTGAACTCACGGCAATCCTCCTAACTCTGCCTCCCAAGTGCTGGGATTAAAGGCGTGCGCCACCACGCCCGGCACCCTAGCTATTTTAAATGGTTAATGTAATGATCTCCCCTAAAGGAACTTTTCTATTCAACTTAACAGAGGAAAATTTTTTCCCTTCCTCACCTTCCCCCAACTGAAAAAGGTCTATAAAGTCCACTACTTGAAATCTCAGGTTGGTGGTGCTTCTCTCTTGTGAGACAGCCCTGGCAGCTCATGGTCCCGTCCCCCGTCCAGAGTGGTTTGCATAGTCTTGGTCACTCCCAAACCTTACACTGTCTCCCAAGTATTGGGAATAAAGGTGTCCACCACCATGCCTGGCTGAACTACTCAAACTTAAAAAAAATATTTTTATTTATTTTGTTGAGAGACAGAGAAATCGGCAGAGAGAGAGAGAGGGAGGGAGGGAGGGAGGGAGGGAGGATGGGCTCACCAGGGCCTCTAGCCACTGCGAATGAACTCCAGATGCACGTGTCCTTTTGTGTATCTGGCTTACGTGGGTCCTGGAGAATCAAACCTGGGTCCTTTGGCTTTGCAGGCAAGTACCCTAACCACTAAGCCATCTCTCCAACCCTAAAAAACTTTATTTATTGACAACTTCCTATGAATAGACAATATATCATGGTCCACTTGCTATGCTCAATGAACATTTTTGTGTGTGTATGTATGTATGTATGTATGTATGTATAAAGCTACTATATACTGGAAAGGACCAGCAGAGAAACAATAGCTGAATAACCAAAACAGTTAAGAAAAATGAAGATGTCTTACTGGTGGTTGCAAAATTGATCATATAAAAACTTGCCCATTTCCTAGAACTGGTGGTAGCCCACATGCAGCATGAGCAGGCCTGGGCTACAGGTTCCCTGACTACAGGTTCCCCTGCGCTGGTGGTGAGTGTGTGAAGCAAGGCAGGGAGAACCAAGGAGATAAACCACCCTTGAACATCAGTCATGGCCCAGGTGAAACCACAGAGAAACTGTCAAGATGAGCAAGAGTGCTGCTTCAATGGCAAGCCTGACAACCAGTGATGATACTTAAAATGTACCAAAGCAGAAATTCAGAAGCTGCTGAGAGCACAATACTCATGTAGACTTAAAACACATCCATTACAACTCAGAAATTTTGCTGAAGAGGGGGCAGAGAGATTTTAAGAGCCACACAGTGGGGCTTAGCTGTTAATAAAGCTCTTGCCATCAAAGCCAAAGGACCAAAGTTTGATTACCCAGGACTCACATAAGCCAGATACATAGGGTGATGTATATGTCTGGAGTTTGTTTGCAGCAGCTAGAGGCCCTAGTGCACCCATTCTCTATCTGCCTCTTTCTCAAATAAATAAAATAATAAAAAAAAAAGGAGCCACAGAGCAGAAGGTAATGTCCAGAGGCATTACCTCCCTTACCCCTCACAAGGATTGACTGCTGCTCTCACATCTCGTAACCCACAGCAATGATGGATACCAGCAATCCCACTGAGGACGGCCTTCAGTGGAATGGGGGCAGGGAGGAGGGAAATGATGGCATTAACATGTGAAGTGTCCCTACAAAGTTTCTACTTAATAGAAAAAACAAACAAACAAACACACAAAAACCAGCCACCCCATCTCATCTTAATGGCAAGAAAGATGACAATATCTAATTAGAATGTATATAAAGCATGCAAACATGATAAAGGGAGCTTAATATACATTGCTAAGCCTCGATTTTTTATCGTAGAAACTCAACAGGATGAAAGGAGTGGCAACTGTACAGGTGTTCTACAATTAGGAAAATTCATTTCACATTGGGAAATGTGGCACACACCTTTAGTCCCAGCACTAGAGAGGCTGAGGTAGGAAGAGCCCTATGAGTTCAAGGCCAGCCTGGGCTAGAATGAGTTCCATATTAGCCTGGGATAGAGTGAGGCCTGCTCTATAAAAAAAAGAAAATGAATTCACTTCACAAGGCAGTCACCACAACTTCAACAGAAACATAGTGGGGTGTGATGGTACATACCTATAATCACAGCATTGAAGAGTTTGAGGACATGGGCTGGAGGGATGTCTTAGCGGTTAAGGCATTTTGCTTGCAAAGTCAAAGGACCCCAGGTTCAATTCCCGAGGACCCACATATGCCAGGTGCACAAGGTTGTGCATCTGGAGTTCGTTTGCAGTGGCTGAAGGCCTTGGTAGTCCCATTCTACCTGCCTCTGCTTCTCTCTCTCCCTCTCACAAATAAATTAAAAAAGAAAGAGTTTGAGGACAGCCTGATCTATAAGTGAATTATTGGTTGCCTAGTGACAGTGAGTAACAGTCCCTATATATAGACAAATAAAGATAATTAAAAAAATTTTTTTTTAATTTTTATTTATTTGAGAGCGACAGGCACAGAAAGAAACAGGCAGAGAGAGAGAATGGGCACACCAGGGCCTCCAGCCACTGCAAACGTTCGCCCCCTTGTGCATCTGGCTAACGTGGGTCCTGGGGAATGGAAACTCGAACCAGGGTCCTTAAGCTTCACAGGCAAGCACTTATCCACTAAGCCATCTCTCCAGCCCAATACTAACATTTTAAATTCTAACTTTCCTAATTGTAGTTGGTAATATTTAGACCTGTGTAATAGCCAACACTTTTATTCTGCTTTTGTGTTTTTGTAGACATAACTCAAGCTATCCTCAAATTCATGTCTTTTGCCTCAGCCTCCCAAGTGTTGGAATTAAAAGCATGGATACCACCATCCAGTGACATTTTTAAAATTTTTAGCTTGCTTACAAAACAATGGGCTTCATGATGACATTTTATATGACTCTTGTCCCTGTAGTCCCTTCTACCCCTGACCTAGTCCCTTCCTCTTTCATAGCCTATGTAAGTGTGTGTGTGTGTGTATATGTATATATATATATATATATAACTTTATATCCCATATGTAAGAAAGGTGATATTTGCCTTACTTAAAATGTTCACTTCTAATTCCATTCATTTCCCTACAAACATAATTTTTAAAAATTTTTTTCAAGGTAGGGTCTCACTCCAGGCCAGGCTAATTCCTGACAGTCTTCCTACCTCTGCTTCCCATGTGCTAGGAATAAAGGTTTGTGCTACCATGCTAAGCATGGATGGTGAGCATTTATTGTTATTTTAGAGAGAGAGAATTGGCACATTAGGGTCTCAGCCACTGAAATCAAACTCCAGACACTTGTGCTTGCCTCATCTTTGTGCATCTGGCTTATGTGGGATCTGAAGAGTCGAACATGAGCCCTTAGGTTTCACAGGCAAGTGCCTTAACCACTAAGCCATCTCTCCAGCCCTGGCGAGCATTTTTTGGTGTATTTACTACCTATCTATATTCTTCCTCCTTCCCCTCCCCCTTTTTCTTCCATTTTTTAAAAATTAATTTGCACCTGGATTATTTGAGTGGCTTGGGAATTAAATCTGGGCTAGGAGACTTTGCAATCAAGCACCTTTAACCACTAAGCCATCTTCCTGGCCCCTATGTTTATTTTCAGGAGAACTATCTGTTTAATTAAGTCCCTCAATTGATTATTTGATGTGAGTTCTTAATATTTTTGAGTTCTTTATATATCCTTAGCAATACTAATTTTCTGTCAAATGTACAGTGGGCTAAGATTTTTCTCCCATTAAAGGCATGCACCACCATAACCCACAACTTGAACACTTTGTTTGTTTGAGATAAGGTTTCCTGGCTGGCCTGGAATTCACTATGTAGTCCATGTTTGCCTCAAACTTGCAGCAATCCTTTTATCTCTATTTCCAGAGCATTATGACTACAGGTATGTGCCACCACACTGGGCAAGATTTTAAAATTTGTGCTGTTAAATATGTTAACCTAGTTAATGTTTACCTAAATTAGGAACTATTTTTCCTAACTTGTCAAGAACAAGAAAATTCAAAAGGCAAGGTACCTGCCCCTATCTTCAGTACAGAAAAAGGTAGACTAAGTAAAATTTGGTTCTAGAACCCATTTCACAGCCACTGTATTAAATGCAACTAATATAGAAACACAATGTTTAAAAAATCACTCATTTTAGTCAGATGTGGTAGTACATGTCTATACTACCAGGACTCATGAAGCAGGAGGAGAATTACTTCAAGTTCAAGGGCAGCCTCATCAGCACAACAAGTTTCAAGCCAGCCAGGGCTACATAGTGGAATTCTATCCTTTTTGAGGAAGTTGGAGGATGTAGCTCCATTGGTACGAGTGTTTGTCTAGCACAAAGCCCTGGATTCTAGACTCAGTAAAGCATAATGTTGGATATAAATAGCACACTCCTGTAATCCCAGCACTTGAGAATGAAGCTAGGCATATCAAAAGTTCAAAGTCAACCATGGCTACATGTTGAATTCCAGGCCAGCTTGGGATACATGAGACTGTGCCTCAAAGATAAACAAATAAAATTAAAAAGTAGAGAAAGTGCTGGGGAGATGGCTCAATGGTTAAAAGTGCTTGTTTGTAAAGCCTCTCCGCCAAGGCTTAATTCCTCAGTATTCACATAAAGCCAGACACACAAAGTGGCAAATGCATCTGGATTTCCTTTGCAGCAGCAAGGGGCCCTGGAGTGCCCATACTCACTCTCTTTCACTCGAAGAAATTAAATAAAAACCAATTATCTTGTGTTACGATGACCTAATCCATGAAAACAGGAAAAACAAACATTTACAGTATCTATTTCAAAGATGATGAAACAGGGAGGGGGGTTTCAGTGGCAGAGTATATGTCTATAATGTGTGAGGCCCTAGGTTAGAGCCCAGGCACATAGGTGCAGTGGCTCATGCCAAAAATCTCACTACTCTGCAGGCCAAAGGTACACAATTACAATTTGGAGGCTGGGGTGGGCTGGCTACCTAGTGAGATTTTGTCTCAACAAATGCAGCAGCCAGGCCTGGTAATGCAAGTCTGTAAGCTTACCTACTCAGAAGTTCAAATCCAGTCTGTATGATTTGGTGAGGCAATGGCTCAAAAAGAAAATAAATTACAAGCTGGTCCGGGTATTACACACCTGTAACACCAGCACTTGGAAAGCACAGATTAGTGAGTTTGAGGTCAGCCTGGACAAGGTGGTAAGACCCTGTCGTTTTTATTTTGGTTTTTTAAGGTAGGGTTTTGATCTAGCCCAGGCTGGCCTCAAACTCATGGAAATCCTCCCATCCCTGCCTCCCAAGTGCTGGGATTTAAAGTGTGTGCCACCACACATGGCTAGAGCCTGTCTTTTAGAGGAGGCTGAGAGCTGGCTCAATTGGATAAAGTACTTGCTACACATGTTTAAAGACCAGAGTTTGGATTTTCAGCACCCATGTAAATGCCAGGTAGGTGTGGCAGTAGGTAAAGTGCTCAGGAGGCAAAGATAGGAGGATCCAAGCCAAGCTGGGTGGCTTGACTCTATGAACTGGCTTGCTAAATAAACAAGCTCTGGGTATAAATGAGACTGTGCCTCAGTAAAACAAAGAGGATAGCAATCAAAGAAGACCTTTGACGTCAATCTCTAGCTTGCACATGGACATGCATGCCCAACTGCACAAACATGTACACACATACACACACAGGAAAATAAGTTTAAATATATTTTAAAAAGCTGGATATGGTGGGTCAAACCTTTAATCCCAGTACTTGGGAGGCTGAGGTGGGAGAATTGTGTTTGAGGCCAGCCTGGGCTGAAGTTAAGAACCTGCTTTAAAAAACATCAAAAGGGAGGAAGTCCAGAATGGTGGCATACATCTCTAATCCCAGTTCTTAGGAGGCTGAGGCAAGGGGATCACAAATTCTAGGTCACCTTGTGGACCATAGTCAGTTACTGGCCAGTCTGAACTTTATCATAAAGTGAGGAGGGCTGACAAGTTGGCTTACCAGTTAAGGTGCTTGCCTACAAAGACTAAGGACCCAGGTTTGATTCTCCAGGTCCCAAATAAGCCAGATGCCCATGGTGGCGCATGTGTCTAGAGTTCATCTGCAGTGGCTAGAGGCCCTGGCGCATCCGTTCTCACTCTCTCTGTCTGTCCCTCTCTCTGTCTCTAATAAACAAATAAAAAATAAATCAGCCAGACGTGGTGGCACATGCCTTTAATCCCAGCACTCGAGAGGCAGAGGTGGATCGCTTTGAGTTCGAGGACACCTTGAGACTCCATTCTGAATTCCAGGTCAGCCTGGGATAGAGTGAGACCCTACCTTGAAAAACCAAAAAATAATAAATAAATGAATCAGAAAAAAGGAGCCCCCCCCCAATAAAAACAACAAAGGGCCACCAATAAAACAATAAACATTATTAAAAAAGACTGGGGACATAATCTAAGAGTTTGTGAGAGGCCCTAGATCAAAATCTCCAGTACCACAAAAACAGTGAAAAAATACAAGGGATCAGTTTAAAAGTTTTAGAGATGAAACAAAAATTGGGACCATGATTAATATTCTTCTATTAGGTGCTGGAGAGATGGCTCAGTAAGTAAAGCATTTGCTGTACCAGTCTGAGGACTTGAATTCAGATCCCCAGCATCCACATAAATGCTGGATGGATGACAGCCTCCCTTACCCTGTAATTCCAGTGCTCAGGAGGCAGAGACAAAGGATTCCCAGGGCAAGTTGGCTGGCTAAACTACCTGAATCCAGAGTTCCTGGTTCAAGATATCCTGCCTCAATAAAGGTGAAGAGCAACTCAGGAAGATACCTGATGGCTCAACCTCAGACATAACCAGACATACAAAAGAAAGAAAACCAAAATTTATCTGTTAACGTTATTAGGAGCTTGTTCTTCAACCTATTTTTACTTATTTATTTATTTTGAAAGAGAGAGAGAGAGAATGGGTGTGCCAGGGCCTTCAGCTGGTGTGAAGGAACTCCAGAGGCGTGCACCCCCTTGTGTGCATGTGTGACATTGTGTGTTTGCGTTGCTGTGCATCTGGCTTATGTGGAATCTGGAGTTTCAAACAGTTCTTACACTTCACATACAAGCACCTTATCCACTAAGCCCTCTCTCCAGTGCCAACCTATTTTTTTAAAATTATTTAGTTGTGTGCAAATGTATGTTCATATGGGCATGTCAGTGTTTCTTGTACCCCTGCAGATGAATGCCACACAAATGCACCTCTCTGCATCCAGCTTTATGTGGATGCTGGGGAATTGAACGTGCACCTTCAACCACTGAGCCATCTCCCCAACCCCTTCTTTTTATTTTCAATCTTAAAAAAAAAAAAGTTTGGTGGGGGCATTGTTAGTTCTCTCCTTCCACTTCCACAGCGCCCCTAGTTGGGATTATAGATGTCTGCACCACTTTGTATTGACTTTGCATGGGTGCTGGGGATTAAACTCAGGTCAGCAGGATTATGGAGCAAGTACCTCTAATTGTTGAGCCATCTCCCTAGCCATAAACTTATAAGAATAGTAATTATTTTCTTTCTCTCTCAAATAAAGAAATAAAAATACTTTTAAAAGGGCTGGAGCTGGACATGGTGAAACATATCTTAAATCCTAGCACTTCGGAAGCTGAGTTAAGGAGGATGGTTGTAAATTCAAGGCCAGCCTGAGACTAATTCCAGGTCAGCCTGGGCTAAAGCAAGACCCTACCTAGAAAAACCATTAGAAAAAAAGGGCTGGAGAGATTAATGAGTGGTTATAGGCATTTGCTTGCAAAGCCTGACTGCCTAGGTTCTATTTCCCAGTTTCCATGTAAAGCTAGATGCACAAAGTGGTGCAGGTGTCTGCAGTTTGCAGTAGCAGGAGGTCCCGGTATACTCATATGTGCTCTCTCATACAAAACAAAAAAAAAACCTCTGTCCCCCAACTATAAGCAGTTTTTTTTTTTTTTGACGTGTCTCTGTTGTGTAGATGCATTCACGTTCATACCTAACATATGGGTGGAGAGACCACAGGTTGACATCTAGTGTCTTAGCAAACCACTTTACTTCATCTCACTGAACCCAGAGCTCAAGCCCCAGGGATCCTCATGTCTTCTGCTTCTCTGGCCTGGGACTCCAGGTGGTTCCCCACCCAGTATTCTACATGGATGCTGGGGATCTGAATTCAGGTCCTCAGCACTTTACCTACAGAACCACTTCAGCCCTTCAGTGTCCCCCCAAACCAAGACAGAGTTTTGCTTTAGTCCAGGCTGACCTGGAATTCACTATGTAGTATGAGGGTCATCTTGAACTCTTTTAACTCTTGGTGATTCTACCTCAGACTCCCAAGTGCTAGGATTAAAGTGTGTACCACCACACCCAACCTTTTTTTTTTTTTATCTTTAAAAAAGAAATTTAATTAATTTTATTTATTTGAGAAAGATAAAGATAAAGAAAGAGGGGTTGGAAAGGAGAGAAAGAGAATGTGCATGCCCACTGCAAACAAACTGCGGATGCATGTGCCACCTCATACATCTGGCTTACATAGGTCCTGGCAAATCAAAAAAGTCCTCAGGCTTTGCAGACAAACACCTTAACTGCTAAGCCATCTCTCTAGCCCCTGACCTTTAAAAACAAAAACAAAAATATTTAGCCAGGCGTGGTGGTGGATCCCAGCACTTGGGAGGCAGAGGTAGGAGGATTGCCTTAAGCTCAAGGCCACCCTGAGACTACATAGTGAATTCCAGGTCAGCCTGAGCTAGAGTGAGACCCTATCTTGAAAAAACAAAGCAAAACAAAAAAAATTATTTATGAGAGGAGACAGAATGGGTACACCAGGGGCCTCTAGCTACTGCAAATAAACTCCAGACACATGCATTACCTTGTGCATCTGGTTTACATGGGTACTGGGGAATCAAACCTGGATCCTTAGGCTTCATAGGCAAGTGCCTTAACTGCTGAGCTATCTCTCCAGCAGACCCCTTTAAAAACATTTTATTTGAATGTTTGTTTTTAATATATTTTCTCTCTCTCTTTTTTTTCAAAAGTGCAGACTGACATACTAAAACTCACTGTAGCCCAGGGTGGCCTGTAACTCATGGTGATCTTCCTGCTATAATTAAATAAGCTACCACGCCCAACTAATAGGGTTTGTTTTATTTGTTGAATAAGTTTGTTTTTTTTTTTGTTTTTTTAATTCAACAACAGAAAAACCTATCTATTGGGATGGAATGACAGGTGGGGGGAGTGGGGGAGTTGGGAGGGTGTCCCTACTGCCAGTCCCAGCCAAACTGCTTCCAGCAAGTACATATGTACTTTTTCATGGACCAGGCCACATGTGTGGTGGCTAGGGAGTACTTTGCTTGTGTCAGGTAAGAGGAGTTGTTGAAAATGCTGTTGGACAGCATTTGGAAAAACATGATATAGAGTGGCAGTACCTTTAGTAAACTGGAATCAACAGACAATATTAACCAGACCAGTGATTGCCTGGTGTATGTTGTTATCCATCCTGACCCTTGTACTGCAATAGTGTTTTAGGTTTAAAAAATAAAAAAAATGTGCAGTGCATGGTAGTGAACGCTTCTGATCCCAGCATTTCAGAGACAGAGGAAGGAGGATCACTGTGAGTTCAAGGCCAGCCTGGGCTAGAGTGAGACCCTGGAAAAACAAAACAAAACTAAAGCAAAACATGGCATTTTCTGAAATGAAGCCAACTTAGTCTTATTTTGGACCTCTATAACCTAAGACAGCATGTGGTGCAGCACCTTCCCACAGAATACCATTGCTTGGTTCTAGGGATAGAAGACATACAGGAAGAAGAGTATTAAACAGCAAAATGGCGAAATGACTCACAATGAAGATATCTGCCTTCCTTATTTCTGCCAAATGTTGCACCAACTGGCTTGAAGGTAATTCCTGGTCCTAGAATGAGGTTTTAAAACATCGTTTAGTTACCAACATCCAAGAGGCAGCACCAACTTAACACCTAAAGGATTAAGTAAACCGATGGAAGTTATTTCTGAGCTATTCTAAGCATCGCTCCCCCAAATTGGGTAGAACCAATTGTTAGAAACTATGGAGAGAAAGCTAAATCTGTTTCAACTGTGGAAGTTGCAACATCTGGTTTTTCAAATTACAAAACTGGAAACGGGGTAGCCTCAGTTAAATCTGCGCCACGAAAGGTATGAAGGTTTGCTCTGGACCCTTAGCAAATGCTGTCTAGATGCTAGCAAGGGCATTTCTTGCAAGATTTGGCTACCTAGTCAACCCTGCCACTCCAGCACCAACACGTAGACTCATTTGGACTATTTGGCGCAAGCAGCTGCACTGGGCTCAAAGTTCGCTTCCCTCTTCCCCCGCCGGTAGTAGGCGACTGGATACAGGTCACCATTAGGAACACTGCCAAAAAAACATTAGAAGCCACACAGCACTAGGGAGAATAGCTAAGTAAGGAGGGACCCGGCAGGGCACTGAAGGCTACCCTAGTCACCGAAAGCTTGGGCAACACCTCCCGGAAGCGAAAACACAACCCGGACCTTCCACCGGGGACCCACGGGCCGCGCGGCCCTAAGCACACCCACAGGCACCCACTCGGCAGCAGGGACTTAAGCCCAGGACCGTGGGAGGATCCGGAGGCTGCCCTCACCCATCTCTGCCTCACCAATCAGCTCCAGGGCTGCTTCCAGCCACCCCCAACTCGCGGCGGCCCTCGACTAGAAAGAGCAGCGATAAGCCTCACCCGGTTCTGGTTAAGCTACGGGAACGGATCTCCCCTCTTCCCACCCGCTCCCGTCTTCCGCAACGCAAAAAGCTACGCTCCGTCAGGTCCCCAGGATTCGGGGCAGGTGAAGAGGCGGAAGGAGCGCCAGCGGGCCCGGCCTGAATTGGCCCCGCCCCTCCGCGTGGTCATTGGCTGCTGCTGGAGGACGCTGGGAAGACCTAGAGCGTGCCCATTGGCTAGGCCAACCTTCTTTCAGGACGCCTTGGTGGGGGTAGTCCGAAGGGCTTTGGCCAAAAGCAGGCCTCATCCCCAGCTCTGCCTAACCCCTCCCGGCCTGAGTCCCCGCCCCACCTGGCCCCCACTCTCCGGGCCCTCCAAGGTCAGGATTTCCGTGACGCAGTCAGGCGCACCAGTTGGTCTGAGGCGTTTTCGCGCCTGGCCAACCCCAGCGACGGGAACTGAGCTGCCCGCCCTGACTCAAGCCTAGGCGTCCAGGCGGTGGCCGCAGCCCTCATCCACTTGCGAGACTGGAGCGGAGGCCTCGACGCCCCGGTGTCCTCTGTCTCTGAAGCTCCCCGAGAGGGGCTGCGGCGGGGTCGTGACCGCGGATGGCGGGGCGCGCTGAGGGAGGGGAAGGCGCTTCCACCCTCGCCTCACCCAGGTGAAGTCTTCTCCCACCTCTTCCATCGCCGCGAGAGGAGATGACGTTCTCCATTTTGTGGGACCTGCTGGGAGAAGTTGGGACCCATCGGCACCAAACCCCGTGGAACCCGGAAACTTGACCTCAGCCTGACTGCTTGAGCAGCCTGGGTGAATAAAACTGTCACTACTGTGAGGTCAGGACAAAATGGAGTCACCTAGGACAGCTGGAGGGCGACAGAGGAGTCTCATCCACCTTCCTCAAGAAATTACCCAGCTGTTATCCCTCTCCTGCCCGATAAGACTCGAGGTCTCGATTTACTGCCCCCTATCTCTCCCTGGGTCACTTCTGGTCTCACCCTATGGCTAATGTAAAGAACAGATTTACTGCCCCCAACAAAGAAATTCCTTCCCTTTCTCACCTTCCCCCAATTAAAAAGCCTTCTAAAGCCCAGTATCTGTAACCCCAAACAGACTTCTCTGCTCTTGAGAGTCAGGCTTGGCAGCTTGTGTTTTTTCCCAAATAAAAATCTTCCATCTTTGCCTCAGAGTGGTCTCCATGGTCCTTGGTTACTCCTAAACTTTACATGTGGTGCTGTGACTCGTATAGGAAGGCTTCTGATTGCCCTCTTGGTTGGCCAGACCTCCTTTTTACCTGACCAGACCACCAAGCTGCCATTTAACCCTCTGAAGGTCTCAGGCCATGTCTGCCTGATACAAACTCTCTAACCCACCACTCTGCAGTCTCCTCCCTCCTTCTCCCTAAGTGTCCCCCTCCAGTTGGCATGTCTCGGGTTTCACACCTCCTTGTGGAAGCTGTGCTGCTAGGCCCCAATCCCTGGTCTCCAGAAGGACGCACTCTGGACACCTCAGGGTTCCCCCCCCCCCCCTGGTCTACTATACCCTAAGGCGCACCTTTTGATTTGGTTGAACCATCTTTTTTTTTTTTTTAAATTATTTATTTATTTGAGAGTGACAGACACAGAGAAAGACAGAGAGAGGGAGAGAGAGAGAATGGGCGCGCCAGGGCTTCCAGCCTCTGCTAACGAACTCCAGATGCGTACACCCCCTTGTGCATCTGGCTAATGTGGGACCTGGGGAACCGAGCCTCGAACCGGGGTCCTCAGGCTTCACAGGCAAGCGCTTAACTGCTAAGCCATCTCTCCAGCCCATGGTTGAACCATCTTGGAACACCCCCCCCTCCCTCTCCCTCCTGAGCTCTCATTTTTCCACTGCCAGCTGTTTTTTTTTTTTTTTTTTTTTTTTGGTTTTTCGAGGCAGGGTCTCACTCTGGCTCAGGCTGACCTGGAATTCACTATGTAGTCTCAGGGTGGCCTTGAACTCACGGCGATCCTCCTACCTCTGCCTCCCGAGTGCTGGGATTAAAGGCGTGCGCCACCCACTGCCAGCTGTTTTAATCTTCCACAGCCAGCAGCTTTCACCATCAGGAGTACAGCTGCCTCCCTTACCCACTAACAAGCTAAAAAGCCAACAGTTGCAGCCTATACGGTCTCTGCCCACGTGGGAGGTGCAGGCCCCATTCACCCTAACAGGCCAGGGGTCATTTTGGTGGTCTTGTAAACCCAGCTTAAGTTCTGGTTTATTTTTCTCTCACCCTTGTTTTTTTTTTTTTTTTAATTATTTATTTATTTATTTGAGAGCGACAGACACAGAGAGAAAGACAGGTAGAGGGAGAGAGAGAGAAGGGGCGCGCCAGGGCTTCCAGCCTCTGCAAACGAACTCCAGACGCGTGCGCCCCCTTGTGCATCTGGCTAACGTGGGACCTGGGGAACCGAGCCTCGAACCGGGGTCCTTAGGCTTCACAGGCAAGCGCTTAACCGCCAAGCCATCTCTCCAGCCCTCTCACCCTTGTTTTGCTCTGTCTCCTTAAAGCCTCTCTGACTCTTGGACAACATCTTATCTTTCTCTGCGACTCTGCCTGGCCACATCTATAAGCTGGACAATGGGTCCAAATGGCCTGGATTTCCTAGTTCTCACTGAATTAAAATAAACTTCCAATGTACAGGCAAATGGTCCACAGTACCCTATTTTTCACTCTGTATGCAAGGCCTTCTTTCTGTTCTACCTGCCATTCTCACCAGATCCTAGCCAAGGTCTCAGAAATGTGCTTTCACTCAACCACTCCCCTATACTAGTCCTTACCCTCTGATTTTGACCCCAATGCCATAGAGGACCTCACCCCAATAGCTCCTCTGGCTCTTCCAGCTCCCTCAGCCACTCCTGACACCCTGCCTGGTAACAAGGTTTGCTTTTAGTCTCCAGAGTTGTAAATAGACTAGAAACTTAAAATGGGAATGCATAACTTCTGAATAAATGAATGAATATGTGAAGGGGAAATGGTTGTCTAGAGTCTATATAAAAAGTGCACTTGAAATGAATGTGTGTATGTGAATATGTACATGGCTCATGGTTGCAGAATGATTTCTGTTCTGAGTAGTGCTATTCCATTGTGGGGATGTTTTCCACCAAGCCCACTGCACTAGACAGCATAGCCAGTTTTTACTGTTGAGTGTCCCCAGAAGGAACACTAAAAGTAATTAAGATTATAGACAAAACAAAAATGAAAGGTTCCCCTACTCTTAAAGAGTTGTAAAATGATGGGCTGGAGAGATGGCTTAGCGGTTAAGCGCTTGCCTATGAAGCCTAATAACCCTGCTTCGAGGCTCCATTCCCCAGGAGCCACGTTAGCCAGATGCACAAGGGGGCGCATGCGTCTGGAGTTCATTTGCAGTGGTTGGAAGCCCTGGTGCTCCCATTCTCTCTCGCTCTCTCTCTCTCTCTCTCTCTCTCTCTCTGCCTCTTTCTCTCTCTGGCACTCTCAAATAAATAAATAAAAATGAATAAAAAATAAAAAAAAAGAGTTGTAAAATGACAGCTTAAAAAAGCTGCCATATAGCCCTGAGGGAAGATCAAAACTCTCCCTGGAATTTAGGGTGGGGGAAGAAGGCTCTTTCTTAGTGTAGCAGGAGGCTGCAAGCACAGGGAATCTCAGGATCCTGGCCCCCAAAATGAGGATGAATGAATGCCAAGTCACTATGGGGACTTCTTATAAGAAATTTGTAACTGTTTTATGCTTATAAAAAAACTTTGTAACTCTTTTACATTTACTTTATCTTTCTATGCTTATATGGGGCTACTAACAGACAATAGCCTCAAGATTTATATTTAAATTTAAAAGTACTCAATACTAAATTTGTAAAAAAAAATGTCTAAAATTTCTAATAATGTTTCAATCTTCTTTCATACTTCTTTGTTTTGCATTTCAAGGTAGGGTCTCACTCTAGCTCAGGCTGATTTGGAATTTACTATGTAGGCTTAGGGTGGCCTTGAACTCACAGTGATTCTCCTACCTCTGCCTCCCAAGGGCTGGGATTAAAGGTGTGTGCCACCATGCCTGGTTACCTTCATGGTTTTTAAAATGTGTTTCAGGAAAGTTATAAGAAACAATGTCCCCAAATCTATATGTTTATTCTGGGTATAAAACAAAGTCAATTCTGATCTACTCTTTCTTTAAAACAGTTATTTCATGCCAGGCATGGTGGTGCATGCCTTTAATCCAAGCACTTGGGAGGCAGAGGTAGGAGAATCACTGTGAGTTCAAGGCTACCCTGAGGCAGAGGTAGGAGGATAGCTGAGAGTTCAAGGCCACCCTGAGACTACATAGTGAATTCCAGGTCAGCCTGGGGTAGAGTGAAACCCTACATCAACACCCCCCAGCCAAAAATGTTATTTCACAAGGCCTTTTGAGGAAAAATGGTCATATTAAAAGTGTTATGGTAAGAACAATATGTTTTTGTTGGTAGTTATGAGATGAACTGACTGAAAGATAAACTGGAGAGAAAGCTTTATATGTTGGATATTAAATGTTATAGAGTGGCTACATGGATTATAAGGTAAAAGTATGTAGATGAAGATATGAGTAAGCTTAAACAGGAGATTAAAGATGAAGTACTTAATCAGATTACAGACTTCTTGATATAAAATAACTATTCACCTAAGGCTTACATCAGACTAACAAAGTGTGGCCCTGGCTGGTAGCAGGTTGCTATGGTACTCAGGTTGTAAACTTAACTTTTACTCATTGATGTTAATCTGGTCAATAATGGTCATGAAAGACTAAATTTACAGTACCCAACCAAGTTAACTAGGTTCCTCTATTTGTCAGCCTTTGAACTAAATCATAAGGTTAAAATTGACTCATTAATATTTAATTCTCTCCTACGGTTATTATATCTAAAACTCTGCCTCAAAAAAGACAAAAATCTCACAGAGGAACTAGTTACTCTTTCTTATCCTATTTTTTAAAAATATTTTAAATTTTTATTTATTTGAGAGCGACAGACAGAGAGAGAAAGAGGCACAGAGAAAGAGAGAGAGAGAAAGAGAGAATGGGCGTGCCAGGGCCTCCAGCCACTGCAAATGAACTCCAGATGTGTATGCCCCCTTGTGCATCTGGCTAATGTGGGTCCTGTTATCCTATTTTTTTAAAAAAATATTAAACAGTATTTATTTGCCACACACTTGAAAACTATTTACTGCTGGTAAACAGTAAAAAAAAAAATTCTAAACAAAGTTATGTTGTGATTTTTAAGATGTAATTCCTCAATTCCTCCAAGAATCACTCCTAATATAAAGTTGATTAAAATTTGAATAATTATAGATGTCATAAAATTTTGTGTATGTTTGGAATTCAATATAATTCTATAAAATTGATTTGGAAGAGATTAAAAAGACTTCTTTTTGGCTCGACAGTTAAAGGTGTTTATTTGCAAAGCCAAATGAACATAGTGGGACATACATTTGAAAATTGTTTACAGTGGCAAGTGGCCCTGACATACTCATTCCCTCTTTTTTTCATGAGACTAGTCTCCTTTTTTTTATTAGATCATGATAGTTTAATCCAGTGCTTCTATTCTTTGGATATGTTAAATATATATCTAAAGTAATTTCAAAAACTGACTTAGAGATTGCATGGACATCTTTTTTTTTTTTTTTTCTTCAAGGTAGGGTCTCACTCTAGCCCAAGCTGACCTGGAATTCACTATGGAGTCTCAGGGTGGCCTTGAACACAGTGCAATCCCCCTACCTCTGCCTCCCGAGTGCTGGGATTAAAGGCGTGAACCACCACGCCCGGCTTTGAATGGACATCTTATTTAGCTTTTAAGAGTGCTTAATCTTCTCAAAAATGTACATATATATATATATAAAGGTATCCCAATTCTGATAAGCTTAAAAATTATAAAATTTTCATGTCTTCATATTTAAGCCAAAAATGTTACTACATGATATAGATTTCTTGTTTATTTTAAATTCTGTCAGCAGATATTTTGTTCCTAGTTCACTCTGTAGCCTCATGTGCCTTAAATATGTAAACTCTGCTTTTGATTAATAACAGACTTTTTCAGATGTCAGAATATTAAAATATTGTAATTTGATTTACACAAAGTCCATGATGTTTAGCTATCAATAAACATGCATCATCATGCCTGGCTAAAACTCTGTAATTTAAAAATGATTCCTGTCCTGTTCATGTTGATTTTGCTAGATGATTATTGAAGGGTCAATGGCCTTCCCTGAAAACCAAAAGGGAACTAAAGAGTTAATGGCTATCCTCAAGGCTCAGGACAATAAAAGAAACAATAGAGGCATTCAGCCCCTTTGAGTTTGACACCTTTCCTGATTGATGTACTCCCCATCAGCCTAGATGGCCTTGAAGGACCAGGGACCATCTGAGTATGCTCCATAGACATTCCTGACTGAAAAAGCCTATTCTGAACAAGGACACAAACAGCTATATTTTTTTCTTATCAACTACACCGGCCATAGCTTGGCTTTTCCTTAGGATTCTCCATATAAACTTGCGCCCTAGCCTGGCTCTGTGTTTCAGTCTTCATCCCACAGGAAAGCTGAGGACCCTCACTGTTTTCTCTCAATAAAACAGTCTTGTCTGTAGAGATCAAGTCCAATGTTCTCTACTGTTTTTCTCTTACATTTTCCTTACAATTATCACTGAGGTTATGATCTGAGTCTTATAAAAAGTGACTTATTGTAATATTTCTTTAGTTAAGCCTTATGATTGTTCAATGTTAAAAAATTGCTTTGTGACTTCTGGTTAAGATGGCAGCATAGGTACCACGCCAAAGCATTCTAGGGGGAAAAAAAAGACCAAAAAACTCAGCAAAATACACACTTTTACCAAAAGTGAGGTGTATAGGAAATTGAAATGGTAGTGGAGAAGTAGAAGAGATCCAGAGCATCCAGAGCCCACATAGGCCTGCAAAAGTGGCCCTGACAGGTCCGCTGACGTGCCGGCAGCAGCAGCGCACCAGAAAGCCACCAGGCTCGGCTGGAGCCACAGGAAAAGCCAGGTTCAGGGAGCTTCCACTCTCACCGGAGCTCTCTGCAACTAAAGAAACCTGAAGGGAGAGTGGCAGATCACAAGGTAGAAGAACATGTGGAACAGCGAGAGAACCAGAGCAGCTGAGGCTCCCTCCCTTCCCCCACCGCTTGTGCCCAGCTCCAGCAAACAGAGCAGTGGTCCTGCAGCAACATCAGCGGCTCCAGCACCGGCAACAGTGGCCCCAGCAGCGGCAGATCCAGTAGCAGCAGCTTCAGCGGCAGCAGTGACAGATCCAGAAGCAGCAGTGGCAGATCCAGCAGCAGCAGCTTCAGTGGCAGCAGTGGCGGCTCCAGCAGTGGCAACTACAGCAGCATCAGCAGCAGCAGCAGCAGCAGCGGTGGATCCAGCAGCAGCAGCAGTTTCAGCAGCAGTGGCAACAGACCCAGCAGCGGCAGCTTTAGCAGCAGTGGTGACAGATCCAGCAGCGTCAGCTTCAGCAGCAGCAGTAGCGGTTCCAGCAGTAGAGGTGCCAATCTGCAGGGCCGCAGTTGCCAGGCTCGGTTTGCCACACAGGAAAAGCCAGTGTCCAGCTCCAGAAATCAGAACAACAGCCCGACGACCCAGCCAGCAACTTGACTGAGACCAAAATCATCCAAGGTAACTAGAATTGCATCAGGGAAGGGTCTCACTTGGTCACAAGCTGACTTGGATTCCTCAACAGACCAGAAATCTTAACCTCTTTGTTGATAGAGGATTTGGTTGTTATAATAACTACTCTTGCATAAATACTCGGTGCTGTTTTTGATTGAATGTGTACAGTGTTTAGTTACATTTTAGAATCTACCTGTATTTTATTCCACTCAGCCTGCTTAAATACTCCCATAGCAGGGAAACTCAACCCCTAGGAGCACCTTTGTAGATACTCTGAGAGTTTTTTTTTTTTTAATTTTATTATTTTTTTTTAATTTATTTATTTGAGAGCCACAGACACAGAGAGAAAGACAGATAGAGGAAGAGAGAGAGAATGGGTGCGCCAGGGCCTCCAGCCTCTGCAAACGAACTCCAGACGCGTGCGCCCCCTTGTGCATCTGGCTAACGTGGGACCTGGGGAACTGAGCCTCGAACCGGGGTCCTTAGGCTTCACAGGCAAGCGCTTAACCGCTAAGCCATCTCTCCAGCCCACTCTGAGAGTTTTAAGAGCCATGCCTAACACCTTAAGCTCCTACCCTGAAGATATATAACATCAAATCAATTGATACAGCTAAGAATACCCAGCTAGCTAGAAAATCCAAGCATTAACTTAATCAAAGATGCAAAAATATATACATTATAACACAAGAAACACTAAAAAGCAAGACAATATAAATCCACCTAACAGTATTAATGCCTTAGAAATGACCTCCAGTGAGAACGAGTTAGAGGAAATGCCTGAGAAAGATTTCAAAAGAATGAATGTAAATATGTACAAAGAAGTCAAAGAACAAGTCAAAGGAATCAAAGAAGTCAAAGAGGGAATCAAAAAATAAATCAAAGAGGAAATCAAAGGAATCAAAGAGGAAATCAAAGAAGACGCAAGACACCAATTTAATGAAATAAAGAAGGCAATACAAGACATAAATAAGGAAATAGAAATAATAAAGAAAAACCAGTCAGTCAGAATTACTAGCAATGAAGAACACAGTCAATGAAATAAAAAACTCTGTAGAAAATCTCACCAGTGGAATGGATGAAGGAGAGGACAGAATATCTAAGCTAGAACCAGGTGGCAGATTTAATACAGTCCAACAAAGAGAAAGACAAACTTATAGAAAAAATTGCTTTGAAGCCTGATTTTAACATGCACTAGA
The DNA here is from genome assembly GCF_020740685.1 of Jaculus jaculus. Classification (NCBI taxonomy): domain Eukaryota; kingdom Metazoa; phylum Chordata; class Mammalia; order Rodentia; family Dipodidae; genus Jaculus; species Jaculus jaculus. The sequence continues at coordinate 72,532,587 of NC_059104.1, forward strand.
TACAATATGACAGACACAAAGCAATTTCTTAAATAAGTAACTTTTACCATTGAACAATTTTAAGACTTAACTAAAGAAATATTTATGACTGTTACATGAAGGTTAGACAAGCTATGTTAACATTGTTTACATTTCCATGTTTTAAGTATCAATACCTCTATAAGCAATGAACTTAAGATATCAGAAATGAGACAATTAAGTGAAACCTTGACTGAAATTGATTATACATAGCTCAAGAATAAAATAAAACTTAGTTATTGTTGAGTTAAGCAAAAAAAAAAAAAAAAAAAAAAAAAGAAAAAATTGCTTTGTGTCTATCATATTGTCTCTAATGCATGTTAGAATCAGGCTTGCGTAACTCAACAATAACCAAGTTTTATTTTATTCTTGAACTATGTATAATCAGTCTCAGTCAAAGTTTTGTTTAATTGTCTCATTTCTGATATAATAAGTTCATTGCTTATAGAGATATTACTACTTAAAAGATGTTTCCTGCCCTAAAAATAATCTTAAATTGCTGCTCTACTTCCAGTTTGGGGGGGGGGTAGTCAATTGGTACTTGTATTACAGAGTAACCAAAGTTGTTTTCAAATGAAGATGCTAAGGTTTTTTTTTTTTTTTTTTTTTTTTTTGGCTTTTTAAGGTAGTGTCTCACTCTGGTCCAGATTGACCTGTAACTCACTATGTAGTCTCAGGGTAGCCTCGAACTTATGGCGATCCTCCTACCCCTGCCTCCTGAGTGCTGGGATTAAAGGCATGCACCACCATGCCTGGCAGATGCTAAGTTTTTATACTGTCTTGTCTTTTCCTAACATACAATTTCTAAATTAAATCCATTGCCTTAAAGTTATTGATAAAATAATTGATAAAATATTAATAGGGCTACTAATATGTTTTGCCTATACTCATAACTGACCGATACTTAAAAGATAAAATATGTATGCTTTCTATGTTCCAGATATAGCTTACACTGTCACCTGACAACTAAACTTAAAGGTTAATCAGGATGATTTTAACCTATTATGTCATTCTCTAACCAGATCTACTTTACTAACCAGATATATTCTACACCCTATTCAACTAGTCTGTTCTGTTAATCAGATATGTACAGTCTCTCTGAGTGAGTAATAACCATATGTAAAAGCCAAAATCAATTGGAAACATTGGAGTTAAAAAGGATAACCAATATTTTGGTTCCTACTCCTGGGTCAAAAGGCCACAGGAGATGATTGAACGTCTAGCATCTGGTAAGTTACCTATCTTCTTGATAAGACAGGATGTAGAGATCCAGAAATGAATTCCAAATGACCATATCTACAACAGGAGAGTCACATGGAGGAAAATTAGTCCTCCAGGCTTCCCAAAAGAGGGAGGACCATCTGGTCAGCATGGCCTTGACTTATCCTAGCAGATGACAATGCTGAGAATCATAGAACTTCTCACAGGTCCCAGAAAGTCTCCTACAGAGGCATTATTGACCTCCAAAGTATGCAGTTAATTCTGACAGCCTACATTGTCTTATTCACCTGTTGCAGTCAGGTTCACGTTGCTGGTAGAAATCACCCAACCAAGAGCAGACTGTGGGAAAAAGAGGTTTATTTTGGCTTACAGGCTCAAGGGGGAAATTCCACAATGGCAGGGAAAATGACAACATGAGCAGAGGATGAACATCACCCCCTGGCTAACGTAAGATTGACCATAGCAATAGGAGACTGTGCCAAACATTGGCATGGGGAAACTGGCTATCACACCCATAAGCCTGCCCCCAACAATACACCACCTCCAGGGAGTGTTAATTCTCAAATCTCCATCAGCTGGGAATGTAGCATTCAGAACACCTAAGTTTGTGGGGGAAACCTGAATCAAACCACCACATTTTGCCCCTGGCCCCATACACTGATAAATATACATGATGTAAAATACAATGCGCTCATTCCAACTTTAAAAGCCCCCATAGTTTTTACCAACCCTAATGATGTTTAAACATCCCCATAGTCCAAGATCTTTTAACTGAGCCATATTAACCAAAAAACAAAAACAAAAAAAAAAAAAAACAAAAACAAAACAAAACACAAACACATAGTGGCACAGAATAAATACTCATACTGCAAGAGATGGCATTGGGCATAGCAAAGAAATATTCAACCAATACAAGATTTAAAACAAACATCAAACTCTGTAACTTCAAGTCCAACAACTCTAGCCAAATATCTAGACAAATATTCAAGTTTGATAATCCTTACCAGCAAAAAGTCTCTGGCATTCCAATTCCTCCCCTCCAGCTAGGCTACTCACAGTACTGGAAAACTTCAACAGGGCCAGCAGCTTTCCTTAGCAGCCATCTAATGGTACCGGCATCTCCACTGTATCTCCACTGCAATCCACAGTTTATACTCATGGTTCCATTGGGTCTCCATGCAGGCATCCAGCAAACCTGTTTCACACTGCCAATGGCCATATCCAAAACACAAGACTTTGTCACAAACTCAATGACCCTATTTCCTGCATTTCTTTTTTCCCCTCAATTTTATTAAAAATTTTCCATGATTCCTGCATTTCTTATACTCCACAATACCAGATAGGGTGCCAATTTGTTAACATAGAGGGGAATAAAGCAGACTTTGAATAACAGGACACTTTTTGAGCACTCAGATCCCTCCAAAAGAGTCTACATTCTTCACGTTGCCTCAGTGCAGGTCAGCTAGGCCAATCTGAAAGGTTGTAATCTCTCAAACAATTTGCAGGTGAATGGGCATCAATTTAGGCTCAAAGATTTCATTTTTTCTGTGCCATATCCCTCTGCTCACACCAGTTCATTTCTATGCAAAACAACCCTGCACAACTTCTCAGGACCCAGGCATAACAGCAAAATTCTCACTGAAACTGGTAGCCCAGTCCAGGCACAGCTCTTTCTCACCCTCATAAGCCAAACCTTACAGTCCATAGTTCTTACTGCATTCAGGTCTTTCAACTCTGACCAGAATAGTCTATATGTGTATATATATATATATATATATATATATATATATATATATATATATATATATATATATATATATATATATATATGATGTAAAATACAATGCGCTCATTCCAACTTTAAAAGCCCCCATAGTTTTTATCAACCCTAATGATGTTTAAACATCCCCATAGTCCAAGATATATATATATAGTACTTACAGCACTGCAAGGCATCTCTTAGGCCAATATTTCAAATCCTTCCACATTGCTCTTGACAATCAGCTCCAAAAGGCCAAAGTCACACAGACATGTTTCTAGCAGCAATCCCACTCCTCAGTACCACTTTACTGCTGCAGTCAGGTTTGCACTGCTGGTAGAAATCACCCACTGAAGAGCAGTTTGTGGGAGAAAGAGGTTTATTTTGGCTTATAGGCTCAAGTGGGAAGTTCCACAATGGCAGGGAAAATGACAACATGAGCAGAGGATGGACATCACCCTCTCGCCAATGTAAGGTGGACCATAGCAACAGAAGTGTGTGCCAAACACTGGCATGGGGAAACTGGCTATAGCACCCTTAAACCCTCCCCCAATAATACACTGCCTCCTGGAAGCGTTAATTCCCAAATCTCTATCAGCTGGGAACCTAGCATTCGGAACACCTAAGTTTATGGGGGGACACCTTAATAAAATCACCACAATCACCCAACAAGAAAAACATAACTAAAATATAAACAATGTGTTGGACTAATAGGCTCTCCTGTCTGATGCTGATTTACAATACTAAACTCTAACATTAACTCATGCCTTCTGCCTCTTCCTGTCCCTGATTAACTTCACCTACCTTGACCCCAGCTCCTTCCACTTGCCTTAGTCAGAATCAGACCTATTTCTTGGACACTCTCCTTCCTTATCACTTACCCTGTTACATCCAGGGATAAGTACACTGCCACCTCAATGGACTCTCTCAAATTTAAACTCTCTTGTGTTCCTACTCTTCCCCTGACCCAAAATGCCCCACTACCTCCTCTGTCTTACCCCAAGTCCTCTACCTCTCACCTCTGAATGCTCAACTTCCTGAGCTGGTGTTTTGATGTCATAGCTGTTCACAAAAATAACAAGCTCGGACTTCCGGTTAAGATGGTGGCGTAGGTACCACACCAAAGCAGCCTAGGGGGGAAAAAGACCAAAAAAACTCGGCAAAATACACACTTTTATTAAAAGTGAGGTGTATAGGAAATTGAAGTGGCAGCAGAGAAGTAGAAGAGTTCCAGAGCATCCAGAGCCTGCACAGGCGGGAAAAGCGGCTCCAGCAGCTCGGCCAACCACCACGGCCGCGGTGCACCAGAAAGCTTCCAGGCTCGACTCCAGCCGCAGGAAAAGCCAGGTGCGGGTGCTTTCCCTCACACCGGCGCTGCTCTCCGCAACTCAGGAAACGTGAGGGGAGAGCAGCAGCGAGCAACGGAGGAGCAGACTGCGAGGTAGAAGAACGCTTGGAGCAGTGAGAGAACAAGAGCAGCTGTGGCTCCCTCCCCTCCCCCACCACCTGAGCCCAGCTCTGGTGAACAGAGCAGCGGCCTGGGACCCGGCTACGCCAACTTGGGCTGACAGTGGGACCCAAGCAGGAGCAGAGTTCGGCGGCAACATCAGCGGCTCCAGCACCGGTAACAGCGGCCTCAGCAGCAGCAGACCCAGGAGTGGCAGCAGTGGCAGACGCGGCAGCACCAGCTTCAGGGGGAGCAGAGGCAGTGGACACAGCAGCATCAGCTTCAGCAGCAGTAGTGGCTCCAGCAGTGGCAGCTACAGCAGCAGCAGAGGCAGCAGCAGCGGTGGGTCCAGCAGCAACACCTTCAGCAGCAGTGGCTACAGACCCAGCAGGGGTAGCTTGAGCAGCAGCAGTTCCAGCAGCAGGGGTGCTGATCTGCAGGGCCACACTTGCCAGGCTCGGTTTGCCCCACAGGAAAAGCAAGTGCCCAGCTCCAGAAATCAGAAAAGCAGCCCGACGACCCAGGCAGCAACTTGACTGAGACCAAAATCATCCAAGGTAACTGGGATTGCACCAGGGAAGGGTCTCACTTGGTCGCAAGCTGACTTGGATCCCTGAACAGACCAGAAATCTTAACCTCTTTGCTGATAGAGGATCTGGTCGTTATAATAACTACTCTTGCATACATACTCGGGGCTGTTTTTGATTGAATGTGTACAGTGTTTAGTTAAATTTTAGAATCTACCTGTATTTTATTCCACTCAGCCTGCTTGAATACTCCTATAGCAGGGAAACTCAACCCCTAACGACATCTTTGTAGATACTCTGAGAGTCTTAAGAGCCACACCTAACACCTTAAGGTCTTACCCTGAAAATATATTACATCAAATCAATTGATACAGCTAAGAATACACAGCTAGCTAGAAAATCCAAGCATTAACTTAATCCAAGATGCAAAAATATATACATTATAACACAAGAAACACTAAAAAGCAAGACGATATAAATCCACCTAAAAGTATTAATGCATCAGAAATGTCCTCCAGTGAGAAAGAGTTAGAGGAAATGCCTGAGAAAGAGTTCAAAAGAATGATTATAAATATGTTCAAAGAGGTCAAAGAACAAATCAAAACAAACAAAGAAGAAATCAAAGAGGAAATCAAAGGAATCAAAGAAGATGCAGGACACCAATTTCATGAAATAAAGAAGGCAATACAAGACATAAATAAGGAAATAGAAATAATAAAGAAAAACCAGTCAGAATTACTAGCAATGAAGAACACAGTTAATGAAATAAAAAACTCTGTAGAAAATCTCACCAGTAGGATGGATGAGGGAGAGGACAGAATATCTAAGCTAGAAGACCAGGTGGCAGATCTAATGCAGTCCAACAAAGAGAAAGACAAACTTATACAAAAGTATGAGTGGGAATTTCAAGATCTTCAGGACAGTATGAAAAGATCAAATATTAGAATTCAGGGCATAGTAGAAGGAGAAGAACTCCACTCCAGAGGCATAGTAGGCGTCTTCAACAAAATCATAGAAGAAAATTTCCCCCAAATTGGGAAAGAGGTGCCAATGCAGATACAGGAAGCCTTTAGAACCCCAGCCAGACAAAATCCAGAAAGAACCTCTCCTCGCCATATTATAATCAAACTTCCAAACACACACCAAAGAAAAAATATTGAAAGCAGTTAGAGAGAAAAATCAAGTTACCTACAAAAGCAAGCCCATCAGGATTACAGCAGATTATTCAACATAAACTCTTAAAGCCAGAAGGGCTTGGAGTGATATATTCCAAGTTCTGAAAGATAACAACTGTCAACCAAGGTTACTTTATCCTGCAAAGTTATCCATTCAAATAGATGGAGAAATAAAGACATTCCATGACAAAAGCAGGTTAAAGGAGTATTTGAAGACAAAACCAGCTCTACAGAAAAAACTTGATAGAATCCTCCATGCTGAAGAAAAGGAAAAGCACACATATAAGTAACCTAGAAAAAACAAGCAATACTCAAATACTAGTTAACAGAAGAGGGCGCAGGTAGAACCAGAAACACACACACACACACAAAATGGCAAACATAAATACACACCTTTCAATAATATCTCTTAATATCAATGGCATCAATGCCCCAACGAAAAGACATAGATTTGCAGACTGGGTTAAAAAGCAGGATCCTAGCCGGTTGTGGTGGCGCACGCCGGTAGGATGTTGCTGAAGAGGCAGAGGCAGGAGGATCAGGAGTTTGAGGCCAGCCTGGGCTACACATTTTAGCCGGGCGTGGTGGCGCATGCCTTTAATCTCAGCACTCGGGAGGCAGAGGTAGGAGGATCGCCATGAGTTCAAGGCCACCCTGAGACTACAGAGTTAATTCCAGGTCAGCCTGGAACAGAGTGAGACCCTACCTCGAAAAAAAAAAAAAAAAGCAGGATCCTACAATTTGTTGTCTCCAAGAAACTCAGCTTTCTACAAAGGATAGACATTATCTTAGGGTGAAAGGTTGGAAGATGGTGTTTCAAGCAAATGGGCCTAGAAAACAAGCAGGGGTTGCTATCCTAATATCAGACAGGGTAGACTTTAGTCTGGCGTTAGTCAAGAAAGATAAGGAAGGTCACTTTATATTGATTAAGGGCACACTCCAACAGGAGGACATTACAATCCTAAACATATATGCACCTAACATGGGGGCTCCCAAATTCGTCAAACAAACACTATTAGAACTAAGGTCACAGATAACACCAAACACAGTGGTGGTGGGTGACTTTAACACCCCACTCTCATCAGTTGATAGGTCATCCCGGGAAAGAATAAACAGAGAGACATCCAGACTAAATGAGGCCATAGAAGGAATGGACTTAACAGATATATACAGGACATTTCATCCAAAGGCTGCAGAATATACATTCTTTTCAGCAGCACATGGAACATTCTCTAAAATAGACCATATATTAGGACACAAAGCAAATCTTAACAAATTCAGGAAAATTGAAATAATTCCCTGCATTCTATCTGACCACAATGGAATTAAACTAAAAATCAGTAGCAAGAAAGGCTATAGAGCATATACAAAATCATGGAAACTAAACAATACACTACTAAATGATGAATGGGTCAATGAAGAAATCAAAAAAGAAATCAAAAAATGTATAGAGTCAAATGATAATGAGAATACAACATACCAAAATCTCTGGGACACAATGAAGGCAGTTCTAAGAGGTAAATTTATAGCCTTGAGTGCCTATATTAAGAAATTAGAAAGGTCGCAAGTAAACGACCTAATGCTTCATGTTAAAGCCTTGGAAAAAGAAGAACAAGGCAAACCAAAAATCAGTAGATGGGAAGAAATAATAAAGATTAGGGCAGAAATTAATGAAATAGAAACAAAAAGAACAATCCAAACAATTAATGAAACAAAGAGTTGGTTCTTTGAAAGCATAAACAAGATTGATAAACCCTTAGCAAATCTGACCAAAAGAAAGAGAGAAGAGACACAAATTAATAAAATCAGACATGAACAAGGTAACATCACAACAGATTCCAGAGAAATTCAAAAAATCATAGGGACATACTATAAAAGCATATACTCCACAAAGTATGAAAATCTGAAAGAAATGGATGATTTCCTTGATCTATATGACCTATCTAAATTAAATCAAAATGAGATTAATCACTTAAATAGACCTGTAACAAACATGGCGATCTGAACTGTTATCAATAATCTCCCAACTAAAAAAAGCCCAGGCCCGGACGGATTCACTGCTGAATTTTACCAGACCTTTAAGGAAGAGCTAACACCATTGCTTCTTAAGCTTTTCCAGGAAATAGAAAAAGAAGGAATTCTACCAAACTCCTTCTATGAGGCCAGCATCACCCTGATACCAAAACCAGGCAAAGATAGAACAAAAAAAGAAAATTACAGACCAATCTCCCTCATGAACATAGATGCAAAAATTCTCAACAAAATATTGGCAAACAGAATACAAGAGTATATCAAAAAGATCATTCACCCTGACCAAGTAGGCTTTATCCCAGAGATGCAGGGATGGTTCAATATACGCAAATCTATAAATGTCATACATTACATAAACAGGTTGAAGGACAAAAATCACATGATCATCTCATTAGACGCAGAGAAAGCATTTGACAAAATCCAACATCCCTTCATGATAAAAGTCGTACAGAGACTGGGAATAGAAGGAACATATCTCAATATAATAAAAGCTATTTATGACAAGCCTACAGCCAAGATATTACTAAATGGGGAAAAACTGGAAGCTTTTCCACTAAAATCAGGAACAAGACAAGGGTGTCCACTGTCCCCACTTTTATTTAATATAGTTTTGGAAGTCTTAGCCATAGCAATAAGGCAAGAGACACACATAAAAGGGATACAAATTGGAAAGAAAGAAATCAAGTTATCATTATTTGCAGATGACATTAATCTATACATAAAGGACCCTAAAGACTCTACTAGCAAGCTGTTAGAGCTGATCAAAACCACAGCAATGTAGCAGGATACAAAATAAATACACAGAAATCAGTAGCCTTCATATATGTTAACAACAAACACACAGAGGATGAAATCAGAGAATCACTCCCATTCACAATTGCATCAAAAAAAAAAATAAATAAATAAAGTACCTTGGAATAAACCTAACCAAGGAAGTAAAGTATCTATACAATGATAACTTTAAAACACTGAAGCGAGAAATTGCAGAAGACACTAGAAAGTGGAGAAACATCCCTTGTTCCTGGATTGGAAGAATCAATATTGTGAAAATGGCAATCTTACCTAAAGCAATCTACACATTTAATGCAATCCCTATCAAAATTCCAAAGGCTTTCTTCATGGAAATAGAAAAAACAATCCAAAAATTCATTTGGAATCACACAAGACCTCGAATATCTAAAATAATACTGAGCAACAAAAAAGAGGCTGGTGGTATCACCATACCTGATTTTTACCTATACTACAGAGCCATAGTAACAAAAACAGCATGGTACTGGCACAAAAACAGACATGTAGATCAGTGGAACAGAATAGAAGACCCAGATGTAAGCCTAAGTAGCTATAGCCACCTGATATTTGATAAAAATGCCAAAAATACTCATTTGAGAAGAGACAGCCTCTTCAGCAAATGGTGTTTTGAAAACTGGATATATATCTGCAGAAGGATGAAAATAGATTCTTCTCTCTCGCCATGCACAAGAATTAAGCCCAAATGGATTAAAGACCTTAACATCAGACCGGAAACTCTGAAACTGCTAGAGGAAAAAGTAGGGGAAACCCTTCAACATATTGGTCTTGGCAAAGACTTTCTTAATACAACCCCAATTGCTCAGGCAATAAAACCACAGATTAACCACTGGGACCTAATGAAATTACAAAGATTTTGCACCGCAAAGGACACAGTGAAAAAAGCAAAGCGGCAACCTACAGAATGGGAAAAAATCTTCGCCAGCTATATATCTGATAAAGGATTAATATCTAGGATATACAAAGAACTCAAAAAGTTAAATAAGGAATCAAAGAAGCCAACCAAAAAATGGGCTATGGAGCTAAATAGAGAGTTCTCAAAGGAAGAAATACGAATGGCATATAAGCATCTAAAAAAATGTTCTACGTCACTAGTCGTCAGGGAAATGCAGATTAAAACTACATTGAGATTCCATCTCACTCCTGTCAGATTGGCCACCATCATGAAAACAAATGACCATAAATGCTGTTGGGGATGTGGAAAAAAAGGAACCCTTCTGCACTGCTGGTGGGAATGCAATCTGGTCCAGCCATTGTGGAAAACAGTGTGGAGGTTCCTAAAACAGCTAGAGATTGATCTACCATATGACCCAGCTATAGCACTCCTAGGCATATATCCAAAGGACTCATCTCATTTCCTTAGAAGTACGTGCTCAACCATGTTTATTGCTGCTCAATTTATAATAGCTGGGAAATGGAGCCAGCCTAGATGTCCCTCAACAGATGAGTGGATAATGAAGATGTGGCACATTTATACAATGGAGTTCTACTCAGCGGTAAAGAAAAATGAAGTTATGAAATTTGCAGAAAAATGGATGGACCTGGAAAGTATTATACTAAGTGAGGTAACCCAGACCCAGAAAGCCAAACACCACATGTTCTCTCTCATATGTGGATCCTAGCTACAGATGACTGGGCTTCTGTGTGAGAATGAAAATACTTAGTAGCAGAGGCCAGTAAGTTAAAAAGGAGACATAAAGGGTAGAGAAAGGAAGTGAGGAGAATACTTAATAGGTTGATATTGTATATATGTAATTACAATGATTGTAATGGGGATGTAATATGATGGAGAATGGAATTTCAAATGGGAAAGTGTGGGGGTGGGGAGGGAGGGAATTACCATGGGATATATTTTATAATCATGGAAAATGTTAATAAAAATTAAAAGAAATATTATTCCTCCCCCTTTATTCTCCTTTATTCTCCCTTCTGTCTTCTCATAGAGTACACAGAGCCCATCTCCCTCACCTTCTCTATAACTGGTGTCTTCCAGAGACTGCCCTCAAGTCAGCTCAATACAGGAATGGTCTTTGCTTCACTCAGGACCATGTCATAACAACCTGCTACATTGGCACTGTTGATCTCACCACTCCCCATCTCTATCCACCATGGCCTCCTCATCACCTGCCCTGAAGAGACACCCACTAACCATATTATCCAGCCCCCAACCCCATAAGAACTCATTGCCCTTATAGTCAGTTTAAAAAAATTAACCTACCTTCCTCTTTTCTTTTTTAATTTTTTTTTTTGGTTTATTGTTATTTATTTATTTGAGAGAGACACACAAAGAAAGAGGCATAGAGAGAGAGAATGGGTTCGCCAGGGCTTCCAGCCACTGCAGATGATTTCCAGATGCATGTGCCCCCTTGTGCATCTGGCTAACGTGGGTCCTGGGGAATTGAGCCTTGAACCGGGGTCCTTAGGCTTCACAGGCAAGCGCTTAACCGCTAAGCCATCTCTCCAGCCCAACCCTCCTCTCTTATTATTAACAAAGGCTGGATTGTTAGGTCAGGACAAAATGGAGTCACCCAGGACAGCAGGAGGGCAAACAGCAGGAGGGCAACATAGGAGTCATCCCCATTCCTCAAGAAATTGCTCAGCCACTATTATCCTTCCCCTGCCTGACAAGTTCAAGTCTAGATTTACTGTCCCTAACTCTCACTGGGTCACTTCTGGTCTCACCCTATACCTAATGTAAAGAACAGAGATTCACTGCCCCAACAAAGAAATTCCTTCCCTTTCCCACCTTCCTCCAGTTGAAAAGCCCACTATCTGTAACCCCAAACTCACTGCTCCACTCTTGAGAGTCAGTCCTGGCAGCTCATGTTTTTCCCCCTCGAATAAAAACTTCCATCTTTGCCTCAGAGTAGTCTCCATGGTCCTTGGTCACTCCTAAACCTTAAAATCATACAGTTGACTGTACTCCACTCTTGAGAGTCAGTCCTGGCAGCTCCTGTTTTTCCTGAATAAAAGCTTCCATATTTGTTTCAGGGTGGTCTCCATGGTCTTGGTCACTTCTGAACCTTACACTAGGCAGGTCCCAGAAAGCCCACCACGTGACTGGAAAATTCACTTAGGCCAGGAAGAAGGAGGAGGAAGTGAGATCACTCTCTAACCATTTTGAGTTACAATAGAGCCACCCGCCAAGGGCTGCCTAGCCAAAGAAATAGTCTAGCTCATAGTGTTTCACTAGTAATTTGCAGTTTATTCAGTAACAATCAGGCCATGTAAGACAAGTTCTTGTTCATGCATTGATAAGTGAAAGCATACGACTTTTATTTTATTTTTTAAATACATTTTATTGGGCTGGAGAGATGGATTAGTGGTTAAGGCAATTGCCTGCAAATCCAAAGGACCCAGGTTTGATTCCCCAGGACCCACATAAGCCAGATTTACAAGGTGGCGCATGCATCTGGAGTTTGATTGCAGTGGCTGGAGGCCCTGGTGCACCCATTCTCTCCCTCTCTCTCTGCCAAATAAATAAATATTATTGTTAGTTAATAATAATTAATAAATATATTTAAAAATTTTATTTATTTACTCATTGAGTTCTTAAACATCTTGTTTAAACAATGTAATCACATTTACAATCAAGCAAGCACCTTTAACCACTGAGCTATCTCCCCAGCTGTTATCAGAGTTATTGTACTTTTTCTTTGAGCAACCTAGGTAATTAATATTTATGAGGAATGTTGGACACACTGATGTGATCTTAAACAATACTCTTTATTTTATGTCCCCAGTGACCTAATTATGTTCCAGGCCCAGAACAATGTGTGCATGTGTAAGATGTGGTGATTAGATTTACAATCACCACTGGAAACAGCAATGTTTCTTTATTACAGGCACCCCACAACTGGTGCTCCATGTGCCTCATGGCCTTTGTAGATTGGAACCAGAGAAGTCCCAAAGCAAAGAAAGGGAGCTCCTTCAGTTGGCAACAACAAACAAAGTTCTTTCCATTTAGCTCACAATGTTGTGTCTTCCTTTTCTCCAAGCCTGACTTGTTTTTGCTTTCTACTTTTACTGTAGAAACTCTCTGTCCCCTGAGGCTCATGCACAGAAATTATTAGCTTTGCTTGAAATAACTAGAGACAAAACACTGTTAAAGCAAATTTATGGATCATTGACTATTATTCAAAAACATTGTCCTTGGTATACAAGTCATGGGTCACTTGACTTAGAATCTTGGGAGAAAAATTAGTGATTGGTTATACTGTTTCCTGGGGTCAGTTCAGTTAAAACATGTAATTATTTGGTATCAAATCAGACTTGCTTTACAACCATATCAAAAAAAGGATGAGAGGTCTAGAGAGATGACTTAGATGTTAAGGTGTGTTGCAGTCAGGTTCGCATTGCTGGTAGAAATCACCCAATCAAGAGCAGCTTGTGGGAAAAAGAGTTTTATTTTGGCTTACAGGCTCAAGGGGAAGCTCTATGATGGCAGGGGCCTAGAGTGGACATCACCCCCTGGCCAACATAAAGTGGACAGTAGCAACAGGAGAGTGTAAGCCAGGCATGGTGGCTCATGCCTTTAATCCCAGCTCTTGGGAGGCAGAGATAGGAGGATCACCATGAGTTCAAGGCCACCCAGAGACTACGTAGTTAATTCCAGGTCAGCGTGGACCAGAGTGAGACCCTACCTCAAAAAACCAAAAGCCAAAAAACAAACAAACAACAACAACAACAACAAAACCAGGAGAATGTACCAAACACTGACATGGGGAAATTGGCTATAACACCCATAAACCTGCCCCCAACAACACACTGCCTCATGGAGGTGTTAATTCCCAAATCTCCATCAGCTGGGAACCTAGCATTCAGAACACCTAAGTTTATGAGGGAAACCTGAATCAAACCACAATATTCTGCCCCTGGCCCCCATAAACTGATAACTATACATGATGTAAAATTTAATGCATGAGTGCAACTTTAAAAGTTCCCATAATTTTTATCAATTCCAGTGATGTTCATACATCCCCATAGTCCAACGTCTTTTAACTGAGCCATAATACCAAAAAATCCCCCCCCCAAAAAAAAACCCATAATGGCACAGAATAAGCATTCACATCACAAAAGCTGGCATTGAGCATAGCAAAGAAATATTCAACCAATACAAGATTTAATTTATTGTTATTTATTTGGGAATGACAGACAGACAGAGAGAGAAAGAGGCAGATAGATAGATAGATAGAGAATGGGCGTGCCAGGGCCTCCAGCCACTGCAAACGAACTCCAGACGCATGCACCTCCTTGTGCATCTGGCTAACGCGGGTCCTGGGGAATCGAGCCTCAAACTGGGGTCCTTAGGCTTCACAGGCAAGCGCTTAACCACTAAGCCATCTCTCCAGCCCCAATACAAGATTTAAAACAACCAGGGTAAACATCAAACTCTGAAGCTTCAAGTCCTACAACTCTAGTCAGAGACAAATCTCTAAGTCTGGTTAACTCTAACCAGCAACAAATCTCTGGTATTCCAATTCTGCCCCTCCAGATAGGCTACTCAAAGTCCTTCATCGGGGCCAGCAGCTTTCCTTAGCAGCCATCTCGTGGTCCTGGCATCTCCACTGGTCTCATCCTCATGACCCCATGGGATCTTCATACAGGCATCCAGCAAACACAAGACTGTGTTACAAACTCAATAACCCTCTCTTTCCTGCATTTCTTATATTCTACAATACCAGAGAGGGTGTTAATTTGTTAATCCGGTATGTGTGTGTGGGGGGGGGGCGTTAAGTAGACTTTGAAGAACAGGACACTCCTTGAGCACTCAAGCCCATTCAAGAGTCTACATTCTTCCTGTTTCCTAGTGCAGGTCAGCTGGCCCAATCTCAAAGGTTCTAATCTCTCAATTGCAGCTGAATGGGCAGCAGTTCACCCAAAGATTTTTTTCTGTGCCAGATCCTTCTGCTCACACCAGTTCATTTCTACGCAAAGCAACCCTGCACAAACTTCTCAAGACATGGGCATAACAGCAAGCCTCATACAAACCGCTAGTAGAGTCCAGGCAAAGCTCTTTCTCACCCTTATAAGCCAAACCTCACAGTCCATTGTTCTTACTGCATTCAGGTCTTGAAGCTCTGGCCAGAATAGTCCATCAAACTGTATTCACAGCACTGAAAGTCATCTCTTAGGCCAAGGTTTCAAACTCTTCCACATTCCTCTTGAAAATCAGCCCCTAAAGGCCAAAGCCACATAGTCAGGTGTCTAGCAGCAACCCCACTTCTGGTACCACTGTACTGTTGTGGTTGGGTTCACATTGCTGGTAGAAATCACCCAACCAAGAGCAGCTTGTGGGAAAAGATTTATTTTGGCTTATAGGCTTGAGGGGGAAGCTCCAGGATGTCATGGAAAACAATGACATGAGCAAAGGGTGGACATCACCCCCTGGCACACATAAGGTGGACAACAGTAATAGGAGAGGGTGTCATACACTGGCAAGGGGAAACTGGCTGTAACACCTATAAGCCTGCCCCTAACAATATACTCCCTCCAGGAGGCATTAATTCCCAAATCTCCATCAGTAGGTGTAATAGTTAAGGTGTTGTCAACTTGATCTGTTTAGTAATCCACAGAAATCCCTTTTGGGTGAGACTTGGAGGTTGTTTCTAGAAAGGATCAACTAAATAAGGAAGTCCTTCCTCCAGAGTGGGTGGCCCCACTCAGAGGGGGACTTGATATTAGAATGCTCTGGGTAAAAAGAGCTCCTTCCTTCCTTCCTTCTTTCCACTTGGCTGCCGGAGCTGCTCGCTACCTTCCAGCATGGATTGAAGACCAGTGTGGATTAAAGACCAGCATCAACTGAAGACCCATGTGGATCGAAACCCAGTGGCTCCACAGAAAGCCTCCAGGCTTTCTGGCACCATCTGCAGTTTTGGGTCGGGACTGCTGAGGCATCTGGCCATGTGGACTGAGCAGCTACCGGTTCAGTGATTCTCGGGCCTGCAACTGCTATTGGACTACTGTAAGCTGATCCAATAAATCCCTTTTTTAAAAATAATTCATTCTAGCAGTTCTGTTCCTCTAGAGAACCCTGACTAATACAGCAGAGAACCTATATTTAGAAACCCTAAGTTTATGGGGGAAACCTGAATCAAACCACCACAAGGCGCTTGCCTGCAAAGCCAAAGGTTCAATTTCCCAGAACCCATGTAAGCCAGATGCACAAGATGGTGCATGTGTCTGGAGTTCGTTTGCAGCAGCTGAAGGCCCTGGTATGCCCATTCTCTCTCTCTCTTGCTCCCTCTCACTTGTTTATCTATCTCTTTCTCTCAAATAAAATAAAATAAAAAATTTTAAAAGGAATGGGAGAATCAGAAAAAGATAGGGGAATCTCATGTTAAACCTTGTATACCCTTACTTTCTGATTCTCCCATTTGTGAGACAACATCTGTGGTGGTTTGATTCAGTTGTCCCCCATAAATTTAAGTGTTCTGGACGCTACATTCCCCAGGTGATGGAGGCAATGTATTGTTGGGGGCAGGCTTATGAGTGTTGTAGCCAGCTCCCCATTGCTAGTGTTTGCCACACTATCCTGTTCCTGTTGTCCACCTGATGTTGGCCCAGGGGTGATGTCCACCTTCTGCTCATGTTATTGTTTCCCTGCCATCATAGAGCCTCCCCTCGAACCTGTAAGCAAAATAAACCTCTTTCCTCCCACAACCTGTTCTTGGTTGGGTGATTTCTACCAGCAATGTGAACCTGACTGCAGCAACATCCAACCAGACACAGTTGGAGGAAGGGATTTATTTCAGCTTAGAAATCTAGGGCAAATTCCTTCAATGTTGGAAGAAGCTGTCTACTTCCATAGATGGAAGCAGAGAAATATCACCAATAACTAGCAGAACAAGCAAGCAGAAAACCACCAAAACTCAGATTGCTCTGTACATGCCTGTGGGCTGGAATGAAGATCTGCCCCCAGATACATCTAGGTCTAGAGCCCAGGATTCACACCCAGTGATAGCTCCTCCAGCTTCAGGGACCCATGTTACAAATTTAATTTATTTTTTATTTTTTGGCTTTTTGAGGTAGGGTCTCACTCTAGCTCAGGCTGACCTGAAATTTACTATGTAGTCTCAGGGTGGCCTTGAACTCAGAGAGATCCTCTTATCTCTCACTCTTGAGTGTTAGGATTAAAGGTGTACACCACCATGCCTGGCAGAAATTTAATTTTAATAAGACACCTGAGTATATAGAGCCATAATTTACACTTTCCCATTTGAATTTCCACACCCTGCATTTGAGGAAACACAGAGCATCTTTTTTAAAAAATGTATTTTATTTAGTTATTTGAGAAAGAGAAAGAGGTAGAGAGAGAGAATGGGTGCACCAGGACCTGCAGCTACTGCAAGTGAACTCCAGATGCATGTGCCTCCTTGTGCATCTGGCTTATGTGGGTACTGGGGAATATAACCATATAAATATAAATATAAATATAAATAAATAAATATATATATATATATATACATATATATATATAAAACCATACATATATAAATATAAATATAGCTTTGCAGAAAAATGCCTTAACTGCTAAGCCATCTCCTCCAGCCCCAGAGCATCTTTCTTTTTAAAATAATTATTATGAATATTATTATATGAACAAATAGGGTGTTGGTCCTATTCCCCTCTGTTATCCTCTTAGATCTCCTCTTCCCTGCCTCCGTGCCACTGAGAGTCCTCCTTGGTGGAGTTGTTGGTATTCACCATAGAATTATGGATGCATCAATCAGTGGGGATGACATTGCCTCAGGATATTCCTTTCCACCCTGTGGCTCTTATAATCTGTTTGCCTTCCTGTGGTGGTTTGATTCAGATGTCACCCATAAAATTAGGTGGTTGAAATGCTAGGTCTCCAGATGATGGCAATTTGGGAATTGAATTCTCCTGGAGGCAGTGTATTTTGGGGGATATGTTTATGAGTGTTATAGCTAGTTTCCTCTTGCCAGTGTTTGGCACACTCACCTGTTGCTATTATCCACTTGATGTTGGCCAGGAGGTGATTTCCACCTTCTGCTCTTGTCATTGTTTTTCCCTGCCATCATGGATCTTTCCCTTGAGTCAGTAAGCCAAAATAAACCCTTTTTCCCCCACAAGCTGCTCTTGGTTGGGTATTTCTGCCAGCAAAGTGAACTTGACTGCAACAGTTGGTACCAAAGATCGTTGGTGCTAGAAAGTTGACTGTGTGGCTTTGGCCTTTTGAAGCTGATTTGCAAGAGAAACATGGAAGGATTTGAAAACTTTGGCCTAAGAGATGCCTTATAGTGTTGTAAGTACAGCTTGATGGGCTATTCTGGTCAGAGTTGAAAGACCTGAATGCAGTTAAGAACTATGGACTGTAAGGTTTGGCTTATGAGAAGAAAGAGCTTTGCCTAGACTGGGCTAGAAGCAGTTTGTGTGAGAGGCTTGCTGTTATGCCTGTGTCATGAGAACTTGTGCAGGGCTGCATTGCATAGAAATGGACTGGTGTGAGCAGATGGATTATGGCACAGAAATGAAATATTTGGTCCAGCTGACTTGCATTGGGACAACAGGAAGAATGCAGTCTTTTGAAGGGGCCTGAATACTGAAGGAGTGCCCTGTTCTTCAATGTCTGCTTTATTCCCCCCTGGATAAACAAATTGGTAGCTCACCTGGTATTATGGAGTATAACAAATATAGGAAAGAGAGTGTCAATAACAGCCACATGGTTTTGTATTCTGAAAATGGCCATGGGCAGTGTGAAGCAGGCTTGTTGGATTACTTGAGTGGAGACCCAATGGAGCCATAAGGATAATCATAGGGTGTAGCTGAGACCCAATGAAGATGCCAGGACTATGAGATGGCTACCAGGGAGAGCTGTTGGCACCTTATGAAGTTTTCTAGGACTGTGAGTATCCTAGCTGGAGGGGCAGAACTGGAACTCTAGAGACTAATCACTGGTTAAAATTGATTTGGAGGCTCAGCACTGGTTAGAGTTGTTGGAGTTGAAGCTACAGAGTTGATGTTTGCTGGTTAAATCTTGTACTAGTGAAATATTGTTAAATATTTCTTTGCTATGCCCAATGCCATTTTTTGGAGTGTGAATGTTTATTCTGTGCTGGGAAACAGTACTCCATAGATGGCTTAGTGAAATCAAAGACAATCAAAGTGATCAACAGAAGGGGGGACAGAATATAGGGGGTGGAAGGGGCTTGGAGGGGTAGAGAGTAGGGACGGTGGGGAGGGAATTACACAACAGTTTAAACAACATGAGTCAGGTTCATAGAAACCCTCCTTCTGGCTAGAATTCTGCAAGATATAGCCACCAATACAGGAGGAGGAGGAACCAGACAAAAGGTGGAAAAGTCTTAACCTTAAATTCATGGACTCTAGCCAGTAAATCCCAGCTGCAGATTTGTATTGCCTGGCCAGGGAGATCCCTGAGGTCCCCAAAACAATGCAGACTATTGCTAAAACACTTGATTACTTGCCAGCACTAGAAGGTAAGACCCTATAGCTGAAGATACCACAGGCTGTTGTCACAGGACATTGGAATACAATGCTGGAACCAAAAGGGAAACTAGCTCCTTCCTGGCTAGTCCTTATAGTGCTAGAAAGCCCCATTGGAGCTGCTGGAGGACAACAGTCACCAATAGCATGAATAAGCCAGGTGTGGTGGTGCATGCCTTTAATCTCAGCACTTGGGAGGCAGAAGCAAAAGGATTGCTGTGAGTTTGAGGCCACTCTAAGACTACACAGTGAATTCCAGGTCAGCCTGGGCTAGGGTAAGACTCCACCTCCAAAATTCAAAACAAAACAAAACAAAACAAAAACAACAACAAAATAGCACAAATAAGCAGGGGACTCTATAGACTACAAAGCCAACCAGTTGGACAAGAAGTACATACTTGTACAATAGTGGCAAATTGCTTCTGAAGGTAATCAACAGTTTTCTGATTGGACATGAGATCTGCTCAGTTGGAGAGAAACTCATATCTGGTTCCAGAAGCAAAGTCAGAATGCCATGGTCAGGAAACTCATAGACTTCGGAGAGAAGCCCCCATTTCTCTTTGGAGATTAAGACTTGGCTTTAACATCAAAATGCCTCTCAAATAACTTTGCATATCCCCTTTAACTCAAGTTACTCTCACTCTTGGTTGGAGAATCTGTTTTGTTTTACAGAAGCTACAAAAAATGGAGGAGAACCAAGATCCATCAATAAGACAAAAAGATAACCAAGGGACTGGAGAGATGGCTTAGCTGTTAAGGCACTTGCTTGCAAAGTTATTTGAGAGAGAAAGGATTGGCCTACCAGGGCCTTATCCACTGAAATCTAACTCCAGATGCTTGTGCCACTTAATACATGTGTGACACTTGCCTTTCCCTTGTGCACCTGGCTTATGTGGGATCTTGAGAGCTGAACATGGGTCCTTAGGCTTTGCAGGCAATTGCTTTAACTGCTAAGCCATCTCTCCAGCTCCCTATGAATATTTTTATTTACTTATTTGCAAGCAGGGGGATACAGAAGATAAGGGAGAGAGAGAGAGAGAGAAAGAAAGAAAGAATATGAATGGGCATACCAGGGCCACTTTCAGCTGCAAATGAACTCCATATGTATGTGCCACATTGTGCATCTGGCTTTATGTAGATACTGGGACATTGAGCCAGGGTCATTAGGTTTTGCAGGCAAGTGCCTTAACTGAACCATCTCTCCAGCCCCTCTGAATGCTTTAAAAAACATTTTTCAAAGGAAGGGATTTAGGAACATGACCTGTCAGACTCTGCTGATTCAGAACACACATTCTTCTCACAAAAGCAATCATACTAAACCTACCTTTTGCCTTCAATAAATATGTGGTAGTTCTATGAAAAGTTGATTTTATGCAAAAATGTTGTATTCAACATGGTTAGCAAATTTCACTCATGCACACTGCTTCTACATCAGGTGTGCAACCAGGTCACTGAGAAAGTAGGACAAAGATCATAGCTTAAAGTCAATCAGCATCTCTAAATATTCCTTATCAATACTGATCATCTATGTTCAGACCAAAGGTAAACCAAGGCAGAGGAAACCTAGAACATTGCCGTAAGCAGGTGGATTGCATGGTTAACCTCAGGGAAAGTTACAAGACAGAAACTTAGCAGAAAAAGTATCTCACAGCAATATTCTCAGAATGATTATTTGTAAGGTTCATAAGAAATATCCCTAAAGTTCTTTACCATATTTTATTCTTATAGCTCATTTCTATGGTTTGTTTTTATAATTTCCGTAGAACTCCAATGTTCTTACCTTCCAGCCAGCCTCTGAATAATAAAGGATCTAATTATTGCCAGTAAGAGCCATATAAAATTACATTTATGATAACTATAGATGCTAAATTAGATATGATTAGAGAAATGAAATAATCCTTAAGGACAGTGGGGGACCCTTCTTTCCTTGACTTAACTAATTATTATTCCTTTTCAACCTCTCCCCAAACCCTTAATATTAACTGGCAAAATCAAGGTCACTCTATTATAGCATGGGTTTTTGGACATTATGGAGTTTATTTGCAGCTTAAGAAGGAGGTGGGATGAGCAAGGTGGGAAAGGCAGGAGAGGAAAGCATATAGCTGCCAGCACACAGGGTCATGTTAATTGCTTGATTGGTGGTGCTGCCAAAGAAAGAAAAGCAGAAGATATCTCACAGTAGCCCAAAAGTCTCAGCAAGGGCTGGAGAGAGTGCTCAGTGGTTAAATCACTTGCCTGCAAGGCCTAAGGACCTGGGTTTGATTCCCCAATATACACATAAAGTCAGCTACACAAGGTGACATATGCATCTGGAGTTCATTTGCAGTGGCTGGAGGCCCTGGCCTGCCTATTCTCTCTCCCTCTTTCTCTCACTCTCTCTGCCTCCTTCTCTCTCTCAAATAAATGAAGGAATGAAGGAATAAATAAACAAAATATTAAAAAAGTCTCAGCAAGCTTCTGCTCATTACCAGAGCATGTGGATGTTATACAAACTTGGAATGGGATTTAAAGAAAGTCAGGTGTATGTGTCTGTGTGTGTGTGGGCAGATCAGAGGTGAGAGGTGGCAAGAAAGTGAGAGAGGTGCTTATATTAAAGAAAACCAAAAATAGCTTAAGGTAGAGACATAAAAAATACAGAAAAATATCTTGTGTCAGGAAAGAGTGCAGAGAAGAGAGAGCAGGAATTGGCATGTGGCCTTTTATGTCTATGCCCTTGGGGTGTGGCAGACTTGCTCAGTGGGAGAAGGACTTGTGGGGATGAGGGCCAGTGCTCAGGGAAGGAAACAGGCTGGCTAGATCCCCAATTCAAGCCAGTGAGCCTTTTAAAGACCTCAGGTTCGGCCAACTCAGAGGGGGTGGTAGCTTTGAGATTCTAACATCTATTGGTATATGAGCTAGGGTTTTCTGACTTATATCAATTAATTAAGTTACTGACTTCAGGAAGCAAAGCAGATGAATGGAAGAACTCCCCTGAGAACTTAATAAAATAGATGCTTAATAACAATAATAAAACAGATTGCCAAAAATGCCTGTTGTGAGCTAGGAAACCACCTTTGTGCTATGATATCAAAACTCTTAGGAGGGGTCTGGAGAGATGGCTTAGCAGTTAAGGCAGTTGCCTGCAAAGCCAAAGGACTTGGGTTCAACTCTCCAAGACCCACGTAGGTCAGATGCAGAAGGGGAGCATGCATCTGGAGTTCGTTTACAGTGGCAGGAGGCTCTGGTGTGCCCATTCTCTCTCTCTCACTCTCAAATAAATAAATAAATGTTTAAAAAAACCTCTTAGTAATTATAAGGCCTGGGGAAGCTGTACCTGACCTCTATGTCAGATTTGAAAAAAAGTATTTTTATATTTTTTAAATTATTTGTTTGCAAGGAAAGAGAGAGAGATAGAGAGAGAAAGGGTGTACTAGGACCTTGTATGTCCCTGTAAATTAACTCCAGATGTATGTACCTTTTTGTGCATCTGGCTTTACATTGGTACTAGGGAAGTAAACCCAGGAAGTCAGCTTTTACAAACAAGCATCATTAATAACTGAGCAATTTTTATATCCTTAAAAAAAATTAAATAGCACTCAGTAATTTCCCCTGAGAACTTTGAGGGTCACAAAAGTGATATCTTATTAAATGTTCCATCCATAGAAAATGAATTTGCTACTGTGGTCAAATGGAATAATACAGCATAGGTCGTATCTCCACAGATGCCCTGCTTACCTTAGCAGACCAACTTTAAGCACTATTTTTTTTTAAAAATTGTTTTATTGTTATTTATTTATTTGAGAGTGACAGAAAGAGAGAAAGAGGGAGAGAGAGAGGTAGAGAGAAAGAGAGAGAAAATGGGCGAACCACAGCCTCCAGCCCCTGCAAATGAACTCCAGACGCATGCGCCCCTTTGTGCACCTGGCTAACGTGGGTCTTGGGGCATCCAGCCTCAAGCCAGGGTCCTTAGGCTTCACAGGCAAGCACTTAACCACTAAGCCATCTCTCCAGCCCTTTAAGCACTATTATACAAAAATAAGTGATATAATTACCAAAATTATAAGCTTAAAATTGAAACAGTTAAGCTCCCAGACACAGACCTACTAACTCCTAGCCTGACAGGAACAGTGTTATTTGTAACTATTACAAAAGGCTTGAGCATTTTACAAGGGTGTGTAAGAAACTGAAATGGGCAAGCTTAAGGGGTAAGCTTCTGAGAGAGACCTTTAAAAAGCACAAAGCTTGATTAAGGCTGCTCCGAGGGAATAGAGAGTTTTTCCTTTTCTCTGCATTAACACCTTAGGAGGAATAGAGATGATTATTAACCAAAAGAAAACAAAGGAACTGATAGATAGTGGGGCTACTCTGTTTTAAATAATATCAGGTTTAATAATTCTCTCAGCATAAAAATAAAATTTAAGCCAGGCGTGGTGGTACACAACTTTAATCCCAGCACTGGGGAGGCAGAGGTAGAGGATTGCCATGAGTTTGAGGCCACCCTGAGACTACATAGTGAATTCCAGGTCAGCCTGAGCTAGAGTGAAACCCTATCTTCGACAAATAAATAAATAAAATAAAATAAAATTTAAATGGTGGGACTTTTAGCCTGCCCACGACTGCCTTTAAGACAAACCCCATACAATTTCAATTAGGAAAAACTCTAGAATATCATAGGCTTATGTGGGTACTAGGGAATTGAACCTGGGTCCATAGGCTTTGCAAGCAAATGCCTTGGCCACTAAGCCATTTCTCCAGCACAGAAAAGGGAACGATTTTAAAACTGAGTCCAACCAGTTAGGTTACTGCACTGTCATCGATATTGGAAATGATGAGTTACAACAAATTCCTGGATATAACGGTCAATCTGTTGCAGCTACCTGTGTTTCTCATCTCATGACCTGCCCTTTATGACCACTTGCCCTGTAAATGTGGCTGGATACCACACATTTTGTGACTTAACCATAACTATAAACCAAATGAACTTCAATTCATAGGAGTAACTTGGTGGACTCAAATTCCAGATGATGCAAATAATATTATGCCTGGAAGACTCTGGAAAGCCCTATGGCACACTCAGATTTCTGTCTATACTGGAGTAACTTCTACCTTATTTATTTTTATATGGGATACCCAAAGGTTTTGGAATATTTTCAACTAAATTGTATAAAAACTATCAGTCTCCAATGTCAACAGCATTCATGATGGATTCTATTCAAAACTGGCCAAAGAGACCTTAGTGGAAGTATAGTTACTGGCTAGGAATTTTAGGACAAACTGAATTAATTGCAAATGAAGAAAAGACATTCCTTAGAAAAGTAATCTCTTTCAAAGATAGGAGGGTACCCGACTGGGGAACACAACCATGGAATAATAGAAACTTGCCCTTGGAGTCATTTATCCAAAAGTGTGCTAGCTGCTTCTAGGAGCAGAGCCTAAGAGATAATAAACAAACCCTTGGAGTTATCCAGGAGTGGGATTATTGCCTCTAGCAACAGAGCCTGAAGAAAAAGGTAAACCTCGGTGTTTCAACAAAGGGTGAACCCTACTGCATCTTCCTACCTTTGCCTCCCAAGTGCTGGGATTAAAGGTGTGCACCACCACACCCAGCTAAGAAACTTAAAATTTTACTTATCTATATGAGAGAGACAGACAAAGAGGCAAATAGAAAGTGAGCATGTGTGCACAGGGACCTCCTGCCACTGCAGACAAACTCCAGATACATGTACTACTTTGTGAATCTGGTTTTATGTGCATAGTGGGGAATTTGTATTGTTCTCATCAAAGACACACCAAGGCAGAGGAAATCTAGCCATATTGCTTTCAACAAGTGAATAACATGATTATAAGATTAACTTTAGGGGAAGTTAGAAGTAAGGAATTAAGTGAAAAACATTTTACAGCAATATTCTCTGGAAAGTTTATTTGTAAGGTGAGAAACAGTTCATTCACATATTTAATTCTTTTTACAATTTTCTCTCTCTTTCTTTCTTTCTTTCTTTCTTTCTTTCTTTCTTTCTTTCTTTCTTTCTTTTTTTTTTTGGTTGTTCGAGGTAGCATTTTACTCTAGCCCAGGCTGACCTGGAATTTACTATGTAATCTCAGGGTGGCCTCAAACTCACAGTGATCCTCCTACCTCTGTCTCCCAAGTGCTGGGATTAAAAGTGTGTGCCGCCACACCTGGAAAATTTTCACTTTTTTTTTTTCCTAGTTCCCCAGGTACTTTATTTATTTATTTAAGACAGAGGGGAGGGAGGGAGAGAGACAGAGAGTGGATGCACCAGGGCCTCCAGCCACTACAAATGAACTCTAGATGCAGGTCCCACCTTGTGCATATGACTTACGGGGGTAGTGGGGAATTGAACCCAGGTCCTTAGGCTTCATAGACAAGTGCCTTAACCACTAAACAATCTCCCCAGCACCCCTCCAATTTTTTATAGTTTAAATTCTTTTTTTTTTTAATAATTAGTTTTGTACTCAGTGAATATCGTCAATTTGGTATCATTATTAGGCTCATCCATTACCTACCCCCTCCCCTTGTTCCCTCCTTGTTGAGGTAGATGGGTCATGCATTTTGGAATCAGCCCACAGGTATGGGTAGGATAAATGTCTGCATATCATGACCCAGCACGTAGCTCTGACATTCTTTCTGCCCCCTCTTCCGCAAAATTTCCCCGAGCCACGTTGGGTTCATTTTTGGTTTCCTTCAGTGATGAGGTGTTGGGGGACAATGAGTCTCTGGATCTCTGATTTGGTAGGAGTTGCTTTTTCTCTGTGTTGATCTCCTTCAGCCTTGTGCGGGTACCCAGTTCACCAAGAAAACAGCACCCTTGCTTGTTTCACCAATTGTTCTTAGTTTCACTTGGGGCCCTTTTGAGGTGTGATGGAGTGGCTCTCTCCTTAGGATCTATATCTCTCTTATTCCAGAAGACTGAGCGGGCGACCACAGTCTTCTTTTAAATTTCACTTTCTTCCACGGATCCTGAGTTGATGTTGGCATTCCTCACTGAGTCCCTCATATTCGGGTCCCTTGTTTCAGGTGCCACAATGTGCTGGCCTGCAGCACAAAGATCTAAATGGGCTTTGAAGGAGGGAGTGGGAATGAACCTGAGACAAGAACACAAGGAATGGAGCCAAGACAAGTTCTGATCAAGGCTCCTCACTTTTTAATATATATATATTTCTTTACATAGCTTATAGTCTTTTATTTCCTTACCCCCTGTCCCTATTTCCCTGAGGGGCCTCCTCAGTAGGGTCCTTGATATTTATTGTAGGGTAATTAGGGCTTCTGTTAGTTTGAGGGGTGGAGGCTGTATCTCAGGATATTTCTATCTACCCTATGATTCATACAATATCCCTCTCCCTCTTCTACAACAATCCCAGACTTGGGTATTTTTAGTGTTAAGGTTTCTGTAGCCTCTGTATTTCTCACTTAGTTTAATCCTTTCCAGATCCATCCATTTTCCGGTACATTTCATAACTTCATTTTTCTTTCCCGCTGAGTAGAACTCCATTGTATAAATGTGCCATATATTCATTATCCACTCATCAGTTGAGGGACAGATAGGCTGGTTCCATTTTCCAGCTATTGTGAATTGAGCCACAATAAACATGGTTGTGGAAATATCTCTAAGGTAATGAGATGAGTCCTTAGGATATATGCCTAGGAGTGCTATAGCTGCGTCATATTTTTAGCTGTCTTAAGAACCTACACACTGATTTCAACAATGGCTGGACCAGATTGCATTACCACCAACAGGGTAGAAGTGTTCCTCTTTTTCAACATCCTTGCCAGCATTTATGATCATTTGTTTTCATGATGGTAGCCAATGTGACAGGAGTGAGATAGAATCTCAATATAGTTTTAATCTGCATTTCCCTGATGACTAGGGATGTAGAACATTTTTTAGATGCTTATATGCCACCCATACTTCTTTTGAGAACTCTCTATTTAGTTCCATAGCCCATTTTTTAATTGGCTTGTTTGATTTCTTATTAATTTTTTGAGTTCTTTGTATATCCTAGATATTAATCCTCTATCAGATGGATAGCTGGCAAAGATATTTTTCCCATTCTGTAGGTTGCCTCTTTGCTTTATTCACTGTGTCCTTTGCAGTGCAAAATCTTTGTAATTTCATGAGGTTCCAGTGACTAATCTGTGGTTTTATTGTCTGAGCAATTGGGGTTGTATTCCGAAAGTCTTTGCAAAGACCAATATGTTGAAGGGTTTTCCCTACTTTTTCCTCTAGCAGTTTCAGAGTTTCAGGTCTGATGTTAAGGTCTTTCATCCATTTGGACTTAATTCTTGTGCATGGAGAGAGAGAAGAATCTATTTCCATCCTTCTACAGATACACATCCAGTTTTCCCAGCACCATTTGCTGAAATACTCTACAATGAGTATTTTTGTCATTTTTAAAGAATATCAGGTGGCTATAGTTACCCGGACTTACATCTGGGTCTTCTATTCTGTTCCATTGATCTACATGTCTGATTTTGTGCCACTACCATGCTGCTTTAGTTACTATGGCTCTAAAATATAGGTTAATATCAGGGATGGTGTTACCACCAGCCTTATTTTTGTTGCTCAGTATTGTCTTAAATATTAGAGATTTTTTGTGATTCCAAATGAGTTTTTGGATTGTTCTGTCTATTTCCATGAAGAATGCCATTGAAATTTTGTTGGGGATTGCATTAAATGTGTAGATTGCTTTTGGTAAGATTGCCATTTTCACAATGTTGATTCTTTCGATCCAGAAACAAGGGATGTTTTTCCATTTCCTAGTATCTTCTGCAATTTCTTGCTGGAAGGTTTTAAAGTTTTCATTGTAGAGATCCTTCACTTCCTTGGTTAGGTTTATTCCAAGGTACTTTATTTATTTATTATGTGATTGTGAATAGGAGTGATTCTCTTATTTCACCCTCTCTGTGTTCGTCATTAGCATATAGGCAGGCTACTGATTTCTGTGCATTTATTTTATATCCTGCTACATGGTTATAGGTGTTTATCAGCTCTAACAGTTGCTGGTAGAGTCTTTAGGGTCCCTTATGTATAGAATCATGTCATCTGCAAATAATGATAACTTGATCTCTTCCTTTCCAATTTGTATCCCTTTGATGTGTGTCTCTTGCCTTATTGCTATGGCTAAGACGTCCAGAACTATTTTAAATAAAAGTGGGGACAGTGGACACTCTTGTGTTGTTCCTGATTTTAGTGGAAAAGCTTCCAGTTTTTCCCCATTTAGTAATATGTTGGCTGTAGGCTTGTGTTGCAGTCTGATTCACATTGCTGGTAGAAATCACCCAACCAAGAGCAGCTTCTGGGAAAAAGAGATTTATTTTGGGTTACAGGTTCGAGGGGAAGCTCCATGATGGCAGGGGAAATCGATGGCATGAGCAGAGGGTGGACATCACCCCCTGGCCAACATAAGGTGGACCACAGCAAGAGGAGGGTGTGCCAAACACTGGCATGGGGAAACTGGCTATAATACCCATAAGCCCGCCCCAAACAATACACTCCCTCCAGGAGGCGTTAATTCCCAAATCTCCATCAGCTGGGAACCTAGCATTCAGAACACCTAAGTTTATGGGGGACACCTGAATCAAACCACCACAGCTTGTCATAAATAGCTTTTATTATATTGAGATATGTTCCTTCTATTCTCAGTCTCTGTAGGACTTTTATCATGAAGGGATTTTGGAATATGTCAAATTCTTTCTCTGCATCTAATGAGATGATCATGTGATTTTTGTCCTTTAGTCCATTTATCAAATGTATTACATTTATTTATCTGCATATGTTGAACCATCCCCCACATCACTGGGATAAAGCCTACTTGGTCAGAGTGAATGATCTTTCTGGTATATTCTTGTATTCTGTTTGCCAATATTTTGTTGAGAATTTTTGCATCTATGCTCATGAGGGAGATTGGTCTGTAATTTTCTGTTTTTATTCTATCTTTGCCTGGTGTTGGTTTATGGTGATGCTGACTTCATAGAAGGAGTTTGGCAGGATTCCTTCTTCTATTTTATGGAAAAGCTTAAGAAGCAATGGTGTTTGTTCTCCCCTGAAGGTCTGGTAAAATTCACCAGTGAATCCATCTGGGTCTGGACTTTTTTTTAGTTGGGAGATTTTTGTGCATGGATTTTTGTGCTCCATGCTTGTTATAGCCCTATTTAAGTGAATAATCTCATCTTGATTTAATTTAGGTAGGCCATATAAATCAATGAAATCATCCATTTCTTTCAGATTTTCACACTTAATGGAGTATATGATTTTAATTTTTTTAAATTATTTATTTATTTATTTGAAAGAAACAGACACAGAGAGAAAGACAGATAGAGGGAGAGAGAGAATGGGCGTGCCAGGGCTTCCAGCCTCTGCAAACGAACTCCAGATGCGTGCGCCCCCTTGTGCATCTGGCTAACGTGGGACCTGGGGAACCGAGCCTCGAACCGGGGTCCTTAGGCTTCACAGGCAAGCGCTTAACCGCTAAGCCATCTCTCCAGCCCGAGTATATGATTTTATAGTATATCCCTATGATGCTTTGAATTTCTCTGGTATCTGTTGTAATGTTCCCTTTTTCATCTGTAATTTTATTAATTTGCATCTCTTCTCTCTTTCTTTTGATTAGATTTGCTCAGGGTTTATCAATCTTGTTCATCTTTTCAAAGAACCAATTCTTTGTTTCATTTATTCTTTGTATTTTTTTTGTTTCTGTTTCATTAATTTCTGCCCTGATCTTTATTATATCTTTCTGTCTACTGATTTTCAGTTTGCTTTGTTCTTCTTTCTTTCTTTTTTCCCAAGGCTTTAAGATGAAGCATTAGGTCGTTTACTCGAGAACTTTTCTAATTTTTTTTTTTAAATTTTTTGTTACTTTTATTTATTTACTTGAGAGAGAGAGAGAAGAGGGAAAGAGAGATAATGAGAGAGACAGAAAGAAAGAGAGAGTGAATGGGCATGCCAGGGCCTCCAGCCACTGCAAACAAACTCCAGATGTGTACACCCCCTTTGCATCTGGCTAACGTGGGTCCTGGGGAATTGTGTCACAAACTGGAGTCCTTGGACTTCACTGCTAAGCCATCTCTCCAGCCCTCTAATTTCCTTTTTTTCTTTCTTTTCTTTTTTTTTTTTTTTTTTTTTTTTTTGGTTTTTCGAGGTAGGGTCTCACTCTGGTCCAGGCTGACCTGGAATTAACTCTGTAGTCTCAGGGTGGCCTTGAACTCACGGCAATCCTCCTACCTCTGCCTCCCAAGTGCTGGGATTAAAGGCATGTGCCACCCGTCCCAGCTTAATTTCTTAATATAGGCACTTAAAGCTATGAATTTCCCTCTTAGGACTGCCTTCATTGTGCCCCAAAGGTTTTGGTATGTTGTGTTCTCATTATCCTTTGACTCTATGAATTGTTTTATTTCCTTCTTGATTTATTCATTGACCCATTTATCATTTAGTAGTGCATTGTTTAGTTTACATGATTTTGTGTATACCCTATAGCTTTTCTTGCTATTGATTTATAGTTTGATTCCATTGTGGTCAGATAGAATGCAAGGAATTATTTCAATTTTCCTGTATTTGTTAAGATTTGCGTTGTGTCCTAATATATGGTCTAGTTTAAAGAATGTTCCATGTGCTGCTGAAAAGAATGCATATTCTGCAGCTTTTGGATGAAATGTCCTGTAGATATCTGTTAAGTCCATTTGTTCTATGGCCTAATTTAATACAGATGCATCTCTGTTTAATTTTTGCCAGAATGACCTGTCAATTGATGAGAGTGGGGTGTTGAAGTCACCCACTACAACAGTGTTTGGTGTTATCTGTGACCTTAGTTGTAATAGTGTTTGTTTGATGAAGTTGGGAGCCCCATGTTAGGTGAATTTATGTTTAGGATTCTAATGTGCTCTTGTTCCTTTAATTGGTATTAAGTGACCTTCCTTATCTTTCCTAACTAATGTTGGACTGAACCTTGTCAGATATTAGGATAGCACCCCTTGCTTGTTTTCTTGGCCCATTTGCTTGAAAAACCATTTTTCAATCTTTCACCCTAAGATAGTATCCATCCTTTGTAGAAAGGTGAGTTTCTTGGGGGCAACAAATTGAAGGATCCTGCTTTTTAACCCAGTCTGCAAACCTATGTCTTTTGGTTGGGGCATGGAGGCATTGATATTAAGAGATATTATTGCAAAGTGTGTATTTACTTTTGCCCTTTTTTTGGTAGTTCTTCTGGTTTTACCTTTGTTCTTTCATATTCATTAGTATTTGAGTATTGTTTGTTTTTTCCAGGTTCCTTATATGTGTGCTTTTTTTCTCTTCAGCATGGAGAATTCTTTCAAGTATTTTCTGTGAAGCTGGTTTTGTCCTCAAATATTCCTGTGCCTGCTTTTGTTGTGGAATGCCCTTATATCTCCATCTCTTTGAATGGATAGCTTTGCAGGATAAAGTAATATTGGTCGACAGTTGTTCTTTCAGGACTTAGAATACATCACTCCAAGCTCTTCTGGATTTAAAATTTTGTGTTTAGTAATCTGCTGTGATCCTGATGGGTTTGCCTTTGTAGGTAACTTGCTTTTTCTCTCTACCTGCTTTTAATATATGTTCTTTGGTTTGTATGTTTGGTAGCTTAATTATAATATGAAAAGAAGAGGTTCTTCCCAGGTTTTGTCTGGTTGGTGTTCTAAAGGATTCCTGTACCTGCATTGGCATCTCTTTCCCAGTTTGGGGGAAGTTTTCTTTTATGACTTTATTGAAAATGCCTACTATTCCTTTGGATTGAAATTCTTTTCCTTCCACTATACTCTGAATTCTTATGTTTGATCTTTTCATAGTGTCCTGAATATCTTGAAATTCCCTATTAATACTTCCTTATTAGTTTGTCTTTCCCTTTGTTGGATTGTATTAGATCTGCCACCTGGTCTTCTAGTTTAGATATTCTGTCCTCTCCTTCATCCATTCTGCTGGTGAGATTTTCTACAGAGTTTTTTGTTTCATTAACTATGTTTTTCATTGCTAGTAATTTTGACTGGTTTATCTTTATTCTTTCTATTTACTTATTTATATCTTGTATTGACCTCTTTATTTCATTAAATTGGCTTCCTGTGTCTTCTTTGATACCTTTGATTTCTTCTTTCATTCCTTTAATTCCTCCTTGACTTCTTTGAGCATATTTATTAATCATTCTTTTGAAATCTTTCTCAGACATTTCCTCTAACTCATTCTCACTGGAAGTCATTTCTGATGCATTAATACTTTTTGGTGGATTTATATTGTTTGATTTTTGGTGTTTATTGTGTTATAATGTATATATATTTGCATCTTGGATTAATTTAATGCCTGGATTTTCTAGTTAGCTGCAGTATTATTAGATGTGTCAATCAATCTGTTATTATATATGTTCAGGGTAGGAGCTTAAGGTGCTAGATGTGGCTCTCAAGACTCTCAGAGTACTACAAAAGTGGCTGTAGGTGTTGGATTTGCCTGCTATGAGAGTATTCTTGAAGGCCGTGTGGAACAAAATACAGGCAGATTATAAAATTTCACTAAACAATGTACACATTCAATGAAAAACAACACAGAATATTTATGCAAGAGTAGGTATTATGACAACCAGATCATCTAACAAAGTCACTGTCCTTTAGGGTGTGTGGTACCCCACACCCTTAATCCTGTTAACTAGGAGGTAAGATTTCTGTTCTGTTGAGGGTTCCAAATCAGCTTATGACCAAATGAGACCCTTCCCTAATGTACAACAGAAGAGGAAACAAAGCCACTATAAATCAAGAAGCAACAAATAACAATCCCAAAATACAGCTTATTTGAGAATGGCAAATCCGATCATCCATCAGATTTGACATATAATTTATCCTGATATGGAAGTTGCAATTAGCACTTCTGCTTCAGGGCTATATGCCAGGAGTATTTTGTGGGTACTAACCTGGTGTAATTCTAGTTACCTTTTGGGATGATTTTGGTCTTAGTTATGCTGTGCTCCTTCTTTGGTCCCTCTTGTGCACTATGGGTTCAAGTAGGTTAGCTGGTTCATTGGATCACTGCTCTAGTCACTGGTGCTAGGGGCTATGAGCTCCCTTCCCCTGGTCTCTGGTGTTTGCTTATGCTTGTGCTGTTGGTGGGGGAGGGAACGCTGTGGATGGTGGTTCTAGTTCTCCATGTGATCTTCTACCTCATGGTCTGATCCTGTTGCTCACTTCAGTTCTCCCTTCACACTTCCTTTTCTTTTTTTCTTTTTTTGGTTTTTCGAGGCAGGGTCTCACTCTGGTCCAGGCTGACCTGGAATTAACTCTGTAGTCTCAGGGTGGCCTTGAACTCATGGCGATCCTCCTACCTCTGCCTCCCAAGTGCTGGGATTAAAGGCATGTGCCACAATGCCCGGCTTCCCTTCACATTTCTTGAGTTTGTGAAGATCTCCAGTGTGAGTGGAAAATCCTCTCACCTGGCTTTCCCTGCAGCTCAAGCCAAGCCTTGCTGCTTTCTCCCTGCAGACCTGGTACCACCACTGCTGGAGCTGCTTCTGCCTACCTATGTAGGCTCTGGATGCTCTGGATCTCTCCTACTTCTCTGCTGCCACTGGTAATTTCTTATACACCTCATTTTTTAGTAGAAGAGTATATTTTCCTGTTTTTTAAATTTCTTTTTTTATTAATTAGTTTCAGCAAATACAGTCAGTTTGGTGCCATTATTAGGCTCATCCATGACCTACATTCCCCCCTTGGCCCCTCCTTGTTGAGGTATATATCATGCATTGTGGAGTGAGCCCACAGTTATGGGTAAGATAAATGCCTTAGCATATCATGACCCAACACCTGGCTCTGACATTCTTTCAGCCCCCCTCTTCCACAGAATTTCCCTGAGCTATGTTGGGTTCATTTTTGGTCTGCTTCAGTGATGAGGTGTTGGGGTCTCTGGGTATCTGGCTCTCTGATTTGGTAGGAGTTGATCTTTCTCTGTGTTTATCTCCTTCCCCCTTGTGCTGGTATCTGGCTCACCAGGAAAATAGCACCCTTGATTGTTTTGCCAATTGTTCTTAGTTTCAGCTGGGGCCCTTTTGAGGTATTATGGGGTGGCTCTCTCCTTAGGATCTACATCTATCTGGAAAAGAGAAGCAGATTCTGCAATGGACAGTAAGTTAGCACCAGGACAGATGAGATAACCCTTACTTTTTTTAATAGAAAATTTAATAGGTGTAGGCCCTCTTGTATCCCACAATTGATGGTAGCTTGACAATGGAGAGTGGGCTTATGTTTGGATATGGTTCTGACTTGTTTCCCAGCTCTAGGTATGGGTCCTGTACCACTGAGGGGATCAGTTAGCCAAATCAAGAGCAGTTGCTTCCCCACCATGTCTGTGTGCCACTATTGCACTTGTGTGGGCATCACACCAGGTTATTTGTTGCGAAGTAGGTTCAACTATGAGTTGCTTGGACAGATATTGGTCATTTCCCCAAGTCGCCCATGTAGCACCTTCTGGCACTAGACACGCTGACTGTCTGGGGACTGACTCTCTCCTGGCTTCCAGCCATGCCATTCCATTTTGCATGTCAGTTGCATATGGAGTCTTCAGCAATAGGATCTTACCACTGACCTTTGGTGGGTCATCAAGTACTCTGACAGAAGTCTGTCATTCTTTTAGGGAAACTTGTAGGTTTCTCTGATCAAAAGCTCGTTGTGGATGATAGCCCCAAGCTGGAAGTGGGGGTTACAGGTCAGTGCCCACTAAGAAAATGAGAAAAAGACATAACTAATATACAAGAGTTAGAGAGGAAAGAGAGAGAGGGGAGAGGGGGAGAGGGTGTGAGGGAAGATGTATAAGATTTAGTTTAGTCTTGATCCTACCCTCTCCAGTGTCTTGTGGTTCAGGTGTTTCCTGTAAGGGTCTAGTGAAGGTTCAGCCATTTGGTCTGCCTTTTAGGAGGTAGAATTTTATGGTACCATTGCCGTTTGGGTCCAGATTAGTGTTTCCCACGCCTTTGATGCCCTCCCTCCCTCCCCATCCATCCTAGTGTATAATCCATGAAGTGCTTGCTGGATATGTAAGGTATCTTGGGTAGATTCAGGTTAGGTGTTGTAGATGAGTGAGACTATGTGTTGATTTTTTTTTTTTTTTTTCTGTGATTGGGTAAGTTCACTGAGAATGATCTGTTCCAGGTTCAACCATTTTTCCTCAAATTTCTTTGTGTCATTTTTTCTTACTGCTGTATAGAATTCCATTGTTTAGATATATCACATATTAGTTATCCATTCTTCTAGTGATGGACATCTGGGTTGATTCCAGCTTTTAGCTATTACGAATTGAGCCACTACAAACATGGTTGAGCAAATCTCTGGCCTGTGGTTTGAAGGTTTTAGGGTAGATGCTCAGTAAGGGTATAACTGGGTCTGTTGGTATCTCTATAGGCAGCTTTTTCAAGAGTATCCATATTGCTGTCCAAAGTGGTTGTACCATCCTACATTCCCACCAACAGTGAATGATTGTTCCTGCTTCTCCACATCCTCGCCAGCATTTATTTTTATTTGATTTTTTGATGTTGGCTATCCTTATTGGGGTAAGGTGGAATCTCATAGTTGGTTTAATTTGCATTTTCTGATGATTAGGGATGATGAACATTTTCTTAATTGTGTGTTTGCCATTTGTATATCTTCCTCTGTGAACTGCGTGTTCAACTCTGTGCTCCATTTTGTGAGTGGGGTGTTTGTCTTCTTATTGTTTAGACTTTTGAGTTTTCTGTAGATTCTAGAGATTAGGCCTCTATCAGTTGGATAACCTGCAAATATTTTCATCCATTCTGTGGGTATTCTATTGGCTTTGCTTATTATATGCTTGTCTGTAAAGAAACTCTTCAGCTTCATATGATCCCATTGGTTGAGTGACTATTTAAGAACATGAGCCACTGGGGTTTTGTTCAGGAAGTCTTTTTCCATTCCTATATCATGGAAAGTACTTCCTAAATTTTCTTCCAGTAGTATTCCATTTTCTGGTCTTATGTTGAGGTCTTTGATCCATTTGGATTTGAGTGTAGTGCATGGTGAAATGTGTGGATCAAGTTTTACTTTCCTGCATGTGGTTATCCAGTTTGTCCAGCACCATTTGTTGAGGATGCTATCTTTTTTCCAGCCTATATTGTTCAGGCCTTTGTTGAATATCAAGTAGCTATAGTTGCTTGACCCAAAATCCAGGACCTCAAGTCTATTCCATTGGTCTATATTCCTGTTTTTATGCCAGTACCATGCTGTTTTTATTACTATGGCTTTGTAGTATAGCTTTAGATCAGGTATGGTAATGCCACCAGAGGTATTTCTTTTGCTGAGTATATGCTTGGATATGCGAGGCCTTCTGTTTTTCCATATGAAATTTGAGATCATTTTATCTATCTCTGTGAAGAACACTGTAGGGATATTTATTGGAATTGCATTAAATCTATATATTGCCTTTGGTAGGATTGTCATCTTCACAATGTTAATTCTGCCTATCCTGGAGCATGGGAGGTCTTTCCATCTTCTCAAGTCCTCAATTTCTTTTTTGAGTGTTTTTATATTTTTGTTGTATAGATCTTTTACTTCCTTGGTTAACGTTATTCCAAGGTATTTTTTTTGGTGTTGCTATTGAAAATGGGAATATGTCCTTTATTTCTTTTTCTGTATCTTTGTCATTTGCATACAGAAATGCTACTGATTTTTGTGCATTGATTTTGTATCCTTCTACTTTGCAATAGGAAATAATCACCTTCAGGAGTTTTGGGGTGGAGTCCGCGATTCCCTGTTTTTCCCCACTCTGTGCCCTCCCACTGGCAAGAAGACCCTGATAACCCTTAATTTTTTGCCTTTTTTCCCCCGGTATTTGCAGCGCAGCTAGGCAGTCCCCATCTTGGCCAGAATTTCCGTAGCACAACTTTTAATGGGCTTGTTTGATTTCTTATTAATTTTTTGAGTTCTTTGTATATCCTAGGTATTAATCCTCTATCAGTTATATAGCTGGTGAGGATTTTTTCCCATTCTGAAGGTTGACTCTTTGCTTTATTCACTGTGTCCTTTGCAGAGCAAAATCTTTGTAATTTCTTTTTTTTAAGCAACCTTTGTTTATTTTATGAAAGATAAACACCGCTGATCTGTACTGATCATAACACTGAAAGGAAATAAAACAAATCCAACATGTCCATCTAAAAATGAATTATACCCTCTTTTACTTATTCTGTTAAACAAAGATAAAGCTGGAAATGAGAAACAAAATCTTTGTAATTTCATGAGGTCCCAGTGACTAATCTGTGGTCTTATTGCCTGAGCAATTTGGGTTGTATTCAGAAAGTCTTTGCCAAGATCAGTATGTTGAAGGGTCTCCCCTTCTTTTTCCTCTAGCAGTTTCAGAGTTTCAGGTCTGATGTTAAGGTCTTTAATCCATTTGGACTTAATTCTTGTGCATGGAAAGAGAGAAGAATCTATTTTCATTGTTCTGCATATATATATTGTTTTCCCAACACCATTTGCTGAAGAGGCTGTCTTTTCTCCAATGAGTATTTTTAGCTTTTTTTTTTTTTTATCGAATATCAGGTGGCTATAGGTACTTGGACTTACATCTGGGTCCTCTATTCTGTTCCATTGATCTACATGTTTGTTTTTGTGCCAGTACCATGCTGTTTTTGTTACTATGGCTCTGTAGTATAGGTTAAAATCAGGTATGGTGATGCCACCAGCCTTATTTTTGTTGCACGGTATTATTTTAGATACTTGAGGTTTTTTGTGATTCCAAATGAACTGTTGGATTATTTTTTCTATTTCTGTGAAGAATGTCATTGGAATTTTGATGGGGATTTCATTAAATGTGGAGATTGCTTTTGGTAAGATTGCCATTTTCACAATATTGATTCTTCCAGTCCAGGAACAAGGGATGTTTTTCCATTTCCTACTGTCCTCTGCAATTTCTTGCTTGAGTGTTTTATAGTTTTCATTGTAGAGATCCTTTCCTTCCTTGTTTTGGTTTATTCCAACGTACTTTATTTTCTTTGATGCATTTGTGAATGGGAGTGATTCTCTGATTTCATCCTCTGTGTGTTTGTCATTAGCATATAGGTTTCTGTGTATTTATTTTGTATCCTGCTACATGGTTGTTGGTGTTTATCAGCTCTAAGAGTTGCTGGTAGAGTCTTTAGGGTCCTTTATGTATAGAATCATGTCATCTGCAAATAATGATAACTTGATCTCTTCCTTTCCAATTTGTATCCCCTTTATATGCGTCTCTTGCCTTATTGCTATGGCTAAGACTTCCAGAACTATATTAAGTAAAAGTGGAGACAGTGGACACCCTTGTCTTGTTCCTGATTTTAGTGGAAAAGCTTCCAGTTTTTTTCCCATTTAGTAATATGTTGGCTGTAGGCTTGTCATAAATAGCTTTTATTATATTGAGATATGTTCCTTCTATTCTCAGTCTCTGTAGGACTTTTATCATGAAGGGATGTTGGATTTTGTTGAATGCTTTCTCTGCGTCTAATGAGATGGTCATGTGATTTTTGTCCTTCAACCCATTGATATAATGGATTACATTTATAGATTTGCATTTTTTTTTTTTCGAGATAAGGTCTCACTCTAGCCCAGGCTGACCTGGAATTCACTATGGAGTCTCAGGGTGGTCTCAAACTCACGGTGATCCTCCTACTTTTGCCTCCCAAGTGCTGGGATTAAAGGCATGCGCCACCACTCCTGGCTAGATTTGCATTTTTTGAATCATCCCTGCATCTCTGGGATAAAGCCTACTTGGTCAGGGTGAATGATCTCTCTGATATATTCTTGTATTCTGTTTGCCAATATTTTGTTGCCCCCCATATAAATTTTGAGACTTGTTTTCCTATCTCTGTGAAGAATGATGCTGGATTTTTGTTTTGTTTTATTTTTTCAAGGTAAGGTCTCGCTCTAGCTTGGGATGGCCAGGAATTTACTATGTAGTCTTAGGGTCTCCTCAAACTCATGGCAATCCTCCTACCTCTGCCTCCAGAGTGCTGGGATTAAGGCATGTGCCACTATGCCTGGCTTAGATTTTTTTTTTTTTTATGGTTTTTTGAGGTACGGTCTCCTCTAGGCCAGGCTGAGCTAGAATACACTACACAATCTCAGGATGGCTCCAAACTCAAGGCGATCCTCCTACCTCTGCCTCCCAAGTGCTGGTATTAAAGGTGTGCATCCCCATGTTCAGGTGATTCTGGAATTTTTATTAGTATTACATTGAGACTGTGTATTGCTTTTGGTATAATGGCCATTTCCCATATCAATTTACCATACCAATACAGGAGCATGGAAGGTCTTTGCATCCTCTCATGTCCTCAATTTCTTTCTTCAGGATTTGCATGTTTTCATTTAATAGGTTCTTTTAAAAGTATTTTTTAAATTTGATTTTATTTGTTTATTAGACACACACACACAGAGGGGGGTGAGAGAGAGATAGAGAGAGAGAGAGCAAGAGAGAGAGAGAGAGAGAGAGAGAGAGAGAGAGAGAGGGAGAATATGTGTGCCAGGGCCTCTAGCCACTACAAATTAACGCCAGAGGCATATGTCATCATATGCATCAGGTTTATGTGGGGTCTGGAAAACCAAACGTGGGTTCTTAGGCTTTGTAGGCAAACACCTTAACCTCTAAGCCATCTCTCCAGCCCTTAATTAGGTTTTCCATACCCTTAGTAGTAATATTCCAAGACATTTAATTTTTTGTGGCTATTGGAGATGGGTCAGTTTCACTGATTTGTTTGTCTGTATATTTGTCTTTGGCATATAGGAAAGCTACTGATTTTTGTGTATTGATTTTGTATATTGCCACTTTGCTGAAAGAATTTATCATCTGCTGAAGTTTTCTTTGGGGGGGGTCATTAATGGAATGGATTATGTCTGCAACTAGGGATAGCTTGACTTCTTCTTTTCCAATTTGTATTCCCTTTATTTCTCCCTCATGCCTTATTGCTTGGGCTACAACTTCTAGTGCCATGTTGTGGTGAAAGTGAGCACTCCTGCTTTGTTCCTGATCTCCATGGAAATGCTTCAAGATTTTCCCTATCTAGTATGATTTGGGCCTTAGGTGATTCATAAATAGCCTTTATTATGTTGAGATATGGTTGTTTCATCCGTAGTGTCTCCAGCATTTTGATCACAAAGTGATGGTGTATTTTGTTGAAAGTCTATCCTGCATTATTGAAATGATCATGTGGTTCTTGTGCTTTCTTATTTATGTGGTGTATTACATTTATCAATTTGGGTATGTTCACCTAAACCTGTATCCCTGGGATGATTCATCCCTCATCCCTCACTGAGGAGGGTAATGTTTTATTTTTAAACTTTTCTAAAAAATATATTTATTTATTTATTAGGGACAGAGAAAGAGAGGGAGGGAGAGAGAGACAGAATGAATGAGAATGCCAGGGCCTCTAGCAACTGCAAATTAGCCACAGATGCATGTGCCACCTTGTGCATCTGCCTTATATGGGTATTGAGGGATCAAACCTGGGTTCTTAGGCTTCACAGGTGTGGTGATTTGAATAGATGTCCCCCAATATATTCAGTTGTTTATTTGTTTGTAGATTGCATCTTTAGCCACCTGGCTGGAGGCAATGTCACTGGGTGGCTCTTAAGGTGTGGTGGTGGGTTTCAGATTTCAATCTAAAGATATGCAAAGTGTACCTAGCTAGAGTTCCTGAAGTGTGCTGTGCTGTGTAGCTTTTGACCTTTAGGCTTGTACTCCTCTCTCTCTGCTTGGTCCTGTGAAGGCAGGCCAGCTTCTTCTGCCATTTATGGAACTTCCCCTGGATCTGTAGGCTTCAATAAATATTCCTTCCTCCATAACTGTGCCTGGTCTGGAAGTTCATCTCTGAGAACCTGAATCTGTCTGCTACAACAGGCAAGCACCTTAACCACTAAGCAATCTCTCCAGCCCCCTTTAACACTTTTTAAATTGACTACTTCCATAACTACAGATAATAAACCTTGATAATTACTTCCCCTCTCCCACTTTCCCCTTCACAAATCCACTCTCCATCATATCCCCTACCCCTCTCAATCAGTCACTCTTTTATTCTGATGTCATCATCTTTTCCTCCTATTATGAGGGTCTGTGAAGGTACTGTTAGGCACTGTGAGGCCATGAATATCAAAGCCAATTTCTCTCTGAATTACTGCATTATAAGCAGTCCTACTCTTCCTTTGACTCTTACATTCTTTCCACCACCTCTTCTGCAATGGCCCCTGAGCCTTGAAAGTTGTGACAGTGCTGAGAACTCCTATGTCACTTCTTCACAGCACTATGGTGCTTTTTGTGTCATCCCAGTGGTCACCACCATCTGAAAAAGAAGCTTCTCTAACCAAAAGTGAAGATAGTATTAATATATGGGTATAAAAATTAAGTAAATTGATTACAGGGCAGTTTGGTGAGCCTAATATATGCATTTGGCCAGGCAAGAGCAGGTGTTACATTCCTAGGGCTTATGACCTCTTTCACCATAGGCTTTTTATTACATTTTCAGTGCCAGACATGTATTCACTCCCATGGAGTGGGCCTCCAGTCAAATTAGAGAGCAGTTGGTTTTCCTCGTAACAGACATGCCACTACTGCACCCATTTGGTCATTTAGCCTGGCTGGCCAAACTTAAGGCTTGCAGTGTCCATTGTTTTCACCACTGATAACTTACTTCTCCCATAGGACTTCATGTAATGCAACTTTTTCCAGCTTTCCATCAGCTGGTCTATAGGGAAGAGGTTTTCAGCTCAGCTCCAGCTTGACTTCTAAGTGACCTTGCAGCCCAGGCATGTGAAATTTTCAGCAAAAGGGTTTTACCACCTATTCCTGGTGGGGAACCAAGAGCCTTGGCAATGGCCTGTAATGTTTTGGGGGCATCAGGGACCTTCCTGGATAACATCTCACTGGAAGGTATCCCATCCCTGGCACTGAAATTTTTCTAGTACCAGTCTATGGCTTCTGGGTATGTCATCATTCAAACCAGTAGGTTTCCATATGGCTTAAATAAATTCAAAAGATCTTGAATTTTGATTAACCCTCCCCCTCATCCTTCTTTTACTCAATCTCTTCCCCTAACCTTCCTCAGGACATTCCACTCCCAGTTATCTGTTTGTCTACTTACATATATACAATACTGTTGGACACAGGCAGGGCCCTGGGTCAAGGCAGGCCTAAGCTATTAGACATGACTAATGTCCCAAGCTATGGAGAGGTCACAGCAGTCTGAACCCCAGACAAATCTTGGGTCCTGGACTGGCAGGAGTAAAGCTCTTCCCCCCATTCTCAGGGGTCACAGTGAGCTTGGACACCCAGACAAATCTTGGGCCCTGAGACTGGCAGGAAGTAGGGCCACTCTCTCACCCCCAGGGTCCCCCCAAAGTCATATTTAACTAAAGCCTATGGTGAAGTGAAATTTTATATAAACAATGCCATACTTTGTTACATGATATCTTAAATATAATTACTGAGTTTATGTTCTAGGTCAACTTCAACTTACATAGAGGATTATTGAAAACAACAAAATTCTCTGTGAGGTGGTGACTCATAATTTACCAGGTATTTTAAAAAGATTGTAATTTCCTGTTACTTAAAAGGAGGAGGCAACTGACCTGAGTTCTAGGCCAGCATGCCTCAAGACCAAAACAAAAAGTTGCCTAAGTTACTCCTAATAAAAGTATTTGCAAGTGTGTTAGAGGTATTGATGACATAAAATTGTTTTAATCTAGAGTACTTGCTTGTCAGTGAGTAATAGGATTAATGAATTTGGCATAGTTTCTCTTAATAGTCTCATAAGAAACATGGTTGATAATGGGGTGAGATGAGTTGATTGAAGAAACTGGGAAGAAAATTTTCAATGTTGGACATAAAATGCCCACTAAAAATGCCTTTGTTAAAAAATATTTTATTATTATTTATTATTTGAGTGAAAGAAAGAGGCAGAGGGAGAAAGAGAGAGAGAGAGAATGGGTGTGCCAAGGCCTCCAGCCACTTCAGATGAACTCCAGATGCTTGTGCCCCCTTGTGCATCTGATTTATGTGGGTCTTGGAGAATTGAACCAGGGTTATTAAGCTTCACAGACAAATGCCTTAAATGCTAAGCCATCTCTCCAGCCCTAAAAATGCTTTTTGAGGGCTGGAGAGATGGCTTAGTGGTTAAGCACTTGCTTGTGATGCCTGAGGACCCTGGTTCGAGGCTTGATTCCCCATGACTCACGTTAGCCAGATGCACAAGGGGACATAAACATCTGGAGTTCATTTGCAGTGGCTGGAGGCCCTGGCACACCCATTCTCTCTCTCTCT
This sequence comes from Jaculus jaculus, assembly GCF_020740685.1. Lineage (NCBI taxonomy): Eukaryota > Metazoa > Chordata > Mammalia > Rodentia > Dipodidae > Jaculus > Jaculus jaculus. Next base: position 72,576,311 of record NC_059104.1, read on the forward strand.
TTCTCTCTCTCTCTCTCTGCCTTTCTCTGTCACTCTCAAATAAATAAATAAAAATAAACAAAGTTTTTTTAAAAATTGCTTTTTGAATCATGCTTAGATCAGAATGTTAAAGTATATGGATAAAGATGTGCATGTGTAGGAAAGATATAGGATATCAAAAAACAAAACAAAACAACAAATTTTGCCTAAAATTAATTTCCTTTTTTCTTTTTTTGGTTTTTCATGGTAGGGTCTCACTGTAGCTCAGGCTGACCTGGAATTCACTATGTAGCCTCAGGATGGCCTCTAACTCGTGGTGATCCTCCTACCTCTGCCTCCTGAGTGCTGGGATTAAAGGTCTGCACCACCATGCCTGGCTACCAGTTTCCTTTTATAAGGAACAGAAAGCTAATTTTCAGGCTAAACCTAATCACCATGCCTAAAGTTGAAGATTTTTCAACTGTTTACAGACTCTTAAGGATGCTCTAAAAGTATTATATAAGAACATTGTGGCAAATTAAATAGATGGCCCCCAATATATTTAGTGTTTTATTAGTTTGTAGTGTGCATCTGTAGCCACTTGGCTGGAGGCAGTGTCACTGGTGGATAGTGGTAGGTTTGAGATTTCAATCTAAAGATATGCAAAGTGTGCCTAGCTGTAGTTCCTGAAATGTATGTGCAATGTGGATTTTGACTTTTAGGCTTGTGCTTCTCTCTGTGTGAAAGCAAGCCAACTTCTTCTGCCATTATGGAACTAACCCTGGATCTGTAAGCTTCAATAAATATCCCTTCCTTCCCTTCCTCCATAACTGTGCCTGGTCTGGAAGTTCATCTCAGTGAACCTGAAGCTGTCTGCTACAAAATTTGGTACTGAGGAGTGGGCTGAGATGAATCTGGATGTTGGTCTTTTGGAACTTTTGCTTTGGAGGAATGGGCATGGACTTGGTGCTTGCAACTGAAGATGCTATCAGGAGTGGTAAGCCAAATTTGATGGACTATTCTGAGGAGAGTTTGAGAATGCTAAGTGTAGACAGTATTGAACTTTGAGGCTTGGCTTATGAGCTTTCTACGGGGAAGGAAAGACTACAGAAGACTTTGTTGGAACTGGGCTACTGGCATAAGGGCTGGCTGCATTATGCTGCCCAGGCCCAGAAAATTTGATCAAGGTTAAATTTGTAATAGACAGATGTGCTTGGCTAAAGATAATTGGACTGAGAGATTTAAATTCTTAAACTGGAGAACCTCAAACAAGTTAAAATTACAGACGCTGAGACTGGTCTTAGGTTACTAAACCTACTATTGTCAAATACATTAGCAATCTTAAGGAAGATGGCCCAACTTTTTTACATGAAAACAATGCTTGAAGAAGACTATCATAGAAATGCAAATGCTTTTGGAAATTGTTGACTGGAGAAGGAACATGCTTTTCAAGGCTATAATTTATTTCATCCCTGAATTAAGAATATAGCTGTGTCCTGCACACCTGATATTTGTTTTAGAAGCATGACAAATGCAAGGAGTGGTCATGAATTTCACATGGTTCCAGGAGCCCACTGCTGTGATACAGAATGAGTCAGGGCCTGATGCCCTGATAGACTGAAAGAGCCTTTGGAAGATGGATTGTGATTTGCATGAAGACCTGAAGATGATAGACTATAAAAACCTCACTCAATATGATGACAATATGATGCCCTATTATAAAAACAAAGGGGGAGCTATCGGACATAAGCAGGGCTGGGATTTAGGCAGGCCTAAACTGTCAGACATGACTAAGGCCCCAGGCTATGGAAAGGTCACAGCAGCCTGAACCCTGGACAAATCTCGGGTCCTGGACTGGCAGGAGTAAGGCTCCTTCCCCCATTCTCAGGGACTGTAGTGAGCCTGGACCCCTGGAAAAATCTTGGGCCCCGAGACTGGCAGGAAGTAGGGCCACTCCCTCTCTTCCCAGCCCAGGGCATCTGGTCATTCTGATAACACTTAGGCTTTGCTCATAGCCCTGTGACCTTTGGCCAGTTGCCTTGGAAAGTCCTTATATGGTATCAGCATGCAACCTTCACACAGCCCACCCCCCTGTAACCATTCTGACAGGAGTGAGATAGAATCTCAAAGTAGTTTTATTTGCATTTTCCTGATGACTAAGGATGTAGAACATTTTTTAAGATGTTTACATGCTACCTATATTTCTTCTTTTGAGAACTCTCTATTTAGTTCCATAGCCCATTTTTAATAGGGTTCTTTGATTTCTTATTATTTAGTTTTCTGAGTTCTTTGGATACCCTAGATATTAATCCTCTGTCAGATATATAGCTGGCAGATTTTCTCCAATTCTGTACATTGCCTCCTTTCTCTATTCACAGTGTCCTTTGCTTTTGAATTTCATGAGGTACCAGTGTTTGATTAGTGGGTATATTTCCTGAGCCACCAGAGTTAAATTCATTTTTTTCTTTTTGTTTTTTTGAGGTAGAGTCTTACTCTAGCCCAGGCTGATCTGGAATTCACTATGTAGTCTCAGGGTGGCCTCAAACTCATGGCAATCCTCCTACCTCTGCTTCCTGAGTGTTGGGATTAAAGGTGTGAACCACCACACCCAGCTTGAACTGGGGTTATATCCCAAAAGTCATTGCCTATGCCAATATTTTCAAGTGTTTCCCCTACTTTTTCCTCTAGAAGTTTTAGAGTTTCAGGCCTGATATTAAGGTCTTTGATCCATGTGGACTTGATTTTTGTGCATGGAGAGAAATAAGGATCTATTTTATCCTTCTAACTATAGATACCTAGTTTTTCCAGCACTGTTTGTTAAAGAGGCTATTGGGTAATGCTTTTTTTTTTGTTATTTATTTATTTATTTTTTGAAAGTTACAGATAGACAGAGAAAGAGGCAGAGAGAGAGAGGGAATGGGCACGCTTGGGCCTCCAGCCACTGCAAACAACCTCCAGACATGTGTGCCCCTTTGTGCATCTGGCTAATGTGGGTTCTGGGGAATCGAGCCTTGAACTGGGGTCCTTAGTCTTCACAGGCAAGTGCTTAACCACTAAGCCATCTTGCCAGTCTGAATACTTCTTTTTTAATTAAAAGTATTTCATTTCATGTCTTTTCAAGGAGAGAGAGAGAGAGAGACAGAGACAGAGACAGAGACAATGGGCATGCCAGGGCCTCTAGCCAGTGCCGATGAACTCCAGATGTATGCACTCCTTGTGCATGTGGCTTATGTGCATCCTGGGGAATTGAACCTGGGTCCTTTGGCTTTGCAGGTGAGGTGGTTTGATTCAGGTGTTCCCCATAAACTTAGGTGTTCTGAATGTAAGGTCCCAGCTGATGGAGATTTGGGAATTAATGCCTTCTGGAGGCAGTGTGTTGTTGGGGGTGGGCTTATGGGTATTATAGCCAGTTTCCCCTTGACAGTGTTTGGCACACTCTCCTGTTGCTGTTGTCCATCTGATGTTGGCAAGAAGGTGATGTCCACCCTCTGCTCATGCCATCATTTCCCCCTGCCATCATGGAGCTTCCCCTTGAGCCTGCCAGCCAAAATAAGCCCTTTTTTCCCACAAGCTGCTCTTGGTTATGTGATTTCTACCAGCAAAGTGAACCTGATTGTAACAGTAAAGTTGGTACCAGAGGAGTGAGATTGCTGCTAGAAACCTGAGTATCTGGCTTTGGCCCTTTGGAGCTGATTTGTAAGAAGTATTTGGATGCACCATGTGAATCTGGCTTATGTGGGTTCTGAGATCAAACCTAGGTCCTTAGGCTTCACAGGCAAGCATCTTAATTGCTAAGCCATTTCTCCAGCCACATATTGATTTTTCAAAAGCCTCCCTAGAGGGCTGGAGAAATGACTCAGTGGTTAAGGCATTTGCCTACAAAACCTGAGTTCAATTCCACAGTATCCATCTAAAGCTAGATGCACAAAGTGGCACTTGCATCTGGAGTCTGTTTGTAGCAGTTGGAGGCCCTGTGCACCCATTCTCTCTGCCTGTTTCTCTTCTATCTCTCTCTGCTTGCAAATTATATTCTTTAAAAAGCCTTCCTAGAAAATTTCACTAACAGAGTTGATCATGTGGAGACAGAACCTCAGAACTCAAAGTAAGACAAAAGAAATTGATCAGGAATCCAAAAAATATGACAAGTTCAAAAAATCATGTAAACAAAATTTGAGGGAACTGAGCCATACCCTAAAAGGACCAAATATCCAGGTCATAGGTATACAAGAAGGGGAAGAAATGCAGGCCAAAGGCACAGAGAATGTTTTCAGAAAAATATTGAAGAAAAATTTCCTACTCACACAAAAGAGAGACCCTACACATTACAGAACACCAAACAGACAGGAACAAAGAAGAAACTCTCCAAAGCACATCATAGTTAAAACTCTAAACAATGGAAACAAATAGAAAATGCTAAAAACAAGAGAGAAACATTTTATTACATATAAAGGTAAGCCAATCAGAGTTAACTCTGATTTTTTAATGGAAGCTCTAAAAGCCAGAAGGACTTGGAATGGAATACTTCTAAGTTTAAAAACTGCTAGACATGGTGGCACACACCTTTAATCCCAGAAGCTGAGATAGGAGAATCCCTATGAGTTTGAGGCCACCCTGAGACTACATAGTGAATTCCAGGTCTGCCTCCACTAGAGCAAGACCTTACCTTGAAAAACAAACAAACAAACAAACAAATAAGCAAACAAACAAACAAAAACTATGGGTTCTTACCCAAACTACTATACCCAGTGTAAGTATCCCTCATAATATAAGAAAACTTTTCATGAAAAAGCCAACTTTATGATTATATGAACACAAAACCAACCCTACAGTGAATACTTCAGGGAATACACACAGAAGAGTCAAACAACCAATCTCAAGAGCCAATAAAAGAGAAACCACAATAATGAAAAGTAGATCAGACATGAAAATGTACAAAGCACAAAAAATGCACCAAACTGTACCAAGCCTTCAGCATGTCACTGATTAAATTGAAACTCATAGTTATAATATTAAATATTCATAGTCTCAATTCCCTAATCAAACAACACAGGTTGTGGTGGTTTGGTTCAGGTGTCCCCCATAAACTTAGGTGTTCTGAATGCTAGGTTCCCAGCTGATGGAGATTTGGGAATTAATGCCTCCTGGAGGAAGTGTACTGTTGGGGGCTGGCTTATGGGTATTAAAGCCAGTTTCCCCTTGCCAGTGTTTGGCACACCCTTCTGTTGCTGTGGTCCATCTTAAGTTGGCCAGGGGGTGATGTGCACCCTCTGCTCATGCCATTGTTTTCCCCTGCCATCGTGAAGTTTCCCCTTGAGCCTGTAAGCCAAAATAAACCTCTTTTTCCCAGAAGCTGCTCTAGGTTGGGTGATTTCTAACAGCAATGAGAACTGGACTGCAAAAGTAAAATGGTACCGAGGAGTGGGATTGCTGCTAGACACCTGACTGTGGCTTTGGCCTTTTGGAGCTGGTTTTCAAGAGGAATGTGGAAGGAGTTGGAACCTTGGCCTAAGAGATACCTTACAGTGCTGTAAGTACAGCTTGATGGACTGTTCTGGTCTGAGCTGCAAGACCTGAATGCAGTAAGAACTATGGACTGTGAGGTTTGGCTTATGAGGGTGAGAAAAAGCTTTGCCTGGACTGGGCTAGCAGTTTGTGTGAGAAGCTTGCTCTTGTGCCCATGTCCTGAGAAGTTGTGCAGGGTTGCTTTGTGTAGAAATGAACTGGTGTGTACAGAGGGATATAGCACAGAAAGAAAAATCTTTGGGTGAACTGTTGCCCATTCAGCTGCAACTGAGAGATTACAACCTATGAGACTGGGCTGACCTGCACTGGGGCAACAAGAAGAATGTAGACTCTTTTGAAGGGGCCTGAGTGCTCAATGAAACCTGTTCTTCAAAGTCTGCTTTAATCCCCCCTGGATTAACAAATTGGCACCCTACCTGGTATTGTGGAGTATAAGAAATGCTGGAAAAAGGGTTCATTGAGTTTGCAACACAGTCTTGTGTTTTGGAAATGGCCATGGGCAGTGTGAAGCAGGTTTGCTGGTTGCTTGCATAGAGATCCCATGGGGCCATGAGGATGAACTGTAGATTGCAGTGGAGACCCAGTGGAGATGCTGGGACCATGAGATGGCTGCCAAGGAGCTGCCGGCTCCGATAAAGTTTCCCAGGACTGTGAGTAGCCTAGCTGGAAGGGTGGAATTGGAATGCCAGAGACTTATTGCTGGTTAGAATTAACGGACTTGAAGATTTGTCACTGGCTAGAGTTGCTGGACTTGAAGCTACAGAGTTTGATGTTTGCCCTGGTTGTTTAAATCTTGTATTGGTTGAATGTTTCTTTGCTATGCCCAGTGCCATCTATTGCAGTGTGAAAATTTATTCTGTGCCATTATGGGTTTTTTTGAGGTTATTTTTTGGTATTACAGCTCAGTTAAAATATCTTGAACTATGGGGATGTTTGAATATCTTTGGGATTGATAAAAACTATGGGGACTTTCAAAATGAGATGAATGCAGTGTATTTTATATCATGTATGGATATCAGTTTATGGGGGCCAGGGGCGGAATGTGGTGGTTTGGTTCAGGTGTCCCCCATAAACTTAGGTGTTCTGAATGCTAGGTTCCCAGCTGATGGAGATTTGGGAATTAATGCCTCCTGGAGGAAGTGTATTTTGGGGGGCTGGCTTATGGGTAGTAAAGCCAGTTTCCCCTTGCCAGTGTTTGGCACACCCTTCTGTTGCTGTGGTCCATCTTATGTTGGCCAGGGGGTGATGTCCACACTCTGCTCATGCCATCATTTTCCCCTGCCATCGTGAAGCTTCCCCTTGAGCCTGTAAGCCAAAATAAACCTCTTTTTCCCAGAAGCTGCTCTTGGTTGGGTGATTTCTAACAGCAATGCGAACTGGACTACAAGACAGGTTAACCAAGTGGACCAGAAAAATGGATCCAGTCATCTGCTGTCTTCAAGAAACCCACCTCACCATTAAGGATAGATACCTTCTCATAGTGAAAGGATGGAGAATATTTTCTAAGGAAATGGAAACAAGAAACAAGCTGGTATGGCTATACTAATACCCAAGAAAATAGAGTTCAAACCAAAATCATCAAAAAAGACAAAGAAAGCCACTTTGTACTCATCAAGGGAACAATACAGCAAGAGAATGTCATAATCATAAATTTATGAGCACCAAAGAAAGGTACACCACATTTTATAAGCAAAACCTACTCAATAACAAATCACAAATCACATCATCATACTAGGGGGCTTCAATACTCCACTGTCATCAATAAACAGATATTCTGAGAAGAAAATTAGCAGAGAAATAATGGAATTTAACATCACCATATACCAATTACATCTTACAGGCATCAACAGAACATTCCACCCAAATGCCACAGAATATGCATTCTTCTCTGCCGCTTATGAAACCTTCACTAAAATTAACCATATATTGGGCTTAAAACAAGCCTCAATAATTCAGGAAAATTGACATGACTCCTTGAATTACATTTCACAGAAATACGTGAAAGCTACAAATCAACAATAAGAGAAACAACAGAAAATCACACCAGCTCATGGAGACTGAATAACACATTATTAAACAAGAAATGGATGATGAAAGAAATCAAAAAGGAAATTGTAGAGCTGGAGAGATGGTTCTTGCTTACAAAGCCTGACAGCCTGCATTCAATTCCCCACTACTCACATAAAGCCAGCCACAAAGAGTAGTGCATGTGTTTGGAGTTTATTTGCAGTGGCAAGTGGCTCTGACATGCAAATTTTCTCTCTCACTCTCTCCTCTTGCAAATAAATAAATAAATAAATAAATAAATAAATAAATAAATAAAGCAATGTTTAAAAAAGAATAGTCATAAAAAATGAAATTGTAAAATTTCTAGAACTGAAAGATAATGAAAACACAACATACCAGAACTTATGGTACACAATGAAGGTAGTCCTTTACAGCAGCAGAGAAGTAGGAGAGATCCAGAGCATCTAGAGTCCACATAGCCAGGGAGAAGTGGCTCCAGCAGCAGCGGCACCAGGTCCACAGGGCCACAGCTGCAAGGCTTGGCTTGAGATGCAGGAAAAGGCAGGTAAGGGGATTTCCCACTTATACTGGAGCTCCTTACAATATCAAGAAATGTGAAAGGAGGACCACAGCGACCAACAGAGGAGCAGATCACCAGGTAGAGGATCACATGGACCAGCAGGAGAATTAGAGCCACCATTCACAGTCTTCCCTCTCCCACCACCAGCACAAGCACCAGATACCTGGGGAAGGGAGCTCATAGCACCCAGCAACAGTGACCATAGCAGCAATCCAGCGATCTGGAAAGTCTCCTTGAACCCACAGCACACCAAAAAGGACCCAAGCAGGAGTGCAACATAACTGAGATAAAAATCTTCCCAAAAGGTAACTGGGGTTACACCAGGTCAGTACCTACCAAATAAGCCTGGTATATTGGATTTGCCATTCTTAAGTAAGCTATATTTTGGGCTTGTTATTTGCTGCTTCCTGATTTATAGTGGCTTTGTTTCCTCTTCTGTTGTTCATTAGGGAAGGGTCTCCCTTGGTTACAAGCTGATTTGGAACTCTCAACCAACCAGAAATCTTAACCACCTAGTTGACAGGATTAAGGGTGTGGGGCAATACACATCCTAAGGTGTGTTTGTTAGAGAATCTCATGGTCAGAATACCTACTCTTGCATAAGTACTCTGTCTGCTTTCCATTGAATATGTACATTATTTAGTTAAATTTTAGAATTTGCCTGTATTTTGTTCCACTCAGCCTACCTGAATACTCTCATAGCAGATAAGTTGAACATCTAGGGTCACTTTTGTAGATACGCTGAGAATCTTAAGAGCCACAACTAGCACCTTAAGCTCCTACTCTGAACATATATAACATCAGATTGATTGACACAACTAATAATACTGCAGCTAACTAGAAAATCCAGGCATTAAATTAATCCAAGATGCAAAAATATGTACATTATAACACAAGAAACGCCAAAAATCAAGATAATATAAATCCACCAAAAAGTATTAATGCATCAGAAATGACTTCTAGTGAGAATGAGTTAGAGGAAATGCCTGAGAAAGATTTCAAAAGAATGATTACAAATATACTCAAAGAAGTCAAAGAAGAAATCAAAGGAATGAAAGAGGAAATCAAAGGTATCAAAGAAGACACAGGAAACCAATTTAATGAAATAAAGAGGTCAATACAAGACATAAATAAGGAAATAGAAATAATAAAGATAAACCAGTCAGAATTACTGGTAATGAAAAACACAGTTAATGAAATTAAAAACTCTGTAGAACATTTCACCAGCAGAATGGATGAAGGAGAGGACAGAATATCTAAACTAGAAGACCAGGTGGCAGATCTAATACAGTCCAACAAAGGGAAAGACAAACTAATAGGTAAGTATGAATGGGAATTTTAAGATATCTGGGACACTGTGAAAGGATCAAACGTAAGAATTCAGGGTATAGTAGAAGGAGAAGAGTTTCAATCCAAAGGCATATTAGGCATTTTCAATAAAGTCATAGAAGAAAACTTCCCCCAAGTTGGGAAAGAGATGCCAATGCAGATACAGGAATCCTTTAGAACACCAACCAGACAAAACCTGGAAAGAACCTCTCCTTGTCATATTATAATTAAACTACGAAACATACAAACCAAAGAACATATATTAAAAGCAGCTAGAGAGAAAAATCAAATTACATACAAAGGCAAGCCCATCAGGATAACAGTAGATTACTCAACACAAAATTTAAAAGCCAGAAGAGCTTGGAGTGATATATTCCAAGTTCTGAAAGATAACAACTGTCAAGCAAGGTTACTTTATCCTGCAAAGGTATCCTTTCAAATAGATAGATGTTTAAGGACATTCCACAACAAAATTAGACTACAGGAATATTTGAAGATAAAAGCAGCTCTATAGAAAATACTTGAAAGGATCCTACATGCTGAAGAGAAAGAAAAGCACACATATAAGGAACCTGGGGATAAAAACAAAACAAAACAAAAAAACCCCTCAAACACTCATTAATACAAGAGAACAAAGGTAAAACTGGAAGAACCACAAAAAAATGGCAAAAATAAATACACACCATTCAATAATATCTCTTAATATCAATGACCTCAACAGGAGAATGTGCCAAACACTGACAAGATGAAACTGGTTATAATACTCATAAGGCCACCCCCAACAATACACTGCTTCTAGGAGGTATTAATCCCCATATCTCCATAATCTGGTAACCTAGCATTCAGAACACCTAAGTTTATGGGGGATACCTGAATCAAATCACCACATTCTGCCCCTGGATCCCATAAACTGATATCACCCATGATGTAAAATGCAATGCATTCAGTCCAACTTTAAAGGTCCCCATAATTTTTATCAATCTCAATGATGTACAAACATTCCCATAGTCCAAGATCTTTTAACTGAGCCATAACAACAACAACAACAACAAAAAATCCCCAAACTCACAATGGCACAGTATAAACACTCACACTGCAAAAGATGGTATTGGGCATAACCAATACAATATTTAAACAGGGTAAACAAATAACTCTGTAACTCCAAGTCCAACAACTCTAACCAGTAAAACGTCTCCAAATCCGATGATTCTAACTAGCAACAAGTCTCTGAAGAATTCTGAAGAATTCTGCCCTCCAGCTAGGCTACTCACAGTCCTGGAAAACTTCATCAGAGCCGGCAGTTCTCCTTAGCAGCCATCTTGTGATCCCAGCATCTATGCTGGGTCTCCACTGCAACCCATGGTTCATCCTCATGGCTCTATGCAGACAATCTAGAAAACCTGCTTTGCACTGCACATGGCTGTTTCCAAAACACAAGACCATGTTGAAAATTCAATGCCCCTCTTTTTCCTGCATTTCTTATACTTCATAATACCATGTGGGGGTGCCAATTTGTTAATCTAGGGGGGAATAAATCAGACTTTGAGGAACAGGACACTCCTTCAGCTGGCCCAATCTCAGTGGTTGTAATCTCTTATACAAGTGCAGCTGAACAGGCAGCAGTTTCAGCCCAAAGACTTCATTTTTTTATTCTGTGCCATGTCCCTCTGCTAATGCAAGTCCATTTCTACACAATGCAACCCTGCACAAGTTCTCAGGACACAGGCATAACAGCAAGTCTCTCACATAAACTGCTTCTAGTCCAGTCCATGCAAAGCTCTTTATCATCCTCACAAACCAAACCTCACAGTGCATACTTCTTACTGCATCTAGGTCTTTCAACTCTGGCCATAAGAGTCCATCAAGGTGTACTTACAGCACTGCAAGGTATCTCTTAGGCCGTGGTCTCAAATTATTCCACATTCCTCCCTCAAATCAGTTCCAACTGACCAAAACCACATGACCCACTTCTTGGTATCAATGTTATTGTTGTAGTTAGCTTCTTTGCATTCCTAGCAGGAAACATCCAATCAAGAGCAGCTAGTGGGAGGAAAGTATTTATTTTGGCTTACAAACTCAAGAGGAAGCTACATGATGGCAGAGAAAAACAATGGCATGAGTAAAGGGTGGAGCAGTAGGAGAATGTGCCAAACACAGGTGAGAGGAAGCTGGCTATAACACTGACAAACTTGGCCTCAAAAATACAAAAATACCAAAAGGATACAATTCCAAAATTTCCACCAGCTGTGGACCTAACATTCAGAACACATAAGTTTATGGCAGACACCTGAATCAAACCACCACAATAGTAGATAGGAATTGTAACTTAAGGCACTGCACTTTAAGAGTTCAGGTTTTGGTGGCTGGAGAGATGGCTTAATAGTTAAGGCTCTTGCCTGCAAAGCCTCTTAGGTTTGATTCTCCAGAACCCATGTAAGCCAGGTGCACATGGTGGTGCATGTGTCTGAAGTTCATTTGCAGTGGTTAGAGTGACTAGAGGCCCTGGTGCACGTATTTGCTCTCTCTTTTTTAAATAAATAAATGAAAGCATTTAAAAATTATAAAAAGCCAAGCATGATGGCACATACTTTTAATTCCAGAACTCTAGAGGAAGAGGTAGGAGGATTGCCATGAGTTAGAGGCCACCCTGGGTATTGGTTGGATTTCAGGTCTGCGTAGACTAGAGTGAGACCTTACCATGAAAAACAAGTTATAAAAATATAAAATATATATAAAATGCTCTCAGATTAGTTCAATCTTCAAGGTATCCTGTAGTATGATTAGCTGGGATTGGGAAAATACTAAATGACACATTCTACCCATGAGAAACCAATGGGTAATATTACAAAATGACTTCTGCTGGAGTCCCGTTTTGATATCTGACTGTGAAATAAGAAATAAGATTTGGGCAGGGTTTGGTGGCACACACCTTTAATCCCAGCTCTCAGGAGACAGAGGTAGAAAGACTGCCATGAGTTCGAGGACACCCTGGATATTGGTTTGATTCAGGTGACCCCGATATATTTTGGTGTTCTGAATGCTAGGTTTCCAGATGATGGAGATTTGGGAATTAACACCTCCTGGAGGGAGTATATTGTTGGGGGTGGGCTTATGGATGTTATAGGCAGTTTTCCCATGCCAGTGTTTGGCACACACTCCTGTTGCTATTGTTCACCTTATGTTGGCCAGGGGGTGACATCCACCCACTGCTCATGCCATCATTTTCCTCTGCCATTGTGGAGCTTCCCCTTGAGCCTGTAAGCCAAAATAAACTTCTTTTTCCCAGAAGCTGCTCTTGGATGGGTGATTTCTATCAGCAATGTGAACCTGACTGCAACAGTAAAGTGGTACAGAGGAGTGGGATTGCTGCTAAACACCCGACTGTGTGGCTTCGGCCTTTTGGAGCTGATTTTCAAGAGGCATGTGGGAGGATTTGAAACCTTGGCTTAAGAGATGCTTTGCAGTGCTGTAAGTACAGCTTGATGGACTATTCTGGTCAGAGTTGAAAGACCTGAATGTAATAGGAACTATGGACTGTAGGTTTGGTTTATGAGGGTGAGAAAGAGCTTTGCTTGGACTGGGCTGTCAGTTTGTGTGAGAAGCTTGCTGTTATGCCCATGCTCTGAGAAGTTGGGCAGGGTTTCTTTGTGTAGAAATGAACTGGTGTGAGCAGAGGGATATGGCACAGAAAGAAAAATCTTTGGGTGACCTGCGGCCTGTTCAGCTGCAATTGAGAGATTATAACCTGCACTGGGGCAACAGGAAGAATGTAGACTCTTTTGAAGGGGCCTGAGTGCTCAAGGAGTGTCCTGTTCTTCAAAGTCTGCTTTATCCCCCCTCCAACCCCTGATTAACAAATTGGCACCCTACCTGGTATTGTGAAGTATAATAAATGCAAGAAAGAGGGTCATTGAATTTGCAACATGGTCTTGTGTTTTGGAAATGGCCTTGGGCAGTGTGAAGCAGGTTTGCTGGATGCCTGCATGGAGACCCAATGGGACCATGAGGATGAACTGTGGATTGCAGTGGAGATACAGTGGAGATGCCGGGACCATGAGATGGCTGCTAAGGAAAGCTGCTGGCCCTGATGAAGTTTTCCAGGACTGTGAGTAGCCTAGCTAGAGGGGCAGAATTGGAATGCCAGAGACTTGTTGCTGGTTAGAATGATCAGACGTGGAGATTTGTCACTGAGTAGAGTTGTTGGACTTAGAGCTACAGAATTTGATGTTTTTCCTGGTTGTTTTTTTTTTTTTTAATTTTTATTTATTTATTTGAGAGCGACAGACACAGGGAGAAAGAGAGAAAGACAGATAGAGGGAGAGAGAGAGAATGGGCGCGCCAGGGCTTCCAGCCTCTGCCAACGAACTCCAGACGCGTGCGCCCCCTTGTGCATCTGGCTAACGTGGGACCTGGGAACCGAGCCTCGAACCGGGGTCCTTAGGCTTCACAGGCAAGCGCTTAACCGCTAAGCCATCTCTCCAGCCCTTCCTGGTTGTTTTAAACCTTGTATTGGTTGAATATTTCTTTGCTTTGCCCAATGCCATCTTTTGCAGTGTGAATGTTTATTCTGTACGTGTGTTTATTGGGGGAGGGATTTTTTGTTATTGTGGCCCAGTTAAAAGACCTTGGACTACGGGGAAGAATGAACATCTGGAATTGATAAAGACTATGGGGACTTTTAGAGTTGGACTGAATGCATTGCTGTTTTATATCATATGTGGATATCTGTTATGGGGGCTGGGGCAAAATGTGGTGGTTTGTTTCAGGTGTCCCTCATAAACTTAGGTGTTCTGAAATGCTAGGTTCCCAGCATTCCAGCAGACTTATTGGTGTTATAGCCAGTTTCCCCATGATAGTGTTTGGCACACTCTCCTGTTGCTATGGGCCATCTTATGTTGGCCAGGCGGTGATGGCCACCCTCTGCACATGTTGTCGTTTTCTCTGACATCCTGGAGCTTCCCCTTGAGCTTGTAAGGCAAAATAAACCTCATTTTTCCCCCCACAAGCTGCTTTTGGTTGGGTGATTCCTACTAGCAATGCGGACCTGACTGCAACACCCTGAGACTCACAGTGAATTCCAGGTTAGCCTGAGCTAGAGTGAGACCCTACCTTGAAAAACCAATATATATATTTTCAAAACTGATAACATGTTCGGCCTGTACTTAAAGTAAAAGAACGAGTTTGTTGGGAAGGAATTAAAAATGATACTATAGGGCTGGAGTGATGGCTTAGTAGATTGCCTGTGAAGCCTAAGGACTCATACAAGCCAGTTGCACAAGGTGGCACATGTATCTCGAGTTCATTTACAGTGGCTACAGGCCCTGGCGCACCCATTCTCTCCTTTTAACTCTCTCTGCTTCTCTCTCTCTTCCAAATAAATAAATAAATAAAAAAAATATTTAAATAAAAATATGATAACATAAGGCTGGGAAAATTGCTCAGTAGTTAAAAGCACTTGCTTGCAAAGCCTGAAAGTCCAGATTCAATTCCCCAGTATTTATGTGAAGCCATGTGTCTGAAAGGCCCAAGAATTCAGAAGCCCAGAAATACTATCACACTCCAAAGGGAGCTTAAGCGGGCCCCTGCATACCTCAAACTCCAGGCTTTACTCTCTGTTGAAAGCAAGTAAAGAATCCCTCTTCTCATTATATCAGAACCCGCTCCTAATATAAAACTAGGTAAAAAGGGCATGAGATAGCCCTCAAGGATGGGAAATAAGTAATGAAGTGAACCACTTATTTGGTTTCTGTAAATAGCCTGCACCATAAGCCTTAATAGCCCACACTGTAAGCCTTAGTAGCTCGCACCATAAGTTGTAGCAGCCTGCCTCAGACCACCAAGGTCATAGGAGGCTGATACCACACTCTGCTACCCCCACCTAAGGACCTGCGCAAATGCTGACCTCCAAGGTCATAGGAGACTGATACCACACTCTGCTACTCCCACCCAAGGACCTGCGCAAATGCTGACCACCAAGGTCATAAGAGAATGATTGGTCCACGAGGGGCTTGAACAAATTAAACTAATTGGCTTAGAAACTATGGGGTGTCACAAACTGACTGGCTCGCACCCTGCGGGCTCCTGATATTAAAAAAATTATTGGTCTAATGCACAGGCTTTGTTAGAAACCCTATAAAAACTGTCCCATTCCTGCATTCGGGGCTCTGCAGTCGTCTACCCCTGTGTGGTGTACAACTGTGGGCCCCAGCGCGCTTGGAATAAAATCCTCTTGCAGTTTGCATCAAGATCGCTTCTCGTGAGTGATTTGGGGTGTTGCCATATCCGGGCAGAGCGTGGGGTCCTCGTTTTGGGGGTCTTGCATGTCCAAAGTGGGGAATGTGTCTGTAGTTTGTTTACAGTGGCAGGAGACCATTCTCTCTTTTTCAAATAAATAAATGAACAAAAATATAAAATTTCAAAAAGCAATTTAAGGCCTCCTGGTGGCCTAGCCGACTGGTGCTTGCCTATGTGGTCCAAAACTACCCCATCTGGGCTTCAGATCCTCCTGTGGGATCCAGGTTCCCGCCAGGCTGCTGTGCTGTAGCGTGACTCGACGGCCAGGGATTCCAATACCTCATGAAGAAGCGCTCCGTGACCACTGGGCGCAACTCCTCGCAAGACGCAGTGGATGAGTCACTCAAGCTTCATCTGATGGCGCCACTTGGAGATCTTCACGCCTTTGGGCAGAGGGGGCCATGGAGGTGCTGTTCGGACCTCGGTCCAATGCAGGAGACTTTTACCTGCATTGACTCACCTAGAACACGTGTTCGTGGACCACGTGTTCCAGCCGCAGGGTCCTGCCGTGTGTGCACGTTCAGGTTCCCGAGCACAAGCACGGCCCTGTCCAGAGGAGGGAGAAAACAGAAGAGCCAGCCAGAGTCACCAGTGAGACCGGTGCAGCCACACAGCTCGCCCTGACCATCAACGTTCCATGAGTCCCTTCCGCTTCCCCACAGGATCCATCAGTGCTGCAAACTCCAACACATCCAGTCCCCGGGAGCAGGGTGCTCGGGATATAAAATGAATGTGTGGTACATATGACCTCAATTTAATGAATGATAATTCACAGCCAGAAAATGAAAAGGAAGCTTCAGGTAGAGACAGCCCAAAGGATGAATCAAAGACACCATACTCCTACTTGCAGTTGCTAATATAAGGAATTACAATGGCTCCTGATAAACAGCTCCTCCTGAACGAAATTTATACGCATATCACTAAAAATTACCCATACTACAGGACTGCGGACAAAGGCTGGAAGGATTCAATTCATCACGACCTCTTTTTGAACTGTTATTTCATTAAAGTGCCTCATTCCCAGGAAGAACTAGGCTAAAGCTGCCTCTGGAGGACAGACCCTACCACGAGACCAAGCTGCTAGAGCAGGCTTTTAGGACAAAAATGGCCTAGGGGTGTGCCTTGCTTTAGAACCCCCCCTTCCCCCCCCCCACGGCTCTCATCTAGAAGTACTCCAGCCTCTCTCAACCACCTATGAGCGCTGTCCGTTCAGTTCAGTGGCGCTCAGACCCCTAAGAACCTGTGAAGGGAAGGTTCTGGCACTCCTGGAGCCTTTGCCTGGCGCCTCACAGCTCAAGCGTGCGGTTTGCCTAGAGTGTACCAGGATAACCTCTATCAACCCGTCTAAATCCCTGTCCAGTGGCAGCTACCCCAAGCAATCAAACCTGTCACCTACACTATTGCAACTCCAGTGACTACCTCCACCACCCAGCCACTGTCGTTCAGTTTATATCATCCACTAGATTTCAGCAGTATCCGTCACTAGTGTGGCTGGACTGGCTCAATAAACACATACAGCCACAGTACTGGCTCCTCCTAAGACAGAACCACGAGAGAATGGTGACCACTGAGAAGTCAAAGGGAAAGTAGAGCCTGTTCCTGCAATCAGCCAAGCAACCCTAGGTGCTGCTAGCAGAATCATCAGGACATCGCATGGCACCCCTGTCCAGACGGTCACCATAGTCACCTCTAGGTCAACACCAGTTTTCAATAAAACCTGTAACACAAAATGGAACTCACGTGGTACCATGCCCACACGTGTGCATGGCCTGGTGAACAATGCAGCAGCAAGTCATCTCCACATGTTGGTAATTCATGCATCAGCATCAGGATCCGGGTCTCTGCCCACAAAACGACAGAACCGTAATCAAGCAGAGCAGCCAGAGCTCAAGAGAATCAAAGCAGAAGACAGCGAGAACATTGTGATTGCCTTGAGTATGGATGCATCACCAGCAACTTTGAGGGAAAAGGGGATACAAAGCTGACTCCTAGAAGAGCTTTACTAACTTAAGACATGAACTTTATGGTGCCAAAAGGGAAGCTGCCTCTCACTGAAGCAGGGGTGTGTCCTCTTGGTGGGTAAAGGGCCCTGTGGTTGGACTTTAACTCTCAGCCCTGAAAACATGAACCCAGGTGGCATTAAAACTCCTTAGAGTCAGAAGTCACACTTGAACAGACCCACAGTAGCAACTCTGATACCGGAGGTGGTGCTTCCCACAGAGTGCTTGTTGTGCTGCTGTGTATGGGCTCAGCTCAGCTTTTACAACAAACAAGAACTCCAGGTCCTGAAGGACTGAGCCTCCAATTAGTCACTGCCTGCTGCAGGAAGATCTCAGCAGCTGGGATCTCCTCCAGGAGCTGGGCTGGGGCCACCCACTACCCTCACAGGACCCCTCTTTCCCCCTACTATTCCTGCTGCAGCTGAGAGACAAGACAGTATTTTGTTTTTCTCATGCAGAATTAGAATACTTTGAGGTATACTTTCTTTGCAAAGCAATGGAGTCTTTGACATTTCACATCACTCCATTTCTACTCTGGAAAATTTGCAGTTACAGGACTTTTCCTGCAGACTTATTTGGGGAAAAGAGCATCATTCTGTTTGTTTCTGTGGTTTGTTTTCTGCCCATGGAATGGTTTGCTGTTGTCTGTTCTGCAGTGTTCAGGTGGTGCTCCTTTAGGACACCTGCCCATTTCAGTGTTAGAACAGTTGCCTGATGACTTAAATCCAACCCATGTCAGTGTACAGGGTGGCCATGGCCACAACTGCACTGACCTATGAGGCCCAGAAGTAGAGGGACTGAAGGGATGGCCAGTGTTAGGTCAGGACAAAATGGAGTCACTCAGGACAGAAGGAGGGCAGACAGCAGGATGGTGACAGAGGAGTCATCCACATTCCTTGAGAAATTGTCAAGCCATTACCCCTCCCCTGCCTAACAAGTCTCCAAGTCTAGATTTACTGCCATCTTATCTTTCACTGGGTCACTTCTGGTCCCACCCTATATCTAATGTAAAGAACAGAGATGTACTGCTCCAACAAGAAAATTCCTTTCCTTCCTCACCTTCCCCCAACTGAAGAGCCTATAAAGCCCAAGTTGACTGCTTGCTCTTGAGAGTCAGTCCTGGAGTTCGTGACCCCCCCCTCCCCCCCGCCAAATAAAAACTTCCATCTTTGCCTCAGAGTGGTCTCCGTGGTCCTTGGTCACTCCTGAACTTTATATGTGGTGCCTGACTCGGACAGGAAGGCTTCTGATTTCCCTCTTAGATGGCCAGACCTCCTTTTCCCTGACCAGACCACCCAGCTGCCATTCAACCCCCTGAAGGCCTCGGACCACCTCTGCCTAATATAGACTCTCACACCCACCACGATTTGGCCTCACTGTTCTTTTCTCCTCCCCCCTTCTGGGTAAGTGTCCCTCCCTCTTGGGTTGGCCTGCTCTTGGGGTTCACCCCCCCTAGTGGAAGCCATGCCTGAATGTCAGGCTACACCCCTCAGCTGCTAGGCCCCGACGCCAGGTCTCCAGAAAGACACACTCTGGACACTCCAGGTCTCTCTGATCTACTGTACCCTAAGGGGCACATTTTGGTTCAGTTGCACCATCTCGGGACCCCCTCTCCCTCCCTCCTCTCTCCCCTGCCTCCTGAGCTCACAACTTCCACTGTCAGCCACGTTCAATTCCACAGCCAGCAGCTTTTGCCATTGGGAGCACAGTTGCCCTCCTTGCCCAGTAACAAGCTAAAAAGCTGACAGTTGTGACCTGTACGGCCTCTGCGCACTTAGGAGCTGCAGGCTCCATTCACCCTAATGGGCCAGGGGGTCATATTGGTGTTCTGTGTAAACCCAGCTTAAGCTCTGGTTTATTTTTCTCTCACCCTTGTTTTGCTCTTTCTCTGTCTCCTTAAAGCCTCTATGACTCCTGGACAACACCTTGTCTTTCTCTGCAACTCTGCTTGGCCACATCCATAAGCTGGACAATGGGTCCAAATGGCCTGAAAATGATACTTTTGATTTCCAAATTCTCACTGCATTAAAACAAGCTTCTGCCAATGTATAGGCGAATGGTCCACAGTACCCTGTTTTTTGCTCTGTAGGCAAGGCCTTTTCTGCTCTACCTTCCATTCTCACCAGGTCCTAGCCAAGGACTCAGAAATGTGCTCTCACTCAACCACTCCCCCATACTAGTCCTTACCCTCTGCTTTTGACCCTGACACCATAGAGAACCTCACCCTAACAGCTCAACTGGCTCCTCCAGCTCCCTCAGCCTCTCCTGACACCCTGCCTGGTAATAAGATTTGAGTTTAATCTCTGGAGTTGTAATAAACAAATAGAAATTTAAAATGGGAATGCATAACTTCTGAATAAATGAAATGAATGAATGAATGAATGAATATATGAAGGAGAAATGGTTGTCTAGAGTCTATATGAAAAGTGCACTTAAAATGAATGTGTGTATGTGAATATGTACGTGGCTCACAGCCCTAAGGTTGCAAGCAGTGCCATTTCATTGTGGGAATGTTTTCCACCAAGTCCACTGTATGAGATGGCATAGCCAATTTTTACAGTTGAATGTGTCCCAGAAGGAACACTAAAAGTAATTAAGATAATAGACAAAAAATTGCAAGATTCTTACTCTTAAAGAGTTGTAAAATGGCAGGTTCAAAAGCTGCCTTATAGCCCTGAGGGAAGATCAAAACTATCCCTGGAATTTAGGGGAAACAAAGGGCTCTTTCTTAGTTTCCCTGCCTTGCAGAGCCAGGGAACTGCAAGCACAGGGAATCTTAGGATCCTGACCCCAGTATGATGATGAATGAATGCCAAGTTGCTATGGGGACTTCTTATAAGAAATTTGTAACTGTTTTACACTTTATGTTTATCTTTCTATGCTTACATGGAACTACTAACAGGCTCAAGATTTATGTTTAAATTTAAAAGTGCTTGATACTTAATTTGTAAAAAATTTCTAATAATGTTTTCATAGTTTTAAAAAATGTGTTACAGGAAAGTTATAAAAAACAAAGTTCCAAAATCTATGTTTATTCTGAGTAAATAACATAAGTCAAATATGATCTCTTTCTTTAAAAGTTATTCCAAAAGGCCTTTTGAGGAAAAAATGGTCATATTAAAAGTGTTATGCTAAGAACAGTAAAAGTTTTGTTGGTAGTTATGAGATGAACTGACTGAAAGGCAAACTGGAGAGAAAACTTTATATTTTGGATGTTAAATGTTTGATGAAAAAGATTGTTACTGAGAGACCAAGGGGAAGTAATGTGCTGCATCTGGCTTCTGTGACCTTGCTTAGTGGATGGACAGTGGTGCTGCTATTTTATATCGGACAGCTATTTTGAGTAAATAAAGAGCCTAGGCCCGGATCAGATGAGGAACTAGCTGGCTAATGTGCTATTGTTGCTTCTGTATAGGTGCTTACTTAGCTATAGCCCCCCCCTCGATTCCTGGGAAGCCTCCACCCAAGAACATTATAGAGATACCTAGCCACAGAGGCCCCAACCTCTTGCAAAAGATAAGTTCTGCAAACAGCTCTTGCAAAAGATAGGTTCTGCAAAAAAGTTACTGACCTAAGATAAGTAGGCTGGAGTTGCCACGTGCACCCTCACTGAAATTCCTGTGTGTGCCCTCTTAGAACCAATCATTTTAAGAGTCGTAATATGATGCAACCTCGGTGATCTTTTTTTCTTTATAAACCCTTTCCCTCTGAGGGTTGGGGCTCTCTCCCTCACTACCACTGTGCTGGACTGTGTGGATGGAGCCCAGACCTAGGCTTGCAATAAAGAAACCTGCTGTTTTTGCATTTGAGTGTCTTGGCTTCTGTGGTGGTTCTCTGGGTGACTCCTGGGTGACTGGGGGTCTTGGCTCCTGGTCAGGGGTCTTGGTACAACATATTGGGGGCTCGTTCGGGATCCCCAGAGACACCCTCCCCCCAACGAATCCGAGACCCTAAAGGTTTCTTTTCCAACTGGTCGGGTAAGTTTTTCACTTGAGCGCTCTCTTTTTACTTTCACTCTGTTGGCTAGCTGCATCTGTTTTCTGATCATGTCATATGTCCTGGTGGATGCGCCATAAGGACAGACTGGGAGGAGGCATGAGATGTCCTGCCTGAGTGGGGGCTCTGTCCCGGAGGACAGAGAAAACCTGTTGGGGAGACCTGCTCCCATCTGTACCGTGCTTGGCATTATTGAGCCATTCCCTAAGGACTCAGACTCTTCTGGCCACCATGGATCAGAATGTGACTCTGTAGCATGCACAACTGTTTTTTTGGGCCCTGTGGGTCTGTGTGTCTTGTCATTGTCATAATCCTATGGACATCCCTCCCCTGACTCAATAACATGGGACAGATTCCTTCCTCCCCTTTAGGACTCTGCCTTGCACACTGGAAGGGCATCAAAGCAGTTGCCCATAATAATGGGGTAAATGTTTAAAAAGACAGATCAATTACATTTTGTTCCTCTGAATGACCTACCTTCAAAGTAAGATGGCCACCAGAGGGCAACTTTCATCTAAATACTATACTTGAGGTTGAAAAAAAAAATAGCTTTTCGCCCTAGGAGTGGACATCCTGATCAAATCCCTTATATTGTGACCTGAAGGAACCTGATAGAAGAGCTTCTTCCCTGGGTGAAGTCATTCCTCCCTTCCTTGCCCCCTCCTTTAAGGTGCTGACAGTTACACCCAAAAGAGGCACCAAGCCCACTGCTGAAGCCTTGGCCCCAATTGTTTATTTTAAATTCTATAAGCAGATATTTTGTTCATAGTTTTCTCTCTGTACCCTCCTGTGCCTTAAATATGTAAACTCTACTTTTTATTAATATCAGACTTTTCTAGATGTCAGAATATTAAAATATTGTAATTTGATTTACACAAAGTCCATGATGTTTAGCTATCAATAAGCATGCATCATCATGCCTGGCTAAAACTCTGTAATTTAAAAATGGCTGGGCTGGAGAGATTGCTTAGCGGTTAAGCGCTTGCCTGTGAAGCCTAAGGACCCCGGTTGGAGGCTCGGTTCCCCAGGTCCCACGTTAGCCAGATGCACAAGGGGCGCACACATCTGGAGTTCGTTTGCAGTGGCTGGAAGCCCTGGCGCACCCATTCTCTCTCTCTCTCTCTCTCTCTCTCTCTCTCTCTCTCTATCTCCCTATGTCTGTCGCTCTCAAATAAACAAATAAATAAATAAATAATTTTAGAAAAAAAATAAAATAAAAAAATAAGTAAAAATGGCTGTTGTCTTGTTCATGCTGGTTTTGCTAGATGATTATTGAAGGGTCAGTGGCCTTCCCTGAAAACCAAAAGGAACTAAAGAGTTAATGGCTATCTCCAAGGCTCAGGACAATAAAAGAAACAACAGAGGCATTCAGCCCCTTTGAGTTTGACACCTTTCCTGATTGATGTATTCCCCATCAGCCTAGATGGCCTTGAAGGACCAGGGACCTTCCTTAGACATTCCTGACTGAAGACACAAACAGCTATAATTTTTTCTTATCAACTGTACCTGGCTTTTCCTTAGGATTCTCCTTACAAACTAGCACACTAGCCTGGCTTAGTGCTTCCGACATCATCCCACAGGAAAGATGAGGACCGTCACTGTTTTCTCTCAATGAAACAGTCATGTCTGTAGAGATCAAGTCCAGTTGTTTTTTATTGCTTTTCCTTACAGTTTCCTTACAATTATCACTGAAGTTATAATCTAAGTCTTATAAAAAGTGACTTTTTGTATCGCTTCTCAGACTTTTGGGTAAGGTCAAATGTAAAAAATGAATTATTCTGGTTTTGTTCTTAAAAAACTTTAAAAAAGCTCCCCATGTCTTATAAAATCCACCGTATACAAACAATGTTAATATAGTTTGTCTAAGCTTCATGTAACAGTCATAAATATTTCTTTAATTAAGCCCTAAAATTGTTTAATGGTAAATAAATTACTTTGTGTCTGTCATATTGTCTCTAATGCAGATTACAATCAGGCTTGTTTAATTCAACAATGACCAAGTTTTATTTTATTCTTGAGCTATGTATAGTCGGTCTCAGTCAAATTTATTGTCTCATTTAATTTCATCTCAGTCATTTAATTGTCTCATTTCTGATATAATAATTTCATTGCTTATACAGATATTGATATTAAAAGATGTTTCCTGGCCTAGAAATAATCTTAAATTGCTGCTCTACTTCCAGTTTGGGGGGTTATTGGTACTTACATTGATATATAGACTAGCCAAAATTGTTTTCAAACACAGATGCTAGTTTTTATACTGTCTTGTCTTCTTCCTGACATACAATTTCTAGATTAAGTCAATTGCCTTAAAGTTATTGATACAATAATTGGTAAAATACTGTTTTCAGGGCTACTAAAATATTCTGCCTATATTTATAACTGATAGATACTTAAAAGATAAAATGTGTATGCTTTCTATGTTCCAGATATAGCTTACACTGTAACCTGACAACTAAACTTAAATACTAATCAGAATGACTTTAAACTATTATGTCATTTTTTTTTTTAAATTTTTATTTATTTATTTATTTATTTATTTGAGAGAGACAGACACACAGAGAAAGACACATAGAGGGAGAGAGAGAGAACGGGCGCGCCAGGGCTTCCAGCCTCTGCAAACGAACTCCAGACGCAGGCGCCCCCTTGTGCATCTGGCTAACGTGGGACCTGGGGAACCGAGCCTCGAACCGGGATCTTAGGCTTCACAGGCAAGCGCTTAACCACTAAGCCATCTCTCCAGCCCTATTATGTCATTTC
Organism: Jaculus jaculus; assembly: GCF_020740685.1. Lineage (NCBI taxonomy): Eukaryota > Metazoa > Chordata > Mammalia > Rodentia > Dipodidae > Jaculus > Jaculus jaculus. Next base: position 72,600,758 of record NC_059104.1, read on the forward strand.
TAACCAGATCTACTTTGGTAACCAGATATATTCTGCACCCATTTTATTTATTTATTCAAATTTTTTGTTTATTTTTATTTATTTATTTGAGAGTGACAGACAGAGAAAGAGGGAGAAGGAGATAGATAGATAGATAGATAGATAGAGAGAGAGAGAGAGAGGGAGAGAGAATGGGCATGCCAGGGCTTCCAGCCACTGCAAATGAACTCCAGATGCATGTGCTCCCTTGTGCATCTGGCTAATGTGGGTCCTGGGGAATTGAGCCTCGAACCGGGGTCCTTAGGCTTCACAGACAAGTGCTTAGCCACTAACCCATCTCTCCAGCCCAATGCACCCCTTTTACCTAATCTGTTTTGCTAATCAGATATGTACAGTCTCTTTGAGTGAGTAATCATCATACGTAGAAGCCAAAATCAATGAAAATGTTGGAGTTAAAAGAATAACCAATATTTTGGTTCCTGCTCCTGGGTCAAAAGGCTGCAGGAGATGATGGGACACTTGAACTTCTAGCCTCTGGTAAGTTACCTATCTTCTTGGTCAGAGAGGATGTGGAAACCCAGAAATTAATTCCAAGTCAGCAGCGTATCTGCAACAGGAGAGTCACACTGGAGGAAAATTAGTCTTTCAGTCTTCTCAAAAGAGGGAGGACCACCTGGTCAACATAGCTTTGACTTATCCTAGCAGATGACAATGCTGAGTGTCATAGAATTCCTCAGAGGTCCCTAAAAGTCTCTCCTACAGAGCCTTTATTGACCTCCAAAGTATGTAGTTAATTCTGACAGCCTACATGGTCTTAATCACCCAACAAGAAAAATATAACTACAATTTAAACAGAGAGTCACACTAATAGGCTCCCCTGTCTGATAGTGATTTACAATGCTAAACTCTGACATTAACTCATGCCTTCTACTTCTGCCTGTCCCTGATTAACTTCACCTACCCAGACCCCTGCTCCTCCCACTTTCCTTAGCCAGAATCAGAGCTTATTTCTCAGACCCCCTCCTTCCTTAGCCCTTACCCTATCTCTTCCAGGCATAAATACACTGCCAACCCAACAGACACTCTCAAACTTAAACTCTCTTGTGTTCCTACTCTTCCCCAACCCCAAAATGCCCCTCTGCCTTCTCTCTCTTGCTCCAAGCCCTCTATCTCTTGCCTCTGAATACTCATCCTCCCTTTATGTGTTTTGACAAGAGCAATAAGCTCCTTTATTCTCCCTCCTGTCTTCTCATGGGGTGCACAGAGCCCATATCCCTCACCTTCTCTATAACAGGTGTCTGCCAATAACAGCCCTGAAGCCAGCTCAACACAGGGATGGTATCTCACCCTTCTGCCACCTCTAGCCACCATGGCCTCGTCACAACCTGCCCTGAAGAGACACCCATCAACTGCCTCTCCCATAACAACTCATCACCCTTATGGTCAGCATGAACCTTCATCTCATCATTAACAAAAGGCTGGAATGTTAGGTCAGGACAAAATGAAGTCACCCAGGACAGCAAGAGGACAGACAGCAGTATGGCACAGAGGAGTTATCCACATTCCTCAAGAAATTGTCCAGCCATCATTCCTCCCTTGCCTAACAAGGCTCCAGGTCTAGATTTACTCTCCCTTATCTCTCACTGGGTCACTTCTGGTCTCACCATATGGCTAACGTAAAGAACAGAGATTTACTGCCCCAACAAGAAAATTCCTTCCCTTCCTCACCTTCCCCCAACTGAAGAGCCTATAAAACCCACTATTTGTAATCTCAAGTTGACCAATCTGCTCTTGAGAGTCAGTCCTGGCAGCTCATGTTTTTCCCTGAATAAAAACTTCCATCTTTGCCTCAGAGTGGTCTCTGTGGTCCTTGGTCACTCATGAACCTTACAGCTAGGAGCCTCCAAACTGCACATACCTGCTCTTACTTGATGGTTTTTGTGGTCTTTTTTTAAATTGTTATTGTTGCTGTTGCTGTTTTATTGACAACTTCCATAATTGTAAATAAATCCCATGGTAATTCTCTCCCTCCCCCCACTTTCCCCTTTGAAACTCCACTCTCCATCATATCCCCTCCCCATTTCAATCAGTGTCTTTTATTTTCATGTCATGATCTTTTCCTCCTATTATGATGGTTAGGTCATGGATATCCAGGCTATTTGTTGTCTGGAGGAGCAAAACGTAAGGAGTCCTACCCTTCCTTTGGCTCTTACATTCTTTTATTAAAAAAAAATTTACATATTTATTGACAGCTTTCATGATTGTAAAGAATATCCCATGGTAATTCCCTCCATCCCCCCCTTTCCCTTCCCCTCTCAATCAGTCTCTTTTATTTTGATGTCACTATCTTTTTCTTCTATTATGATGGTCTTGTGTAGGTAGTGTCAGGCACTGTGAGGTAATGGATATACAGGCCATTTCATGTCTGGAGGGAGAAAGTTGTAAGGTGTCCTATCCTTCCTTTGGCTCTTACATTCTTTAGGAAAAAATTTAATTAATTAATTAATTAATTTTTATTGACAGCTTCCATAATTGTAAAGAATATCCCATGGTAATTCCCTCCCTCCCCTGCGGGGGTAGAAGAATTCAGCCAGCCCTTATGCCAGTAGCCTAGTTCCAACAAAGTCCAGAGGAGTTTGATCAAGATTAAATTTATAATGTACTGATGTGCTTGGCTAAAGATATTGGACTGAGAGGTTTAAGATTTTTAGTTGGAAAATCGCAAGCAAGTTAAAATTACAGGCACTGAGAGTGGTTTTATGTTGCTGAAACTACTATTGTGAAACATATTAGCAATCTTAAAGAAGATGACCCAACTGCTTTATATTAAAACAATGGAGAGGATGCCTGAGGAAAGACTATGGTAGACATGCAAAATTATTTTGGAAAGAGTTGACTCGAGAAGGAACCTATTTTTTTTATTCAAAAGTAGGGTCTCACTATGGATTAGGTTGACCTGGAATTCACTATGTAGTCTCAGGGTGGCCTTGAACTCACGGTGATCCTCCTACCTCTGCCTCCTGAATGCTGGGCTTAAAGGCGTGTGTCACCACGCCTGGCCAGGAACCTACTTTTTGATGATGTTACAATTTATTTCACCCCTGAATTAAGTATATGGCTGTGTCCTGCACTGCTGGTATTAGTTTTGGAAGCATGAAAAATACATGGTATGGTCATGAATTGCACACTGTTCCAGGACCTGCTGCTGAGATGTAGACTGTGGTAGTGTGTGATGACCTTGACAGTCTGGCAAAGCCTTTGGAAGATGGACTGTTGTTTGCATGAAGAGCCAAAGATGTTTTGGATATACCAGTACTGTTCAAGGGTTTACCATGGTGTGCAGTGTTGGCTTGTGATGGAAATGGTCCCCTGGCTACTCTGCCCAGATAGAGGTATGAAATTGGAAAATCTGGAGACTGTCCGTCACTGGCTAGGACTGAACTTGAACTGCAGAACTTTTGATGTTTGTTGAGTTTGCATTATTCTAGTCTCTCCTTGCAATGCCTTATACAAGTTGGAAATTTTTACTCTGTGCCTTTATATGTTGAAAGTATTTAACTTGTTTGATTTTACAGGACTCCCAGCTAAGAGACAATCTTAAATTTCAGATGAGACTTTGGAACTATTTTAACTTCATCAAGACTGTGGGACCTTTGAAACTGGACTGAATGAATACAATTTACAGTGTGTGGTGGTTTTGAATCTATTGGAGGCCAGGGGCCAAATGTGGTAGTTTGAATAGATGGCCCCAATATACTCAGTGTTTTATTAGTTTGTAGTTTTTATCTGCAGCCACCTGGCTGGAGGAGATGTCACTTGGCAGATCTTAAGGTGTGGGTGTTGGGTTTGAAATGCCAATCTAAAGTTATGCAAAGTGTTTAGTTTTGCCTGGAGTTCTTTAAGAGTGTGCTGTGTGGAGTGGCTTTTGGCTTGTGGCTTGTCTCTCTCTGCTTGGACCTGTGAAATCAGGGCTGGCTTCTTCTGCCATTATGGAACTTCCCCTGGATCTGTAAGCTTCAATAAATATCCCTTCCTCCATAACTATGCCTGGTTTGGAAGTACATATTTGAACCTGAAGCTGTCTACTACATTTTGGTATTTTCTTTTAAGAGAGTAGAAAAAAGAAACCTGTGTTTCCTTGGTAGAGTGAAATGGTTCAGAATGGTATGTTTAGGCAATTTAAAAGCATCATTTGCATAAAGACAAAATATGATAGTCTTAGTTTTGAGCTGTCACAATGTTACTGCAGATCATGTGTGTTAAAGTTATGGAGTTATTGCACACTAGCTGGACTTATCAACTCAGCCACTTAAAAAATACAGATAAGATAACATGTGAGTGAGACCATGTTTTATCCCACAACAGAGTCTGCTTTTAGACTGCATGTGGCCTGGGGACCAGAACTCTTGGAGCAGCAGTCTGCCTTCTTTCCACTTTACAGGGACCTTGGAATTCATATTTCTTTTTAAAAATATTATTTTTATTTATATTAGTGAGAGGCAGTACGGGTGTTCTAGGGTCTTCAGCTCTGCAAACAAACTCCAGACACATGTACCACCTTGTGCATCTGGCTTATGTGGATTCTGGAAAATCAAACTGTTTGCTTTGCAGGCAAGCACCTTAACCACTAAGCCATCTCTCCAGACTGGAATGTGTATTTCCTATTCTTGTGTAGTTGCAGTTTGCAAAGTATTTTGGGTGTACTGTGTCCTGCATGTGGTCCAATTGATGTCCATTTACCTGCAAATTGTTTGAGAGATTACATTCATTGAGATTGGGCCAGCTGACGTGCACTGGGGCAACATGAAGAATGTAGACTCTTTTGAAAGGGCCTGAGTGCTCAAGAAGTGTCTTGTTCTTCAAAATTTACTTTGTTCCCCCCTGGATTAACAAATTGGCACCCTACCTGGTATTGTGGGGCATAAGAAATGCAGGAAAGAGAGAGTCATTAAGTTTGCAACACAGTCTTGTATTTTTGGAAATGGCCATGGGCAGTGTGAAGCAGGTTTGTTAGATGCCTGCATGGAGACCCAATGGAGCCATGAGGATGAACCATGGGTTGCAGTGGAGACCCAATGGAGATGCTGGGACAACAAGATGGCTGCTAAGAAAAGCTGTTGGCCCCAATGAAGTTTTCCAGTATTGTGAGTAGCCTAGCTGGAGGGGTGGAATTGTAATACCAGAGACTTGTTGCTGATTAGAATTATTGGACTTGGAGATTTATCACTAGCTAGAGTTGTTGGACTTGAAACTACAGAGTTTTTTTGAGGTTTGCCCTGGTTGTTTTAAATCTTGGATTGGTTGAATATTTCTTTGCTATGCCCAATGCCATCTTCTGCAATATGAATGTTTATTCTGTGCCATTATGGGTGTTTTGAGGTTATTTTTGGTATTATGGCTCAGTTAAAAGATCTTGGATTATGGGGATGTTTGAATATCATTGGAATTGATAAAAACTATGGGGACTTTTAAAGTTGGACTGAATACATTGTATTTCATATCACATATGGATATCAGTTTTGGGAGGTCAAAGGTGGAATGTGGTGGTTTGTTTCAGGTGTCCCCCATAAATTTAGGTGTTCTGAATGCTAGGTTCCCAGCTGATGGAGATTTGGGAATTAATACCTCCAGGAGGCAGTGTATTGTTGAGGGTGAGTTTATGGGGGTTATAGTCAGTTTCTCCTTGCCAGTGTTTGGTACACTGTCCTGTTGCTGTTGTCCACCTTATGTTGGTTTTGCTCATGCCATCGTTTTCCCCTGCCATCATGGAGCTTACCCTTAAGCCTGTAAGCCAAAATAAATCACTTTTTCCCACAAGCTGCTCTTAGTTGGGTGATTTCTACCAGCAATGCAAACCTGACTGCAACACCATTTTTTTTTTTCAAGGTAGGGTCTCACTTTAGCTCAGGCTGACCTGGAATTCACTATGTTGTCTCAGGGTGGCCTCAAACTCATAGCAATCCTCCTTCCTCTGCCTCCTGAGTACTGGGATTAAAAGCATGTGCCACCATGCCTGGTACCATCTTTAATTTTTTGTAAACTTCTGAGCTCCTGTAGGTACTAGACATTTTCAACATCTTTGTCCGGAACTACACAAGAACAGAAAGGGAAACTCATTTATGTCCCAAGCACACAGTGCACTCCAGTGTGTGTGATGTGATTGGACAGATCTCCCTTGCACTGCAGGATGTGCTCAGCTTGTCTCATTAAATACCCTACCACTACTTCCTTGTACTCTGCTGGGATCACAGAGTAGCTATAGAAACCTCAGAAGAGCTGGGAAGAGCTTTAAGATTTGGGATTTTCTATCCTGTGTGATACCAGGACAGAAGTGACAATTTTGAAGTCCAAGCGTCTGCTGTTCTATAGGGAAAGCATAGTAGTAATCTGAATGCAAAGATTGGGAATTTTCAAAAAGTTCCAAGTTTCTGAAATTCAATAATTTTTTTTATTAATTATAAAAAGAAAAGATAATTTAAAAAATGATACTACATTGTTATCTGACTTCTGTAATGGGACTGTCCATTTAGTTCCTCAAACTGGAATCTGCTACAATGCCAAGATAACAGGACAGGTCAAATAATTATCTGCAAATAAGAGTTATGATAATTTAGATTTTTAAAAAATTAAATATATACTTTATATGGACACTTCATGTGTTCATAACCATCATTTCCCTCCTCCTTTCCCCCATTCTGCTGAGGACACTCCTCAGTGGGGTTGTGGTATTTCCCATGGAGTTGTGGGTTATGAGTTGTGAGAGCAGCAGTCAGTCAGTCAGTCATTGGGGGCAGTGAGGGCAATGCCTCTGGCTATGCCCTCCCAACCTGTGGCTGTTACAATCTTTCCTACCCCTCTTCCACAAAATTCCCTGCACCATGGTGGGTGTGTTTTAAATCTACTTCAGTGCTGAGCTCACAAGAGCTTCTAGATTTCTGCTTTGGTGTGCGTTGAGTATTTTCAATATCAGTCTCGTTTACCCTGGTGAAGGTTATTGGGCTTACTATGAAAGCAGTACTCTTCCTCATCTCCTCAGTTTATCTGTGGTTTCACCTGGGCCTTAGCTGATGTGTGAAGGTGAAACAACCTCTGGTGTACAGACATAAAGGGAGCCATCTTAGGCCACTCAGTCATCTTGACATTGTCAAGGAGCCATAAGAGATTAAAGATTAGCACAGAACATTAATTTCAAGAATGTGGATGGGTCCCAGTAGGGCATCTGGTGTTTGCTCTCACCCTGAGGTTAAAATGTCCTGATATTTGGTATCTGCTTCATACCTGGTGCTAACTGCAAAAATTCTGCTTTTGTAATCATGTTTGTTTGCTTGCCCTTGCTAAAGACTATTGTGTGTGAAGGTGATGGCTGAGGGTTTTTCAGATCATTGTAAAGGATTGTGGTTTTTGCTTTTAAAAACTCACTGTAAAAGTAGGATGGGGCTACTCTCCTCCTTGCTGTGAGGGGACAGACACCTGCTGGCTTAATAAAGACTCTCCTTATAAATTTTTGTTTGGGTGGTCTTCTGTTCATTTTTGGTCTGGGACACACTACAAAGGGGTTATCGCCCCAGTTCTTTCTAACATCTGAAAAACAAATTCTCCAATGGAGAATGAGGTCAGCATAGGTAAATGGGATAAATGTTAATTTAGGAGATTTAGACTGTTGTACCCCCTCTTTTGGACAAAGACTAGAGGGAGCTTGTCATTGGAGACCATAACATTGGGCTTCATAGGATTCTGACCTTGTTCCAAGTTCCAGCTATGGGTTCCTTTCTACTGAGCAGATCTCTTAGCCAATCAGAAAGCCACTGGTTACCCACCAAGGCTGGGTGCCACCATTACACATATGTATGTCTTGTCAGGCTGGTTGCTTTTAAGTAGCAGTGCCCCTGCTTGCTTACAATGTTGTTGGCCACTTTCCTCCAGTAGCTCATGTAGCAGTATCCAGCACTATACAGGTGTAGTGTATATAGGTCGCTGAGATGAACCTCCAGACCGGCACAATTATGAAGAAAGGAATATTTATTTGAAGCTCACAAATGCAGGGGAAGTCCATAATGGCAGAAGAAGCTGGCCTGCTCTCGCAGGTCCAAACAGAGAGAGAAAAAATGCCAAAAAACCACACCACACAGCACACTTTAGAAACTCCAGGTGGAACTCAGGCACTTTGCATAACTTTAGATTGGAATGTCAAATCCACCACACCTTAGGGTTGGACTGCCCAGTGATACCTCCTCCAGCCAGGTGGCTGGAAATCCAAGAAGTTTTAATAAACTCCTGAATCTATTGGGGGACTGTGGTGGTTTGAACAGATGGCCCCCAATATATTCAGTTTTTTATTAGTTTGTAGTTTGCATCTGCAACCACTTTGCTGGAGGCAGTGTCAATGGTGGTAGGTTTCAGATTTCAACCTAAAGATATGAAAGTGTGCCTAGCTGGAGTTCCTGAAGTGTGCTGTGCTGTGTGGCTTTTGGCTTGTGCTGCTCTCTCTGCTTGGTCCTGTGAAAGCAGGCCAGCTTCTTCTGCCATTATGGAACTTCCCCTGGATCTGTAAGCTTCAATAAATCCCTTCCTCCATAACTGAGCCTGGTCTGGAAATTCATCTCAGCAAACCTGAAGCTGTCTTCTACAGAGGCATTCATTCAAACTACCACAATGGATAATGATTTGGGAACTGGATCCCTTCCAGATTCCAGCCAGATTTCTCAGTGTTCTGTGTTGGCAACATGTGGTGTCTTCAACACTAGGGTCTTATCTTTTACCTCAGGCAAGTAATCAGTGCTTTGAGAGAAACCTGTTTTATTTTGGCAACCTCATAGGTCTCTCTGATCAACACCTCTGTGTTGGTAGCAACCGATTTCTGGTACTGGGAGTTACAGGCTAGAGCCAAGTGTTAACAGTTAGATTAGGTTTCATCCCACCCTCTCCAGGGCCTTTCTTATCAGATTATTCCCCCATAGTCCTGTTGTGGGTTTGATCTTTTGGCCTACTATCCAGGAGAAAGGTTTCTATGGTGTCAATTCATTTTGGGTTTAGTTTTGTGGGTATCTCCCCTCCAACCACTAATTCCCCTTCCTCCAAACCCTTCCATTCCTGTTGCCTGGCCCTCGAGTTGCCTGTGAGTTATGCCAGCAACTCAGGCTGAAACCACAGATGAAGAGCATGCAGTATTTGTCTTTCTGTGTTGGTGTGAGTTCACTAACTATGATCTGTTTGTTCCAAGACCATCCATTTTCCTACAAATTTCATTATGCATTCTTTTTCTTACTACTAAGTAGAATTCCATTGTATAGATGTACCCAATGATCATTATCCATTAGTCCAATTATGGGCACCCAGGGTGATTCCAGTTCTTAGCTATTATGAATTGAACACATGGTTGAGTAAATATCTCTGCAGTAAATCATGGGACCTTTAGGGTAAATGCACAGTAGAGGAGGAACTGGGTCAGTTGTTAGCTCTATTTCCATCTTTTTCAGGAGTCTCCATACTGATTTCCATACTGGTTGTACAAGCTTGCATTACCACCAACAGCGGGTGAGGGTTCCTCTTTCCCCACATCCTTGGCAACATCTGTCATTGTTAGATTTTTTTTTTTTTTTTAATGATTGCCATCCCTACTGGAGTAAGGTGGTATCTCATGATTGTTTTAATTTAGGGAACATTTTCTTAAGTGTGTGTTAGGCATTTGTAATTCTTTCTCTGAGAACTCCCTATTCAGTTCTCTGCCCCACTTTTGGAATGGGTTGTTTAATTAAAAAAAATTTTTTTTGTTCAGTTATATTTATTTATTTGAGAGTGACAGAGAGAGGGAGAGAAAGAGGCAGATAGAGGAAGAATGGGCATGCCAGGGCTTCCAACCACTGCAAACGAACTCCAGATGTGTGTGCCTCTTTGTGCATCTGGCTAACGTGGGTTCTGGGGAATTGAGCCTCGAACTGGGTCCTTAGGCTTCACAGGCAAGTGCTTAACCACTAAGCCATCTCTCCAGCCCTGTTTGATTTTTTTTTTTAAGTTGTTTGAGTTCTTTGTAGATTCTAGATATTAGGCTTTTGTCAGTGGTGCATCTGGCAAAGATTTTCTTCCATTCAGTGGGTTTGCTTATGGTGTGTTTGTCTGTGCAAATGCTTTCTAGCTTCATGAGATCCCACTGGTTGAGAGATTGTTTAATTTCCTGGGCTACTTGTGTTTTGTTCAGGAAGTCTTTCCCCACTCCTATATTTGTTCTTCTAGTAGGAAAAGTGTTTCGGGTCTTATATTGAGGTCTTTAATCCATTTGGACTTGATTTTGGTGTATGAAGAGATGAGTGGATCTAGTCTCATTTTTCTACATATGGTCATCCAATTTGTCCAATATCATTTGTTGAAGATGCTGTCTTCATTATTGTCTACATTATTGGCACCTTTGTCAATGATCAAGTAGCTATAGTTACTTGACCTAAGGTCTGAGTCTTGATACTCTTCTATTGGTCTGGGTTTCTGTTCTTATACCAGGATCATGCTGTTTTGTTACTATGGCTTTGTAATATGGCTTTAGGTTGGGCATAGTGATACATCCAGAGGTGTTGTTTTTTTCCTCCCCGAGGATATGTTTGCATATCTGAGGCCTGCTTCCATTCCATATGAATTTTGAAATCTTTTTTAAATCTCTGTGAAGAATGATGCTGGTATTTTTTATTGATATTGCATTAAATCTGTATACTACTTTTGGTAGAATAGCCATTTTCACAATATTAATTCTACCTATCCAGGAGCATAGGAGGTCTTTCCATTTTCTCAAGTCCTCCTTGATTTCTTTCTTGAGTTTTTTTTCTTTTTTAATGTTTTCATTATATAAGTGTTTCACATCCTGGGTTAGGGTTATTCCAAGGTATTTAATTTTTGTTGTTGTTGCTTTTGAAAACGGGACAGCCTCACTGAGTTCTTTCTCTGTATATTTGTCCTTTGCATATAGAAAGGCTACTAACTTCTGAGCACTGATTTTGTATCCCACCACCTTACTGAAGGAATTAATCACCTTTAGGAATTTTGAGATGGATACTTTCAGGTCACTTATGTATAGGATCATGTAATCTGCAAATAGGGCTAATTTGACTTCTTCCTGTCCAATTTATATCCCTTTTCCTTCTTTCTGCTATCTTATTGCTTGGGATAGGACTTCTACTACTATGTTGAACAACAGTGATGAGAGTGGGCAGCCATGTCTTGTTCCCAGTCCCAATGGGAATATGTTCTCTATGTTTCCAGCCTGGATTTCCTCTCCTTCTGGTATTCTCATGATCTGGATGTTTGTTCATTTTAGGGTATCCCACAGTTCCCTCATATTCTGTTCACTTGATTTTTTTGTACTTAGAAAAGCTTTTGGCCTCCCAATCAATTTCTTCTCTCTTGTCTTCCAGGTCAGAGGTTCTGTCTTCCATATGAGTAACACTGTTAGTGAGGGGTTATAGAGAGGTTTTTACAAGCTCTATTTGATTTTTTTCTGTCATGTTATTTTGCATTGTGTCTGTCTCTTTTCTGAGGTACGATTTCTAGTTCTGATTTTCTTTCTTTCTTTCTTTCTTTCTTTCTTTCTTTCTTTCTTTTTCTTTTCTTTCTTTCTTTCTTTCTTTTTCTTTTCTTTCTTTCTTTTTTTTTTTTTTGATTTTTCAAGATAGGGTCTCATCTAGCTCAGGCTGACCTGGAATTCACTATGCAGTCTCAGGGTGGCCTCGACCTCACAGAGATCCTCCTACCTGTCAGTAATAGGATGTTTATTTTCTCCCCAATATAAACACATTCAAACCACAAGATTTGGGTATAGCTTCTTTCCTTTATCTTGCATCCTTACTTGTCCATTCACACCCTGAAAATCCCCACACTTAGGTTTGAAGACAATATAAGGAGACTAGCTACAAGTTTATTAAACAGCTGATTCCTGTAATAAAAGAACTTGCACTATTATGAGCACCAGTCAGATTCCAAGGAGCATGCCACCTATTTCATTGGTGTGATGCCAAGTTCTCAGTACATTTCAATTTCAATGTAAGAAGGATGAGACATTTTGGAGATGCCACTAAATCTTCAGAAGTTCTAAGGGCACAAGCCACAGCCAAAAGAAATGTACTTCTGAAGAAGCTGAAGCCACAAAACCAGCTTCAACACAAGAGATCCCCTACCCCCTGCTCAGGGTGGCTCCAAAGGGAACATATTTTTCTCCAACGACTTGGACAACTTCTGAAGTACAGTGGCAAAGTTTCTATGGGCAACCGTCCATGTTGGTCCTGCTGAAAACAACTACTCCAAAAGCCTCACTCAGCTCCTAGCAAACAGTAGATTTGCCACTATCAAGTCCAACACGTTTGCTGGCAATGTCTAGATTTGGTCAGATCACCCCTCCCACCACCATTCTTGGAGGCCAGGACTAAAATTCCTCATCCCTTCCATGAAGGCTGCCTCCTCAGCTTTCCTATCCAATTTGTTAGGCACCTTCCAACACCAGTCCACTCATTGGTGAGCTTGACTTCTTGACCTCCACACATCTAGGCAATGTGCTTTCTGCCCTGAGAAGTTGAAGAAGCAGCTTGGCCAATGATTCTAAATCATATTTTGATGATAACTTACAGTACTGTTGGTTGAGACAATGACTACTATATCAAATACCATCTGATCATTATGTCAACATTACCCATGTGTGGTAACATTTATGTTGGTGTGCAAAATCTGACAAATGGTCAATTTTTGTTTTCCTGCAAAACACAGTATCTTTAAAAATGATTTTAATAGTCTTACCTAAAATAAATTTAGACTTCCAAACCAAACACCTGCCCAAATTACACATCTTCTGTCCTTCCTGTGTGGCTTACGTAGTCTTTAGAATATGATCACATGGTTCTGTTATAGGCTTCTAAATTCTCAGATTTTCAAAATCCGAAGTTACTTCCTCATGCAAAACAATGCAACCAGTAATTCTACACAGTGTAGAATCATTTTTCTTCTGAGTAGCTCCTTTTTTAAAAATGGGCAGCCAGGGGCTGGAGGGATAGCTTAGCAATTAAGGCATTTGCCTGCAAAGACAAAGGACCCAGGTTTGATTCCCCAGGACCCATGTTAACCAGATACACAAAGGGTACATGTATCTGGAGTTTGTTTGCAGTGGCTGGAGGCCCTGGTGCACCTATTCTTTCTCTCTCTTCCACCATCTTTCTTTGTCAAATGAATAAATCAATAAAATAGTTAAAAAAATGGGCAGCCACCCCCAAAAATAAAGTAAAAATAAGGAAAAAGGACATATATTTTGTCTGTAAAGCACTCCAGTTCCCTAATTCTAACTTGGAAGGACAAAGCAGAGGCAAACACATCATCTCAAAACACTGAAAAATGTCTGTATTTGGTGTCTTCAAGATATTTTTCCTTCCACAGGAGATGTGGCAACAGAGGGTACACTGAAACTGGCTGCTGTGTAATTTTTCTAGTTCCTTGTGAATCTCTTATAGGACAGTCTTCTGGCCTGTCTTTGGCAGATGAAGGCAAACCACTACTCCTACTCCCTGCTCCACCTTCAGGGCTGCCCCCACCAATTCCAGGGCCTCCAGGTAAATCCAGTCTTCTTATTCAACAAGTTCTTAAGAAATTTGCCAGGTCGCCTTCACCTGTAGCTCCAGCTTTCATGTTTCGGTCAATTTTCTTTGACCCAGCAGGGATGGGGAACAAGCTGGTCACATTGGATGACACAGATGTTTGGTGTTTGGGGTGAGCCTCCAAGGACTCTTGGGGATGCATCTACAGGCCTTTCAGCTGCAGTTGGTGGTTGCTTTGCTAAAAGAGACTGTAACTTTATGAGAAACACGTGGTTGTCTTCTGCCATAATTTCCTTTCCATGTACAAACTTTTGGACAGGTGATTTAGTTGTGATGTCTTCAAAATTACCGTCTACTTTCAGCGTTTGAAAATTTTAATGTAACATTCCTATTTTTTTAAAATCATTATCCCATCTTACTGGAATGAACACTGCATCCTTTTCTATAACCACAGCAGGGCTTTTAGAGGGGAACCCCGAGAGCTTCTCAAAAATGTATTTATATACTAAGTCTGTGTTTTTTGTTCTCTTTTACTGACATATAAGTAAGTGCTGCACCATATTGTAAACAAAACTTCTGGATGTGTGACTGGATAAAATCAAAATGCTCATCTCAGTAGTCATGCTCTTTCTACAATATGCTAATGGCATCAAACTTTTCACAAACTACCAGCACTGGAATGCCCAGGTTATGGCACCCACAGGTAGGACAATGGTGTTGTCTCTGTCCTCCTGGGCACCAGTGTCCAAGGCTTTGACATGTCCACAACCAGCATGATCAGAGTATCCCTTAGAGAAATGGCATCCAGTGAGAACTTTAAGAGCTCTTTGTGATACAGGTCTCCAGCCAAGATGCACACATCACATCTAGTTTGATGGGCCCTGTCTTCATTGTACATGTTTAACTACAGATATTCTAGTCCTCTTCCTTTCTTGTACTCCTCTATTCCTGAATTTTTCTTACTAAGCTTGTTTTGCAAGCTCCATCTTCACCTGCAGCAGCACATTCTTCCCCACCTGGAGCTCGGAGCACTAGTGCATGGACACCTCACAGAGGATGCACCACCCCAGATTCTGCCTATTGTTGACATCATGTGCTGCTGTGGCTACCCTATGCCAGATTGTTTGCCAGGGGACTGCTGATATACACTGAGGCTAGTCTCAGTGAAGAGGAACTGAACAAACCAACTTACCCCATGGCAGCCATCTTGGTTGGGAATCACACACTACTCCCTGGCAAGGCTTGAATGATCTTGGAGGCAATAGATGGAGGTGGTGGTAGTGGTGGTGGCAGGAATTCCCTATCTGTTATTTTCTTTGAAGTGAAATCTGTGTGATTTGTGGTAACAACAAAATGAGTACTTGCTGGAGAGAGCAAGCTCACTTGGTTTAAACAACCCTAAGAGTCAGAGTCAGTTTTTTTTTTTTTTGTTGTTTTTCTTTCTTTATTTTATTGGACAGAGGGAGAGAAAGAGAGGGTCAGAGAGAAAGAGAAAGAATAGGCATGCCAGGCCTCTTAGCTGCTGCAAATAAACTACAGACTCATGAGCCACCTTGTGCATATCTAGCTTTATGTGGGTACTGCAGAATTGAACTTGAGACCTTTGGCTTTGCTGGCAAGTGCCTTAACTAAAGGGTTAATAGCTTTCCCTGAAAACTAGAGGGAATTGAAGAGTTAATAAGTGCCCCTCAGACTAAAAGGACTTAAAGAAACATCTGAGGCAGTCAGTCCCAGAAAAGCCTGACAACTCCCCTGATTGATGTACTTCCTTTAGCTCAGAAGGTCTTGAAAGAGAAACAGTCTGACACACTCTCCCTTAGATAATTTTGACTGAAAAAGCCTACTCTGAACAAGGACACAAACAGCTACAAGTTCCTTATCTACTTCTCTTGGACTTTCAGCTGGTCCAGTCTGTTTTTCTTAGAAGTCTCCTTATAAGCTTGCACCCAAGCCTAGCTCAATGCTTCAGCCTATATTCTGTGGAAGGGCTGCAGGCCCTTGATGTGCTTCAATAAACAGTCTCTGTTTGTAGAGATCAAGGCTGATATTTTCCTTTGCTTTCATCTTTCACTTTCTTTACATTTGGTACCATGACTTGGATCTGAGCTTTCTGCAGATTTCGAGCTGCACACCCTCCCTTTTCTCTGTCCTCTCTACCTCCCTGCCAAATGTTTCACTCCCTTAGGAGCACAAAAAGTCACTGTGCTCACTACTCTGAAGTATCTGAGACCTTCAGTCTTTCCAGCTTGATGCCTAGGTGCTTTTTTTTCTTTTTGTTTTCACCCTCTCCCCCTGGACTTTTGAACTCCAGACAAGAGGCCACTGCTGTGTGACCATCTGTATCCACACCCTCATCAAATTACAGCCAAGACAAGGTACTCACTCTTGGTCTGTGGTGGAGGCACCCTGCCTCAGGCCTTAGAAACTCTGGGAGTTTTACACTTTTTGGTCCAAGGACAATTGGAGGCTCCGGGAGCCCCTTATGTATCGTTCCACTGGACACCCCAAGCATTATGAATGCAAAGACACTCCCTCCTAATCCTTGGGTTTCTTTTTCCCTTCCTAAACATGGGAGACATCCCTGGTGGTGGGATCAGCCACTCCATTAGTCCTTGTCCTCCAAAACGGGCTCTAAATTACCTGTTCCAAAGACACTCCATTAGCACATCTCAAAACTAATTTAAACAAAGTAGTCTGATATAGTCTGATCTGAGTTCCTGCCTACCAAATTATTTCAACTTTTTATTCAAATTTGGCCACAATATTCTTTAGATATTGGCCACCACTGGCCTGAATTTGATACTTTGAATTTCAGCATTCTCATTTATTTTGATAACTTTCTCCTATGACATGGCAAATGGCCCAAGGTTCCCGCCCCTGCTTCTGTCCCTTCCTAAAACTCTATCTCACACACAGTTCTGTCAGCTGGCCATGATTTGCCAGAGTCTCTCCCTCTCACACCAAACTCAAGCCATCTCATTAAATCAAATACAACTGTGCCTTCTTAAACTCCTGTCTTTACTGGGCTTCTTTAACTTCTACGTATGGATATCTAATTTTTCTCTCCTTGCTAACAATTAAAATGATTATACAGCCTCTAGGGTTTTTCCTATCTTTTCCCTTCCCATTTATTTTCACTACAAATCAGCAAAGAAAAACTGACAACAGAGATGAGGCAATCACAGTACAAAAAAACTTAACCCTTAAATGTCTAGAAAAGCCTGCCACACAGCTAGATAAAATAAACAAAGACAAACACTACAGGAAATCCTGTCACGACAGCCCCTTTACATATGGCCAATGGTCCCAAAAGAAAAAAAAAATTCAGCTTTAAATTCAAACCACTGGCCACTGCCCTGTTAAGATTAAGTCCTAACCAATTTAAAGATTAACTAAAATCTTAAAAAGGGATGTCTCTCCATGTTTTATGTTGTTATGTTTAATGTTGGCCAACCATCATGTCATTTGTTCTATGTTTCATATAATCTGTCTTTATGTATGACTACTTGTCATTAATTATTCCAATGTTATGGTCATTAAATGTTCTGATGCTCATATATTTTAAGATGCTGTTAAATTATTAAAACAAGATTTATGATATATTTCTTGCTTTAAATTCTAAGGTTTTCTGCTAAGGAGATTTCTCTACAGATTTCTAATAATAGGACAACTAACTTCATGATGCTAAACTACTTGTTTCTCTGTCAATTGGTAATAAGATAAATTAAATTGAGTGAAGTTTCTCTTAATTGTCCTATAAAAATGATTAAAATTTTTATAAAAGATAAGATGAGATTGTTGAAGGGTAACATACACAGAATGTTATTAAGAAAGATGTTTAAGTGGTCAATTCAAGTGCAATAAAGGTGTTTTAAAAACAAAAGATGGTCTTCAGACAGAACTAAAAAGTGATAAGGCATCAGATAACCTAGATACTTCTGATTACAGCTTCTCCCCATATTCTCTGATGGTTTCCAGAAACTGTTAGCTGGCAGGGGAGACAGATCAAAGGAAATGTTCTGACTGTTGGGCAAACTGAATGTTAAGGTAAAGGTTCACTTGTTAATGCTTAATCTCCCAAGAGAAGGATCTCATACTAAAACATTAAACATTTAAAAAATAAGTCCTATTTTACTTAAACTAAAAATGTTGATTATTGAACAGTGTTTTCTCTTTAAAAACAGATTTAGCTGGGTATGGTGGCACACGCCTTGAACCCCAGCATTCAGGAGGCAGAGGTAGGAGGATTGCCATGAGTTTGAGGCCACCCTGAGACTACATAGTCAATTCCAGATCAGCCTGGACCAGAGAGAGACCCTGCCTCATAAAAACAAAAACAAGCAAACAAAAAAACAGCTTTATAAAAGGTTGTATTAGAGCTCATCTGTTCAACGATGACCAAATTCTGCTCTTTTTACATATCATCAAATAATTAAATAACTGTATAATTTCTAATATCTCAAATTCATTGCTAATAAGTGAATTAACTCTCTTTCTTTCTTTTTCTTTCCTCCCCCTCCTCCTTCTTCTTCTTATTTTTGGTTTTTCTTTTCTTTTTTTTTAGAGGAAACTGATTTATTTTTTTGTATCTTGATAGTAATGGAGTAAATACACAAGATTTTTTAAATAAAACAAAGACAAAACCAGAAGCAACAAAGGTGACTATCCCTGCCCAGGACACACCCCCTTAAGGTGAGATCCAGTTTGAAAGACCAATGGCTGCTGGTGTCACAGAGCTTTATTGCATTCAACAGGGGAAAGCTGGGTCCAGCACGCCCCAGTCAGGTATTGTAGGGGTTCCAAGCCCTGAATGGGGGCTCTTCTTGCTGCTTCCTTTGGAGGAAAGGTGAAAGGGGGAGCTTCTCCCTTATGCCTTCTTCTGAGACTTTCAACCAGATGCAGCTTTTCACCCCCTGAAGTATGGAGGCTTCAAGAGGTATAGGGATAGCAATAATGGGTGTTTTAGCCCCATTTAATTTTGTGGAAAAGTGAAAACAATCTCATCTCACTAGTCTACTTTCTTTTGTTTTGTTTTTTCAAGGTAGGGTCTCACTCTAGCCCAGGCTGACCTGGAATTCACTATGTAGTCTCAGGGTGGCCTTGAACTCACAGGGATCCTGCTACCTCTACACCTCTAGTGCTGGGATTAAAGGTGTGTGTCACCACACCCAGTTTATTTATTTTTTGAGACAGGGTCTAACTCGATATGTAGCCCAGGCTGGCCTCACACCTGTGCCAAGCCTCCTGCTTCAGCCTCCCAAATGCTGTGATTATATCCATCATGTCTGCTGGATCCTCTACATTCTGAGACTATGGCACCTCAACAACTCTCTCTGGAGGGAGGGGCCAAGGGGCTGAGTTATGGCTCTGACTCTTCTCTAGGGGTGGAGAGTGAAGATGACAAAGAAGGCCATCTGTAGCAGTAGAAGATGACAGAAGGGAATAAAATAACAAATCCAACCAGGAGAGTTTGCAAAAGGGTAGGGAATGAAGTGTGCTAGGTATACACATCCAAAGGATGTTCCCACACTCAAGCCCTCCCTGATCTTAAAATGAGCCAGGTACATATATTTCCTTCTGCTAGAAATGAATCTTGGGGACAGGAAGACAAGAAGGAAGGATATTTGACATGGAAATGAACCTTGCCCTCTGAACTGTCACTTCAGCCTTCAAAACTAGCCACACAGGTGGACTGAAGGGCTCTAGACCTAGCCTAGGTGCAAGGTTCTGTGGAAATTCAGCAGTGGTCACATTCCTGTACCCAGGCTTGAATACTTCTGGCATCTTTGGGCTCCAGCACCCAGAAGTACATATGGATAAAGGTGAAGTGGGATGGGAGAAGAGAATGGAGAACAGTCAACCCTTGATAGAGACCCTCTCCATTCTCTGCATAGTCACAAAAGTCTGCCTAGGCCCTGCCTCTGTGAGGCACCAACCTGCCCGTTTTCTGTCATGAGTGATGCCTGCACCCACATCCATAGTAATCTGAAAGCCTCCATCCTATGGCCTACACCAGGAAGGAAGTAGGTCACAGAGAGCTCTAGAAAATTAACAAAATCCAGGCACTATTGAGTTTATCCCATAGAGCAAAGTGCATCCAGAGTGGTTGCTTGAGTGATATCCGCTGTCCAGTCAGGTCCTGAAGATGGCACACAACTCCCTACCCTCAGATCTTCCTATCTTACAGGAACAGGGTATATTTCAAAGATCAAGGTACTTGATAGAGTCAACAGTATCACTCTAATGAAGTAAGAAGGCTTGTTGGGGGCAGGGAGAGGGCAGAAAAATGGACAAGAGGAGAAAAGACAGTATATTTCTGGGGGCCAGGAAAAGCCTATCCACCGAGATGAAGCTATTTGGATGGAGGAATCTACAGCCTAAATTTAGCAGAGGTGGAAGAAAAGTGGCCAAATATCCAGTTCCCCATAGCCTCTCAGAACCCTACCACCTTGAACATAAAGCAGCAATCACCAGGGAGTCAGGAATCACTTAGCATACTGCTTAGAATGGACAGCAGAAATCTCTGCCCCTGCCCCATGCTTGACAGTTTTGGCTGCATGAGTTGCTTTCTTCTTAGCATCATACTGTGTCAAGATGTCAATGAGGCCCATGAAATACACCTCCTTTTGGGGGGCCCCTCTACATTTCGCTCCAGCTTCTCTAGAAATACTTTCTTCTCTTCTTCACCAAGATACAGTTTTTGGTTCTTGTTGAGGAAGTCCATATCTTTAAGGGTGGGCAATTCCTTAACCTTTTCCTTATGGCTGGCTTCCTGGGACACTAGGGAACCCTTGAGGTCATACTTCCTGTGCATAGGAAGACGGTGGCTAAACATATTGCACATCACAAGCATGTAGCTGTCTTCGTTTCCACACTGACTCAGTACATGCCCAGGAACTGGGACAGCAGTGTGTTGCCATGGCACTTCACAATGTACTGGTGGTAGTTGGAGAGGTTGCTATGCATGTCAGCAATGTCCTCACTGGATACTTCTTTGATGACCAGAGTCTGATCATAGGAGAAAAGGAAGCAACCATCACTGCCTTCACTTTCATCTGGGGGGCTTGGGGTAAGGGACACCAAGTAATCCTGATCATCAGTGCCAAATCGATCACGGAGGTTCCTGAAGACTTGGGGGCAGTATTCCTTGAACTTGAAATGACTAGGCAGATTTTCTCTATGGAAAAGGTGATTGTTGACCTTGATCTTGGAACTAGCTTTAAAATCATCTGGCAGCAGCATCACTGGGGGAGGCATCTGGCTGAGCTCATTGATCGAGTGGGCGACGCCCCACAGGAACACCCCCACCAGCGGGTCGGCAGCCCGAACACCTTCACCTTCTGCTGCAGGAAATGTTTCTTCTTGGTTTTGGAAGCGAAGCCGAATGCCTGGCCGGCACCGAGCGAGCAAGGGGAAGCGGGAGCTGACCCCAACGCGGCAGTCCGACCCGGAAGCGGTGCTCACCTCTAGTTTTGGTTTTTCAAGGTAGGGTCTCACTCTAGTCCAAGCTGACCTGTAATTCACGGTGAGTCTCAGGGTGGCTTGGAACTCATGGCGATCCTCCTACCTCTGCCTTCCAAGTACTGGGATTAAAGGCATGCACCACCACGCCCAGCACAGTAAATTAACTCTTAAGAAATATTCTCTACATCAGGGTACAGCCCCATGCTCAAACAATGGTCTTCATCTAAAATAAATGATTTCAAATTCTTCCAACCTTCCCTGGGTAACTGGTACCCACACAGGTATCCAAACTAATCAAAGATGTCATCAAATACAAATGCCAAAAGTTTATGCTGTCCTACTTGCCCATTTTCTTAACAATTTCTAAATTAAATTAATTGGCTTAGATTTGTTGATAAAAATATATTTTTCAGGTTGGGCATGGTGGCCACCCTGAGACTATATAGTGAATTCTAGGTCAGCCTGGATGAGAGTGAGGCTCTACCTCGAGTCCCCCCAAATATATATATAATTTTCAAAACTGATAACATGTTCTGCCTGTACTTATAACTATTAGATATTTAAAGAATACTTATAACTCTTAGATATTTAAAGAATAAGATGTGCCTACCTTCTAAAAGACTGTTTCTCTATATTTCTCTTGCCTTAACTGTTTACATAGTACAAACTTAATTCTCTATAATAAGGTGGTAAATTTATTTATAGTGCCATACCTCATATTATGATAAAATAAAATTTAAAGGCCCCTGGTCCAAAGTTATATCCTATACTGTAATAAACTTTTATGCTAATTATGTCCCATACTACATAGTCTTTCATACTGACACTAGTTTTTGTAATGTTTCAAGGCCATAGTATGTATTAGAGCATCTGGCAAGCACTGAGGTTATCTTGTGCTTCTTCTTAATTCCATAATGCAGCTATGGATATCTCTCTAATTAACCATTTTTTCAGGTTTTGGAAGAGATTCCCCTGGGGTCACACTGATGTAAAACTAGACCGATTCTCCACTTTATCTCTGGTGCCAGTTCTGTAAGCCTTAGTTTCTCATAGGTTAACAAGATCATAGTTTTGTCTATTTATTTAAACTCTATCTAAATGTGACATAGAAATCAAGAGTACAAAATTGATATAAACAACCTTCTGGACTGCTATAATTTTACTAGTTGACCTCAGAGGGTCTAATAACAGACTAACCCCATCTATCTGGCCCCTTTTGATTATCCTTCAAGGCCTAAAAGTCAACAGGAGTAGAGACCCTCACCTGATTTTTTTTTCACCCACTTCAACTTTATTTTTTAAAATTTTTTTAAATTCATTTTTATTTATTTATTTGAGAGTGACAGAGAGAGAAAGAGACAGGGAGAGAGAGAGAGAGAGCGAGAGAGAGAGAAAGGGCATGCCAGGGCTTCCAGCTACTGCAAATGAACTCCAGATGCATGCGCCCCCTTGTGCATCTGGCCAACGTGGGTCCTGGGGAATCGGGCCTTGAACCAGGCTTCACAGGCAAGTGCTTAACCGCTAAGCCATCTCTCCAGCCCCTACACTTCAACTTTAAAAAGTCAGACTCAAACTCATCACTCATCTTCCAAAAACTTGAGGTCTCTCTATCTTTCTTTTAAAAGACAGATTGGAGGTCATTAAAATACAGGCCCAATTTCCTTTATCCCTGATAACATTAAAAAGGTCATAAAATTGTTTAATTTTGGACTGAGAAAACTAAATTATATTCAAATAGTAAGCTCATATATTCTCCATGTGATAAAGCCTTTATTTTGTTGCAAAGGACACCTGTTTACAACAATAGGTTTCATAAGTATTCTACTCACATGTTTTCCTATTAGGTAAGACTTTTATTTATTTGCTATAAACTTATTATAAGAGATGAAACTGGGCCTAATTATAGGAAATATATTTCATTATATTATGTAATCAATATAATTATGTAAAACATAGTTTCATTGTGTTTGTAAAACAACTGGTAATAACAAATTATCAAGACTAGTCAAACTTCTAGCCTTTTAGCCTAATATACTAATATATATATATAAGTATATATACATACATACATATATTAGTTCTCCTAAAGCTAAGACTTTTGTTTTTTCAAGGTAGTGTCTCACTCTAGCCCAGGCTGACCTAGAATTCACTATTGAGTCTCAGGGTGGCCTCGAACTCATGGCAATCCTCCTACCTCTGCCTCCCAAGTGCTATGATTAAAGGTGTGCTCCACCATGCCCAGTCTAAAGCTAAGACTTTTCGATCTTTGGACCAAGTAAGTAAAGACTATGAGCCTTCTATATTAAAGACTTACACAGAAAAGAAACCTTTAAACCTATATTTCCAAATGAGTTAACTTCTTAATCTCTATCATATTTGAATTTAAAATAATTTAAGAAATTTCAAATATTGCTTCAATACTCATCTCTTATGTAAACCAAATCTTTATATTTCCAAAATTTCCAATTAACTTTCCATACAAGTTAACAATTCCTTCTTTCTATCTCTCTCTCTTTCTCTCTCTGTCTGTGTGTGTGTGTGTGTGTGTGTATTTATTTATTTGAGTGAGAGAGAAGGAGAGAGGGAGAGGGAGAGAGAAAGAATGGGTATGCCAGGGCCTCTACCCACTGCAAAGAAACTCCAGATGCATGTGCATTTGGCTTATGTGGGTACCTAGGAATTGAACCTGGGTCCTTAGGCTTCACAGGCAAGCACCTTAACTGCTAAGCCATCTCTCCAACCCAACAATTCTTTCTTTCTTACCTGCCACCTATAGTATTATTATTTTTCAACCTTAAATATAAGGTCACCTGTAAATGTCATTTCACATGCACAAAAATTTATATGTAGATAATAACCAGATCATAATGGCTAATAGATTTGACATGATCTAGGAGTTCCTTTCCTCTGAAAAGTATCACTCTTCTGAAGAGTTGTCTCCTTGCCTGTTCATGATCAACATGAGCCTATTATGTCCACAAACTACAAAGTGAAGTTTGACAAATGGGAAATCAACAGCTGAGTTTCCCAAAAGCCACATTTGTGTGACTAAGACTTCAATGATGGACTACAATGATTGTAAAGAAATGTTACCATTGCAGAGCCAATAATATTTTGGATTATATTAGCCTTTTTAATGGCTAATAATGTTATTTCTCTGCATGTGACCTGACATCTCTCTGTTACAATCTAGAATATCTATTTTTGTAAGTTAAGAAATCTCACAGCTCTTTTACCTTAAAGTTAAACCTATCCTGTCTCTGACATGTACTTCATTCCCCTGATTATGATAATACTCACCCTCTCTTTTAGTTCTTGCATACTCAGATGCCTCACTGAATTCCTCCAAGACAGAATACATGTCTTTACTTCACAGTGAGTCACTGAATTCTTCAAGGCCACTGAATACCAGCCCCTGGACATACAGCCTCCTCAGGACTACATGGGACATCCCTGAGAGATCTACTGTCCATCCCAGCAGGAAGTTCTATGAGGATCTGATGTCATCCCTGCTCATGTCTGCACAGCTCACCCCTCTAATGCCCCACTCATTCCCAGTTCTCCCAATCCTTTTTATTCTTCCAGAGTCCAGACTGAAGGATTAATAATAGCTCTTCCTGAAAACTAGAGGGAACCAAAGAGTTAATAACTGTTCCTGATACTAAAAGGTCTTGAAGAAACATCTGAGGCAGTCAGTCCCAGACAACCCCTGATTGATGTATTTACTTCCCTTAGCTCAGAAGGCCTTGAAACTGATATCATCTGTCACACTCTCCCTTAGACAATTTTGACTGAAAAAGTCTATCCTGAACAAGGACACAAATAGCTACAAGTTCCTTATCTACTTCCCTTGGACCTGCATCTGGTCCAGTCTGTTTTTCTTAGGAGCCTCCTTATAAGCTTGAACCCTAGCCTAGCTCAACACTTCAGCCTGTATCCTGTGGAAAGGCTGCAGCCCCTCGCTGTGCTTCAATAAGCAGATTCTGTCTGTAGAGATCAAGGCCGGTATTTTCCTTTGCTTTCCTCAAATTAACCACTAACCCACTTCTCCAGCCCAGTTTTTTCCCTTATTTTTTATTTCAAATATTCCCATAATAGTTAAGGCAGAAATGACATAAAAATAATTTATTATTTCTTTAATTTTTGGAGTGTTCATATGTGTGAGTGCAGATTTGTATGTAGCAAAGCACACATGTGGAGGACAGAGAACAACTTTCCGAGGTCAGTCTCTCCTTTCACCTTGTTTATGACATCATGATGTATTTGCCACATGAGCTTTTGGGAAATTTTGTTACTGTCTCCCATCTTGCCATTTGGTGTACTGGAATTACAGAAACCTGTTATAGCTTGTGGCTTTTACATTCAGATTAGGATTCTAAAATTGGGTATCTAGGTTTATGCAGCAAATTCTTATCCACTGAGCCATATTCCAAGACATATAAACAGATATTATATGAACAGATATATAAACAGAAAAAATATATATATATATATATATTTTATTGAGGCAGGGTCTCACTGTAGTTTAGGGTGACCTAGAACTAACCATGTAGCCCAGGCTGGGAAGATTGCCAATTGCCAGAATTAAAGAAAGATATGCACCTTCAAAATGAAAAGCATACTTAATTTTGAATAGGGTAATAACAAATAAATTCTCACTTATGCACTCATGTTCAAATGGCAGAATATATCACAACAAAGAGAACAGTAATTTTTGAGGAATGCACTCACTCTATCCCAAACTGACCTAGAATTCATTTTGTATGTAGTTCAGGCTGGCTTTGAACTTATGACAGTCCTCGTACCTCATTTTTCTGAGTTAGAATTAAAGTTATGTGCCAACATGCCCAGTGAGGAAAAAAATTTCAGACACTAGTCTGTAATTTGTGATCCTCCTACTTTGGTCTTCCAAATACTGGGATTATGCTCAAGGAGAAAAAATATTAAGAGAGAAATGAAAATATTTATACAAAACAATTATGTGCTGGTAATATAGCTCAGTTGTTACAGTGTTTATATGGCATACATGAAACTTTGGGTTCTATTCCCAGCACTGCATAAAACCAGGCATGATGGCACATGGGAGGCACAGGCAGGCAGATCAGCAGTTCAAGGTTATCCTCCTTGATTGCATAGTAAGTTCAAGACCAGCCTAGCCTAGGTGAGATCATGTCTAAAAAAAGTTAAATTAAATTATTATAAGCTCATCAGGGATGAATGTGGTGGCGCATACCTATAATTCCAGAACTTATGAGGTAAATGTAGGTGAATCATGAATTCAAGGTCATTTTGAGCTACACAGTTTGAAGCTATCCTGGAGCACCTGGGACCCTGTCTCTAGAAAAAAGATCCATCAGACACATTAACTATATGAATATAATGCAGTAGTATATTTAATGTGCTAAGCAAAAATAATGGTCATCTTCTGATTTCTATTCCTAAATGGTCTTTCAAGAGAATGGAAGTTAATAAATGCTTTCCCTTCCTTCTTTGCCTTCTTTCTCATCCTCATCATCCTTCTTCCTTTTTGGCTTTTTCAGACAAAGTCTCACTTTGCAGCCCAAGGTGGCCTTGAACTTGCTATTTTCCTGCCTCCTCCTGAGTCCTGAAATTATAGGTATATGGCACCACACCAAGTAAATAGACACTTTTTATGAAGACCAGTTTATCTCTGAGGACTAAAAGAACACTTTATGCATGCTCTTTCTCATAGAAATGAAATAAAATTGTCCCCCAGTGTCTGTAGGGAGTTGGCTGTAGGCTTTTACTCATACCAAAACCAACTATGTGCCCTTTTATACAATGGCTAGAATCTGTGTACAATCTTCTATATATTTTGAGTCATCTCTAAACGGCTTATATTATCTACAACAGTGAAAATGCTATGTAAATTGTTATACTGTGTTGGTTAGGGAATAATGACAGGAAAATTTTGGCAAGTTTAATAATAGTGCAATTCTCCCTATTTTCCATCTGGTTTGGTTGAATTCACAGGTGTAGAACCTGTCTATATGAAGGGTTATTGTATTTCAGTAGGGAAACATTTTTATTTTTATTTATTTATTTATTGGTTTTTTTGAGGTAGGGTTTCACTCTAGCCCAGGCTGACCTGGAATTCACTATGCTGTCTCAGGATGGCCTTGAACTCATGGCAATCCTCCTACCTCTGCCTCCTGAGTGCTGATATTAAAGGCGTGCACCACCACACCTGCCTAGGGAGACATTTTTATCAAGAGTCATAACAGCGGCTGGGGAGATGGGTCAGCAGTTAAACATACTTGCTTGTGATGTCTGATAGCCTTGTTTTGATGCCCAAGTTCCCATGTAAAGCCAGATGAACAAAAGTTGCAAGTGTTTGGAATTCATTTTCAGTGGCAAGAGGCCCTGGCATATCCATCCCCTCTCTCTCTACTTACAAATAAATCAATAAAAATATTTTAAAAATAAAGCATACTGGCAATAATGGAGTCACATTAATATCATCAATGGATGATAAAGATGTTGGTAGAAAAGTTGATAATTGGTGAACCAGGCTGATGTCACCTGTGTCAGTTATGAATTTATTGCCACTCAGCTCCAAGTTATCTATGTGTGTGTGTGTGTGTGTGTGTGTGTGTGTGTGTGTGTGTTCATATGTATGAATTGATACATGTACATGTGTATGGAGGCCAGAAATAGAAGTCAGGTGTCTTCCTCTATTGCTCTCCACTTAATTTTTTTGAGACAGGGTCTTATACTGAATCCAAAGCTCACTGGTTCAGCCCCAGAGATTATCCTGTATTCACCTCACCAGATTACAGGGGCCACTACACTCAGCTCACACATTTTGCCAACTTTGTTAAACAGTGTCTGGGGCTTTAAAATATTTCCCTTTTCCAGCTGGTGCAATATTAAGTTTTGTCAGGAGTGTACATTTTCAGGGACAAAAGGTTTTTCTAACTAGTGAGTTACTTATTTCCTTTAACAGGCCCAAGCTATGTAGCTGATGGCCAGCAGCACCAGACATTTAGACACTTTCTTTGGACCCCATCTCTGTCAGGCAGTGTGTACTACAATGCCTCTGATGACCTCCTTATCAACTTTCCCAGTATTTCAGAAGATGCATCTCAGGACGTTCCACTGCCACAACACAAGTTTTCTTACGAGCAATGGATTCAGAAATTCTGCAGGCGCACCACTACTGTTATTTCTCCCCCACTTTGTATATTATTGCCACATCCTTTGCAATGAGATTTAATTCATTTTGCTGCTTGGGTCTTTTTTGGGCACTTTATCTAAGCCTTCAGGGTGGAGGCTTGCTGTTTACATCTGTTATTCCTGTACACGTGAATCCCCTCTGTTTAAGCTTTATTAACATTTATCAAAATTAATGTAAAAGTGAGCCACAGTGAGTAGAAATTTTACTTAGAATTTTGAATTTAGATCTCATTTGAGGCTAGCAATATGGAGTTCATTTGTTTTTCAAGATGTTGAGCAGAAGCTGCAACTACACTTGTAGCCTTCCCTAGCAAACAACATACAGTGTGCTATGCTGCTAAGCTAGAATGCTTGGAAGATGAGGTGGGCTCAAATGCCTTTTCCACTTAACGCAGTTTCAACTTATAATGGTATATTAGTTACTATTCTCTTTGCTGTGTAAAATACCTGACATAAGCAGCTTGGAAGGAAGGAAGGAAGGAAGGAAGGAAGGAAGGAAGGAAGGAAGGAAGGAAGGAAGGAAGGAAGGAAGATAGGGTTTATTTAACTCATAGTTTAAGAAGGGATACAGTATAATCATGGCAGGGAAAGCATTGCTGGGGGAGAGTAAGTCTGGTCATACGTCTTGTTCCTAGTCATGAAGTAAAGAGTGTACATAGAACCAGCCTAGATGTCCCTCAACTGATGAGTGGATAATGAAGATGTGGCACTTTTATACAATGGAGTTCTACTCAGCGGTAAAGAAAAATGAAGTTATGAAATTTGCAGAAAAATGGATGGATCTGGAAAGGATTATACTAAGTGAGGTAACCCAGGCCCATAAAGCCAAGTGCCATATGTTCTCCCTCATATATGGATCCTTGCTACAGATGATTGGGCTTCTGCGTGAGAATGAAAATACTTAGTAGCAGAGGCCAGTAAGTTAAAAAGGAGATATAAAGTGAAGAGAAAGGAAGGGAGGAGGGTACTTAATAGGTTGGTATTGTATATATGTAAGTACAATGATTGAGATGGGGAGGTAATATGATGGAGAATGGAATTTCAAAGGGGAAAGTGTGTGTGGGGGAGGGTGTTTCCATGGGATATTTTTTTTATAATCATGGAAAATGTTAATAAAAATTAAAAAAAAGAGTGCACAGAAAGTGGAGCCAGTTTGTAAACCCTAAGGCTTGCCTTTAGTGACCCATTTCTTCTAGTGAGGCTTTACCTCCTAAAAGTTCCATAGCCTTCCACATAATCACCACTAAAGACCAAGGGTTCAAATCTGTGGAGGAATCTATAGGGGATATTTCATGATCAGATGACAACAAATGGGTTTTCTGGAACTATCCTCATGGAAAGTCAAGAAGCATCTATATTTTCTGTACAACTTACTAGCTAATCATTCTTTCACCAATACACTATTGCAAGGACTAAATCAAACTGAAAAATTTCCCAGAAACTGTCCTCATGTCTAACACCAAATGCCAGCTTACAGAGCAAATGGCTGAAGGAATATCTGGGCATGGTGGCTTACACCTATAATCCCAGCACTCAGGAGACTCAGATTGAAGCATAAGCATGAATTCAAGCCAGTCTGGACTACAGCATGAATTCCAGGTCAGCTCTGGCTACAATGATACCTTGCCTCAAAACAAAATGGAAAAACAACAAAAGATTGTGGCACATGGGTACATGATACCATTTTAAAACAACAAAAATAAAAGTCCTATTTATATTGAGTTGTTAGTACTCTTTTTTTTTTCATTTACTCTGAGTGGGAGTAGGGATCATGACCATCCACTAAGAATTCCTCCATAAAAATCTCAAAGGGATGATAACAATTGCAACAATCACAACAATTACAATGTTGAAACAAAAATATGAAAAAGCAATGCAATGTTTACCTTGCAAGCGTTAACAATACACCAGTAGTGAAATACAAAGATTGTGAAATAATTGAAATGCCAAAGAATTAAAAAATAGTAAAAATCATCAATGAGAGCTGGGGAGATGGCTCAGCAGTTATGTGTTAAACCCACGGTGCAAAGAAGAGACCACTGACTCAAATATTTGGTCAAATTGAAGCAAGCTGAATTGTGCACCTGGAAGCTGGCTGTCTTACCCAAAGGCAGAGCTTAAGAGAGCAACCCTGAGCATAAGAAAAGACATGTTTTTATAATTTACAAACTTTAAGGTTGAGTGATTTCCAATAGGGAACTTGGCAAGCAAATAGCAGTTCACAATTACTTGACATGGCATCTTGGGAGAGTATGAGGCAGGCATTGTCAGAGTGGATTCTTTCCAGAAAGGTCCAGGAGTGGGAGTTTCAGGCAGGTAGTCAAGGTATGGCTAGACCTAGCAGAAATTTAAGTTTCACAGTAAGCAGAAATAAAACTAATCTTGATCTAACAATAAAATGGCTCCCAACTCTAAGATGGAGTCAGACTAGTTCATCATGAGTACATTTGCTACTTAAGCATGAGGGCCTCTCAGGCTGGAGACCACCAAGTTTGATTCCATGGAACTCATGTAAAAAGCTTAACTTGGCCATAAATGTTAGTAACCCTAGTCCACTGGGAGCTGAGACTGAAGAATCACTAGGGCTTGCTGATAGACAGCAGCTCTAGATTTAGGAAGAGACCCTTTAGGAATAGGCATTTCAATTTGATGAAGGGAGACTGTAATAATTCAGAAAAGTAGATTTTATTATGAAGATAAAGATCATAAAATGTGTTTTAAACACAAACAGGTAGAACTGTAACCCCAGAGACTATAATGGTGAGAATGAAAACTGCAAAGGCAGCTTTTATAGTCAACACAAGTAGGACTTTGGAGAGCCCAAACACACAATGCACAGGGTATCATTTACTTGTTGAGCATGTGACTACAGTTCAGTTGCTATTCCAAAAGTTGTACTGGGACTCTTCCAAAATTGCTTTTAAATGAAGTTCTTTAGCTGGGCATGGTGGTGCATGCTTTTAATCCTAGCACTTGGAAGGTAAAGGTAGGAGGATCTCCATGAGTTTGAGGCTACCCTGTTCCCCACTCTGACAATGAATTCCAGGTCAACTGGGGCTAGAGTGAGACCCCACTCCAAAAACAAACAAAATAAAACAAACAAGTGAAGTTCTTTAAATTGTAGCAATTAAAACACAAGATATACTTAAACAATATTGCAGTTTATCAAAAAACACTGAAGAAATTTCAACTCCTATTTGAGTTATAAAAACGAATATTTGGGCTGGAGAGATGGCTTAGCGGTTAAGCACTTGCCTGTGAAGCCTAAGGACCCCGGTTCGAGGCTCGGTTCCCCAGGTCCCACGTTAGCCAGATGCACAAGGGGGCGCACGCGTCTGGAGTTCGTTTGCAGAGGCTGGAAGCCCTGGCGCGCCCATTCTCTCTCCCCCTCTATCTGTCTTTCTCTCTGTGTCTGTCGCTCTCAAATAAATAAATAATTAATTTTAAAAAAAAAGAAAGAAAAAAAACGAATATTTTGGCTAAGTTATAAACATGATTTTCACATAATTATTTGCATAATTCTAGTAATGCTATCAGTGCTATAAGAGGGAGAGGTAGGAGAATTTCTGTGAATTCAAGGCTAGCCTGGGACTACAGAACAAGTTCCAAGTTAGGGCTAGAGTATGACCCTACCTTGAAACAAAAACAAAAACAAATGAGGGGGAAAGAGAGAGATACAGAGAGAGAGAAAGAGAGAGAGACAGGATGGGCATGCTAGGTAGCCTCTAGCAACTGCAAAAAAACTCCAGTTGCATGAACTACCTTGTACTTTATGTGAGTACTGGAGCATTGAACCTGGGTCCTTTGTCATTGCAGTCAAATGCCTGAGTCATCTGAGCCATCTCTGCAGCCTAAGAATTGTTTTTTTTTTTTTTTAAACATACTTAGCCCAGTATTTAACCTTTAGAACATGTTCATTTATACTTTCATTTCAGCATTTTTTATGCCACTGTGATAGTTTCAAAAGTCATATCCAAAAGATAACACAAAACCTATGAATTGGCATATTTATCTCTCATTTTAAGAAAACATACTTAATTTTTTTCTCAATTTTTAATAACATTTTCCATGATTATAAAAAGTATCCCATGGTAATACCCCCCCCCACCCACTTTCCCCTTTGAAATTCCATTCTCCATCATATCCCTTCCACATCTCAGTCAGTCTCTCTTTTATTTTGATGTCATGGTCTTTTCCTCCTCTTATGATGGTCTTGTGTAGGTAGTGTCAGGCACTATGAGGTCATGGATATCCAGGCCATTGTATGTCTGGAGGGAGCACATTGTATGGAGTCCTACCCTTCCTTTGGCTCTTACATTCTTTCCACCACCTCTTCCGCATTAGACCTTGAGCCTTGGAAGTTCGGATCGAGATGTTACTCAGTATTCCTGTCACTTCTTTCCAACACTATGATACCTTCTGAGTCATCCCAAAGACACTGCCATCTGAAAAGAGAAGATTCTCTACCCAAAGTTAGAGTAGCATTAATATAAGGGTATAAATATTAAGGGAAGTGCTTACTGGGCAGTTTGATAAGCATAGTATATATATTTTTCCAGACATCAGCAGATGTTACATTGCTAGGGCTCATGACTACCCCTGTTTTAAGTTTTCAGTATCAGGGATGTGTTTTCTCCCATGGAGCGGGCCTCCAGTCCAATTGGAGGGCAGTTGGTTCGCACCATGATAGACGTGCCACTACTGCACCCGTTGCCTCATTTGGGCTGGCTGGCCAATTATAAGGCTTGCAGTGTCCACTGTTGAGTATCTTCACTGGTGGTATCTCTTTCTCCCATTGAACTACATGTAGAATGGCTTCTTCCAGCTTTCTGTAAACTGGTCTACATGGAGGAGGTTATCAGCTCAGTTACAGCAGGATTTGACAGTGGCCTTGTAGCCCAACTATGTGGAATCTTCAGCAATAGGGTCTTACCATCTATTCCTGGTGGGGGAAACAAAGGGCATCAGCAATGGCCTATAATGTTTTGGGGGCATCAGGGACCTTCCTGGCCAACAACTCACTAGAGGTATTCCATCCCTGGCACTGAAAATTTTCTAACAATGATCTATGGCTCCTGAGTGTTCCATTGTCCGAAACTGGAGGATTCCATATAATCATATTTGCATCCTCTTAGATTTTGATTAGCCCTCCCTCCACCTTTCCTTTACTCAATCTCTTCCCCTGACCTCACTTTGGGCCATTTCACCCCCGTTAATCTATTCTTCTACTTACATATATACAGTACCAACCTATTAAGTACCCTCCTCATTCCTTTCTCTTCACTTTATATCTCCTTTTTAACTTACTGGCCTCTGCTACTTAGTTTTTTCCTTCTCACACAGAAGCCCAATCATCTGTAGCTAGGATCCACATATGAGGGAGAACATATGGTGCTTGGCTTTATGGGCCTGGGATACCTCACTTACTATAATCCTTTCCAGATCCATCCATTTTCTTTTTTTTTTTCTTTTCTCAAATTTTTATTAACATTTTCCATGATTATAAAAAATATCCCAAGGTTATACCCTCCCCCCCCACTTTCCCCTTTGAAATTCCATTCTCCATCATATCCCCTCCCCATCTCAATCATTCTACTTACATATATACAATACAAACCTGTTAAGTACCCTCCTCCTTTCCTTTCTCTTCCCGTTTTATCTCCTTTTTAACTTACTGGCCTCTGCTACTGAGTTTTTTCCTTTTCATGCAGAAGCCCAATCATCTGCAGCTAGGATCCACATATGAGGGAGAACATGTGGCACTTGGCTTTCTGGGCATGGGTTACCTCACTTACTATAATCCTTTACAGATCCATCCATTTTCCTGTAAATTTCATAACTTAATTTTTCTTTACCACGGAGTAGAACTCCATTGTATAAATGTGC
Organism: Jaculus jaculus; assembly: GCF_020740685.1. NCBI lineage: Eukaryota > Metazoa > Chordata > Mammalia > Rodentia > Dipodidae > Jaculus > Jaculus jaculus. Next base: position 72,634,840 of record NC_059104.1, read on the forward strand.
CATATCTTTATTATATACTCATCACTTGAGGGATATCTAGGTTGGTTCCATTTCCCAGCTATTATGAATTGAGCAGCAATAAACATGGTTGAGCATGTACTTCTAAAGAAATGGGATGAGTCCTTGGGATATATGCCTAGGAGTGGTATAGCTTAGTCATATTGTAGATCAATTTTTAGCTGTCTTAGGACCTCCACACTGATTTCCACAATGGCTGGACAGATTGCATTCCCACCAACAGTGTAGAAGGGTTCCTCTTTTTCCACATCCCCACCAGCATTATTGGTCATTTGTTTTCATGATGGTGGCCAATCTGACAGGAGTGAGATGGAATCTCAATGTAGTTTTAATCTGCATTTCCCTGATGACTAGGGATGTAGAACATTTTTTAACATGCTTATACACCATCCATATTTCTTATTTTGAGAACTTTCTATTTAGCTCCATAGCCCATTTTTTAATTTTTTTTTGACTTCTTATTATTTAACTTTCTGAGTTCTTTGTATATCCTAGATATTAATCCTCTATCAGATATATAGCTGGCAAAGATTTTTTCCCATTTGGTAGGTTGCCCCTTTGCTTTATTCAGTGTCCTTTGCAGTATAAAATCTTTGTAATTTCTTGAGGTCCCAGTGATTAATCTGTGGTTTTATTGCCTGAGCAATTGGGAATGTCTTTGCCAAGACCAATATGTTGAAGGGTTTCCCCTACTTTTTCCTCTAGCAATTTCAGAGTTTCAGGTCTGATGTTATGGTCTTTAGTTCATTTGGATTTAATTCTTGTGCATCAAGAGAGAGAAGAATCTATTTTCATCCTTCTACAGATGCATATCCAGTTTTCCCAACACCATTTGCTGAAGAGTCTGTCTTTTCTCCAATGAGTATTTTTGGCATTTTTAGCAAATATCAGGTGGCTATAACTACCTGAACTTATATCTGGGTGCTCTATTCTGTTCCATTGATCTACATATCTGCTTTTGTGCTAGTACCACGCTGTCTTTGTTACTATGGCTCTGTAGTATAGGTTAAAATCAGGTATGGTGATACCTCCTGACTTATTTTTGTTGCTCAGTATTATTTTAGATATTCGAGGATTTTTGTGATTCCAAATGAATTTTTGAATTGTTTTTTCTATTTCCATGAAGAATGCCTTTGAATTTTGATGGGGATTGCATTAAATGTGTAGTTTGCTTTTGGTAAGATTGCCATTTTCACAATATTGATGCTTCCAATCCAGGAACAAGGGATGTTTTTCCATTTCCTAGTGTCTTTTGCAATTTCTTGTTTGAGTGTTTTATAGTTTTCATTGTAGAGTTCCTTTACTTCCTTGGTTAGGTTTATTCCAATGTACTTTATTTTCTTTGATGTAATTGTGAATGGGAGTGATTCTCTGATTTCATATTCTGTATGTTTGTTGTTAGCGTATAGTAATGCTACTGATTTCTGTGTATTTATTTTGTATCCTGCTACATGGTTGTTGGTGTTTATCAGCTCTAAGAGTTTGCTGGTAGAGTCTTTAGGGTCCTTTATGTATAGAATCATGTCATGTGCAAATAATGATATCTTGATCTCTTCGTTTCCAATTTGTATCCCTTTTATGTGCATCTCTTGCCTTATTGCTATGGCTAAGACTTCCAGTACTTTATTAAAGAAAAGTGAGTACAGTGGACACACTTGTCTTGTTCCTGATTTTAGTGGAAAAGCTTCCAGTTTTTCCCCATTTAGTAATATGTTGGCTGTAGGCTTGTCATAAACAGCCTCTATTATATTGAGATATATTCCTTCTCTTCCCAGACTCTGTAGGACTTTTATCATGAAAGGATGTTTAATTTTATCAAATGCTTTCTCTGAGATGATCTTAAGATTTTTATCCTTTAGTCAATTTATATAATGTATTATATTTATCGATTTGCGTATGTTAAACCATTCCTGCATCTCTGGGATAAAACCTACTTAGTGAGGGTGAATCTTTCTGATATATTCTTGTATTCTGTCTGTCAATATTTTTTTTAATTTAATTTATTAGTTTTCTTTTCAGCAAATACAGGCAGTTTGGTACCATTGTTTATGCTCATCCATGATCTACCCCTTCCCATTGGACCCTCCTTGTTGATGTAAATGGGTCGTGCATTGTGGAGTTAGCCCACAGTTATTGGTATGATAAATGTCTCTGCATATCAACATGTGACTCTGACATTCTTTATGCCCCCTCTTCTGCAAAATTTCCCTGAGCCATGTTGGGTTCATTTTTGGTCTGCTTCAGTGATGAGGTGTTGGGGGCCTCTGAGGCTCTGGCCCTCTGATTTGGTAGGAGTTGATTTTTCTCTGTGTTGGTCTCCTTCCCCTTTGTGCTGGTATCTGGTTCATCAGGAAAACATCACCCTTGCTTGCTTCACCAATTGTCCTTAGTTTTAGTCAGGCCCTTTTTGAGATATGTTGAGGCAGCTCTCTCCTTAGGATCTGCATCTATCTGAAAAAGAGAAGCAGATTCTCCAACAGAGAGTAAGTTAGCACCCGGAAAATTGAGGTAACACTTTTTTGATAGAGAGTTTGATAGGTGTAGGCCCTCTTGTACCCCATGATTGATGGTAGCTTGATATTGGAGAGTGGGCTTATGTTTGGGTATGGTTCTGACTTGTTTCCAAGCTCCAGCTGTGGGTCTCATACCACTGAGGGGATCAGTTAGACAAATCAAGAGCAGTTGGTTCCCCACCATGGCTGTGTGCTACTATTGCACTTGTGTGGGTATCACATCAGGTTATTTGTTGCTAATTAGGTTAGACAATGAGTTGCTTGGACAGATATTGGTCATTTCCCCCAGTCACCCATGTAGCACCTTCTGGCACTAGACATGCTGACTGTCTGGGGACTAACTCTCTCCTGGCTTCCAGCCATGCCATTCCATTTTACTTGTCAGCTGTGTATGGAGTCTTCAGCAATAGGGTCTTACCACTGGCCTTTGGTGGGTCATCAAGTACTCTGACAGAAGTCTGTCATTCTTTTAGGAAACCTTGTAGGTTTCTATGATCAAAAACTCATTGTGGATGGTAGCCCCAAGCTGGTAGTGGGGGTTACAGGTCAGTACCCACTAAGAAATTGAGGAAAAACATAACTAATATACAAGAGTTAGAGATGAGAGAGAGGGGGGTGAGAGGATGACAGGGAGGGAGGGAAGATGTAGAAGATTTAGGTTAGTCTTGATGCTACCCTCTCCAGTGTCTTGTGGTTCAGGTGTTTCCTGTAAGGTTCTAGTGAAGGTTCAGCCATTTGGTCTGCCTTTTAGGAAGTTGAATTTTATGGTATCATTGCCGTTTGGGTCCAGATTACTGTTTTCCACCCTTCGATGACCTCCCTGCCTTCCCCATTCAGCCTATTGTCTAGTCCATGAGGTGCTTGCTGGGTATGTAAGGTATCTTGGGTAGATTCAGGTTAGGTGTTGTAGATGAGTGAGACTATGTGTTGATTTTTTTTCTGTGATTGGGTAAGTTCACTGAGAATGATCTGTTCCAGATTCAACCATTTTTCCTCAAATTTCTTTGTGTCGTTTTTTCTTACTGCTGTGTAGAATTCCATTGTGTAGATATACCACATCTTCGTTATCCATTCTTCTAATGATGGACATCTGGGTTGATTCCAGCTTTTTAGCTATTACGAATTGAGCTGCTACAAACATGGTTGAGAAAATTTCTCTGGCCTTTGGTTTGAAGGTTTTAGGGTAGATGCCCAGTAAGGGTATAACTGAGTCTGTTGGTATTTCTATAGTCAGCTTTTTCAGGAGTTTCCATATTGCTTTCCAAAGTGGTTTTACCATCCTACATTCCCACCAGCAATGAATGAGTGTTCCTGCTACTCCACATCCTTGCCAGCATTTATTTTCATTTGATTTTGATGTTGGCTATCCTTATTGGGGTAAGGTGGAATCTCTTGATTGTTTTAATTTGCATTTCTCTGATGAGATGAATAGGGATGATGAACATTTTCTTAAGTGTGTGTTTCCCATTTGTATATCCTCCTCTGTGAATTGCCTGTTCAACTCTGTGCCCCATTTTGTGAGTGTGGTATTTGTCTTCTTATTGTTTAGACTTTTGAGTTCTTTGTAGATTCTAGATATTAGGCCTCTGTCAGTTGGATAACCCACAAATATTTTCTCCCATTCTGTGGGTATTCTATTGGCTTTGCTTATTATATGCTTGTCTGTAAAGAAACTCTTCAGCTTCATATGATCCCATTGGTTGAGTGACTGTTTAAGAATGTGAGCCACTGGGGTTTTGTTCAGGTAGTCTTCTGTTTTTGCATATGAAATTTGAGATCATTTTTTCTTTTTTTAAAATTATTTAATTATTTAATTGAGAGCGACAGACACAGAGAGAAAGACAGATAGAGGGAGAGAGAGAGAATGTGCGCGCCAGGGCTTCCAGCCTCTGCAAACGAACTCCAGACACGTGCGCCCCATTGTGCATCTAGCTAATGTGGGACCTGGCGAACCGAGCCTCGAACTGGGGTCCTTAGGCTTCACAGGCAAGAGCTTAATCACTAAGCCATCTCTCCAGCCCGAGATCATTTTTTCTATCTCTGTGAAGAACACTGTAGGGATTTTAATTGGAATTGCATTAAATCTATATATTGCCTTTGGTAGGATTGTCATCTTCACAATGTTAATTCTGCCTATCCAGGAGCATGGAAGGTCTTTCCATCTTCTCAAGTCCTCCTCAATTTCTTTTTTGAGAGTTTTTATATTTTCGTTGTATAGATCTATTACTTCCTTGGTTAACGTTATTCAAAGGTATTTTATATTTTTTTGTTGCTTTTGAAAATGGGACTATGTCCTTTATTTTTTTTTCTGTATCTTTGTCATTTGTATGCAGAAATGCTACTGATTTTTGTGCATTGATTTTGTATCCTGCTACTTTGCTATAGGAGTTAATCACCTTCAGGATTTTTGGGATGGAGTCTCTTCGGTCTCTTACATATACAATCATGTCATCAGTGAATAGAGCTAACTTAACTTCTTCCTTTCCAAGTTGTATCCCTTTTATTTCCTTCTCCTGTCTTATTGCTTGAGCTAGGACTTCCAGAACTATATTGAAAAGCAGAGGTGAGAGAGGACATCCCTGTCTTGTTCCTGATCTCAATGGGAATTCCTCCAGTCTCTCTCCATTAAGTATTAATTGGGGCTTTGGAGCTTTGTATATTGCCTTTATTATGTTAAGATGTGAACCAGCCATGGCGATTCTCTCCAATGTTTTGATCATGAAATGATGTTGTATCTTGTCAAAGGCCCTTTCTGCATCTATTGAAATAATCATGTGGTTTTTTATGTTTAAGCTTGTTTATGTGGTGTATTACATTGACAGATTTTCGTATGTTGAACCACCCTTGTGTTCCTGGGATAAATCCCACTTGGTCAAGGTGGATAATGCTTTTGATGTGTTATTGGATTCGGTTTGCGAGTATTTTGTTCAGGATATTTGCATCTATGTTCATTAGGGAAATAGGCCGGTAGTTTTCTTGTGGCATCTCTGCCTGGTTTTGGGATTAGGGTGATACTAGCTTCCTAGAAGGAGTTAGGTAGCTTTCCCTGTTCTTCAATTGTGTGGCACAGTTTTAGAAAGACTGGTTTGAGTTCTTCCATAAAGGTTTGATAAAATTCGGCTGGGAATCCATCTGGTCCTGGACTCTTCTTTTTGGGGAGGTTTTTTATTACTTTTTCAATCTCCATGAGTGTGATGGGTTCATTGAGGTGATTAATCTGCTCTGAGTTTAGCTTTGGTAGATGATATGCATCCAGGAATTTATCCATCTCCTCCACATTTTCCAGTTTTGTGGAGTAGAGGTTTTTGAAATAAGTCCTGTTGATTCTCCCAATTTCACTTATGTCTGTTGTGATCTCTACGTTTTCATTTTGAATTTTGTTAATTTGGAGCCTCTCCTTTTTTTGCTTTATCAAATTGGCCAGAGGTTTGTCAATCATGTTTATTTTTTTCAAAGAACCAGCTCTGTTTTGTCAATTGCCTTTATTGTTTCCTTGGTTTCCAATTCATTAATTTCTGTTCTGATTTTAATTATTTCTTTCCTTCTGGAGCTCTTTGGGTTGGCTTTTTCTTGTTTTTCCAGTGCCTTTATGTGGATGGTTAGGCTATTGATTTGGGATCTTTCTATCTCTTTTATGAAGGCATTGAGTGCTATGAATTTTACCCTGAGGACTGCCTTCATTGTGTCCCATAAGTTTTGGTATGATGTGTTCTCATTGTCATTCAATTCCAGGAATTTTGCAATTTCATTTTTTATTTCATCCACTATCCATTTATTGTTTAAGAGTGTGCTATTCAGTTTCCAGTTGCCATTGGGATTCTTGGAGGGTTGTTTGTTGTTGATTTCTAGCAATACAGCATTGTGATCTGATATCATGCAGGGAATTATGTCGATTTTCCTAAATATGTGGAGGCAGTCTTTGTGACCCAGTATGTGGTCTATTTTAGAAAATGTTCCATGGGCTTCTGAGAAGAATGTGTAGTCTGTGGATTTGGGATGGAAATTTCTGTAGATGTCCATTAGGTCTAAGTGTTCTATGGTTTTGTTGAGTTCTCTTACTTCCCTGTTGAGTTTCTGTTTGGAGGATTTGTCTATTACTGATAATGGTGTGTTGAAGTCCCCAGCTATGATGGTGTTGGTGGTTATTTCTGTTTTATTGTCAAGTAGGTTTTGTGTTGTGAACTGTGGTGCCCCTGTGTTTGGTGCATACAGATTTATGATTGTAATATCCTCTTGATGGATTGTTCCCTTTATAAGTAGGAAGTAGCCTTCTTTGTCTTTTTTGATTGTTTTTGGTTTGAAGTCAATTTTTTTTTTTTATTTATTTGAGAGTGACAGACACAGAGAGAGAAAGACAGGTAGAGGGAGAGAGAGAGAATGGGCGCGCCAGGGCTTCCAGCCTCTGCAAACGAACTCCAGACGCGTGCGCCCCCTTGTGCATCTGGCTAACGTGGGACCTGGGGAACCGAGCCTCGAACCGGGGTCCTTAGGCTTCACAGGCAAGTGCTTAACCGCTAAGCCATCTCTCCAGCCCTGAAGTCAATTTTATCCGATATCAATTTAGCTACTCCTGCTTGTTTCTTATTCCCATTTGCTTGGAATATTGTCTTCCACCCCTTTACCCTGAGGAGGTGTCTGTCTTTAGTGGTAAGGTGGGTTTCTTGAAGGCAGCAGATTGAGGGGTCTAATTTTTTGATCCACCCTGTTAGCATGTGTCTCTTGATGGGTGAATTAAGGCCATTAATATTTAGGGTGATGACTGTGAGATTTGATTTGATCCCTGCCATGTTGTGGTGGTAGAGGTGTGTTGGTGTTATCATGGAATTTGAAAGTTTTTGTGTCTACTCTGGGTTTGGTTGTTGTGATCTGCTTCTTGTAAGCATTTGTGTTTGGTTATTTGTTTCTTCTCTGTGGAGAATTTCCTGGAATACTTTCTGTAGGTTTGGTTTTGCGTTCATATAATTGTAAAGCTGAGTTTTTCATGGAAAGTTTTCCTTTCACCGTCTATTATAAGGGAGACTTTTGCCAGGTAGAGTAGTTTAGGTTGGATGTCATAGTTTCTTAGAGTTTGGAGAGTTTCATTCCAGGCCCTTCTAGATTTCAGGGTTTCCATTGAGAAGTCAGAAGTAATTCTGATGGGGTTTCCTTTGAAAGTGGTGTGCTGTTTTTCCCTAGCTGCTTTTAGGATTTTCTCTTTGGTGTCAATGTTTAGAGTCTTAATGATAATATGTCTTGGGGAGTTTCTCCTTTGGTCTAGTCAGTTAGGAGTTCTGTTTGCTTCTTGTATCTTGATGGGCCTTTCTTTTAAGAGACTGGGGATGTTTTCTTCAATTATTGTGTTAAATAAGTTCTCCATGCCTTTGGTCTGAAATTCTTCTCCTTCTGGTATTCCAATGATTCTGATATTAGGACGTTTAAGTGTATCCCACAATTCCCTCATGTTCTGTTCACAGGAACTTTTGAACTTACTGAAATTTTTGAACTCTCGAACTGTTTCTTCCATCCTGTCTTCCAGATCAGAGTTTCTATCCTCCACTTCGCTGACTCTATTCTTGAGAGCCTCTAGAGAGTTTTGGACTTGTTCAATTAAGTTTGCATTTTCTACTACTTTCCTATGTATCAATTCCATCGCTCTTTCCAGCTCCCTTTTCACCTCATTTTCTGATTTTCTTGATGATTTTTGGAAATCATCCTTGTATTTCTTTATGTTTTCATTTAGTGTGGCCAGCTGATTTTTAAGGTCCTCTTTTTTTTCACTCTCCCTCAATTCTCTTAGCTGTCTTTGAATTCCTTCCAGTGTCTTATCATATTGCTCTAGCTTAGTGATGGTAGCATCCACATTATTATCTGTCCTTTGTAGCTTTCCTGCAAGTTCTAGCAGTAGGTTGGTCAGGGTTGCATTGCTCATAGCTTCCACTTGATGTTCTGATCCTAAACACTCTTCTACATTTTGGTTAGATGCGATCCTTGTTGGACTGGGTGATCTGTCTGTATTTTCTTGCATTTTATTTTTCATGTTATTTCTTTTGTGCTGTGGTCTACCCATGTCGGTGTATGGGCAGGTAGGTGGGTGGAGCAGCCTGGGCTCTAGTTCAATGAGAATCCAAGGCAGCCTGGGGCAGTTGCCAAACAGCCTGGGCTTTTGCTCTCTCTTGCCAAAGCCGCCTATCTACTGCCTGACAGCGGCACCAAAGTTGCCTGAATTCTCACCCAGTAATGCACCAAAGCTGCCTGCCTTCGAGCTTGAAAGGGGACTGAGGTAGCAAACCCTGAAGCTGCCCAAATTCTGGCTAGGAACACTGGGACCTGCCAACATTCTGCATTCTCCCACCTCAGGGAAGTGGGGGATGGGTGGCGACAGACAAGTAGGGGATGGCACTTGAGCTGGTGCTAGTGACTCAGTATGGGCTTGTGTGGCCCTTGCTGTGGGACTGGGCCTGCTGCACGAGCAATTGTAGTGCAGAGGCAGCTGATGTGGGCATGGGATCGGGACACAGCAGAGGCTGGCCGGCGGGCAAGTGATCGGAGCACAGCAGCGGGGGTCTGGCAGCTGCTTAATCCCAGCAAAGGTGGCCCCCATGGGTTTGTGAACCAAGCACAGTGAGGCGGGCCAGCATGCGCGATCAGAGCACAATGGCGGAGGTCCCCGTATGGTCAGTGCAGCGGGCTTGCAGGCGTGTGATGGGCTGGTGGGCGCACGATCGGAGCACAGCCGCTTGGGGCATGGGGCACAGTGGCTGTATGGGGGCATAGACTACCCACCAGAGAGGAGATCCGTGATTCTCTGTTTTTCCCCACTCTGTGCCCTCCCACTGGCAAGAAGACCCTGATAACCCTTAATTTCTTGCCTTTCTTTCCCTGGTATCTGCAGCACAGCTAGGCGGTCACCATCTTGGATGGAAGTGTTTGCCAATATTTTGTTGAGAATTTTGGCATCTATGTTCATGAGAGAGATTGGTCTGTAATTTTCTGTTTTTGTTCTATCTTTGCCTGGTTTTGGTATCAGGGTGATGCTTCATAAAAGGAATTTGGTAGGATTCCTTTTTCTATTTTATGGAAAAGCTTAAGAAGCAATGGTGTTAGTTCTTCCTGCAGGTCTCATAAAATTCAGCAGGAGTCCATCTGGGTCTGAGCTGTTTTAAGTTGGGAGATTTTTGATACCTGTTCAGATATCCATGTTTGTTATAGGTCTACTTAAGTGATTAATCTCATTTTGATTTAATTTAGGTAGGTCATATAAATCAAGGAAACCATCCATTTATTTTATATTTTCATATTTGTGGAGTGTATGCTTTTATAGTATGTCCCTATGGTTTTTTGAATTTCTCTGGAATCTCTTGTGATGTTACCTTTTTCATCTCTGATTTTATTAATTTGTGTCTCTTCTCTCTTTCTTTTGGTCAGATTTGCTAAGGGTTTATAAATCTTGTTTATCCTTTCAAAGAAACAACTCTTCGTTTCATTGATTCCTTGGATTGTTTTTTTTTTTTTTTGTTGTTGTTTGTTTGTTTCTATTTCATTAATTTTTGCCCTAATCTTTATTATCTCTTCCTGTCTGCTGATTTTTGGTTTGCTGTGTTCTTCTTTTTACAAGGCTTTAAGATGATGCATTATATTGTTTACTTGTGACCTTTCTAATTTCTTTTTTTTTTAAATTTTTTTGTTTGTTTTTATTTATTTATTTGAGAGAGAGAGAGAGAGAGAAAGAGAAAGAGAGAGGGAGAGAGGGAATATGAATGGGGACTCCAGGGCCTCTAGTCAGTGCAAACGAACTCCAGACACATGCGCCCCCTTGTGCATCTGGCTAACATGGGTCCTGGGGAATTGAGCCTCAAACCAGGGTCCTTAGGCTTCACAGGCAAGCGCTTAACCACTAAGAACTCTCTCCAGCCCTCTAGTTTCTTAATATAAGCACTTGAAGCTATAAATTTACCTCTTTGTACTGCCTTCATTGTGTCCTAGACATTTTGGTATGTTGTGTTCTCATTATTGTTTGACTCTATCATTTTTTTGATTTCCTTCTTGATTTTTTCATTGACCCATTCATCATTTAGTATTGCATTGTTTAGCTTCCATGATTTTGTGTATGCTCTATAGACTTTCTTGTTACTGATTTGTAGGTTAATTCCATTGTGGTCAGATAGAATGCAAGGAATTATTTCAATTTTCCTGAATTTGTTAAGATTTGCTTTGTGTCCTAATATATGATCTATTTTAGAGAATGTTCCATGTGCTGCTGAAAGGAATGTATATTCTGCAGCCTTTGGATGAAATGTCCTGTATATATCTGTTAGGACTCTTCCTTCTATGACCTCATTTAGTACAGATGCCTCTCTGTTTATTTTTTCCCAGGATGACCTGTCAGTTGATGAGTGTGGGGTGTTGAAGTCACCCACTACCACTGTGTTTGGTGTTATCTGTGACCTTAGTTCTAATAGTGCTTGTTTGATGAATTTGGGAGTCCCCATGTTAGGTGCATATTTGTTTAGGATTATAATTTCCTCCTGTTGGAGTGTGCCCTTAATCAATATAAAGTGACCTTTTTTATCTTTCTTGACTAATGTTGGACTTAAGTCTACCTTGTCAGATATTAGGACCCCTGCTTCTTTTCTAAGCCCATTTGCTTGAAACACTGTTTTCCAACGTTTCACCTTAAGATAATGTCCATCCTTTGTAGAAAGGTGAATTTCTTGGAGACAACAAATTGTAGGATCCTGCTTTTTAACCCAGTCTGCAAACCTATGTCTTTTGGTTGGGGCATTGAGGCTGTTGATATTAAATGATGTTGTTGAAAGGTGTGTATTTATGTTTGCCTTTTTTTTTTTTTTTTTTTTTTTGTGGTTCTGGTTCTACCTTTGCTCTCATGTGTTAACTAGTATTTGGGTATTGCTTGTTTTTTCCAGGTACCTTATATGTGTGATTTTCCTTTTCTTCAGCATGGAGGATTCTTTCAAGTATTTTCTGTAGAGCTGGTTTTGTCTTCAAATACTCCTTTAGCCTGCTTTTGTCATGGAATGTCCTTATTTCTCCATCTATTTGAATGGATAGCTTTGTAGGATAAAGTAACCTTGGTTGACAGTTGTTATCTTTCAGAATTTGGAATATATCACTCCAAGCCCTTCTGGCTTTTAAAGTTTGTGTTGAGTAATCTGCTGTAATCCTGATGGGCTTGCCTTTGTAGGTAACTTGATTTTTCTCTCTAACTGCTTTTAATGTTTTTTCTTTGGATTGTGTGTTTGGTAGTTTGATTTTAATATGGTGAGGAGAGATTCTTTCCAGGTTTTGTCTGGCTGGTGTTCTAAAGGCTTCCTGTATGTGCATTGGCACCTCTTTCCCAATTTGGGAGAAGTTTTCTTCTATGATTTTGTTGACGACAACTACTATGCCTTTGGAGTGAAATTCTTCTCCTTCTAGTATGCCCTGAATTCTTTGATTTTTTCATAGTGTCCTGAATGTCTTGATATTCCCACTCATACTTTTGTATTAGTTTGTCTTTCTTTTTGTTGTATTGTATTAGATCTGCCACCTGGTCTTCTAGTTTAGATATTCTGTCCTCTCCTTCATCCATTCTACTGGTGAAATTTTCTACAGAGTTTTTTATTTCATTAACTGTGTTCTTCATTGCTAGTAATTCTGAATGGTTTTTCTTTATTATTTCTATTTCCTTATTTATGTCTTGTACTGGCTTCTTTATTTTGTTAAATTGGTGTCCTGTGTCTTCTTTGATTCCTTTGATTTGTTCTTTGACTTCTTTGAACATATTTACAATCATTCTTTTGAAATCTTTCTCAGCCATTTCCTCTAACTCACTGTCACTGGAGGTCATTTCTGATGTATTAATATTTTTTGGTGGATTTATATAGTCTTGATTTTTGGTGTTTCTTGTGTTATTATATATATATATATATATATGTGTGTGTGTGTGTGTGTGTGTGTGTGTGTGTGTGTGTGTATTTAGTTTTGTCATGTTTCTTTTTAAATGAAATTCAGGTTTTTAAAAAAATTTTATTAGCATTTTCCATGATTATAAAAATATCCCATGTTAATTCCCTCCCCCCCCACACTGTCCCCTTTGAAATTCCATTCTCCATCATATTACCTCTTCATCACAATCATTGTACTTACATATATAAAAGATCAACCTTAGATTAAGTTAATGCTTGGATTTTCTAGTTAGGTGGGTATTCTTAGCTGTATCAATTTATCTGATGTTATATATCTTTAGTGTAGGAGATTACAATGTTAGTTGTGGGTCTCAACACTCCTAGAGTATCTAGAAAAGTGTTCCTAGTGATTGAGTTTGCCTGCTATGGGAGCATTCAAGTAGGCTGAGTGGAAAAAAATACAGGTAGTTTCTAAAATTTAACTAAACACTGTTCACATTCAATCAACAACAGCACTGAGTAGGTATTATAACAACCAGATCCTCTATCAACAAAGAGGTTAAGATTTCTGGTCTGTTGAGGGTTCCAAGTCAGCTTGTGACCAAGTGAGACCCTTTCCTGGTGCAATCCCAGTTACCTTTTTGGGTGATTTTGTTCTCAGTCAAGTATGCTGGCTGGGTCGTGGACCACTGTTCTGTTTTCCGGAGCTGGGCACTGGCTTTTCCTGCAGGCAACTGTGGTCCTGCAGGCCTGCACCGCTGCTGCTGTAACCACTGCTGCTGCTGCTGAAGCTGTTGCTGCTGGGTCTGCCACTGGTGGAGTTGCTGTTGGCAGTGCCAGAGCCACTGCTGTTGCTCCTGGATCCAGAGCTGCAGCTGCTGGAGCTGCTTTGGCCTGCCTGTGTGGGTTCTGGATACTCTAGATCTCTCTTTCTTTTCTGCTGCTGTTTTAATTTCTTATACACCTCACTTTTAATAAAGGTGTGTATTTTGCTGGGTTTTCTTTGGCTTTTTCTCCCCTAGCTGCTTTGGTATAGTTCTTATGCTTCCATCTTAACTGGAAGTCCATTTGCTGCAATTTTGAAGCCTGCCTCAGTGAGGGAAGGTACTAATTGGTCCCTTAGCTTGGCTGGTGAGGTGGTGGAGTCTTTCCATACTAGGATGTCATCTATGTAATGATAGGCCTTGATCTAGATTTGGCTTTAACGCCACAGCAACTGCTTCTTGGCATATAGTGGGATTGTTAGCCATACTTTGGGGAAGAACCATCCACTCAAAGCATTTGGCAGGTCCTGTGTTATTGACAGAGGGGACTGAGAATGCAAAGTGTTGTTGCTCTCAGGGTGCAGGGGGATAGATAATAAACCATTCTTAATATCAATAGCAAGGAAAGGGGTGTTGGCTGGAATGGCCAACAGAAGGGGCAGTCCTCTCTGAGGGGCACCCCTAATGAGCATGGTATACTATGGGTTTTCCCTCTTAGTGGCAGGGCTGAGGGTTGCCCCTTTTGTAGTTTAAAGGCTCTCGGGGTTTGCCAACTTTGTCACAAGTAGAGTGGCAATCTTTTTTCCCTTGCAACATCTAGGGAAATTGATTTTTGGAGGGAATGTGCCTTTAGCAGTTTGGTATTGGAGACATTCCTCTCTCCAATATCTTTCTTCTCAATTGAAGCATTTGCCTCTGGTTTTTCTTTTCTTATCCCCCCGCCCCCCCGATATAGGGTCTCACTCTAGCTGAGACTGACCTGGAATTCACTATGGAGTCTCAGGGTGGCCTTGAACTCATGGCGATCCTCCTGCCTTTGCTTCCCAAGTGCTGGGATTAAAGGTGTGTGCCACCTAGCCTGGCCTTGTCTCTGGGTTTTAATGTTGCTGCAAGGCCTGTGCCAGAGAGGTGGCCTTATATGAGGCAGTCCTGATATCCTGAGTGGCAACTCTCCATTTATCATAATCCTTGATGCTTTGGCAAGCTAGCCTACATTCTGTAGTCATACCTTCCCAAATACTTTTGAGAAGGAAGTCCCTGGCTGTTGGGTTGTGGATTTTTCTCTTTAAATTGGTTTTTGCCCTTAATATAAAATCAGAGAGGGTGTCCTGTGGTTTCTGACAAAGAATCAATAAGGGTGAGTCATTGTCTTAGGTGTTGGGGGGTATTCTATCCCATGCCTGGAGGTCACAGAGGCTAACATGGTCATAGAACCCTGGGGGCTGTTGGGCTTGTTAAGGCCTGTGGAAAAATTGCCCTGCCCAAATAATTCATCAAACCCCCAGGGAATATTTTGATGATTTTGGTTTCTTTATATTTGTTGGTGGCATTCGTCTCTGTAGAGGAACTCCCATTGAAGGGACATTGGGCTAGGCAGTGAAGACAGGCAGATGTAACATCAGTTCTGGGGAGCATTAATAGAACCCCATAGGCTCTGAAGGAGGGACTTAGTCCATGGTACATGGATCCCATCCTCCATAACAGCCTGTTTGTGTTCATTAAGATCACTGGATTTATAGAGGTACCAATCTAGGGGCCAAGCCAGAGTTGGTTGAACATTAATAGGAAAGATTGTTACTTCCTGATTGAATGCCTTTCTATTGTTATCTTGGGCCTCACATAGTTGTTGCGTGATCATAAGTGGGGGGGAGGGT
Source organism: Jaculus jaculus (assembly GCF_020740685.1). Taxonomy (NCBI): domain Eukaryota; kingdom Metazoa; phylum Chordata; class Mammalia; order Rodentia; family Dipodidae; genus Jaculus; species Jaculus jaculus. The sequence continues at coordinate 72,649,893 of NC_059104.1, forward strand.
AGAGGGGGAGTCCTATCCAGAGGAGGTTATCATGTTGGGATTCTTTTGGTCTGTGTAGCATGAGTTCAGAGTGGGGCAGCCTGGATTGGGAGGTGGGTATGGTGGCAAAGGTGGATAAATGGGAGTGAGTGTGGGGGAGTGTGGTGGTTTGATTCAGGTGTCCCCAATAAATTTAGGTGTTCTGAATGCTAGGTTCCCAGCTGATGGAGATTTGGTAATTAACGCCTCCTGGATGGAGTGTATTGTAGGGGGTGGGCTTATGGGTGTTAAAGCCAGTTTCCCCATGCCAGTGTTTGGCACACCCTCCTGTTGCTGTGGTCCACCTTATGTTGGCCAGGGGGTGATGTCCACCCTCTGCTCATGCCATTGTTTTCCCCTGCCATCGTGGAGCTTCCCCTTGAGCCTGTAAGCCAAAATAAACCTCTTTTTTCCCAGAAGCTGTTCTTTGTTGGGTGATTTCTACCAGCAATGCGAACTAGACTGCAACAGGGAGATTCCCCCCTCCCCCCCAACTTCTTCTATTGCTTTCTCAAGGGAACTGAGGTCTGCCACTGGCTGGGCCTTGGGACTCTCTTCATTGGAGTCATCACCTGATTTTTATGTGGAGGTGGCCTTGGGGGGGGGGTAATGCATTGCCTAATAGCTGCTATGATTAGGAGAAAGAAGGGGAGGGTTTCCTTCCTGAACCTCCCATCTACTGGCTAAATAAGCTTTGTGGGTCCATGTGTCTAGGTCATAAAAATCCCCAGAAATCACCCAGGGGGAAATATGGAGGACTTCTTCCCAGGAGACAGCCTGCCTCTGGGAGTGCTTAATTCCCCTAACTTTCAGGACAGCCTTTAATCCACGAGACTGTGATTTCTTTTGGTAGGAGGCAATATTACCCATGATAAAAAAGAGTAGATGTGCCAAAACCAGAAGACAATGTTCTCAAGGGCTTAATAACACCAGGGGGGGATTTACCAAAGATCCAGGCACAAGCCTATCCTCAAAGTTAAGAGAACAGCGACCACCCTAGAGACATGTAATGGGTTGATGTGTAACTTTTTTGTGTGTGTATTGAAGAGAAATAGATAGGGTGTCCTTGCCACACCAAAATGGGTTGTTGAAGTCCAGACAGAGGGCTAGGGACCTTCAGTCAATGCTGAAGACTGGCCTCAGCCAAAAGACTGTTGCCCATTTGCCTTGTCTGGTCCCTCACGATGGCACAAACTGAAAACAAAGGAGGAAAAGGAAAGATCCTGCCAGCCCTCAATAATGTAGAGGCAAGGCTATGAGTGCCTGATGTCCCCCACATGACAATTGTCCATCTGGCAGAGCATGTGCTTACCTTGGCATGCCTCAGGGGGTCCCTGTTTGGGCACCAACTGTGGGTCCCTGGATCTGCAGGGCTGTGGTTCCCTGGAAGTGTTCAGGCAACCATAGAGAGCAGTCTTGAGTGGCCACAAGTGTGAAGGGATGTACACTCAGGAGAAACAACTTCAGAGAGTAGTTCCATTTATTCAGTAGGGAAATGGGTTTATAAGCAGTTGAGAGCAGGAAGAGGGTCCTAAGGGGATTGATGGGTTCAAAGTTTGCTAGCCGATGCCTATGGATGTTCATTCCAGCATGTAAGGAGAGAGTCAGGTGATGTATATAGTGATGGGAAGAGGGTCGCAGGAGGAGTGGGCAGTATGAAAGCTGCTGGTTGAGTTTCCTATGCAACTGGCCAAAGGGCTATGGGCAAACCCTAAGTTCAGGTGTGCTGGGCTTGGAGTGGCCTCATGTAGCCTGGGGGAGGGGGAACGCTTAGCCTTGCCTGGCAGCCGGGCCCATCTCCTGAAGGCCTGCAATGCATGACAGGAGGGTATATGATAGAGAGTGAATTTGTGAAGGGGAAAGTAGGGGATGGTTATCATGGTTTATTGTCTGTATGGAAGTTATCAATTAAAAAATGCCAAAAAAGGGCTGGAGAGATGGCTTTGTGGTTAAGCGCTTACCTGTGAAGCCTAAGGACCCTGGTTCAAGGCTTGACTACCCAGAACCCACATTAGACAGATGCACAAGGGGGCACATGCATCTGGAGTTCATTCGCAGTGGTTGGAGGCCCTGGCACGCCCATTCTCTCTCTATATATATCTGTCTTTCGCTCTCTGTCTGTCACTCTCAAATAAATAAAAATGAACAAAAAAAAATTTTTTTAAATGCCAAAAAAAGGACTTCCGGTTAAGATGGTGGCGTAGGTACCATGCCAAAACAGCCTAGGGGGGAAAAAGATCAAAAACACTCAGCAAAATACACACTTTTACTAAAAAGTGAGGTGTATAGGAAATTGAAGTGGCAGCGGAGGAGCAGAAGAGATCCAGAACATCCAGAGCCCGCACAGGCCGGCAAAAGTGGCTCCAGTAGCTCCGACAACTGCGGTGGTGGCAGCGCACCAGTAAGGGGCCAGGCTCAGCTCCAGCCACAGGAAAAGCCAGGTGCGGGAGCTTCCCCTCACACTGGCACTCTCCGCAACTCAGGAAACGTGAAGGGAGAGCGGCAGTGAGCAACGGAGAAGCAGACCATGAGGTAGAAGCACACATGGAACAGCCAGAGAAACAGAGCAGCTGCCGCTCCCTCCCCTTCCCCACTGCCTGAGCCCAGCTCCGGTGAACAGAGCAGTGGCCCCGGGACTGGCCACGCCAACTTGAGCCAACAGCGGGACCAAAGCAGGAGCAGAGTTTGGCAGCAACATCAGTGGCTCTGGCACTGGTAACAGCGGCCCCAGCGGTAGCAGCTCCAGTCGCGGCAGCAGTGGCAGACCCAGCAGCAGCAGACCCAGGAGTGGCAGCAGCGGCAGATCCCGCAGCAGCAGCTTCAGTGGGAGCAGCGGCAGTGTACACAGCAGCAGCAGCAGCTTCAGCAGCAGTGCTGGCTCCAGCAGTGGCACCTACAGCAGCAGCAGAGGCAGCAGCAGCGGTGGGCCCAGCAGCAGCAGCTTCAGCAGCAGTGGCTACTGACTCAGCAGTGGCAGCTTTACCAGCAGCAGTTCCAGCAGCAAGGGTGCTGATCTGCAGGGCCACACTTGCCAAGCTCGGTTTGCCCCGCAGGAAAAGCCAGTGCCCAGCACCAGAAATCAGAACAGCAGCCCGACAACCCAGGCAGTAACATGACTGAGACCAAAATCAATGAAGGTAACTGGCATTGCACCAGGGAAGGGTCTCACTTGGTCGCAAGCTGACTTGGAACCCTCAACAGACCAGAAATCTTAACCTCTTTGTTGATAGAGGATCTGGTTGTTATAATAACTACTCTTGCATACATACTTGGGGCTATTTTTGATAGAATGTGTACAGTGTTTAGTTAAATTTTAGAATCTACCTGTATTTTATTCCACTGAGCCTGCTTGAATACTCCCATAGCAGGGAAACTCAACCCCTAGAAACACCTTTGTAGATACTCTGAGAGTCTTAAGAGCCACACCTAACACCTTAAGCTCCTACCCTGAAAATATATAACATCAAATCAATTGATACAGCTAAGAATACCCAGCTAGCTAGAAAATCCAAGCATTAACTTAATCCAAGATGCAAAAATATATACATTATAACATAAGAAACACTAAAAAGCAAGACGATATAAATCCACCTAAAAGTATTAATGCATCAGAAATGTCCTCCAGTGAGAAAGAGTTAGCGGAAATGCCTGAGAAAGAGTTCAAAAGAATGATTATAAATATGTTCAAAGAGGTCAAAGAACAAATCAAATGAATCAAAGAAGAAATCAAAGAGGAAATCAAAGAGGAAATCAAAGAAGATGCAGGACACCAATTTAATGAAATAAAGAAGGCAATAAAAGACATAAATAAAAAAATAGAAATAATAAAGAAAAACCAGTCAGAATTACTAGCAATGAAGAACACAGTTAATGAAATAAAAAACTCTGTAGAAAATCTCACCAGTAGAATGGATGAGGGAGAGGACCGAATATCTAAGCTAGAAGACCAGGTGGCAGATCTAACACAGTCCAACAAAGAGAAAGACAAGCTTATAGAAAAGTATGAGTGGGAATTTCAAGATATTCGGGACACTATGAAAAGATCAAATAAAAGAATTCAGGGCATAGTAGAAGGAGAAGAATTTCACTCTAAAGGCATAGTAGGCATCTTCAACAAAATCATAGAAGAAAACTTCCCCCAAATTGGGAAACAGGTGCCATTGCAGATACAGGAAGCCTTTAGAACCGCAGCCAGACAAAACCAGGAAAGAACCTCTCCTCGCCATATTATAATCAAACTTCCAAACACACACACCAAAAGTAAAAAAAAAAATGAAAGCAGTTAGAGAGAAAAATCAAGTTACCTACAAAGGCAACCCCATCAGGATTATAGCAGATTATTCAACACAAACTTTTAAAGCCAGAAAGGCTTGGAGTGATATATTCCAAATTCTGAAAGATAACAACTGTCAACCAAGGTTACTTTATCCTGCAAAGTTATCCATTCAAATAGATGGAGAAATAAAGACATTCCATGACAAAAGCAGGTTAAAGGAGTATTTGAAGACAAAACCAGCTCTACAGAAAATACTTAATAGAATCCTCCATGCTGAACAAAAGGAAAAGCACACATATAAGGAACCTAGAAAAAACAAGCAATACTCAAATACTAGTTAACACAAGAGAGCACAGGTAGAACCGGAACCAGAAAAAAAAAATTGCAAACATAAATACACAACTTTCAATAATATCTCTTAATATCAATGGCCTCAATGCCCCAACCAAAAGACATAGGTTTGCAGACTGGGTTAAAAAGCAGGATCCTACAATTTGTTGTCTCCAAGAAACTCACCTTTCTACAAAGGATAGACATTATCTTAGGGTGAAAGTTTGGAAGACGGTGTGTCAAGTAAATGGGCCTAGAAAACAATCAGGGGTGGCTATCCTAATATCGGACAAGGTAGACTTTAGTCCAATGTTAGTCAAGAAAGACAAGGAAGGTCACTTTATATTGATTACAGGGCACACTCCAACAGGAGGACACTACAATCCTAAACATATATGTACCTAATATGGGGGCTCCCAAATTCGTCAAACAAACACTGTTAGAACTAAGGTCACAGATAACACCAAACACAGTGGTGGTGGGTGACTTTAACATCCCACTCTCATCAATTGACATGTCATCCTGGGAAAGAATAAACAGAGAGGCATCTGCACTAAATGAGGTCATAGAAGGAATGGACTTAACAGATATATACAGGATATTTCATCCAAAGGCTGCAGAATATACATTCTTTTCAGCAGCACATGGAACATTCTCTAAAATAGACCATATATTAGGACACAAATCAAATCTTAAAAAATTCAGGAAAATTGAAATAATTCCTTGCATTCTATCTGACAACAATGGAATTAAACTACAAATAAATAGCAAGAAAGGCTATAGAGCATACACAAAATCATGGAAACTAAATAATACACTACTAAATGATGAAAGGGTCAATGAAGAAATCCAGATGGAAATCAAAAAATCTATAGAGTCAAATGATAATGAGAACACAACATACCAAAATCTCTGGGACACAATGAAGGCAGTTCTAAGAGATAAATTTATAGCCTTGAGTGCCTATATTAAGAAATTAGAAAGGTCGCAAGTAAACAACCTAATGCTTCGCCTAAAAGCCTTGGAAAAAGAAGAACAAGGCAAACCAAAAATCAGTAGACGGGAAGAAATAATAAAGATTAGCGCAGAAATTAATGAAATAGAAACAAAAAGAACAATCCAAAGAATCAATGAAACAAAGAGTTGGTTCTTTGAAAGGATAAACAAGATTGATAAACCCTTAGCAAATCTGACCAAAAGAAAGAGAGAAGAGACACAAATTAATAAAATCAGAGATGAACAAGGTAACATCACAACAGATTCCAGAGAAATTCAAAAAATCATAGGGACATACTATAAAAGCATATACTCCACAAAGCATGAAAATCTGAAAGAAATGGATGATTTCCTTGTTATATAACCTACCTAAATTAAATCAAAATGAGATTAATCACTTAAATAGACCTATAACAAACATGGAGATACGAACAGTTATCAGTAGTCTCCCAACTAAAACAAGCCCAGGCCTGGATGGATTCACTGCTGACTTTTACCAGACCTTTAAGGAAGAGCTAACACCATTGCTTCTTAAGCTTTTCCAGGAAATAGAAAAAGAAGGAATTCTACCAAACTCCTTCTATGAGGCCAGCATCACTCTGAAACCAAAACCAGGCAAAGATAGAACAAAAAAAGAAAATTACAGACCAATCTCCCTCATAAACATAGATGCAAAAATTCTCAACAAAATATTGGCAAACAGAATACAAGAGTATATCAAAAAGATCATTCACCCTGACCAAGTAGGCTTTATCCCAGAGATGCAGGGATGGTTCAACATACGCAAATCTATAAATGTAATACATTACATAAACAGGTTGAAGGACAAAAAAATCACATGATCATTTCATTAGATGCAGAGAAAGCATTTGACAAAATCCAACATCCCTTCATGATAAAAGTCCTACAGAGACTGGGAATAGAAGGTAAATATCTCAATATAATAAAGGCTATTTATGACAAGCCTACAGCCAACATATTACGAAATGGGGAAAAACTGGAAGCTTTTTCACTAAAATCAGGAACAAGACAAGGGTGTCCACTTTCCCTACTTTTATTTAATTTAGTTTTGGATGTCTTAGCCATAGCAATAAGGCAAGAGACACACATAAAAGGGATGCAAATTGGAAAGGAAGAGATCAAGTTATCATTATTTGCAGATAACATGATTCTATACATAAAAACTCTACTAGAAAAATGTTAGAGCTGATCAAAACCTACAGCCATGTAGCAGGATACAAAATAAATACACATAAATCCTATATCCTAACAGGAAACACACAGAGGATGAAATCAGAGAATCACTCCCATTCACAATTGCATCAAAAAAAAAAAAAAAAAAGTACCTTGGAATAAACCTAACCAAGGATGTTAAGAATCTCTGCAATGAGACCTTTAAAACTCTCTAGCGAGAAATTGCAGAAGACGCTAGAAAGTGGAGAAACATTCCTTGTTCCTGGAGTGGAAGAATCAATATTGTGAAAATGGCAATCTTACCTAAAGCAATCTACACATTTAATGCAATCCTTATCAAAATTCCAAAGGCTTTCTTCATGGAACTAGAAAAAACAATCCAAAAATTCATTTGGAATCACAAAAATCCTCGAATATCTAAAATAATACTGAGCAACAAAAATAAGGCTGGTGGTATCACCATACCTGATTTTCACCTATTCTAGAGAGCCACAGTAACAAATACAACATGGTACTGGCACAAAAACAGACAGTGGAACAGAATAGAGGACCCAGATGTAAGCCCAAGTAGCTATAGCCACCTGATATTCGTTAAAAATGCCAAAAATACTCATTGGAGAAGAGACAGCCTCCTCAGCAAATTGTGTTTTGAAAACTGGATATATATTTTCAGAAGGATGAAAATAGATTCTTCTTTCTCGCCATGCACAAGAATTAAGTCCAAATGGACATCAGACCTGAAACTCTGAAACTGCTAGAGGAAAAAGTAGGGGAAACCCTTCAACATATTGGTCTTGGCAAAGACTTTCTGAATACAAGCCCAATTTGCTCAGGCAATAAAACCACAGATTAATCACTGGGACCTCATGAAATTACAAAGATTTTGCACTGCAAAGGACACAGTGAAAAAAGCAAAGAGGCAACCTACAGAATGGGAAAAAATCTTCACCAGCTATATATGTGATAGAGGATTAATATCTAGGATATACAAAAAACTGAGAAAGTTAAATAATAACGATTCAAACAAGCCAATCAAAAAATGGGCTATGGAGCTAAATAGAGAATTCTCAAAGAAAGAAATATGAATGGCATACAAGCATCTAAAAAAATGTTCTACATCACTAGTCATCATGGAAATGTAGAATAAAACTACTTTGGGATTCCATCTCACTCCTGTCAGATTGGCCACCATCATGAAAACAAATGATCATAAATGTTGGCGGGGATGTGGAAAAAGAGGAACCCTTCTACACTGCTGGTGGGAATGCATTCTGGTCCAGCCATTGTGGAAAATAGTGTGGAGGTTCCTAAAACAGCTAAAGATTGATTTAGCATATGACCCAGCTATAGCACTCCTAGGCATATATCCAAAGGACTCATCTCATTTCCTTAGAAGTACGTGCTCAATCATGTTTATTACTGCTCAATTTATAATAGCTGGGAAATGGAACCAGCCTAGATGTCTCTCAACTGATGAGTGGATAATGAAAATGTGGCACATTTATACAATGGAGTTCTACTCAGCAGTAAAGAAAAATGAAGTTATGAAATTTGCAGAAAAATGGCTATATCTGGAAAGGATTGTACTAAGTAAGGCAACCCAGGCCCAGAAAGCCAAATGCCACATGTTCTCTCTCATATGTGGATCCTAGCTATAGATGATTAGGGCTTCTGTGTGAGAAGGAAAATACTTGGTAGCAGAGGCCAGTAAGTTAAAAAGGAGACATAAAGGGAAGAGAAAGGAAGGGAGGAGGATACTTAATAGGTTGATATTGTATATATGTAAGTACAATGATTGTAATGCGGAGGTAATATGATGGAGAATGGAATTTCAAAGGGGAAAGTGTGGGGGTGGGGAGGGAGGGAATTACCATGGGATATTTTATTATAATCATGGAAAATGTTAATAAAAATTTTAAAAATGCCAAAAAAAGAGAAAATAATAGTGAAAATTCTCAATAAATTCTAAAACAGTGACTTCAAACCATGTCCACTGATCAATTGAAGTTCACTGTTGAAAGATAGGTCCTCTTTTTTTTAAAGATAGATCCTCTTTACAAATGCAGATACCTGACCATAGGAATGTGCCTGTAAATAGATAATAGTATAACAGATAAAAGCATTAGTTATAACATGAATTATATGAATTATAACAAGAGCACCATTCTTAACTCCAGGTACATAATAGAGTTATTAAATATTTATTTTACCACATGGTGAAGGTGAGCTTTTGGTCATATTGATTGTCACTTGTGATTAGTTGTAAAATGAGTGAGCCCTGGAGAACTTATGTAGAGCATAGTAAGTGTAGTTAATAGTGATGTGCTCTGTGTTTCAAATTCTCCTCATGTTTTCAACCCGTGTTTGTGTGCACATTGTCATAGACACACACACTAACTGTGAAATGCTGAATATATTAATTACATTAGTTGTGGTAATCATTTCAAGATGTACATGTACATAAAACATGTCATACACATTAAATATATATAATTCTGTTTGTCAATCATTTCTCAATAAAGCTAGAGAAAACGTTTGTTAAAAGAAAAATCTGAGGTAATTCTGATGTGATTACCTCTGTATGTTATGAGCTGCTTTTCTCTCACAGCCTTTAGTACTCTCTCCTGGTTGGCTATGTTTAGTGTTTTTATTATTATTATTATTATGTGTCTTCTTTGGTTCTTTCTATTTGGTGTCCTGTACACCTCCTGTAATTGGATCAGCCTCTCTGTTGTAAAGTTGGGAACATTTTCTACGGTAACTTTGTTGAAGATATTCTCTATGCCCTTGTACTTTATTTCTTCCCTTGCCTTCTCTTGCCTTTGATCTAAATGTTTGGTTTATTTAAGGCACCCTAAAGTTCCCTCATGTTCTATGCACACATTTTTAGAAAAAAAAATATATATTGGTTTGTTTATAAGAGAGAGAGAGAGACAGAGAGAGAGGGAGAGGAAGAGAGAGAGAGAGAAAAGAAAGAAAGAAAGAAAGAAAGAAAGAGAATGGATGCACCAGGACACTGCAAACAAATGTCAGACCCATGTGCCATCATAAACATCTGGCTTACATAGGTACTGGGAAATCAAACCTGGATCCTTAGGCTTCACATACAAACACCTTAACTGCTAAGCCATCTATTCAGCCCTCATACACCTTTGTGAACTTGACTATTTTTGGAGTCCCAATGTAATTCTTCTGTCTTGTCCTCAAGTTCTGAAATACTTCTTGGGAACCTTTAAGAGGGTTATTTCTGTTGTTTTTCTTCAGCATTTCCATCTCTGGCTTAAATTCTACTTTCATTTTTCTTCTTTTCATTTTCAAATAAAATGTACTAACTTATTAATAGAACATAAGTATCTAGCAGATTTCAAACATAATTTTAATGCTATCAAAAGGTGCTGCTCACTTTAATCCTGTTGGCCTTCATTCCACTTTGTGTGAGCCTTCATGCCAGGCAACATAGACAAACAGGACAAGCATCACGTGGACAGCAACCATAGCAGCATAAAAGTAGCTGTCTCTGTTGGACATTCTTAGGACACCTTCAAAAATGTAAGATTTGGTTGTAAAATAAAGTCCAATGGGAACTGTGTAAAGCTGTGAACAGCTGGTATGTTTTCAGGGTAGATGATAAGGAGCCCTCATACATGAATTCAGGTGTCTGCATTGCATTCAGTGCAGCTCTATCATGACATTCCATGATGTCACTATGTAGGAAGCATTCAGTGGATGGATGGATGGCTTGTTTCAGCTGCTGCTTGACTGCTCCCCATTTTCATTTCTTGGTTTGATCTTTTTATTGTCTTTTGGAGTTCATTCCTGCATTTGAATGTTCTCATTGAACTTGTTCCACTTGCCCATTAGCTCATTTATTTGTGGGTTCTCCTCAAATTCCTTTAGCCTTTTGTTGATATTTTTTTGATTGTCTTTGATTTCATTAAGCTATCCATGGAGTACTGTTTGCTGATTTTCTTTGGTTTCCTTCAGCCATTTATTGAGATGTTCTTGTTGAGTATCTTCCATTTTCTTCATCTATCATTTGAGTTCTTTTTGTTGTCTTTCTTCCACTTCATTAAGCCAACCTTTTATTTGTATTTTGTATTCTTTTTATTATTTATTTATTTAAGAGAGATAGAGAGAAAGAGGCAGAGAGAAAGGGGGTTGAGAAAATAGTCAGACGGGAGGGAGGGAATTACCATGGGATACTTTTTATAATCATGGAAAATGTTAATAAAAATTTAAAATTTTTTTTAAAAAAATAGGCATGCCAGGGTCTCTAGCCACTACAAATGGGTCCTTAGGCTTTGCAGGCAAGCACCTTAACTGCTAAGCCATCTCTCCAGACCTCAAGTTTTTTTCATTTATTTTGTTTTGGGGGAGAGAGAGAGGCAGAAAGAGAAAGAGAGAGAAAGAGATGGGCACACCAGGATTTCGGCCTGCTGCAAATGAACTCCAGATGTGTGCGCCCTATTGTGCCCATGTGCAACATTGCATGCTTGCATCACTTTGCATCTGACTATGTGGGACCTGGAGAATTGAAGATTAGCTCTTAGGCTTTGCAGGAAAGTGCCTTGACCGCTAAGCCATCAGAGAGAATTCTTTCTGCTGATTTTGTTATGTTTCCTTCAGACATTCCTGTTTGATTACTCTTTTTCTCATTTCTTCTCATTCAACAAGACATTCATTCATGGTTTCATTAAGTTCCTTTGAAATGCTTATTGAGATTTCATTCTGAGCTTATATGTCTTGGGTTTCTTCTAAGCTTTCAGTAGAGGCTTCCATTGTGGAAGCAGGTAATCTTAGTTGGGATACCTTTGCTGGGTGTTTGCTTTATATTGGGGAGCCCGGTCTAAGTTGATCATGGTGGGTATGGGATTGAAGACTGTCCACTAGATTGGGGTGGGTACACTTGAGTCTGAACTGGGTCTACCTTGAGAGTGGCTCCTCTGAGCAATTTTGGGTAAGACCTTGGGAGATCTAGTTTTCTTAGTGTCTGAGCTGGGTGCTTCTCATCCAGTCTTATCTGCTGCCTGGCTTTTAGGAGTGAGAGCCACTCTAGGTTTCTCCTAGGGGCTGAGGCCAGTGAATAGTTGCCCTGTACTTCAGCCCTTTTTTAGATACTTTTTTTTGGGGGGGGGTGCTTTGAAGGTGAATATAAGAAGTAGGATCCAGCCAAGCATGGTGGTGCACGCCTTTAATCCCAGCACTTGAGAGGCAGAGGTAGGAAGATTGCCATGAGTTCAAGGCTGCCCTGAGACTATGTAGTGAATTCCAGGTCAGCCTGGGCCACAGTGAGACCCTACCTCGAAAAAAAAAACCAAAAAAACAAAAACAAAAAAAAAAAAAGTAGGATCCAGGTTGGTTGGCTGCTTCCAGCTGTTCTGCTAATTTTGCCCTACCCAGGGATAGCCCCACCATTGGCCATAACCCCCAAGTTCAGTCTGTCTCACAATGGCATGCTGCATGGTCCTGTTCCCAGTTTTTCTTGTGCTGGCCTTCCCATCCAAGGCAGCAGCCTAAGGATGGTTCTACCCATGGTGTACAACCCCAGAGATCAGCCTTATCTCACAATGTCTTGAAGTGTGGTCTTGTTCTCAGCCTCTCTAGGGCTGACCTTGCCTTCCCAGGCAGCCACTCAGGGATGGCTCTACCAGGCAGTCAAAATTCTATTTTGGTTCCACAGGAACTTTAATATTTCCTAGTCAATCCCATAGCCACTGAAACCATGTCCCTAAGTACCACTGCAACCCCTATTCAGCACCCCTTCCTATATTGGTGTTTTTTTTTCAAGAGCTTGGGCCCCCTCCCCTAATTTTTATTGATGGTCAATTGCCCTGGCCAGTGGGGAGTTTAACAAGAGCCCAAGGGGAAATTAACCTGGATGGGAGACAAGACAGACACAAAGAAGGAGACCAAGTTGAGAGTCTGATCAAGGTCTCAAATTTTATTTTTTACACAATGATTATATAGGGATAAGAAGGAGGAAGTAAGCTGGCTGACGTGATTTAGGGCCATGGGATTGCTAGGGCACCTAGAGGAAATGTTACTAGGTGTTAATCTAATCTTGCCTCAATGGCTTAACTGCAAATTGGATAGACCAGTTTTCTGGTGAATGAGTCAACTTGGGGAAATAGAAACTTAAGAACAGGACCAGAAACAATGGAGAGGCTTTTGCTTTATGGCTCCCAACATCGCCTCCCTTCTTTTATACAAAAGAGAGGGAGGCCTGCTATTCAGTGGTGGGCTTTAACCAACTGGGGGAGTATTAACCTGACTCCTCCCATGGACTGTCACTTTTTTTCATTCCATAATCTTGGCCCTTGGTACCTTTTGGGGAGGGGAGGCAGAGCCTATGTGATACCAACCTCCATGCAAGTCAGGTTTTTCTCCCAGGGAATTCAGAAGTGGTCAGAAAGGGGCCTTCCTTTGCAGTGCTTTGCCTTACACCCATGTTGGTGCCCATATCGCACTCACTTTATTGTGAGCCAATATGCATAGGTCTGAATCCTATGCAGCTCCTAAAGGAGGGGAGTCACCTGGCACATAGAAGCCCTGATCAATCAGGTCCAATCGATGATACTGGATTTGGATGGGCTTGGAAAGGGCACTGTCAATCTCTTGTTTAATAAAACCAGTGAAGGGAAATTTTGTGGAAGAAGGGGCAGAAAGTATGTCAGAGCCACATGTTGGGTCATGATATACAGTGACATTTATCGTACCAATAACTGTGGGCTAACTCCACAATGCACGACCCATATACCTCAACAAGGAGGGGCCGATAGGGAGGGGGTAGGTCATGGATGAGCCTAATAATGGTACCAAACTGCCTGTACTTGCAGAATAGAAAACTAATAAAAAATAAAAATAAAAATAAAATAATAATAAAGAAAATAGAAAAAATAGTCAAATAATATATGGAAAGTGAGAAGAGTAGAGAGAAACATACATGCTACATTTTGAATAGGATTTATTTCAGTGGATTAATTATGTTAATCAACAATGGTCTCAACTGAGCAAACTCATCTTCATAGTATGTTCTTTTATTTTGGCTTTTTTCAATGGTTTTAGCATTAAAATAAATTAAATAAAAAAAGGATAATTACATGCTCCTAATCTAAGAATGGAGCCCCATCTGCAAAGCAAGTGATCAGAGGTATAAAACAACCCATTAAATTCTGTTAATGACATGTTATACTATATTGAGAACTTGTGATCTTCAATGGTTTACATATTTGAAGAAGCATAAAGACTTCAATTAGAAAACAAACATGAAGAAATGAATGGATAATTATGCATACAAATTTGAATTATCTATATCTGGATACTAAAAATGGCCTAGGAAACTACAGAGGGTTTCCCCTCTGCTTAATAACATATTTAGTTTAAGAAAAGTATCTTCCATATACCATATTGTGCTCTGTTTACAAGCTTATCTCTTCATAAGTGTTGTCATAATATTTAAAAAGAATTGTTATAATACTGTGGAGTGTCATCAGTAAGAGTTGAATATTTAATTACAAGTAAATGGTCTGTCAACTCACAATCAAGAAAAACAATCAAAAACAAAAATAAAAAATTTCCTATTAAAAAAACTCTCCCATGACACCTTGGCATTTCTGAACATGTTCTTATGTATTCTGAACATCCTTAGAAAGGACAGAAGCCCCAACATTTTTGTATTTCCTCTATACATCTCCCTTTCTTTCTTTCTTTCTTTCTTTCTTTCTTTCTTTCTTTCTTTCTTTCTTTCTTTCTTTTTTTCTTTCTTTCTTTTTTGTTGAGGTAGGGTCTCACTCTAGCCCAGGCTGACATGGAATTCACTATGGAGTCTCAGGATGGCCTCGTACTCATGGTAATCCTCCTACCTCTGCCTCCTGAGTGCTGGGATTAAAGGCCTGTGCCACCATGCCCAGCTACATCTTGTTTCTTAAGATGGCCATGGTCTGGTATTAAAGTTGATTTTGGAGATGGCCAATTTGCAAAGATGATATTGAAAAAAATTGACATGTTCTTTTCCAAACACAAAGGCTTGTCAATTACCTTTTAACATAGTTTAATGTTATTTGTAGTTTACTTATTAAAGATAGGAAGATAAAATTCAAGAATTTATGATTTATCATTATAGCTTAAATCTATAAAAATCCCTATGACTATTTTTTCAGACAACAGAGATTCTGTAAAATATTTACAAGTTGTATTTTAGAAATTAGTCAGGGTTGGAGAGATGGTTTATTGGCTAAGGCACTTGTTTGCAAAGCCAAAGGACCCAGGTTCGATTCTCCAGTACTCAGGTAAAGCCAGATGAACAAAGTGGCATAAGGTGTCTGGAGTTCATTTGCAGTGGCTAGAGGCCCAGGCTCATCCTAGTCCATTCTCTCTCTTTCTGTCACTCTGGCCCCTCGCTCTTTTTCTCTGAAATAAATAAATAAATATTTAGAAATCAGCCATTTCCCCATACTCTCTGGCTAACTTAGTACTTGAGTTGGCCTATCATGGAATATTAGAACTAACATGTTATTGCCAGCAAAAACAAATAAATAAATAAGACACACACACACACACACACACACACAAACCAGTGAGGCATTTAAAAATCCATGGGCCAAAAGAGAGCAAGAGCAGGATTCCTACAAGGAGTGCTAGCAAGGGTAGAAGATAAGGCAGCAACCGGTTCCAGGCACCTCAGAAAATGTTGTCAAACAGCTCCTTTCGTCATTTCTCAAGCTCTTCCTAGTGTTTTCTAATGCGATCTCGAACAATTCCTGACTTGTTGGCATAAAAGCAGAAGCGTTCCTGTAAAGTTAAACAAATTCCTCCCTTGTCTGCAGTTAAAAGATCTAATCCTTGTCTATTTTGTAAAACTACTTCAGCTAGAGAATCGACTTGATCTTGTAAGTCCTTGACTGATTTGTATACCAATTTTACATCATCTGCATGTTGTTGGGACAACTTTGTATAGGAGTGGAGGGTGACGCCCACCCCTGCTGATCCAGTGGCAAGGCCACCGGTTATCCCCAGCCATATCATGAGGGGTATAAATTGGACTGCTCTGCGATGACGGGGAGTAAAGGTGTCAAAGCTGGGAAGAGGCACAGGCTAGTCTCCAGGAACAATATCTACATCAGGCAGAAGGATGGCTGGGGCACACAGTCCAGTCCAATTTTGGGGAAGAGCTGAGTAAGCCATATTATTTCCACAAACTAAGGTTTTGCCCTTGTCAAGGGATATGGGACTTGTGACATTAATTATAGCAGAACAAGAGGTAAAAGAAGCAAATCCCACATCTATGTCAAAAGAATTGTTCTGAGCCTTGCTAAAGAAGCAAGTGGAGAAGTTAAATCCCATAGGTTGGACCTTAAATGGGGTCATTAAGATGCATTCCTGGCTATCTGAAGTGTGATGGGAAAAATTAAAGGTGGGAATGGCTAAAGGCCAAGAGGTTCCCAGAGCCAAGCATAGCCAGCAGTCCTCTGCCAAGTGGGGGTTGGTAGCATTAAGCGCAAGGTGTGTAGCAGAGATAATATCAGTGGTCTGGGGGTCTAATTCTAACCCTTTGGGTTTGGGGAGGAAGAGGGGATGATAAAGTACTTTGGGGATCATAGAATCAATTACAGTTTGAACTTTTTCTTGCACCATAATTTCACGAACCTGATCAGTGGGCCCCCTGTCTGATACATGTACTGGGGCTACTTTTGGCCAGCAGGCATTCTTTCCTGGAATAGCAATGCAATTGGCCTTGATTAGATGTTGATTTTCAAACACTTGGGGTTTAAGAGACCAATCACCCTGCAATGTTCCCCCATATGTATGGTGGGGAATAGCAGTAAAATACTGTACTCCATCCTTTGAACACTCCTGGAAAGAGTCATAGCATATTGCATTCATCTGATTTACATATTCACATTCAAGTGGGCATTTGCCATCCTTAAGTGGGGGCTGTGGCTTTGGTTTATTGTAGCAAACCCAAGACTGGGGGGCAAAGCCAGTTCCTGTATTGGAAAGCTCCATACTAAGGCAGGCCTTTTTATTTCCACAATCAGCTTCCTGGGTACATCTTTTAGGTCTTAAGGAATGTCCTCCCTGACATTCACATGGGGGCCCAAATAGTTGCTCTCTAAGTTGTTGAGGGTTAATTGGTTTTAATCCTCCCTTCAGGGAATGTGGTAATTGGAGGGCTATGAAAGCAAGGATCAAATGGCTGTAAGGCATCATTGTGTTATATACATCTCGAAAGAAGTGTTTGCAGGGTTAAAGTGAGTGCAACACATAGACACACGAGCACAACATAGACACAGAGGGCCCAATAGAGAGCTTGTACCCTTGTTGGCCAGATGAGCCTGTATCCTCCAGGGATAGTTCAATGATGCCAAACACAGTGCAAATGGGAGTTGGTCTCTCCAGTAGGTTAGCTGTGTCCTCCAAAGGCAGAGTCGTCTTGAGGTCCTTCCAGCTTTGTCCTGTCAGGGAAAAAAGGAGATTTTCTCAGAGAAGTGTTTCTTCCCTGGATATGTGAGATGTTAGTGGAGGGTCATCAGCTTATTTTACAAGTCTCTCTGGCAGCTATCTCACAGCATTTTCTTTGGTGTCAAACAAGCATACTGATCCTCGGCCTCAAATGAGTACTGGGTCTGCGCCATTCCATTTTAAGGTTAAAGGATCTTTCCACATGGCTTTGGCAAAGGTATTTTTTTGTATTTGTGTGCCAAAAGTGATCAGCAGCTGAATTTCCCTGAGTATCAAGGGTTAAAAAGTTTAGGACAAACAAGGCATGATGAAGGATATTTCTTGGAGAACCTTTTATGGGATAGAAATCCCCCGTTTTCAATTTTTGGAAGGTATATTTAATAGTTTGATGGGCTTGCTCAACAATTCCTTGACCCTGGGGGTTGTATGGTATGCCTGTAATATGTTTAATTTATAATTGATAACAGAAATTTTGGAATTTTTTTGACAGTATATCCAGGACCATTATCAGTTTTAATAATTTGGGGCTTTCCCATGACACCAAGGCAATTGAGTACATGAGCAATGACATGTTTTGAAGCTTCTCCAGCATGGAAGCTGGAAAAGATGAATCCACTAAAGGTATCCACAGTAACATGGAGGTACTTAAGATTACCAAATGAGGGAACGTGTGTTACACCCATTTGCCAGATCTCATCGGGAATTAAACCTCTAGGATTCATGCCTAAGTGGGGAACAGGTAGGAGGGTGACACAGTTTGTGCATTGTTTGACTATCTGGCAAGCTTTTTCCCTAGTGATTTTAAAAAGAAGATGCAAAGTTTGAGCATTAAGGTGATGTACAGAGTGAGCTGCTTTGGCCTGCTCCACAGGATCAAGCCGAACAAGGAAGGCCTGACTGTAAACTGGCCTTTTGCAAAAGATAAGATTCTTCAAACAGTCTGCTGACCAACATTCCTAATTGCAAGCTGGATGGACCAGCTTTCTAATAAATGAGTCAAATTAAGAACAGGCCCAGGCAAAATGGAGAGGCTTTTGCTCTGTGGCTCCCAACATCTGCCCAATCCTCGTCCTGGGTGGAAACATTGATTAAGCATTTGGTGAGCTACCAACTCACTAGGGCTGCACATAATTAGTTTCATTTGAGAGAGCATGTCTCAGCCCCAGCGATTAATGGGCAGGCCTGTGACCACATAAAGTTGAACAGTGCCTTGATTGTCCTCCTCATCCGCCCATTGAATAACTTCAGAACTTTGTAAGGGGTTAGAGGCCTGTCCAATTCCTTTGAGATGGGTCATGGAAGTGGCAAGAGGCCAAGATGCAGGCCAATCTTTACTGGAAATAATTGTAGCATCTGCACCAGTGTCTATAAGACCTTCAAGAGTTTTTCCTTTTGACTAATTTAAGAAGGGGTCTTGTTTGAGTGACCTCTTGTGTCCAGTAAATATCTGATGACCCAGACCCATGGGGGCCTCTCTTATGTTTCTGGAAGGGCACCTTATCATTGAGGGGCAATAGTATTAACTGAGCAATCCGTTGGCCAGGAAGAATGGTAATAGGCCCCTGAAGGGCAGTAGCCATTTATTGAATTTCCCCAGTATAGTCATTGTCAATGACTCCTGGAGAAATGGTGATGCCCTGAGTGGTTGAACTGGCATGTCCCAGATAAGGCCCAAAGTGTCCTGAGGTAGGGGGCCAAAGACTCCCGTACAGAGGATTTGAGTTCCCATCTCTGGGGTCAATATTGACTGGGAGGTGGAACAGAGGTCCAATCCTGCGCTACTGGAAGTTGCCCAAGAGAGGGCAGTGATTTCACATTTTGGGCCGATTGAGGGACAAACCTGACAACCCCAGGGTTCTGTCTGGTATGGGTCTTGGGGCCCTAGGGTGGGCCCTGTAAGAAGTTTCCTTGCCTCTGGGGTAGAGGGTTACCCTGTATATCAATTTCAGAGCAGCATTCAGAGGCCCAATGCTTGGCCTGCTTGCATCATGGGCACAGAGGGGATGGGAGCAGCTGCTCAGCCTTAGGGACGGTGCATTCTCTGGAAAAATGACTTGGTTGTTTGCAATTAAAACAAGTTCTGAGCTTGGGCTGGAGAGATGGCTTAGCGGTTAAGTGCTTGCCTGTGAAGCCTAAGGACCCCGGTTCGAGGCTCGGTTCCCCAGGTCCCACGTTAGCCAGATGCACAAGGGGGCGCACGCATCTGGAGTTCGTTTGCAGAGGCTGGAAGCCCTGGCGCGCCCATTCTCTCTCTCTCCCTCTACCTGTCTTTCTCTCTGTGTCTGTCGCTCTCAAATAAATAAATAAAAAAATAAATAAATAAAAAAAAAAAAACAAGTTCTGAGCTTGTCCCCCTGGGTAAAATCTTTAAGGGCCACTCCTATGGCTAATCCAATGCTGCAGGATGTAGGGTCTACATCAGCACAGAGTTTGATAAAGTCAGAAATATTTTTGCCACAGCGATGGGGACGTATAGCCGCTTGGCAGGCAGAGTTAGCATTTTCAAAGGCAAGATGCCTAACAAATTCATTGTCTGTTTTCTCCTTTCTCATAAGGCATTCAGCGGCCTCTGTAAGGTGGCCGATAAAATCACTATAAGGCTCTTGTGGCCCCTGTCAGATTTTAGCAAGAGAGGTGACAGCTGATCCTTTAGAGAGGGAAGGCTTTTCCAGGTTTTGAGAGCTGCTTGTTGAATTTGTGTAAATAATCCTGGAGGAAATTTCGATTGTTGTTCATTTGTATCATAGGGGCAGTTGCCCAAAAGTTTATCTAGCATCCAGGATTTAGAAGAGCCACCAGTGGCCAAATTACAGCAGGTAGCATCCTGGCACCTCTCAGTGTAATCAGTTTTCCATAGAATAAAGTCACCCCCTAGTTAAAGTAGCTATAGTTAACATAACCCAATCATTAATAGTCAGTAAATCCTCACTTAGAGATTATAATAGCAAGATAGTGAAAGGAGCAATAGGACCATATGAAGAAACTGCAATTTTAAATTTTTTTATGTTTAAATTTAAGGTGGTGATATCGTTGGGTAAGTTTCATTCCTTTCCTCATCCTCAGTGCTTTCTGACCCAGCAGGTTCCTATGTGTCAGTTTCTCCCTCCCCCTCTTCTGGGCTTTGTGGATCCTATGGCTCAGCCTCATTAGATCTTCCTTCAATAGGTTTAACCTGGGAGCGAGTTTGGAAAGGTGTGGAGAGTTTTACTTTTGGTTTTAGTTTTCTGAACAGGGCGAGTGAAGGGGGAGCGTATTTCTAAATCAAGATCGCGTAATTGCTTGAGCAGTTGCGACTCTTCCTTTTTGACTTTGAGACTGTCTTGAGAGACCGTGCCTCCTGGGAAAGTTTAATGGTGGCTTGTCTGGTTATTTCTTGTATATTGGATGGAGCATCAAGGGCCAGGGCACAAAAAGGGGGTGCTATGTTAAGGGTGGTGGCCGTGTACCAAAAGTGCCTGGGGGGGCAATCAGGATTATGGTATCTGGCAGCCTCATCCTCCAATTTAGCCTCTTCCTCAGGGGAAAGGGGGTCATCATCAGGATTGGTGGTTCTTAAGCCAGACAGAACTGGACAGATAGATTGCAGGAGAGGGCTACTAGGTGGCGGATCATCAGCATGTTCTGGCATAGGAACGGTGATAGAGGGACAATTAGAATCTGGGGAGGAGGGGTGGGGATTCTCTTGGACTTCCTTCTTATGCAGGGAGGTCTGAGTGCTGGTGAATTTATTTTTAAGGAATTTCTCACTATCTGTAACTACTTTTGAAACATCAGGGTGATAGTGGCGGACCTGTAATGCATCATTTATGAGATTCCAATAAGAAAATGCCTGCACTGGTACCTTTTCAGGACCAAAAGAGCAGTAGTAATTATTGAAGCAGTCACCAACATGGCGCTACCGCTTCTCATCTATAGTACCTTCCTGGGGGAACCAGGGACAGACATCTTCTAAAAAGACAAAGAATTTCACTAAATCTTTTCTCTTAGCCCATGTTCCTCATGTCTTGAGAGAAGTTTTAAGCCCTTCAACGAACAATTCATGCTTATTTAATGTTTGTCCCATAATTGTGTCACTCTTTTTACCTTTCTGGATCTGTATCACAGGTGGGCACTCCTGCGGTGATCTTCATGCGGATCTTCCCTCATCAGTTAGGTGGTGATCCAATTGGGTGAGGGGAGACGGCCGTCCACTCAAGCGACATCCAGGTCACACTTCGTACCTCGAGCCCCACGTTCGTGCACCACTTGCCCCAGCCAGAAGGGAGTTTAACAAGAGCCCGAGGGGAAATTAACCCGGATGAGAGACAAGACAGACACAAAGAAGGAGACTAAGTCAAGAGTCTGATCAAGGTCTCAAATTTTACGTTTTACACAATAGTTATATAGGGGTAAGCAGGAAGAAGTAAGCTGGCTGATGTGACTTAGGGCCGTGGGATTGCTAGGTGACCTAGAGGAAATGTAACCAGGTGCTAATCTAATCTTGCCTCAACAGCCTAACCGCAAACCAGATAGATCAGTTTTCTGGTGAATGAATCAACTTGGGGAAATAGAAACTTAAGAACAGGCCCAGAAACAATGGAGAGGCTTTTGCTTTATGGCTCCCAACAGTCAATTAGTTTATTGGAGCTGTTTTTAGGATTCTATTTGTTGGAATTACTTTTTATTTTTAGTTTTTGAGGTAGCTCTAAAATCTAAATGTAGATTAAAAGGAGATATTAAAATAAATAGAAAAGTTAGACTGGAGAGATGGCTTAGTGGTTTAGGCACTTGCCTTCAAAGCCCAAGAATCCAGGTTCAATTCCTCAGTACTCACATAAGCCAGCTGAAGAAGGTGACACATGCATCTGGAGTTTGTGAGCAGTGGCTAGAGACTCTGCTTTGCCTATTCTCTCTTTTTGCCTCTCTCTCTCTCAAATATAGAAATAAAAAATTAAAAAATAGAAATTAATAAGAAAAATTTAAAGACTCCTAAAGATTATATCAGAACTAAAGATAAATTCTGATAAATCTAACTTTTAAGTATTTATTTATTTTTTAAGGGAGGGTCACACTCTAGCCCAAGAGGACCTGAAACTCACTCTGTAGTCCTAGGGTTGCAAAACTCATAGTCAGTTTCTACTTCTGCCTCCCTAGTGCTGGGATTAAAAGTTTGTGCCACCATACCTGGAAAATATAGCATTAACTCCTATTCTGACATATCCCACCCTGACGTCTCATTCTCATTCTTTGTCTCCTATCAGAGCAAACTTTATATCAAAAGAAAAGACTGACAAGTTTTGTTTTAGGCTAAAACTAAGAGAACAAATCTCATACTTGGACCAGGAGCGTAGTTGGTAGAGGGCTTGCCTACCATGTATGAACCCCAAAAGTGCATAAACTGGGCACAGTGGTACATGCCTGTAATTCTAGTACTTTGGAGGTGAGGCAGGAGGATCAGAAGTTCAAGGTCATCCTTGGCTACATAGATCCCCTATTAGACTAAAAATTTCATTTGTGCGAGCTGAGGAGATTGCTCAGTGGATAAAGTACCAAAGCTTTCTATCCCAGGATTGGTTTTGCAACATCCATGTTAAAGCTGGATACAAAGTGATCCTTATGTCTGGAGTTTGTTTGCAGCAGCAAATAATACTGGCACACAACCCCGCTCAAATAAAAAAAAAAAATAAAATTCAAAAGATCCCATTTGTAAAGAGAACTGTGGTGACTAACTTTTCAAGAAATTCTATTTATTTATTTATTTGAGAGGGAGAGAGAGAAAGAAAGAGAAAGGGAGAGAGAATGGCATACCAGGGCCTCTTGCCATTGCAAACAAACTCCATACACATGTGTTACTTTGTGCATGTGGCTTTATATGAGTATTGGGGATTAAAACTTAGGCTGACAGGCTTTACAAATACGTTCCTTTGATTGGCTCAGCCATGGTGATTAACTTAAATAAGAAAAGAGTAGTAATCTAGTCCTACATAATAAAATTCACCTCTAGATCTTCTGCATTATGAAACCTGTCATATTTCAAAGAGGTAGAGATTCAAACTTTCTAGTATTTTTTTTAATTCAGGCACTCTAATTTAGTATGTCTGTCTGTTCTTATTAATTTTTTCCATGTAATTTTTGTTTGTCATGTTGTGTCCTAAATGCAACTTAAGTAATTTTATGGCCACTGCAGTTAGGTATCTTTCTTTTTTAAAGTTATTGAGTGCTATGGCTAATTTTAAGAAATGTATATGGAGCTGGAGAAATGGATTAGTGATTAAGGGCACTTGCTTACAAACCCTGCTGTAAAATTATGGGAAAAGGGGGCAGACACAGTGATGCTTCATGAAACAGAAATGAGGAAAATTAGAGGTATTATTGAAAACCCCTCCATTCATGAAGCTTCAGAACATGTTTTGGAAACTTCAAAGGGTGACACCCATTCCCTGATAGACTGGCTAACTGCAGCTTGGAGATTAGCTTTCCCCTCTCTGGATTTAACTCAATTTGAAACTGCAGGAAGGTGGAATTCATATTCAGATGCAATACAAATTTGCAGAAAACTGGGAGTATTATATTATGTGTATAATCAGGTAGAGACACCACAAGCCTCACCTTTATTACCTGCTTTTAGAAGGCTCATCATTAAGGGCGCCCCACAACATTTAAAAATGAGTCTTGTAGGTAACTTACAAGGTGCAGAAACTATAGCTGATGCTATTCAGTTCTTTAAGGGATTTAGAGAACTTGAAGCAGAAAATGTAGTGTCCTTTCAAGTTAAGGCACGGACACTTCCCAGGAAGAGGTTTAATGGGAACAAGGACAGACCCAGACCATATTTTAATATTAAAATAAGACCCTTTGGAAATAGAAATACAATGCCTATAAGGCCTAAGGGACCCACGGGCCCCTTTCGCTGTGTTTTTGGCCAAAGAAACTATTCCTTTGGTAGACCAAATTATTCTAAACCTTTTTTAGGACGACGGGGCCCATCAGGGACCCCTGCTGGGTGGAATCCGTGCAGACAAATAACAAACCGCGCGAATTTCCAACCCCACCAACCAAGGTTTTCCAGATAAATCTAGGAAACTATGACAGCAGACCGTTTGTAAATATTCCCATAAAATTAAAAAATAAACTAATACCTACCAAGTGGCTACTAGATACCGGTAGCCAGATAAGTATAATTACTACTCACCCTAATCAAGAAAAAGCTAAAAAATATATTTCTATACAAGGAATAAATTCTCATAGAGATGCACCAGTAATAAATGTGTGTTTACAAGTTTATGATAAGCTTATAGATATAGAAGCCGCAAGCTTAACAGCGCCCTCTAACGTTCTAGGAATTAATGAAATAAGGAAAATATTTCCAGAATTTTTAAATAGTAAGGCTATTAAAAAGGTATTTGTTAATTTAGCAGAGGTAAAATGGACCCGGTAAGATTACCAAAAATTCCCCCGTCTTTTACCCCTCAATACCCTATAAAAGGAGGAATTAAGGATATTACCAAGACATTGAAGGATTTGCTTAAGGAAGGCATAGTGGCACCAACTCAGAGTTTTAATTATAATTCACCCGTCTGGCCGGTAATGAAACCCAATGGTAAATGGAGATTCACAGTAGATTACAGGAAAATTAATGAGAAAAGTCCAAAAATGCCTGGCTCATTACCTGATGCAGAGGACATTTTCCTCAGGATTAGACAAGCATCCCCCAAATGGTTGGTGACTATGGATCTATCAGACATGTTCTTTGGTATCCCCTTGCACCCAGATTCCCAAGAATTTACTACTTTCACTTGCCAGAATAAACAGTATAAATTTCTGAGACTGCCACAAGGCTATCTAAACAGTCCAGTAATAGCCCATACCATCCTAACTAGCACTTTAGAGGACTTTGAGTGCCGGGGGGTGGAAATTTTAACTTACATAGACAACCTATTGATTTTAGGACAAGATAAAGAAACAGTGGCTACTTCAGCCCAAAAATTAATCCAACACTTAAGGGATCATGGTTGGACAATTAATCCATCCAAGATCCAGGGGCCATCAGAACAAGTTAAGTTCCCAGGAGTACATTGGACAACTAGTGGACCAAAAATCCCAGATGAAGTGATAGAAAAATTAAATGCATTAGAGAGACCACAAAATAAAACACAGGTACAGCACTTAATTGGTATGTTCGACTATTGGCACCAACACATACCATATCTGCAACTAATACTCCAGCCATTATATAAAATAATAAAAAAGGCTGAGGATTTTGTATGGGAAACAGCCCAAGAACAAGCAGTGACCACTATATTAGAACTGATCAAACAATACAAGGACCTTGGCTACATACAACCAGGTGATATTATTATTATTGAAATATTATTTACTTCAGGTTATGGCAATTGGAATATTTTTGCAAAAGGAAATAGATTAACACCGATTGGATTTTATTGTAAAAGGTTTCCTTGGTCTGATAATAAGTTCTTATTATTTGAGAAAACCATATGGACAACCTATGAGGCATGCAGAACCACTCATTCTCTAATTAGAGGCCATAAGGTCATTCTGAGAATGGAAATACCAATCATGGATTGGATTAAGGCACCAGAGCAAGCCTGGGCTGGACTGCCCATGGAAGGAAAGGTGCTACAATGGAACTGGTATCTAAATGACTTTGTGAAGCACAATGAAGTGTCTACACAAGTCAAGATACCCCAGAACTCAGAGAACATACTGAGAACACAACCAGCACCAGAGGAATCAGAATGGCTAATAAGTCCAAAGGTGATACCTAAAATAAAGGAACCTGGCCCAGATTGGACCATTGGTCTGTGGGGCGTTAAGGAGTTCCAACAAAGCATCCCGAATGCTTGGTTCACTGACGGATCTTCAACAACCTCTAATAACAGAGTAAAGTGGAAAGCTGCCACATATAGGCCAAGTGATGGTATGATTATTACAGACCAAGGAACAGATAAATCTGCACAACATGCCGAAGTAATTGTAGCACTTTTAGCTGCAAGACAAACTCAAAAGGAAAATAAAAAAGAGCTAAATTTATATACAGATTCCTGGTGTGTAGCCAATGGAATTGCAGTTTGGTCAGGTAAATGGCGTAGAGCAGACTGGAAAATAAATGGTAAACCACTATGGTCAGATAAGGTATGGAAAGAACTAGATAAAGTCTCAGAAACATTTAAAATTATTGTACATCATGTAGATGCCCATACAGGAAAACAAAATGAAACCCATAAGAATAATGAGGTTGTGGACAGATTAGCAGCTCTATTAACCAATATTAAAATCAAAAAACAATATAAGGTAGAGGACATTGGTCCTCTGAAAAAGAAAATTGTAACAACTTATAAAATATAAAACCCAGCAAATACAGAACAGGGAACATTGGGTTCCCCTGAGACTATTAATATTCATGAACAGGAGATATTGAATCTCCACAATACTATGGGACACATTGGTGCCCATGCCTTGAAACAGTGGTTTGATCAAAGGAATTTGAAGGTTACATGGCATACTATAAACCAAGCCTTAAAAATGTGTGTTAATTGTCCTAATAGCAAGTTGAGGTTCAATAAGATTATCATGGAAAAATTGGTTATAAAATGGGATTTAATACTCTGGTACAGATTAATTTTATTGGACCATTGCCAAGATTTAGAAATAAATATGCATGCACTATGGTTGATGTTACCACAGGATTAGCTATGACAAGACCCGGTAACCATCCAGACCAGCAAGCATGCATCATGACCTTGTTAATGTGGTGTGCCCAATATGGACCACCACAACTCATTCAATCCGACCAGGGATCATACTTTACAGGAACACTTACACAAAGAATAGCAAAGAATTTAGGAATAATGTGGGACTTTCATAAAGCATACAATCCAACAAGTGCTGGAGCCATAGAACGTTTTAATGGATTGCTAAAAACACAATTAACACACAGAATAGGCGAACCATTAGAAAAACCACTACTATATTCTACATTAGAATTAAATCAGAGACCTAGATTAAACAGAGATAGTCCCTTACAAGAAGCCCTAAAATTACAACCATTTTTGGAATATCTGGTGGAGGGAAACAGAGATTTAATAAGACCTCATCTCTGTCTCCACAGGAATCAGAAAAATAAATCTGATCACACAGGCCGAGATTGTGGCCCAAGGAACAGGAAATAACGCGTGGATCACGTAAGGTAAGGAAGATCTCAAACTAGCTAAACTAGAAAATATTGCATAAATGTGGTCCTGGAACAAGATAATTAAACTTACATTAATATTCCTATCCATTTTTGTAGTGCTCATCTGGATCGCACTACCCATATTGGACCTGGTATGGAATTTTTGTTTCCTTATTTGGAACCACACCATGGTAGAAAATCGCACCATGGCACACCCAGGCACAAAGGCCATGAATTACACATTATGTTGGTTTCATTTCTTATGATTATAATAATTACATCGGCCCAATAAGATACAGAATTTATTAGGGATAAATATGAGGTTATGTTCCAGAATATTACTAATAGATTTCCAGAAGTATGGAGCGATATAAGAACTTTTACCAGAATAAGAAACATATTTGCTAGCTTTTGGAGAAAATACTCCTACTGTATGGAATACCAATGGTATATGGGATACGAAGAATATAGGAAAGCAATAGGACATTCATATCATTATAAAACCTTCATGGCAGATATGCTCCATAATGCTACTGATTTAGATGAGCAAAACCCATTAAAATGCCATGGGATAGAATTATGGGGAAACAAAACAAGCCACATGGCAATCTATGCTTCAGCATAGAGGATATGGAAGATTGACAAAATGCATATTAAAGTTAATAATAAATACAGGATAGTAGAAACACAGATAGAAGAATTTAACACAGAATATAACCCATATTTCACATGTGGAATGGCCATGAACACAACCTTTGTGAGATCTTGGTTTAAATCAATGATTTTCCAAGCTTATGGATATTATCATGGCCTGATGTTCAATAGAACAACCCAATCTTTTCAAGAAGGAACCTTCTTCTCTGACTACTATGATTATAGTGAATATAATGACACTGATGATGGCAATGACACTAATATCCTAGATTTTGATACACGTAACATCCCAATACCAGTACCAAAACCAGACCCATGTACCCATTATGAGGTATATGGTCCTAAACTTCTTTTTGATGACCTAGAATTACCCTTACATATGTCATTCACGAATAATATAACTAGAGGCTGCCAATGGGTAGACGATATGTTCACACCTATCTTTATTAAAGAAGGGATGCCACCTCTACCAGAACCATGGGGGAACAAATGCCCAAAATCCTTTTTAAAGAAACTACAAATCAGGGCAATTGGAATTAGGGATAATTCACCACATAAAATTACAAAATACAACATATTATGCGTATCTGAGTTCCCAAACTTACCCTTCTATGGTAATTTGACACCTATAGACTATAATGGAACACCACTTCGGACACATTATATTAGAAAATACAACCAACATACAGTTCCCGAAGCTAACACATCAGATCATTGGGATTGGTCCTTTTGGGATAGAATCTTAGCATTAGGAGTGGAACATTGGAGATTTCCAATCATACTAACATCAATATTACCACAACCATGGGGACAACTTAGAGATTATTCATTAATGACCACTTGTGGAATTCCCCAATACATATGTGCCAAAGCCATTAAAACAAATTCCAACACCACCATCAAGGGCACATTAATTGTGCTGTGCTTACAATATCAGATAGATAAAACAATAACAACATTTACAAATAATAGATATAATATTTCAGTACCACGATGGACAATAGATAACCTAACAGATGTAATCATACAACAACCCCTCAAAGTATTATACTTACATAACACCACAAATATTTACATCTTTAACTCCTCACATTATGTATATAATGGCACAGAGGATATCCCAGGTATTCCATCACTAATAGAAATTACATTGTTTGACAAAATAACAAGACCCCTTCCAGCATGCGTATCCTTACCAGACATTGATGATTTTCCAATACCATATGATATATCATTTAATGAAACAACTTATTTCCTGAAACAAGGAACTTAACCATAGGATACGCCAACAACCTAAACAACCCAATAAGTATACCAATAATTAGTATTACAGAAACAATAACCAACATTTCTTATGTGTTACCGTATAGTACTTATCACCTTAGAGTTGCAGGTAATAAATTGGTAGTTGTGGCAACAAAACTCTTTGCACACTATACATCTAATGTATCAACATCTATTATGTGGCTTCACTACATAAACGTAACATCATATAATGCACATACAACTATACACACGGGTCATCCCTACCATTTTTCAACATGGACCCTACACCCACGTAAACAGAATTGGATGCAAGCAGAATGGATCGCACATACACCCAAAGGCTTAAATAATTCTCTTATGATAGACTGGGATAAAATATATTACATCCCTCTAACACATAAGCTTTGGGAAGGTATAACCCCATTACATGATGGTAAACTAATCTATAGAGGAACAATTAATCAAAACAAGGAAGAATTTCATTTATTCACAGTCCACTTTCCTCAAGGATATTTATGCCCACCACCCGGACCACCAAATATGGTATCAGCACCCATGATAATACCAGATATGACTACACCAGCAAAAATTATATTATATCCTAAAATAAGAAAAATCTCTATGATAGTCGACCTACAAGCTCTTAAAGCACCCTCCAAATATTGTCAGTACATTACAGACAAACTACAACAATTACAATATGCAACCCCAATAAAGGTGGGAAGGAAACCTTTACAGTTTATGGTATTAGGAGCAGTCCTTGCAGGAGCCATACTGGGAGCTATTATGGGCGGAGGTGTATCCGCAGCTATGTTAGAACCCATAAAAGCTAAACTCACACATATAAATCAACTCAATAGACATACTTCAGAGGCCCTGGCAGCTATATCAGGATCTATTGATTCATTAAATATTTTACAACAACAAATGCGTGCTGAAATAGAAATTTTTAAAAGAGAATATGGAAGAGACAAACTATGGCACACAGAAGGAATGGTAACCAATCATAATAACCTTATGTGCCTACAATATAAACTAGCAGCAGAAAGAATGACTAGAGAATTAGATACACTATTCATTCAAGGCCTAGGGAGAAGGGCCCCCGAATATCAAACTCTCCTAGACCCTAATGAAGATAGCGGATGTGACGAAGGCTTTTGCAAGATACATGTAATACAAGTTTTCTTAGATAATGCTTATAAAGGATTTCATACTAAATCTGTGCCACAAAGGTGGGACCAGAAAACAGACCCATGGAAAACACTTACACCACAATGGGTGACACCAATTGATCACTTTTTCTTTATAAACCTAAACAATACACCAGTATACATCCTAACAGATGATGTCTATAACTTAGGAGCTAATACATACATTTATCCACACCTACCACTAACAAATTTAGCAGAAACAAGGCTTACATCCTCGACCATGATTGATTCCATCACAGATTTAGGGGATTGGTCATTCTTAATCTGTACCACTAAAGATAATGTTAATGTCACATGTATCAACTACA
The DNA here is from genome assembly GCF_020740685.1 of Jaculus jaculus. Classification (NCBI taxonomy): domain Eukaryota; kingdom Metazoa; phylum Chordata; class Mammalia; order Rodentia; family Dipodidae; genus Jaculus; species Jaculus jaculus. The sequence continues at coordinate 72,680,778 of NC_059104.1, forward strand.
ATAGTACAACTCAAGGAGATGACATTTCCTCATTTAACCCACAACCAGGATGCTGGGTTTTGCACAATTGCTCTAAAGTAACACATAGTACTCTAAATAGAACACTGGTGACGTCCCTATCTTTACAAGAAAGTCATTTTTACTCTTCACCCAACATCTTTATACAACAACTAGAAAAGGAACACGTTGACCAATTTGTAAAAAAAGCACAAGAGTTGGACAAAGTAGCAGAATTTAATTCAAAATAATTAGACTCAATCCACAAGAAAATACAACAAGCACAATATTCTCTAACTCATAGTATTACTAAGACACATAATCTGGTTGGATTGATTAGAACAAATACTATGATACATAAGGACTGGATACAACAAATCAAAAAATGTAGTTTCTTTGATTATATGGCGAGATTGATACAACTCGACTTTATTTGCACCCCACTACATGGATGGTGGGAATGGTTTAAAGAAATCATATATGTAATAATGATACTTATTGCATGCATAATTTTGTTGAGATTACTAATATGTTGCAGAAAGAAAAAGAAATATGCCTCGCTCAAAGAAAAATCCCTCTGGAAGGAAATGTGATTTAATCCAGAAGAACGGTGTGATCATCACTCTGAGACATCATTACAACAGACACCTTAGACCCATCATGGACCTATTTTACCTCATGGGATTCAACTTTCGCCATAATGATATGCCAGATTGCCACTTTTGCCTCTCAAGATATTCTTCCAGATTCCTAAATGGTCCTAGAACTAATGATTTCTTATTGTTACTCTTTACTCATTTCATGTGTCACGGTACAGAATATGTTGAAAGACATCCAATTGACAGATTCCTACATATCTTAGCTAGCCTTTTTTCATGCTTTATTTGTAAAGGCAATTATGCCCATTATGAGCTTTGTAGAAATATGATTAGACATAGACTGGAAGAAGCTGAGCAATTGTTATATGGAGATTGGCACTGTTGCACTGCAATCAGTGCACCTACAGAACCACAATCACTGCAATCATGGTCTATGAGAATAATATTATGCCCTCTCTTATGAGATTTGCTTAAAGAATTTTCCGCTTATAAAACTTGGTACGAACTGCATAGAACTTATAGAAGAATGAAAATGCTTGCTTTACCAATAAAATTATGCAGACCCTTTGATAACATTACAAGCTCATCAGATAGGCGACCATGTGATTCTGTAAACCCCAGTCCTGTGAGACAACTCTGGTATCCTATTCGAAGCGGATAACCAGTACATGACACCTTTCATGTTGATTACATTTCCGGTGTCAGGGGGTGGAATGTTATGAGCATGTAAGGACCAGCATATGGTCCAGGGCCAGTTTAGATAAATAAGTTTTTTTTTTGTGAGAGTAAAAAATGCAAAGTGAAACCTTGGAAGCTAAACTCTGTGTGCAGTACATAGTAGAGATTAGCAGATGTGTGTGTGAGACTATTAGATAAGCATTGAAAGGTATAAAAACCCCAGCTGCTCAGCAACCATTTCTCAGTCTTCCCGACACTATGACTGACTGAAAGGCTACTCAGCAGTCCTGACTGAGACCCCCACGAGTACATCACCAATCCGAATTCATCAGCCCGACACTCTGTCAGAACGCTGTCTGAACGCGTCCGAATGATCATCCATAAGCTAAAGCACTAGCTTATGCCAGCGGACCAACTCGGCTGGAAGTGCAGTAAACCGGAAAAACATCGCAGCTCGAACTCGCATTGTCAGGCCGTAAAACATCATAAAGTGTCGCAGCTCAAATCTCGCATTGTCAGGTCATATACATGTTAGACTTGTTAGAAATATTCCTGTGCTAGTAGCGATGAATATACCTTGGTTATATATTATATTAGTTATAATATTATTTGTGATAGTTTGGACTTGCTTGTGTGTGACTTTCATCCCAGTAAACTCCTTTGCGAGTATACCAGTGTCTGAGTACCATTGACCTTTGCCGTCGGAATCCTCTCAACCAATCATCTTTGAGAGTGCTCGAGACAGTGGTGGATTTGGAATGCCGGTCTAAAGATATGAAAAGTGCTTGAGTTCTTCTTGGAATTCCTGAGCATGTGTGCTTGTGATGTGGCTTTTGGGTCTTTTGCCTATGGCTTCTCTCTCTCTGCTTGCACCTGTGAAAGCAGGCCAGCTTCTTTTGCCATTATGGAACATCTCCTGGACCTGTAAGCTTCAATAAATATTCCTTCTTCCATAACTGTGCCTAGTTCATCTCAGTGACCTGAAGCTGTTTACTACACGTGGGTACTGGGGCATTAACCTGGGTCTGTAGTGGGGTTCAGTATCACACTGGTAAAACCACTGACTCACAGAGTATTGGGTAAAAGCCGATGCATCAGACCCACACTCAAGAGGTTGGGATCTCTGAGTGCACTGTTTGGAATATCAGCTTTTATTGGAAATAACCACATGATGTTCATAGTAAAAACAGGACGGGAATTAAATCACAAAGTTACATACTATGAAACAAGCTATTACAAGAAGTCACAAGGTTACATAGGTCACATAGGAACTGAGGCAAGAAACATTCTATGCTATGTAATCACAACGACATTTAGAAACAAAGAGATACAAGAAGGTCATTGCACAGGGGCCATCCCATTCCTTAGGAAACAGTAAACACATGCATTTTACAATAATGCCTTTGTTAATGATTCCTGGAACTTCTTTATCTCTCAGGAAAATCAACTTGGGTGGTGGCCTCCATGACATGTGCCTAAAGGCAAGGGCTGCACAGGCTGTTTGACCAGATCTATTGCATCCTTTCACATTCCATTTTCCAGATCCTTTGGGTTTGTAGATAAGCACCTTAGCTGCTAACCCATCTCTTCAGCCCAATAAAATTATTTTTAAAAAACATGTATGTATTTGTGTATATATGCATATATTCAAATATAAGCATTTGAAGACTATTTTTGACTGCTATTGCCTCTTTTGAGATGTGGCATGTTTAGAATGCTATGGCCATAGACCAAAAAAAAAAAAAAAAAAAAAATCAAAAATCTTACCTCTTTGAAAAGCATCCTTGTCTTAGCCAAGTTGAGGTAAGACCCAATTCTGAAAACCTACAATTAAAAAAGTTGGTCATCTGGTCCAGCCATTGTGGAAAACTGTGTGGAGGTTTCTAAAACAGCTAAAGATTAATCTACCATATGACCCAGCTTTAGCACTCCTAGGCATATATCCAAAGGACTCATCTCATTTCCTTAGAAGTACATGCTCAACCATGTTTATCGCTGCTCAATTTATAATAGCTGGGAAATGGAACCAGCCTAGATGTCCCTCAACAGATGAGTGGATAATGAAGATGTGGCACATTTATACAATGGAGTTCTACTCAGCGGTAAAGAAAAATGAAGTTATGAAATTTGCAGAAAAATGGATGGACCTGGAAAGTATTATACTAAGTCAGGTAACCCAGGCCCAGAAAGCCAAGCGCCACATGTTCTCTCTCATATGTGGATCCTAGCTACAGATGACTGGGCTTCTGCGTGAGAATGAAAATACTTAGTAGCAGAGGCCAGTAAGGTAAAAAGGAGACATAAAGGGTAGAGAAAGGAAGGGAGGAGGATACTTAATAGGTTGATATTGTATATATGTAATTACAATGATTGTAATGGGGAGGTAATATGATGGAGAATGGAATTTCAAGTGGGAAAGTGTGGGGGTGGGGAGGGAGGGAATTACCATGGGATATATTTTATAATCATGGAAAATGTTAATAAAAATTTAAAAAGGAAAAATAAAAAGTTGGTCATGATAAAACCAAGGCCTGTTTAGCCTGCCTAAAACCTTGAAACTAGGCTAGGCTCTATGTCTTTGAGTTCTAAGGTCTGCTATTTAATATTAAGAAATATGTTTTTGTTAAGGCCATCCTGGGCTACAGAGTCAGTTCCAGGTCACCTGGGATAGATTGAGACCCTATCTCAGAAAAGGAATACAAACAAGTAGATTAGTTCCTCCACAAGCTGGTTGCACTCCCCATTGTGCCAAATCCAGACTTGTGCGGAGATCATCTTTACATTGAATTGACTTCTCAGCTTCTAAGTGAGAGCTTTCCTTGGTCCCATTCAGTCACAAGGGTATACAGCTGGGCCCAAGTCACCCTGATTTGACATTAGGCCCATTTGATACTGTCCCCACTCCTGGCCCACCCATGTGCACTCACCCTGAGAAGGACTAGGTCATGCCGGTAATCTTTTCACTAGCACACTCTATAGAGCACCTATAGGGCACCAAGTTGAGACTCTTCTGGAGACTTGTCTCAGACCCACCGATAGAGCAATTTCTCACAATAGGATCATGGCTCACTAGGCCACTCAACAGAGGCCCCACTGTTATTACAGTCTGAGTAAAGGATTATTTCCAAGTAGACAAATCCCAATGCAAAACAAATTATACAGGAAACCAAAGATATTTCCACCAAGAATGCCTAGTTCCACAATAAGACTCTCCAATGAAAACTACTTAGAGAGAACCCCAGATAAAAAAATTCAAAATGCAATTATGATAAGCATATTCAACAAACATAATCGGCCATGCACAAATGGAGGAATTAAATGAAAGACTTTAAAAATAACTCAATAGATAGAAGAATAAATTTAGAGGATATGATCAAATGCCTAAATGAATTCTAAGAGATCAAAGACAATCAACTAAGTTGTTGAAGTTACCTTCTCATTGCTTCCATAAAGCACATGACCAAAAGCCTCTTATGGGAGGAAAAAGTTTATTTTGGCTTATAGAATTAAGGGAAATTGAGGGCATTGAAATACATAGCAACAACAGCAAGGACAACAGTAGCAAGAGAGTGTGCCAAATATTGGCAAGGAAAAGCTGGCTCTAATGTACCAAGACCCCTGACCAGGAGCCAAGATACCCAGTCACCCAGGAGTCATCCAGGGAACCACCACAGAAGCTGAGACACTCGAATGTAAAAGCAGCAGGTTTCTTTATTGCAAGCCTAGGCCTGGGCTCCATCCACACAGTCCAGCACAGCGGTAGTGAGGGAGAGCCCCAACCCTCAGAGGGAAGGGGTTTATAAAGGAAAAAGACCACCAAGGTTACATCATATTGCAACTTTTAAAATTATTGGTTGTAAAAGGGTGCACATGGGAATTTCAGAGAAGGCACATGCAGGAACTCCAGCCTACTTATCGAAGGTCAGTAACTTGTTTGCAGAACCTATCTTTTGCAAGGGCTGTTTGCAGAACTGATCTTTTGCAAGAGGCTGGGGCCTCCACGGCTAGGTATCTCTGGAATGTTCTTGGGTGGAGGCTTCCCAGGAATCTAGTGGAGTGGAGGCTATAGATAAGCAAGCACAGATACAGAAGCAAAAATAGCACATTAGTCAACTAGTTCCTCATCTGAGTCAAAATGGATGTCTGATTTAAAATAGCAGCACCACTATCCAGATGCTAAGCAAGGTCACAGAAGCCAGATGCAGCATGTTACTTCTCCTTGGTCTCTCATTTCCCCCTCTCTATGTACCATGAGGAGCCAATCTTGGATCCCAACTGAGTTAGTGAGTGGAGTCTAATGGTGTATATTATGATCTTAAAACCATAAGCTGTACTGTATTAATGCGTTCCCTAACAGAAGCAACTAATCTATTAATAATGCAAGGTCCTATTGTGATTAGCAACAAAAATAAAAGTAATGGCCCTGCTAAAGCATGACTGAACCATGACCAAACCATCCTCTATCAGCTTTTCTTTCTTTTGTTTTTCCAAATTCTCTCGTACCTTTGCCATTGAGTCTCTAATTATACCTGAATGGTTGATATAAAACAACAGTTTTTCCTAAGGCCACATATAGTCCCCCTTGCTGGAGGAATAATAAGTTCAACCCCCATCTATTCCATAATCAGCTAAGGAATCTACATTTTTCTATAAGTGAGTACTGGACGTTTTCAGCCTCTGAATGTCTAAGTCTATACTTGAAATTTTCCTTGAAGGGTGAGCGCTGCAATGCCTGTTCTTGCCCCTACCAGGCCTGCATTGGGAAATGTCACCAACAGGACAGTAAATAAGGCACCGGGATCATACCCAGTGTCATATAGTCTTATTCCCCAGGTCTTTCCATTATCCCAGGACACCTGTCTTTTTCTGTAAACTTGAGAGAAACGAAATTACAGGTCTCATTTCCTTTCAAAGGAGGGAGGTAACATGGTCTATTTTGGTCCCTGGTCTGGTTCACTGTCATAGTGATAAGGTCCCCCTTAGTAGGTGGGTTTCCATATACCCTTCTGGTAGACACACATTGCCAGCCAGCACAGTAGAAGGTTTCAGTACCCCATGGTTCCCTTTGATTCTAGCTTTCCCTAAGTTACCAGGGAATACGTAGACATAAGGAATTTCCTAATTTGCCAGAGTCCCGTGAGTTACCCACTAGTTGATGGAAGTTGAAGATCAAATCAGGAGTAAGCAATTTCCCCTGCGGCAGTGTTGGTTATTATCCAGGTCAGATTATAAACTTGGTGGGGAGGAGCTGCCACAATATGTACAGTTAGGAGCACAGTCAGGATCAGGAGTGTATGAGTTGAAGCTTGAGTGGGGTGCTGCATTTCCATTGTGGCTGATAGTCCTCAGGTTCAGCCAGTGGATCTGCCAGTCAGATGTGGGTGTGATGAATCCAAGTGGCAATTCTGCTCATATTCACAGTGGTATGTGTGGTCAGGATGAAGACTTAGGGTCCCTTCCAGCGTAGGGTCCCTTCCAGCAGGGTTCCAGTGTCTTGCAGTGATGGCAACACCCAGTCTCCTGAATTATTTACATATTTTAGATTAAAAAATAACCCTTTGAACAGCTATATTTGTTTTTCTTTATTGTAGAATTAAAACTATGGGGAAAAGATGTCTGTCTTAATGTTTGTTTCCCCTCGTGGAAAGCTCTTGTGTTACTTAATAGGCCATTCATATATGTAAGGTATTTTGTATCTTAGGTTATACATTTCTCTCTGAGTGTTTAAGACCATGAAGATAGCCACATTTAATTAAGGATTAGTTTTGGAGGTCACTAATGGCTCTCCAAAGAGACTGTAGGAACACAGGAGTAGCCTCATAGCTTACTGGTGTCCTTTGTCTGTTAGGATGAGTCAGGGCCATGCTGGCCAAGTAGTTTTCCCTTCTTTGGGAAGACAAGAGGACTGATTGCTCCTCAATTGTGACTCTCCTGTTTTAGACTATACAGCAATTTTGTTTGGGTCTCCATATCCTCCTGGCTCAGGAAGACAGGTGACTTGCCAGGGGGCCAGTGTAGAAGTGTCCCATCATCTCCAGTGGCCTCATGACCTGGAGGCACATGTCAAAATATTGGCGCCTCTTGCTCTGATGATTCCATTTGGCTTTGGCTTCTACGTAGGTAATTAACACACTTAGAAAGGAAGTTACACCAGCCTGGATGTATGCACATTTGATTACTGAAATAGACTTAGTTAAAGAATGGCACAAGGGCTTCTAAACTCATTTTGTCCTATCTTTAAATTTTTAGCTGTATTATGGCAGCATAAGCCTTATATATGAGGTATAGAAAGTAGGCACATCTCATATTTTAAATATCTAACATTTATAAATATTTCATATTTATAAATATAGGCAGAACCTACTACCAGTCTTGAAAACAGTCCCAATTAATTTACAGACTAACTCATTTAACCCAGAATTTATCAGAAAAGGACAAGTAAGACAGTGTAAAGTCTTAGCACCAGTGTTCGAAAACATCTTTGATTAGTTCAGATACCTGTGTTGGTACCAATTACCCAGAGAACATTGGAAACAGAACCACAGAACTTGAATTTTTTTTTTTAAACCAAAACAGCTAGCTAAAATCTAATATAACCCTTGACCAACCTTTTTGAAAGAAAAAAAACATTATTTGACAACCCATGATTTTGGCTTAAACTTGATAGCTATTGATTTTATGTACCACAGAAATTTTTATTAGCATAAAACAATTTTATGTTTTACTCATGAGTTAAATTTGATAAAGCTTAAGCAAGCTATCTCAACATATCCCAGGAAGATGAAAGTTATTACTGAAATTAAATCACTGAAACCTAAGTGATTAAATCTAGTTATGACCATTCAATAGAATTAACATAAACAAGACAGAAGCTATCTTTAAAGTCACTATGTCTTTAGGTATGAGTACTTCACCTTTGGAAATTAACCACTTCTATGTGAGCTTTTATCTTAAGAATACTTAAAACCTTGATGAAAAGAGGAACCTAATTTACTTTACTGAGAGAGTCTTAAAACCAGTTTTATAACTCTTAAATCATAACAATTAGCATCAGTGACCTGTTAATGAGTGAGGCCTTATCATAAGACTCAGTTTCTCCACTGATTAAAACCTTGGCATCAGGTAAACATTAGATTTAATCCAATTAAGTGTTTCAATGAAGGGGCCCTTACCCTGATATACACATTGGATAAGCCTGATGCTTGTCTTATGTAAGGAGTTTGTAATCTGATCAAATACCTTGACTCAATTTACCTATTTGGCATTTTGTCTAGTGAGAAATTTTACCTAACAGATGTGATTTTAGGTGCTCAAAAGAGAAGAACTAAAGAGACCACAGTTATATGCTGTACTCCTATTTCCTTGTCAGAGACAATTCACCATTTTGTCTCTAGTCAGAGTCTTGGGGACACATGGCTTAAACTTGCATGGGGTCTGAGATAAAGGGGGTTCCATCTGTTTTTTTCAGAGTCCAGATTTCCATGAATTAAAGTAGCATATGTTGGAAAGCAAGAGAAAAATGAAGTTACAGAGCAGAGAGATAAGCATCCTGACATTCTTTATCCTATTCTGAAGTTGTTTGATTTTACATAGCAAATTTACCCATTTGCAAAACACAAGGTGATAGACTCTTGTCTATGTTTAACCTGGTTAAACCTCCAATTACATTGACTTTGTGACCTACTTAGCATAGGCATCACCTGTGTCTAATGTAGGGTGAATTTAGATTAAGACTATGTCCCTATATAAAACTTTTAGAGTATCCTTAAGAGTCTATAAACAGTTGAAAAAATCTCTAACTTTAGGCATGGAATTTAGGTTTAGCCTGAAAATTCTTTCCTACATATGCACATCCTTATCCATATACTTTAACATTCTCATCTAAGTACCACTCAAAAAGGATTTTTAACGAGCTTTGTATGTCCCATCATTGAAAAATTCCTTCCCAGTTCCTTCAATCAATTCATCTCATCTCATTACTAACCACCTTTCTTATAAGGCTATTATGAAAAACTACACCAAATTAATTAATCCTATTACTCACTAACAAGTGAGTAGTCTAAAGACAATTTTATGTCATTAATAAGACACTAAACTAAGGTGAATATTGTTGCTATCTTGAGGCAGGCTGGCCTAGAAGTCAGGTCAGTTGCCTCCTTTAATGTACTTAAAGTACAATTTCTTAAATACCTGACAAATTATAAGTTGTCACTTTAGAGAGAATTCTGTTTTTTTAATAATCCTCTATGAAAGTTGAAGTTGGCCTAGAACATAAATTCAGTAATTATATTTATGATATCATGTAACAAAGTTGACACTTTTTTTTACATAAAATCTCAGTTCTTTATAGGTTGTAGTTAAATGTGACCTTTTTTTCTTTCTTGCTGCTTTTTGGTGAGCTGTTGAGGCTGGGTGGGGCTTATATGCACCTTAGATCAGCCTTGCCCTACTCCCGGCACTCACCAGGGGTCCAGTCTAGTACACATGGAGGTAAATTGGCAGGAAGACTGCCAGGAGGCTAATAATTCTGACTACCTGAAGGGGAAGGCAGGGGACTCCAGGACTGCAAGGAGGCCTCTGAATAAGGTGGCCCACTGGAAGGCCACTGAAGAAGGAGTGAACCTGCTCGGGGGCCACTGGGAGAGGAGGTGGAGACATGGCACCTGTATGGGCACAGGCACCATTGTCTGTCTGCCACCTGACTCTGACCCAAGCCACTTTGGAGTGCTTGCAAAGCTGGCTTGTAGTTTTGCTGCTTAAAGGGAGTGAGGGGAAATTTCCTTCCTGAACTTTTTATTTCCCAGCCAGATAATTTATGTGGGTCCACATGGATGCCCAGAAATCCAGAAATGACCTGGAGGACTTCTTCCCAAAAAGAGCCTACCTCCCTCTGGGAGAACTAATTCCCTTAACTTTCAGAAGAGCTCATATTCCGTGAATCTGATATATATCAGATTCATGGAATAATATATGTGTATATTTTGGTGGGAGGTAATGTTACCCATGACAGAGAAAGATTAGAAATGCCAAGACCAGAGGACAACATTCCTGAGGGCTGATTAGCACATGGGGTATTCCTCAAAGATTCGGGTGTGAGCCTGTCCACAGGTTTAAGAGGCTGGTGACCTGCCCTGCTGGCTTTTAAGAGGTTGATGTGTTACCTTTGTTGGTTTGTTTGTTTCAGAATGAAATAGAGGGTTTTTGCCAACACGGATTGTTGGGGTCCAGGAAGAGGATGGCTGGCCTTCAGTCAATACCAAAGAGTGGCCTCGGCCAAGAGACAACAATTGCCAGTTCGTCGTGTCTGATCCCATGCGATGGTGAGAACTGAAAATAAAGGAGGAGAAAGAGAAGCCTGCCAGTCCTCAAAAACATGGAGGCAAGGCCGCATGGGCCGATGTCTTCCAGTCCCTCTGGGAAAGCACTCACCTACCCTGTCCATCTTATAAGGTCCCTGTTCAGGCACCAGCTGTGGGGTTTTGGAGTTTTGCTCAGGGGGCCGGCCACGGTTCACCCCAAAGGTATCCAGGCAACTGGGGGTGGGTGAGTGTGTGAAGAGAGAAAGACACTCCTGGGAGAAAGTTGAACAGCTGTCTCCTTACCTGCTTCCATGTTGAAATCCCAGTCTGGTCTAGTCAAAGGGAAGAATGTATCAATGATAGCCTGGTTATCGGTGGGATTCCCATCAGTGCCTGGAACCAATTTCTGTGCTTCAGTCTGAATTTTCTCTCTTTCCTCTGTAGTAAAGACAATTGGTAGCAATTGTTGACCAATGGGTCCAGCTGGATGGAGTGGCAGAGCCTTGGAGACATCTGGGGTTTGTGGGGTGGCTGCCCTCTGTGGCCTGTGCTGGACACTCTGGGTTGGGAGGAGGAGTGGCAGGGGCCTGTGCTTCTGCCACAGGTTGGGGAGGAAGCAGAAGAAGGTGGGGAAGTAGATGTCTGCTTCTTCAGTGCCCCCTGCAAGAATTGGGGTGAGGCTTCAGCAGCGGGCTTGGTGCCTCTTTTGGGTGTAACTGCCAGCACCTGTGAAGGAGGGGGCAAGGAAGGGAGGACAGACTTCACCCAGGGGAGAGGCTCTTCTATCAGGTTCCTCCAGGTCACAATATAAGGGCTTTGATCAGGGTGTCCACTCCTAGGGCATAAAACAATTTTTTCAACCTCAAGTAGGTGAAAGGTCCACTCTGGTGGCCATCCTACATTGAAGGTAGGCCATTCAGAGGAACAACGTGTAATCCATCTGTCTTTTTTAACATTTACCCCATTGTTATGGGCAACTGTTTTGTCCTTCCAGACACAAGGCAGAGTCCTAAAGGGAAGGAAGGAATCTGTCCCATGTTATTGAGTTAGGGGAGGAATGTCCACAGGATTAGGGCAATGAGAAGACACACAAGTATTACACAGACACACAAGGCCCAAAAGAACAGATGTGCATGCTACAGAGTCAGATTCAGATCCCTGGTGGCCAGAAGAGTCTGAATCCTTAGGGGATGGCTCAATAATGCCAACCATGGTACAGATGGGAGCAGGTCTCCCCAGCAGGTTTGCTCTGTCCTCTGGGACAGAGCCCCCACTCAGATGAGGGGGAAGAACATCTCATGCCTCCTCCAGGTCTGTCCTTACAGTGTGTCCACCAGGACATATGACATGATCAGAAAACAGATGTGGCTAGCCAACAGAGTGAAAGTAAAAAGACAGCGCTCAAATGAAAAACTTACCCGACCAGTCGGAGAAGAAACCTTCAGGGTTGTTGGGGGTTCATGGGGGGGTCTCTGGGGATCCCAGATGAGCCCCCAATATGTTGTACCAAGACCCCTGACCAGGAGCCAAGATACTCGGTCACCCAGGAGTCACCCAGGGAACCGCCACAGAAGCCAAGACACTTGAATGTAAAAGCAGCAGGTTTCTTTATTGCAAGCCTAGGTCTGGGCTCCGCCCACAGAGTCGAGCACAGCGGTAGTGAGGGAGAGAGCACCAACCCTCAGAGGGAAAGGGTTTATAAAGAAAAAAAGATCACCAAGGTTACATCATATTGTGACTTTTAAAATAATGGTTATAAGAAGGCACACACGAGAATTTCAGAGAAGGCACGTGCAGGAACTCCAGCCTACTTATCTTAGGTCAGTAACTTGTTTGCAGAACCTATCTTTTGCAAGAGCTGTTTGTAGAACTTATCTTTTGCAAGAGGCTGTGGCCTCCACGGCTAGGTATCTCTGGAATGTTCTTGGGTGGAGGCTTCCCAGGAATCAGGGAGCAGGGAGGGTTATAGTTAAGCAAGCATGGATACAGAAGCAAAAATAGCACATTAGTCAGCTAGTTCCTCATCTGAGTCAAAATGGCTGTCTGATTTAAAATGGCAGCACCACTGCCCAGCCACTAAGTGAGGTCACAGAGCCAGATGCAGCATGTTACTTCTCCTTGGTCTCTCACTAATACTCATAATCCCACCTCTGACAACAAACTCTCTGCAGTAAAAATCTTATTCCCAAGTTTCCATCAGCTTGGATCAACTCAGAACACATGAGTTTATGGGGAATACTTAATTCAAAGTAGTTCAGAAATGCAATAAGAAAGTCAAACCAGGGCTGGAGAGATGGCTTAGCGATTAAGCGCTTGCCTGTGAAGCCTAAGGACCCCGGTTCGAGGCTTGGTTCCACAGGTCCCACGTTAGCCAGATGCACAAGGGGGCACATGCGTCTGGAGTTTGTTTGCAGTGGCTGGAAGCCCTGGCGCGCCCATTCTCTCTCTCTCTCTCTCTCTCTCTCTCTCTCTCTGCCTCTTTCTCTCTCTGTCACTCTCAAATAAATAAATAAATAAAATGAACAAAAAAAAATTAAAAAAAAAAAGTAGTAAAACCAAGAAATAAAAATGTGATTCAATAAAGAGATAGAGGTACTGAAGTAAAACTTAATGGAAATTACAATACAATATAAAGTAACTCATTTAAAGTCTCCAACAAAAGCCTCTACAACTTTATAGATCATGTAGATCATGTGTGTAAAGGACAGAATATCAAAGTTTGAGGACAAGACAGATGAAATAAGTCAGGAGACCAAAATTAATGACAAATTCACAAATACAAAAACAGAACATAAGGGAAATGTGGGGCATCTTAAAAAGATCAACATTTAAATCAAGAGCATACAAAAATGGTAATAATTACAGGCCAAGGCTGTAAAGAATATCTCCAGTAAAATTTTCAGGGCTGGAGAGATTCCTTAGCATTATAGCACATTACAGTTAAAATACTAAGTACAGAAAACAAAGTGAGTTCTAAAAGCTACAAAAGAAATACAGCTCCTCACTTACAATGTAAGCCTATCAGGATAACATCTGATTTTTCAATGGTAAATCTAAAATCTAGATGGGCTTGGAACGGAGTCTTTAAAATTGTGAAAGCCATGTCTGCCAAACCAAATTACTATATACAGCAAAATTATCCCTTATAATAAAAAACTTTATAATGAAAAAAAACTTTCCACACTAAAATCTGGCTTTATGAATATATGAGCACTAAGCCAGTCCTTTAGAGAATACTAGATGAAATACTTTGAACTGAAGAAAAGAATAAACATACTCAAGAAGATACAGGAGGGGAAAGACACTAATAAAAACCAGAATATTTGTTAAATCAAATGAAGATCAAGGAAACACCAAATTCAAGAAAATATTCAACTTGACAGAAATTTAGCTCACACCTCTCAAATATGACTGGTTATCAATGGACTCAACTCCCCATTCAAGAAACACAGGTTAACAAGCTGAATCAGAAAACTCCATCCATCTATTTCTGTCTTCAAGCAACCCACCTTACTATCAAAATAGAGCATACACAAGGGGGAAAGGATGAAAAAGATCTTCCATGCAAATGGAAATAGGAAACAAGCAGGGTGTGGCTATACTAATATCTGACAATACAGACTTGAAATAATATTAATCTAAAGAGATAAATGCTGCTTTATACTCATCAAGGTATGAAATCAAGAAGAGTATCTTACAATCCTAAATATATGTGTACCAAACACAGGCACAGTGAATATTATAAAGCCAAATCTACTAGACATTAAATTAGAAATTAATTCCAACACATAATAGTTGTTGTCTTGGTGCAGGAGAGATGACTTAGTGGTTAAGGTGCTTGCCTGAGAAGCCAAAGGACCTAGTTTGATTCCCCAGACCTGTGTAAACCAGATGCACAAGGGGCACATGCATCTGGAGTTCATTTGCAATGGCTAGAGGCACTGGCCTTTCATTCTTTCTGCCTGTCAGTCACAGAACTGAGTGAGAATGAAAATATAACATACCAAAACATTTGGTAGACAGTGAAGGCAGTCCTAAGTGGGAAATTTATAGCTACAAATACCAATATTACAAAAAATAGATCTTAAGTAAATAACATGATGATCTATCTGAAGGCATTGGAAAAATGCGAACAACCCAAAAGTAATAGATGGAAATAAATTATCAAGTCCAGGCCAGAAATCATTGAATTATAAATGAAGAAAACAATTTAAAAGATTGGTGAAATGAATAGCTGTTTCTTAGAAAAAAAAAAAAGACAGATAAACCCTTGGCCAAATTGATCAAAAGAAAGAGATGACCCTGATTAGAGATGAAACAGGAGATTATATCAGAGATAGCAGTAAAATTTGGAGAGTCATAAGAACATATTTCAAAAACCTATGTTACACAAAGTTGGAAAATCTGGAAGAAATGGATACATTTCTTGATTCATATGATCTAACAAAGCTAAATACAGAAGATACAAATTATCTGAATGACAAGATCGAAGTCATAATTAAAACCTTTCAACCTCCAAATTCTATCAAACCTTTAAAGAAAAACTAAAGCCACTGCTTCTAAAGTTATTTCACACAATTGAAAATGAGGGAATGCTTCCTGACTCCTTCTATGAAGCCAGCATTATACTAATACCAAAACCAGATGGAGACATATAAGAAAAGAAAATTATAGGCCAATACCCCTTATGAACCTATATGCAAAAATTTTCAATAAAATTCTTAAAAACAGGGGCTGAAGAGATGGCTTAGCCTACGAAGCCTAAGAACCCAGGTTTGATTCTCCAGGTTCCAAGTAAGCCAGATGCACAAGGGGGCGCATATGTCTGGAGTTTGTTTGCAGTGACTGGAAGCCCTGGCGCACCCATTCTCACTCTCTGTCTCTTGTTCTCCCTCCCTGTCTCTCCTTGTCTCTAATAAATAAATAAAAATAAAATCTTAAAAACTTCTTGCAAACAAAATTTAAGAATGCATCAAAAGCATTGCAAGTATATGGAAACCAATGAATGTAATATATTACATAAATCTGCTTAAGAACAGAAATCACATGATCATTTCCATAGATGCAGAAAAGGTCTTTGACAAAATATATCGTCTCTTCAGTATAAAAACACTGGAGGGATTAGGGATGTAGGATGATATGTCAATGTAATAAAAGCTATATCAACAAACCTGAAGCCTAATTCATACTAAATGGGGAAAATCTCCCATTGCTCTTTATCATCATACTTAAGGCTTAGCTCAAGCTATAAGATAAGAGAATGGGATATAAAAGGGATACAAATTGGAAAGTGAGAAGTCAAAATAGCTTTATTTGAAGATGATGTGATTTTGTACTTAAGAGACTCAAAGGATCTCACCAAAAAACTTCTAGAGCTGACAAATTCTTTTAGTTTTCTTATATACCAAATGACAAACATACTGAGAAAGAAGCAGTCCCGTTTATAATAGCCACAAAACTTAAATATCTTGGAATACCCCTCTACAATGATCTCTATAATGAAAATATTACACCACTAAAGGAAAAAATATGCAGAGTACGTGAGAAGATGGACATACACATACACATGGATTGGAAGAATTAAAATGATGAACATGGCCATCCTACCAAAAGCACTTCACAGATTCAATGCAATGTCCATCAAAATTCTAATACCATTCTTCACAGTATACAAAAATAGTCTCAAACTTTATATGGAAGCAAAAAAGGCCACAGATAGCCAAAAATGTCCTTGGCAAAAAATACTATTGGTGGTCTCACCATACCAGATTTCAAGATATATTACAAAGCCATAGTAAAAACAGCAGATTTTTTTGTATATTTATGTATATGTGATATACACATATGCATGTATGTATATTAATATGTGTGTGGACACATGTTTTTGTGTGTACACATGCATGCACATGGAGGTCAAAGTTCAATGTCAGATGCCTTCCTCAATTGCTTTCCATCTTATTTTTTTTAGGTGAAAGTTAGATTGTACATTAACATTAAGCTTGTTCATATAAATTTGCCATCATATGATAATTTTATTTTGAGTTAGGGTCTCTTACTGAACCAAGAACTCATTATTTTGGCTAGAAAAAGCATCCAGCTTGCCTTAGTGTCCTGTTTCCACCTCTCAAGTGCTAGGGTCACAGGCATACACAATCAGACTCAGGTCCCCAGGCTTGAATGATAAACACTTTAAGGAAGCCCCTCCTAGAATTTTTTTATGGAAATTTAACTACTTGCTTTATAAAGCTTTTGTTCTCCTTTAACAATTTTTAGAAGTTTAATTTGCAGATTCCATTTGATAAGTGAATCAATATCAGAAGAAATATTAAAATGTTATGTTGGGCAAAGAAACCCACCAGCATAGCTTATGTTTATCAGATTTGGGCTACTTTAATAACAGAATACTTTAAAAAAAATTTTGTTCATTTTTATTTATTTATTTGTGAGCAACAGCCAGAGAGAGAAAGAGGCAGAAGAGAGAGACAGAGAATGGGCGTACCAGGGCCTCCAGCCACTGCAAATGAACTCCAGACGCATGCGCCCCCTTTTGCATCTGGCTAACGTGGACCCTGGGGAATCAAGCCTTGAACTAGGGTCCTTAGACTACACAGGCAAGTGCTTAACTGCTAAGCCATTTCTCCAGCCCAATAACAGAATACTCTTATGTATTAGTGCAAGGTTTACTATATGACAGCTGCATAAATGTATTGCTTACAAATATTTTGCATCATTTTTGTGACACAATTTACAAAATTTAGAATTGTATTGCAGTTCCTCTTTGTTGTTAATAAGAAAGCTTTTGATAACTGGACACCAACAAAATGAGTAACCCAGAAGAAATGGGTAAGTTGCTAGTAGCATGCAACTTACTAAGAATTAATCATAAAAAGAAAGAAATACTGGTGGTGGTGGGACCATTTCAGGAGATGCAGGTTGAGCCACTGGCAGCTGCTCCTTTGCATATCCACCACTGCCATGGGCAAGAAGCACAAGGCAGAGTGGCACTTGTCCTGTGAGAATTACACACACACACACACACACACACACACACACACACACACACCACAAGCAGGAAAGACAGAGAAAAGAAGAAGAAAAAGAAGTCAGAGATGATGAGGAGGAAAGGAGGAAGCAGAAGAGAGAGAAGGAGCATTGTGACTCAGGGGAGGAGGCTGATGCCTTTGTCCCTGGGAAGAAGGTTGTTAAGAGCAATAGTTAAAAGTAAAAATTGGATGTTAGACACAATAGCTAAAAGTAAAAATGGGATGTTAGAAGCAATAGTTAGAAGTAAAATGGGACTGCTAGATGCAATAATTAGAAGTAGAAATGGGACAGTCACTCAGCAATGACAAGGTCGCCATGGCAACCAGGGGCCAAGACCAGAGACTGACCACTCTAGTAAGTAGCACTCACTCAGCAGTGGCAAGATCACCATGGCCACCAGGGGCCAAGACCAGAGACCCTCTGTGTGCAGCCAGAATGACTGAGGAAAAATAAACGGGTATAAGAATCACAGCAAAAGCTCAGAAATTGTCACTCAATTCAGGGAGGCAGACTCTACATCCCTCTCTGTGTTGACACACCCTGAAAGAAGCAGCAGCCTGTGGTAACCCTTGTCAGCCTGGTATAGAAAGGAGCAAGGCCTGGACCCAGATGTTGCCACCTTTGGACCCAGTGAGGTTGCTTGTGAGTGCTTCAGAGGTTAGGGCCAGGAGGCTAGGGTAGTTGAGAGGATAAAGGAAAAAGGAGCTTATCTCTCAGCTGTGCAGTCTGCTCTGAGCACCAGGGTGCTGGTGCACAGTCATTCTTGGTGAGACATGCACATCCTTGCACAGTGTCCCAGCAGGCCTTTGAAGGAAAGCCCACAGGACTGGTCCACACAGGACAACTTTGCCTGTGAAAGGAGTTGTCTCATCCCTTCTGGCAAACAGTCAACCATCCAACCTGTTAGAATGAAATGTTCAGAGCCATGAAATATTTCAAAACTGAATGTGCTGGCTAGGTACCTGTATGTATTTGCAGAATACATGAACATAGGTCTTAATAAAGAGATGTCTAAGGTGAGAAAAAGGAAATCTAAGAAAAAATCATTACTGGTATTATTATATTAATAGTGTTATATATTATATATATTAATTCAGCAACCAAAGCTTCAAAAACAAAACAAAAATTATGTAGGATTAATTATATGCCTGCACTGATAAATTACACCAAATATTTGTGGATTAATCAATATCAAAAATCTCCAGACTCTTCCAAACGATTAACAAGGATGGAACACTTCTCCATTTCTTTTAGAAAGCCAGCACTACTCCTTTAGACAAAAACAGCATTATAAAAGGAAATACAGATCATTATTTCTGATGACAATTCACACAAAAATAATCAACAAAGTATCACAAAACATGATCCAACTGCATTAAAAAGACTATGCACTCTGGACAAGAATAGGTGACACTTATTTGTGAAATGCAAGACTGGTTCAGTCTCTGAAAACTAGTTTTGCTGGACATACTGGAGTACACCTTTAAATCCAGTACTCAGGAGGCCAAGATAGGAGGATTGCTGTGAACTGGATGCCAGCCTGAGATGACATAGTGAATTCCACATCAGTGTGGGCTAACATGAGACAATACCTCAAACAAGAAATAGGGATGGAGGGCTGAAGAGATGGCTTAGTGGTTAAGCACTTGCCTGTGAAGCCTAAGGACCCTGGTTCAAGGCTCAATTCCCCAGGACACAGGTTAGCCAAATACACAAGGGGGCACATGCATCTGGAGTTCATTTGCAGTGGCTGGAGGCTCTGGCACACCCATTCTCTCTCTCTCTCTCTCTCTCTCTCTCTCTCTGCCTCTTTCTCTCTCTGTCTGTTGCTCTCAAATAAATAAAAGTGAACAAAAATATTTTTAAAAAATAGGGATGGAGAGATGGTTCAGTGATTAAGATGCTTGCTTACAAGGCCTAATGACCTGGGTTTGGTTCCTCAGTACTCACATAAAGCCAGATGTACAAAGCATGCATCTGGAGTTTGTTGGTAGTGGCTGGAGGCCTTGGCATGCTCATTCTCTCTGTCTATCTCAACCCTCTTGGTCTGACTTTGCTTGCAAGTAAATAAACATGAAACAAAGCAAAAACAAAACAAGGGCTAGGAAATGGCTTAGCAATTAAGATGCTTGCCTACAAACCCTAAGGACCCAGGTTCAATTCCCCAGTACCCATGTAAAGCCAGATGCACAAAGTGGTGTATGCAATTGGAGTTCATTTTCAGTGGCTAGAGGCCCTGGTACTCTCATTCTGTCCCTGCTTCTCCTACTCTGAAATAAATAAAATATTTGAGAAAAACAAAACCAGAAACAAACCACAAAGAACAAACTTGTGTAAGAGTGGTTGTTTTCCCCCATAAAAGACATGTCACTATTGTACCATTTGGCACATTTGGCCTGGCTGGCCAATCTTAAGGTTTGCAGTGTCCACTGCTGTTTATTACTATTGATGACTTCTTGCTTCCAAAAGGCTGCATGAGGCAGCTTTCTGTCAGCTGGTCCACAGGGAGGAGGTTTTCAACTCAGCTCCAGGTTGGTTTCTCAGTGATCTGCAGCCCAAGCATGTGACATATTTTTTAAAAATAACTTTATTTATTTATTTCAGAGAGAGGGAGAGAATTAGAATAGGCACACTTGGGCATCTAAGCACTGCAAACAAACTTCAGACATGTGTGCCACCTTATGCATCTGGGTTTACATAGGTAGTGGGGAATCAAACCTGGGTCCTTAGGTTTTGCAGGCAAGCACCTCTCTCCAACCCTGGTTGTGGGGTCCAGTGTTACACAAGTAAGATCACTGACTTACAAAGTGCTGAGTGAGAACTGATGAGCCAGGGATGCATATCAGAGGGTGGGATCTCTGAGAGCAGCCCTGAACTTCTCAGAGTGTCTGCTTTTACTGGAGAAAACTACAAGATGTTTATTGCAAAAAAGAATGGGAGTTAAACCATAATTCACAACTCACACGTTACATGTTATAGTTACAGCCAACATAAAGGGCGATTTGGTGCATTATACCAGGACATCCCATTCTTAGAAGATTATAGAAACAACAACAACAAAAAACCCCCAAACTTATGATCAGTTCTGTTGGTCAGTTACAGGAAGTGTCTAGGGGGTGGGGATATGAGGTAGGTCTATGACCAAGATTCTCTCAATGTCCTGCTTATCTGCCCTTAAGGATTTTGCTTAACAGTGCAGGCCCTGGGTAATGCTATTCAGACCAGCAGATCATTCTGTTTATCTACCATCCTGATCTGCTTAAGCAAGTGTTTCATTCCATTCTTTTATTAGCTCCTACAAGGAAGTGACTTATACTTTTCTCTAAGCTTGATAAAAAGAAATGTAGAAAAATATAACATTTTGCTCTCTTTATATTTCCCCCTCTGGTAGCACTGAGTTAAATCTTTGACTTGTGAGGGATAACATCTAGTTCTGTTCAATTTCAGATAGGGGGATATACTGTGTCCATAATACCATAAGCTTACAGAACTAATTCTAGTTTAACATATCTGATGAAAATATTAATAATGCAGGGTCCTATAGTGAGGCCTAGCAATACTAATAAAAGTGGGCCAGTGACCACAGAAATAAGAGTAGTTAACCATGGAGACCAATTATACATAGACTGAAACCAGTTTCCAGTAGCCTGTCTTTGGAGTTCTTTTTTGTTGGGCCTTGAGAGGCCCGGCATGAGGCCTAGTGGAACTTCCTGAGCCTAGCTGCCTCCGCCCAGCTATGACTCAGCAGGGGGCTTGGCCCCTGGCCTGCTATTTCCACACAGGAAATTAGAATTCCTATCTGTGGGCACTTAGAACTCAGCAGGGGGCCAAATGGCCTCTGGCCTGCCACTTCTGCACAGGAAGTTAGAGTCTACCGCTCATGCGAGCTTACAACCAATCACCTCAAAGGTCGCAGTGTGCTATTGGCCCTTACATCTCACCCCACCCTAAAGTCTCCACCTTCCTTCTCAACATTATATAAACACCCTCCTGTAACAATCAAGTTGAGCTCCTGCTTTGAAAGGACTCCCGACTCTGTGTGGTTTTTCTTCGGTGGCCCCAAGAGGTTTCTGGGTGGTCCAATGCTCATCATCCCCTCATCCCCTAGGAAAGAACCAGCAGGGCAGGCCTGGTTCTTCCCTTGGCACTACCTGAGTGGGAAGGAGCCCAACACTCTTTCTCTAATGTTTTCTCTGATTAAGGCTAAGGTGTTTCTGATTATTCCAGACTGGTTACCATAAAAGCAATAAGTTTCACTTAGGGACATACATAGACCCTCTTGTTTCATGAAGAGTAAATCAAGCCCCCTTCTATTTTGTAACACAACCTCAGCTAATGAATCTACCTGTTATTCTAAGTGGGTTATAGAGCTTTCTAAGTAGCCCAGATCTAGATTTATTTGTTCACTAAGTAGTGTAAGATTTTTGTCCCCTATTACTAGAGAGGCAGTTCCTAAGGCAGCTGATTCTGCAATGCCATCCCCTATCAAGAGTGGTACCAGTATTGGGGCAGCTCTTTTGGCCCAGTAAAACAACTTCCTAGTGTCTTCATGGCTCTGACCCTCTTCTTGACCCCTTTGGTGGCACCTTACCAGAGGAGGCATTTGTCCGTTGGTAGGCCTAACAGCAGGTGGTGGTGTCTTTGATGACAGCTCATACCTGGGAATAAAAACTCTACTCATTAGCTTGGATGGCTTGTTGCTGCCTAAGTGGTTTCATTTATGTAGTTGTCTAGCCAGTCTTAGAGCTTGGGGTAGCAACATCCTCCAGTTGATACCATCCTGTGGGGTCTGCTCCTTTATCAAATGAGAGGTGAGCTATACATCTTGTTCTGTGTGTATTGGTCTTTCAGGAAGACTGGGTGCCAGGAGTGTGACCAGACAATCTGATGAATGTTGAGAGGCTGCACTCTTTGCTGCTAGGTCTGCCAGTCTGTTCCCTCTTGCTTCTGTGATCTTCCCTTTCTGATCACCTAATGAATTATAGCCACTTTAGTAGGCTCCCAAATGGCAGACAACAAGTCCAGAATTTCATTTTTATTTCTGATGTCTACCTTGCTCCAAGTAGATGGCCCCATGTACATGTGCCATGGCAAAGGCTGTCTGTGTAGATATTCACTGTATTGTCTTTTCCCGATATCAGAGCTTGGTCAATACTATTATCTCAGCTTTCTGAGCCAACGTACCCCAAGTCAGGGCCTCAGCCCAAAGGGTTTCTTCCAAAGTCACCACAGCCACCCTTACATACCTGATTCCATCCATGACAAGGCTGCTTCCAGGTCAGGGTCCAGCCAAGCCACATCTGTCAGGTCTTGGATGAGTGCATGGAAGGTGGAGGTGATCTCTAAGCAGAGGAATTGATGCCTTATCAGTTTCTGGCAGCAGGCAGGCTGGATTCAAAGCTGAAGTTTGGTGAAACTATCTTTGGTTGATCTAAGAGCAAGGCCTGATACTGGGTTTAACAGGAGTTGGAGAGCCATCAGTTGGGAGGGCTTTTTAGAAGAGTCCCTATTCCATGCAGGGCTTGGACTTGATAAAGCCTGTCCCAAAGTTAGTTTGTCTGCATCCTTATGGAGAGCCTCATCAAAGAGAGTAGGGGAATTTTTAAATCCCTGTGGAAATTTAGTCCAGGTCAATTGCCTGCTGGTGCCTCATTACACATCTGTTCATTCAAAGGCAAAAATGGGTTGACTTCCATTCACCAATGGGATGCTAAAGAAAGTATCTTTTAAGTCCAGCACTGTATAAATTTGTCTTTCTGGTGGAATAATACTGAACAAAGTATAGGGATTGGGCACAGTGGGATGTATATCTTGCACCCATTTATTTACTTCTCTTAGATCTTGGACTGACAGGAAAGTTCCTGTTCCTGGCTTTTTTACTGGCAAGAGGGGGGTGTTCCAGGGTGACTGGCAAGGTAGAAAAACGCCAGCCTTCAGTAATATGTCTAAGTGTTTTTTATGCCCTGTTTTGATTCTAGTAGCATAGGATATTGCTTGGCTCATATTGGAGTTGCCATACTTTTTAGTTCTATGATGATTGGTGCCTGGCGGGCCTCCAGTCCAGGACTATTGTTATCAGCCCATACCTTTGGAAAATTGTCTTGTAAGGTAGTCAAGAGATCCTGAATTTGCCTGTGATGGGGCTCTCTAATGAAAGATATTCTTCTCCCAGTGGCACAGTTACTAAAATTTCTGGTTTGGCAATAGACACATTTACATCTGCCTCCTAAACTGAATTTTTGCTTTCAGTTTATGTAGTATGTCGGTCCTCAACAGTGGGTATTGGCACTGGGGGATAACAAGGAAGGAATGTGTCACAGTACCTTGTCTGAGGTCCACTTGTCTCTTGGTGGTCCAAGGGTAAAGTTTTGATCCAGTTGCACCCTGGAATTGCATGCATTCTCCTGAGAGGGAACCATCAGATATCTTCCGGAGCATACTTATTGTTAAGTACCCTGGAAGCAATATCTACTAACTCTGAAAGAAGTTTACTTTCAAAGCCTTCTATTTTCTGAATCTTCTTTCTAACATCTGGTGCAGACTGAGTACAAAAGCAATATTAATAGCTCACCTATTTTCAGGGGCCTCAGGATCTATGGGGGAGTATGTCCTATATGTTTCCTGTAGCCTTTCTAGGAAAGTGGTGGGAGACCCAGTGGGCCCTTAGGTCACCTCATTCACCTTAGACAAATTTGTGGGGCACCATTCAGCTACCCAGAGATCCCCCAACAGAGTCTGGCAAAAGAGGTTAAGGGATGCTCTACCTTCAGCACTGTTGGGATCTCAGTCTGGTCATGTGGAAGAGAAAGCCTCATCAATAACATTAGGGTTTTTTGTGGGGGCTGCTGTTAGCTCCCAACACTAATTTCTTGGCTTCCCTTCTGACTCTTTCACATTCCTCTGTTTTGAAGAGAGCCTGCAAAAGTTGCTGGCAGTCATCCCTAGGAGGCTGGTGGGTATAAAAAAATAGTCTCTAGAAAAGATATAAAGTTCTTGGGTTTCTCTGAAAAAGAGGGGTTCTGATTTTTCCAATAACACAAATTGCTGGTAAAGAAGGGAGCATAAACCATAAACATACGAGGTGCCACACCAGGTGGAGGGTTTGCTGTTGGGGGAGCCTCCCTGAATGGCAGAATGGAAGCTGAGGCTCCCAGAGTTTTGGCCAAGTCAGGGGAAACAGAGCAAGAGGAAGGCTGATATTTCAATCCACTGCTGGTGTGAGGAAGACTGAAAGGGGAAGCCTGTGGTATATAAAAGGGAGGAGAAAGGGAAGATGTTGGGGCCAGAGAGAGGTATGGTGGGGGAGACTCTTCTTCATCTTGAGAGAGAACCTGTTTGGGTTTAGGCTTACAAGGATAGAGGTGAGGCCAGAGAGAGGGAGTAATTTCTTTAACCAGGACTGGGGCTCTTCTACATGGTTTCTCCAGGTAATGATGTAGGTGGCCTGGTCTGGATATCCTGGGGAGGAAATATTTTATTTTGAACAGAATAATTAGAGATAGATTAAAGGTGCCCTCTGGTGGCCATCCCGTGTTAAATGATAGTTATTCAACTGGATAAGTATTTAATTTACCAGGAAAAACATGGTCACCTGATTCTGCAGACTTCTTTTGAATATCTTTAAAGTGTTTCTTAATCAATTCCAAAGGAGTTCTTTCAATGGACTGATTCTGTCCTATATCTCCAAAGACAAGGAAAAGACACATGAACACAACACCACACACAAAAATTTTAGCAATGCTCACCTTCCTAACAACAACATGTGGCTGCCAACTGAAACTGCACCAGGAGCAGAACTCCATTCGAAGTCTCCAAATGAAGCCAGAGATGGTAGAGGGTGACCCCTCCATACCTCATCCAGGGAATTAATGCTGCATCCAGCTTCCCTCTTGGACACAGAAAAGTGCACAAAACCAGAAAACAATAAATAAATAAATGTAACAAAATCACCCCCAGTGGTTTTTTTACCCAGCAAAGGAAGGGACTGGTCTTCCTAGGAGAAAGCTCCCCATCACCAGCTTGCTACCAGCTCCAACTCCAATAATATTCAGGCAAGTGGATATCCAGTTCCTGGACCAAGATTGGGGCCCTTACTCAGTCTGGTCACCCCAGAATGAGGAGAGGGGGAGGGGCACTTGAAATGTAGATTCCGGACGAGCCCCCAAGAATGTTGTGGAGTTCTGGGGTCACACAAGTAAGACCACTGACTCACAAAGTGCTGAGTAAGAACTGACTTGCTAGTGCTGCACATCAGAAGGCAGGATCTCTGAGTGCAGTCCCGAACTGCTCAGAGTGTCAACTTTTATTGGAGAAAACTACAAGATGTTTATTGCAAAAACAAAATGGGAGTTAAGCCATAAATCACAACTTACATGCTACAATTACAGCCACAAAATTAATTTTAAGCATAAAGGAGTATTGTAGTATTCGGTGCATTACAGCAGGAACATTCCATTCTTAGAAGATTATAGAAAAAAAAAAAGAACTTGTGAACAGTTCTGTTGATCATTTAAAGGAAGTGCCTGGGGTGTGTGTGAGAGAGAATGAACTTGTGAACAGGTCTGTTGGTTAGTTACAGGAAGTGCCTGTGGGGTGTGAGGTAGGTGTGTGACCAAGATTCTCTGAATGTCCCACTTATCTGCCCTTAAGGATTTTGCTTAGAAATGCAGGACTGGGGTAATGCTATTCAGACCAGTAGACCATCCTATTTATCTACCATCCAAATCTGCTTAAGCAAGTGCTTCATTCCTTCTTTTATGAGCTCCTACAAGGAAGTGACTTCTATTTTTCTTTAAGCTTTCTATAAAGAAATGCATAGAAATATAACATTTTGCTCTCTTTACACCCTCTTTTAGTATATTTGACTTGCTTTGATATAAGGGTAATGCTGGCCTTATAGATTTAGTATTCCCTCTTTTTAAGTTGTTTGAAATAATTTGAGAAATGGGGCTAATATTTAAAATGTGTGGTTGTTTAGATTGCTAGGAGTATGATAACAGGGAATCACAATCTTGAAGGGCTAAAGTATAAAAGTATAGAATATAGCCTGCCTCCACAATTATGGAAAATAGAGGTAGAAGATGAAGCTTGGGGCAGGGGCCATTCCTTCTGAAGCCTTTCCTTTGTTTGTAGATGGATGTTCTTTATCCCTGTCTTCTCATGTCTTCCCTCACTGTGGTACTGTGTCTTAAATACTGTACTTTATGGACACCAATCATATGGACAAAAGGGTTATATTAATCACCTCATTTTAGCTTAATTGTCTTTATGTAAGCCATCACTCAAAAGTATTGAGGTGTTGAGGGTTAGAGATTCTGATGGTAAAGTTCTGTTGTCAACATGATCTGGTTAGGAATACACAGACATTCCTCTTGGGTGAGCCTGAGAGGGTTGCTTTCAGGAACAATTAACCACCTGGTGGTAGGTATTTTATGTAATGATGCTCTGAGAGGGACAAGCCTCTTTTTCTCACCTGGTGGCCTATGGTACTTGCTGGTGAGTACCTTCACGTGTACATGCATCTGTCCTTTTCAGTGGTCCTTGGCATTGGAACCAAGTTTTCTCAGCCTTTTAGCATGGACTGAAGACCAGTGGCTAACCAGAAAGACCCTCAGTGCTGGATTGGGACTGCTGACTCTCAAGCCTGCAAAATGCTATTATTGGACTGACATAAGCTAATCCAATGAATTCTTATTTTATTTTATTTAAAAAACATTTTATTTTATTTGCAAGAAGAGAGAGATAGAAGAGAAACAGATAGAAAGAATGGGCATGCCACAGTCTCCAGTCCCTGAAAACAGGGTACAGAGGAATCAAACTCCAGTTGTTAGGCTTTGCAGGCAAGTGCTTTAACTGTGTAGCCATCTCTCCACCCCAAATTTCTTTTTTTTAAAAAAAATAGTTAAGGCTGGAGAGATGGCTTAGCAGTTAAGGTGCTTGCCTGCAGAGCCAAAGGACCCAGGTTTCTTCCATACCTGGCCAGCAGCCTCCATGGTTGTTCTTGCAGAGTCCTCTTATATCCAAAACATCTTTGGGTCTCCATGCAAACTATGGCCCATTTTGCAATGGCTCCACCAGTCTTTTCATGAGGGTCATCATGCCCTGTGTATATGCCACATCTCAGCAGTGGCTCTTGGAATCATGTGCACTTCCTAACCACTCCATGGATTTTTCATGCTACTGAAACCAATACCAGGTGTGCAGGACACAGCCATATTCTTAATTCAGGGACAAAAAAATAATCAGCAACTAGAAGACCAAGTTCCTTCTATAGTCAACTCTTTCCAAAAGAGTTTGCATTCCTACCATTCAGTCTTTCTGGGGTGGGATCATTGAAGGCATTCATTTTATTTTGGTTTATTGAGGTGGGCTCTCACTCTAGCTCAGGCTGACCTGGAATTCACTATGTAGTCTCAGGGTGGCTGTGAACTCTCAGCAATCCTCCTATTTGTGCCTGCCCATGGCTGGGATTAAAGGCATGCACCACCATACCCAGCGTTCCATTGTTTTAATATAAAGTAGCTTAGTCTGCTTCCTTAAGATTGCTAATGTGTTTGACAATAGTAGCTTCACTAACCTAAAATCAGTCTCTGTACTAGTAAAATTTAAACTTGTTTAAGTTTCTGTAATTTTAAATCTTAAATTCTCAGTCCCATATCTTTAGCTAAGCACATGAGTCCATTACAAAATTTAACCTTGATCAAACTCTCTGCACCTGGGCAGTAGAACACAGCCAACCCTTATGCCAGTAGCCCAGTTCCAATAAGGTTTTCTTCAGTCTTTCATTCCCCTCAGAAAGTTCATAAGCCAAGCCTACAAATACAGTTCTCTTTTCACATTAGCATTTTCAAACTCTTACCAGAATAGTCCATAATACTTGGCTTACTGTTCCAGAAGGTGTCTTCAGTTGCAAACACCATGTATCCTATTCCTCCAGCACACAAGATCCAAAAGATCAAAATCCACATTGCCAGATTCATCTCAGCACTCCCCAAATTCTGGTACTAATTCTCTAGTAGACAGCCTCAGGTCACTGAGATGAACCTTCAAACCAGGAACAGTTTATGGGAGGAATGACATTTATTTGAAGCTTGCAAATCCAGGGAAAGTCCATAATGTCAGAAGAAGTTGGCCCCCCTTTCACAGGTCCATGTACCGAAAGAGAGAGAGAAAGAGAGAGAGGGAGAGGCCACCATCAAAAGCAAGCAAGCACACTTCAGGAACCCCAGGCAAAGCTCAAGCACTGCATATCTTTAGCTGGAAATTCCCAATCAACCCCCACACCTTAGGGCTGTAACCTAGGATCCACCCACATTGACACCTCCTTCAGCCAGGCAGTTGGAGTTCTGTTACAAGTTTGAATAAAAGTCTTGCATCTATTACGGGACATCCTTCAAAGTACCACAATAGGTATGTGCCTGTCTTGCAGTCAGCTCCTTGTTTCTGTGATAAACATCTAACCAGATACAGCTTATAAGAGGAAGGGGGCTTACAAATTCCAGGGGAAACTCCATCAATGATGGAAGAAGCTAGTTCCTTTTTATAGTTCCAGAGAGAAACAACTGCAGTAAGCAGACACCAATACCAGCAAACACAAACTGCTAGAGTTCAAACTGCTCTCTCCATACCTTTGGACTGGAATTTAGATCTGACTCCAAGCTCACTTTAGGGCTGGACTCCATGATCTTCCTCTAGTGACACCTCATCCCGCCAGACAGCTGGAGATGCAAGTTATATAAGCTTAATTTTAATAAAACACCTGAGCCTATGGGGCAACACATTTACACTATCACATTCCAAATACCACAGCCTACTACTACAAATTATCTTTTCAGTGGCAATTGTTTCCTGCTTTGTTTCTGTCATTGTATTAGGTAGCTTCAGCAGGCTTTGAGGTTACTAAGAAGGTACCTCTCACACATAATGGACCTTGGATCTTATCTCCATTGTCCCTAGCAACACACTAATATAAAGGAAGTTATCACTTCCTCAGAATTTGAAATATCAAGTAGAAGGAGGGGGAAACATCACAGTTTATCATTCTTAAGATGTAAAATAACTTATGAAAGAAAAAAAGAAGGGGAGAATCATGGCCTTGTTGAGGTCCATTTAGGAAAGACATTTTCCTACTGGGTAAAGCAGGGTAGTTTTATAGTTTGTTTTAAATTTTAATTCTTTATGATCTACTCTGTTATATGACTTTTCCTTGTTTATTTATCTAATTTATGTGTGTGAGTGCATACCAGGGTCTCTTGCTGCTACAAATGGACACCAGACACTTGAGCTACTTTTCTGCACCTGGCTTATGTGGGTGGCTTGGGGATTGAACCCAAGCTGGCAGGCTTTGCAAGCAAGCATCTTTAACCATTGAGCAATCTTCACAGCCATGTTATATGATTTTTGATTGAAAGAATGGGATTTGATTTGTACTTCTGGCCCTGGTTGGAGACATAATGTTCTAAAGTGCCCAAAAGATTGTGCCATGAAGACATACAATTTTCCCCTCTTTTAAGAGTTAATTCAAATAGACCTGTAAGTCCTCTGCAAAGGAGAATTCCCTTGGGAAGATACACATTTCAAAACCTCCAAGAAACACCTGAAGACATGCTAAGAAGAGAATAACTATCCATTTAAGAACATGTAAACCTGCACACCTCAGAAACCCCTCTCTCTATGTCATTGTTTACAGATTGTTATTGCTAAGCCTGATGTTGCCATTACCTTTTC
The DNA here is from genome assembly GCF_020740685.1 of Jaculus jaculus. Lineage (NCBI taxonomy): Eukaryota > Metazoa > Chordata > Mammalia > Rodentia > Dipodidae > Jaculus > Jaculus jaculus. Next base: position 72,711,121 of record NC_059104.1, read on the forward strand.
ATTACTGGGGCAAACATCCAACCAGAAGCAGCTTATGGGAGGAAAGGGTTTATTTCAGGCTTACAGATTCAAGGGAAGTTCCATCGAGGCAAAAGAAGCTAACCCACTTCCACAGATCCATAGTAAAGAGACAATAGTCAACAAACACAAACAACCAGAGATCAAAAACTGTCTCTCAGGCTGGAGAGATGGCTTTGCACTTAAGCGCTTGCCTGTGAAGCCTAAGGACCCCGGTTTGAGGCTCGACTCCCCAAGACCCATGTTAGTCAGATGCACAATGGGGCACACAGGTCTGGAGTTCGTTTGCAGTGGCTGGAGGCCCTGGCACACCCATTCTCTCTCCTCCTCTCTATCTGCCTCTTTCTGTCCCTCTCTGTCTCTCTCAAATAAATGAACAAAAATAAAAAAGAAATTTAAAGAAAACTGTCTCTCTACACCTAGTATGACTGGACTTAAGGTCCTCCCCCAACAGGACTCCACCTGCTAGAGACTTAAGTTGCAAGTTCAATCTTAATTAAAAATACCTCAGGCTATGGGGACATGCATTTTCATTCAAATCACCACTTCTGTCCATTTTCTTAGTTCTAACTTGGAAAGAACTTTCTCTATCACTCCACTTTTTGAGTCATAGTCTTCCTCTAGTTTAGACTGACCCAGAGACTGGAGCTCATGGTGATCCTCCTACCACAGCCTCCTGAGTGCTAGGCTTTAAGGCATGAGCCACCATGCCTGGATATCTCTCCTTTGAGATACAGGGGAAAAACACAAATTTGCTTATCTTAAACACTGGACATTCTCATTTTCTTTCTTTCATGAAGATCCATTCTCATGCATCTACTTGAAGACTTTCATTCATAGCCTTTACACTTTCTTGACCTCTAACTCAGAAAACATGAGTTTCTCTTACTCATCTGTCATAACTGTACTATGTCAGAAACATAGGTAACACACTGGTGTCTTTTTATAATGCAGAATTTATTGAATAATGACAAACTCACAGTGGCTTTAGCGAGCTGTGGTGGTACACACCTTTAATCCCAGCACTCAGGAAGCAGAGGTAGGAGGATCACCATGGGTTCAAGGCTACCCTGAGACTACATAGTGAATTCCAGACCAGCCTGAGCTAGAGTGAGACCCTTCCTTGAAAAACAAAAAATAACAACAACAAAAAAAAAAGAGAAAAAAATATGGTGGCTTTAATGTCAGCAGTTTGCTAGATACTGCTGCTATCCTTGATAACCTTGGTCAAGGCAAACACACATACTTTTGTTCACATTTTAATTAATAATGTTAATTCTCAAATCACACGTTACACATCACATAGTAAATCCTTCATATTTATATATATTTATATAATATAATATATTTATATAATTACCTTCCTTCTCTCCCATCCTTCCCCTCTCAAATCCACCCTCGATCAAATCCTCCTCTTTGCAATTAGTCTCTCTTCTATTTTGATGTCATCTTTTCCTGCTGCTATGAAGTTCTTTTGCAGGCACTGCAAGGTCATTAATATCAAGGCCATTGTTTGCCTGGAAGGTTGCAGTGTAAACAGTCTTATCCTTTCTTTGGCTCTTATGTTCTTTTCTCTTTTAATTTTTTTTTACAATTTTTTACAATTTCTATACTTATGGATAATAAACCATGATAATTCCCTCCTCTCCCCACTTTCCCCTTCACAACTTCAGTCTCCACCATAACCCTTCCCTCTATCCATTAGTCTCTTTTATTTTGATGTCATCATCTTTTTCTCCTATTATGAGGGTCTTGTGAAGGTATTGCTAGGCACTACAAGGTCATGGATATTAAGGCCAATTTCTTCCTGGACAGTTACATTGTAAGGAGTGGTACCCTTCCTTTGGCTCTTAACATTCTTTCTGCCACCTCTTCTACAATGGACCCTGAGCCTTGGAGGGTGTGAAAGAGATGTTTCAGTGCTGGACATTCCTCTGTCACTTCTTCTCAGCACTATGTTGTCTTTTGGGTCATCCCAGTGGTCACCACCATCTGAAAAAAGAAGCTTCTCTAACTAAAAGTGAGAGTAGCATTGTTATATGAATATAAGCATTAAGTGTAGTTCTTTCAGGGCAGTTTGGTGAAAATAATATATGCATTTAGCTAGATAAGAGCAGGGTTAATACCCCTAGGGATCATGACCTCCCCTGCCATAGGCTTTTGATTAGGTTTTTAGTACTAGGCATATATTACCTCCCATACAGTGGGCCTCCAGTCCAATTAGAGACCAGATGGTTTCCCCCAGAGCAGACATGCCACTACTGCGCCTGTCTCATCATTTGATCTGTCTGACCAAACTTGAGGCTTCCAGTGTTCACTGTTTGCACTGCTGATGACTTTTGTCTCCTACAGGGCTGCATGCAGTGCAGCTTTCTCCAGTTTTCAGTTGGTTGGACTACAGGGAGAGGTTTTCAGTCCAGGACCAGCTTGATTTCTTAGTGACCTTGCTGCCCAGGACTGTGAAGTCTTCAGCAATATGGTCTCAACATCTGTTTCTTGTGGGAAACCAAGGACCTTAGCAATAACCTGTAATGTTTTGGAGGAAACAGGAACCTCTCTGGTCAATAACTCACTGGAAGTAACCCATCCCTGACACTGAAAATTTCCTAGTAGCAATCTATGGCTTCTGGATGTGCTATCATCCAAGAAAGTAAGTTTCCATAAAGCTTATTCATAACATCTTGAATTGTGATTAACCTTCCCCCACCCACCCTTCTTTTACTCAGTCTCTTTCCATGACCTCACTTAGGCCATTCTACCCCTAGTAATCTGATATTCTACTTACATATATACAAGACCATTGTCTTAAGCCCTCCCCTCTTTTACCTCTCCCATAGCCCATTTAAGGTTTACTGACCTCTGCTACTGATTTTTACTCCAACGCACATACAACTACACATTTGTAGCTAGGATCCACTTATGATAGAGAACATGTGGCTTTTGTCTTTCTGGGCCTGAATTATCTCACTTAGTATAATCCTTTGCAGATCCATCCATTCCCCTCCAAATTTTATAATTTCATATTGCTTTACCAGGGAATAGAACTCCATTATATAAATTTACCACATCTTCATTATCCAGTCATCAGTTGAGGAACATCTAAGCTGGTTCCATTTCCTAGCTATTGTGAATAGAGCAGCAATAAACATGGTTGTGCAAGTGTCTCTAAGGTAGTGAGAATAGTCATTAGGATATATGCCTAGGAATGCTATAGCTGGGTCATATGGTAAACCTATTTTTAGCTTTCTCAATAACCTTCACACTTATTTCCACAATGGCTGTTCCAGATTACATTCCCACCAACAGTATAGAGGGTTCCTCTTTTTCCACATCCTCACCATTTATTGTCATTTGTTTTCTTGATGATAGTCATTCTGACAGGAATGAAATGCAATTTCAAAGTAGTTTTAATTTTTATTTCTCTGATGGATAAGGATGTAGAACACTTCTTTAGATGTTTATATGCCATTTGTATTTCTTCCTTTGAGAACTCTCTACTTAGTTCCATATCCCATTTTTTAATTGTGTTGTTTGATTTCTTATTGTTTTGTTTTTTGAGTTCTTTGTATATTCTGGATATTAATCTTCTGTTAGATGTATAGCTGGCAATTTTTTTCCCCATTCTATACATTGTCTCTTTGCTCTATTCAGTGTCCTTTGCTGTACAAAAGCTTTGTAATTTGGTTGGTTAGTGGCTTTATTTCCCAAGCAACTGGGGTTACATTCAGAAAGTAATTGACTATGCCAATATGTTGGAGGGTTTCCCCTACCTTTTCCTCTAGCAGTTTCAGAGTTTCAGATCTGATATTAAAGTCCCTGATCCATTTGGACTTGATTCTTGTGTATGGAGAAAGATAAGGATCTATTTTCATCCTGTTATATATAGATATGCATTTCCCCAGCACCACTTGCTGAAGAGGGTGTCTTTTCTCCCATGAATATTTTTTTGGCATTTGTTTTCCAAAAATCAGATGGCTGTAGCTTCGTGGATTAACATTGTGGACCTTTATTCTGTTTCATTGATTGACATGCCAGTACCATGCTGTTTTTGTTACTATGGCTTTGTAATATAGATTAAAATCAGGTGTGGTGATACCACCAGCCTTATTTTTGTTGATCAAAATTGCTTTAGCGAGACATCCGGCCAAGATGGTGACTGCCTAGCTGTGCTGCAAATCCCAGGAAAGGAAAGGAAAGACATTAAAGGTTCACTGGGTCTTTTAGGGGAGAGCAATCTCCAATACATTGCCAGTGGGAGGGCATATAGGTGGAAAAAACAGGGAATCGCTGATTCCCTTGCAGGCAGGTGGCCCACCCCTTAACCCAAGTAGCCGCTATATCCACGGTGCTTCCACATGCCAATCAATCCCTAAATCCTTGTGTGTGGAAGCTTAGACTGCTCCGCCCACTCCCTCACTTACTGCTCCTGCCACCACACATTCAGCGAGTCCAGGCCCACAGCAACTGCCAAACAAGCTCAGAATGTGTCTGTCACTTGCACCAGCTCAGGTGCCATCTCCTACCTGTCTGCTGTGCTGGTGGTCCGCCATTGTCCTGTGGCGGGGGAGTGCAGACTCGTCTGGGTCCCAGTGTTCCCACACCAGAGTTTGGGCTGCTTCAGTGCCTGGTGCCTCAGTGTCCCTCCTAGCTTGAATGCAGGCAGCTTTGGGACATTACCCCTTGAGCGATCAGGCAACTTTGGTGCCCCAGCAATGCTCTAGATCAGGTGGCTTTAGCAAGTGAGAGCCAAAGCCCAGGCTGCTTGGCAACTGCCCCAGGCTGCCTCAGATTCCCACTGTGCTTGAGCCCAGGCTGATCCACCCTATGTGCCCATACACTGTCATGGGCAGACCACAGTGCAAAAGAAATAACATGAAAAATCAAATGCAAGAAAATCTAGTTAGATCACCCAGTCCTACAATGAAAATATCTAATCAAAACATAGAAGAGTCATTAGGATCAGAACACCAAAATGAAGCTATGAGCAATGCAACCCTGACCAAGCTACTGGTAGAACTTGCAGAAAAGCAACAAAGGACCAATAATTGTGTGGATGCTGCCATCACTAAACTAGACCTAATAGATAAGAAAATGGAAGGAGTTCAAAGACAGTTAAGAGATTTGAAGGAGAGTGGAAAAATAAAAAGAAGACCTCAAAAATCAGCTGGCCATGCTAAATGAAGACATAAAGAAATGCAAGGATGAATTCCAAGATTCATCAAGAAAATCAGAAAATGATGTGAAAAGGGAGCTTGACAGAGGGATGGAAATTATACATAGAGTAGTAGTAGAAAATGCAAACTTAATTGAACAAGTCCAAAACTCTCTAGAAGCTCTCAAGAATAGAGTCAGTGAAGTGGAGGATAGAAACTGATCTGGAAGACAAGTTGGAAGAAACAGTTCGAGAGTTCAAAAATTTCAGTAAGTTCAAAAGTTCCTGTGAACAGAACATGAGGAAATGTGGGATACACTTAAACGTCCTAATATCAGGATCACTGGAACACCAGAAGGAGAAGAAATTCAGACCAAAGGCATAGAGGACTTATTTAACAAAATAATTGAAGAAAACTTCCCCAGTCTCTTAAAAGAAAGGCCCATCAAGATACAAGAATCCAACAGAACTCCAAACAGACTGGACCAAAGGAGAAATTCTCCAAGACATATTGTTATAAAGACTCTAAACATTGCCATCAAACAGAAAATCCTAAAAGCAGCAAGGAAAAAACAGCACACTACTTTCAAAGGTAACCCCATCAGAATTACTACAGTCTTCTCAGTGGAAACCCTGAAAGCTAGAAGGGCCTGGAATGAAACACTACAAAGTCTAAGGACCTATGGCTTCCAACCCAAACTACTCTACCCAGCAAAAGTATCCCTCATAATAGATGGTGAAGGAAAAACTTTGCATGACAAAACTCATCTTTACAATTATATGAACATAAAAATCAAACCTACAGAGAGTATTTCAGGAAATTCTCCACGGAGAAGAAACAAATAATGAAACTCAAATGCCTACAAGAAGCAGATATCCAAGCACATCCTCAGCAAAAGAAATACCTCTGGTGGCATTACCATACCTGATCTAAAGCTATATTACAAAGCCATAGTAATAAAAACAGCATGGTACTGGCATAAAAACAGGAGTATAGACTAATGGAATAGACTTGAGGACCTGGATTTTGGGTCAAGCAACTATAGCTACTTGATATTTGACAAAGGCCCCAACAATATAGGCTAGAAAAAAGACAGCATCTTCAACAAATGGTGCTGGACTTCATAACCATATGCAGGAAATTGAAACTTGGTCCACACATTTCACTGTGCAGTACATTCAAGTCCAAATGGATCAAAGACCTCAATATAAGACCAGAATCTCGACTACTAGTGGAAGAAAATTTAGGAAATACTTTCCATGATATAGGAATGGAAAAAGACTTCCTGAACAAAACCCCAGTAGCTCATGATCTTAAACAGTCACTCAACCAATGGGATCACATGAAGCTTAGGAGTTTCTTTACAGACAAGCATACAATAAGCAAAGCCAATAGATTATCCACAGAATGGGAGAAAATATTTGCAGGTTATCCAACTGACAGAGGCTTAATCTCTAGAATCTACAAAGAACTCAAAAATCTATACAATAAAATGTCAAACATTCCACTCACAAAATGGGGCAAAGAGCTGAACAGGCAGTTCACAGAGGAAGAAATACAAATGGCAAACACACACTTAAGAAAATGTTCATCATCTCTAATAATCAGGGAAATGCAAATTAAAACAACTATGAGATTCCACCTTACCCCAATAAGGATAGCAAACATCAAAAAAATCAAATGAAAATAAATGTTGGTGAGGATGTGGAGAAGCAGGAACACTCATCCACTGTTGGTGGGTACAACCACTTTGTAAAGCAATATGGAGACTCATGAAAAAGCTGACTATGGAGATACCATCAGACCCAGTTATTCCCTTATTGGGCATCTACCCTAAAACCTTTAAACCACAGGCCAGAGAGATTTGCTCAACCATGTTTTTAGTGGCTTAATTTGTAATAGCTAAGAGCTAGAATCAACCCAGATGTCCATGACTAGAAGAATGGATAACTAAGATGTGGTATATCTACACAATGGAATTCTATACAGCAGTAAGAAAAAATGACACATTGAAATTTGAGGAAAAATGGTTGAACCTGGAACAGGTCATTCTCAGTGAACTTACCCAACCACAGAAAATAAAACCACCACATAGTCTCACTCATTTACAGCACCTAACCTGAATCTACCCAAGATGCCTTACATACCCAGCAAGCATCTCATGGACTAGACAATGGGATGGGTAGGGAGGGAGAGGAGGGCAATGGAAGGGGGGGGGGATGACACAAATCTAGACCCAAGTGACAATGGCATCATGAAATTCTACTTCCTAAAAGGCAGACCAAATGTCTGAACTTTCACCTGAACCATAAGACACTGGAGAGGGTATGATGAAGACTAACCTTAATCTACAGCTTCCCTCCCTTCCTCTCCCTCTCTCTGTCTTCTCTCTAACTCTTGTATATTAGTTATCTTTTTCCTCCTTTTCTTAGTGGACACTGAACTGTAACTCCAAGTACCAGCAGCATGTGGCTATCATCCACAATGAGCTTTTTGGTCAGAGAGACCTACAGTGTTTCCTAAAAGAAAGACAGATTTCTGTCCAAGTACTTGATAAGTTAGGTTAGTGGTAAGACCCTACTGCTGAAGATAACCTTATGTGGTCGACACATAAAATGGAATGGCATGGCTGGAAGCTGGAAGAGAGTCAGTCCCCAGACAGTCAGTATGTTTAGTGCCAGAAGGTGCTACATGGGAGACTGGGGGAAAATGACCAATATCTGTCTAAGCAACTCACATTCTAACCTACTTAGCAGCAAATAACCTGTTGTGATGCTCACACAAGTGCAATAGTGGCACACAGCCAAGGGGTGGGGGAACCAACTGCTCTTGATTTGGCTAACTGATCCCCTCAGTGGTATGGCACCCATAGCTGGAGCTGGGAAACAACTCAGAACCATATCCAAATATAAGCCTGCTCTCCATTATCAAGCTACCATCAATCGTGGGATACAAGAGGGCCTACACCTATGAAATTCTCTATAAAAAAGTAAGGGTTAGGGCTGGAGAGATGGCTTAGTGGTTAAGCACTTGCCTGTGAAGCCTAAGGACCCCATTTTGAGGCTCGATTCCCCACGACCCACGTTAGCCATATGTATAAGGGGGTGCCTGCATCTGGAGTTCATTTGCAGTGGCTGGTAGCCCTGGCGCACCCATTATCTCTCTCCCTCTCCCCTTTCTCTCTCTGTCTGTCGCTCTCAAATAAATAAACAAAAAAAAATTCAAAAAAAAAGTAAGGGTTATCTCATTTGTCCTGGTGCTAACTTACTCTCCAGTGGAGAATCTGCTTCTCTTTTCAGATAGATGTAGATCCTAAGGAGAGAGCCACCCCATCTTACCTCAAAAGGGCCCCGCTGAAACTAAGAAAAATTGGTGAAACAAATAAGGGTGCTGTTTTCCTGGTGAACCGGGTACCAGCTCAAGGGGGAAGGAGATCACACAGAGAAAAATCAACTTCTACTAAATCAGAGAGCCAGAGACCCAGAGGCCCCCAACACCTCATCACTGAAGCAGACCAAAAATGAACCCAACATGGCTCAGGGAAATTTTGTGGAAGAGGGGGTGGAAAGAATGTCAGAGCCACATGTTGGGTCATAATATGCGGAGACATTTGTCCTACCCATAACTGTGGGCTAACTTCACAATGCATGACCCATATACCTCAACCAGCAGGGGCCAAGGGGAGGGGGTAGGTCATGGATGAGCCTAATAATGGTACCAAACTGACTGTATTTGCTGAATATAAAACTAATAAATAAACAATTTTTTAAATGAAATACTGTAAAAACTTGCCTTGGTTATTCAAGGTTTTTGTACTTACAAATGAATTTTAGGATTGCCTTTTCTATTTCTGTGAAGAATGCCATTGGAATTTTTTCTATTAGTTATGTATATAGTGAGTATACAGCCATGATGGTACCATCGTTAGCCTTCTCCCAGTTGTCCCTCCCCTGCAGATGTGGGTGTTCCATTGTGGGGGTGGCTTTCAGTTTCAATGTCTCTGTGTATAATAAACTTATGGCTCTAAAAGTCTTTCTTCCCCCTCTCCTGAGATTTTTCCCTGAGCCATGTTGGGTTCATTTTAGGTCTATGTCTCTGGATATCTGATTTGGTAAGAGTTGAGTGTTCTGTGGCTGTCTCCCTCACCCTTGTGCTGGTATCAGGTTCATGGAGAAAGCACCTCTTGCTCATTACCCCACTAACTCTATGGCTTCAGCTGGTGCCCAGGTGGGATGCTATGGGCTGATACTTACCTCAGGTTCTGCATCCATCTGAAAAAGAGAAGCAACTTCTCTGATGGAGAGTGAGGTCAGTGCAAGATACATGGATACCCATTATTATTTTAGAGATAATTTAATAGGTGTAGGCCCTCTTGTAGCCCACTACTAGTAGGAGCTTGATGTTGGAGAGCAGGCTCATTTTTGGATATGGTTCTGACTTATTTCCCAGGTATGGGTTCCATTCCACTGAGCAGATCCATTAGCCAAATCAAGAGCAGTTTGTAACCCACCATGGCTGTGTACCACTATAGCACTTGTGTGAGGATCAGGTCAGGTTGATTGCTGTTGATTAGCTTAGACCTCATGTTGCTTAGACAGATGTTGGTCATTTTCCCCCAGTGGCTCATGTAACACTTTTTGGCACTAGACAAGCTAACTGTCTGGGGATTGACTTTCTTCCAGTTTCCAGCCAGGTCACTCCATGTTCCATCCTAACAGCATATGGTGTTTTCGGCAGTAGGGTCGTAACATTAACCTTTGGTGGGTCATCAGCTATTCTGATAGAATTCTGTCTTCTTTTGCGAAACCTTGTAGGTCTCTCTGATCAACAGCTCATTGTGGATGTTACCCACATGCTGGTACTAGGAGTTACAGGTCAGTGCCAAGGGAGAAGAAGGAAGAAAAATATAGGCAACATAAAAGAGAGAGAAAAGAGAGAGAGAGAGAGAGAGAGAGAGAGAGAGAGAGAGAGAGAGAGAGAGAAACAGGATAAGATTAAGGATAGTCTTTATCATACCCTCTCCAGGCCCTTGTGAATCAGATATTTTCTCTTAGCACCTGATGAAGGTTTGACACTTTAGTATATCTTTCAGGATGTAGGATTTCATGGCACTACTTCCATTTGGGTCCAGCTTTTTGTCCCTCCCCCACCCTTGCCCTTCCCTCCCACCCCACCATCCCTACTATCGAGTCTCTAGATGTTTATTAGGTATGTCAGCATCATGGGCAGATTTAGCTAGCATCCCACATCCTAGGCTTTCCATTGGAATATTAATGGGGATTGTATTAAATGTGTAAACTGCTTTTGGTAAGATTGACATTTTCACAATATTGATTATTCCAAACCAAGAACATGACATATCTTTCCATTTCCTAGTGTCTTCTGTAATTTCTTGCTTGAGCGTTTTAAAGTTCTCATTGTAGAGTTCCTTCACTTCCTTGGTTAGGTTTATTCCAAGATAATTTATTTATTTATTGATTTTTTTTTTTTGAGGCAATGGTGAATGGAAGACTTTCTCTGATTTCATCCTCCTTATGATTGTTAGTATATAGGAAAGGTACTGATTTCTTTTCTTTTTTTTTTTTTTTTGCATGACAAAGTCTTTACTTTTAAATGATTACCAGTACACCAAGTAACATGTAACAAGTTCTTGAGTCCTATTATCTAGCAATTTTGAGTAAGATAGATTAGCAGCAGCCCAAACAAGTATATTACTAATTACTGCTTTGACCTTTAGCTGGAATAGATTACTTTAAGGCTGGCTGCTGCTTCATACAAGTTACAATTGACTATTTACTACTTTTTCATAGATAAAGCCCCTGACCTTTAAGAAAGTATGAGGGAAAAGTTAATCCCTTTCTTTCTTCAAAGAAATGATTTTTTTTTTCCTACTACACTAAGAAAGAAAAAGTCAACAGTGATACATGTTGCCTAAGCAAAAACACACAGGGAAACAGACAACATATACTCATTAAATTTCTAAGACACACTAGATGAATTCTTTGGATAAGTACTAAGTCTGTACAAAGAGCTAGATTTGCTACTCTACAAAAAGTGGAGGGATGTACTACAGTGGAGAACAATAATGCATGCCTTTCATAAGGACTCCAGCTTTGCAAGGCTCCATGAGGGCGTCTTCAGTGCTAGCCCGTGGAATAGGCGCTTCCCTCTTCTCATCCACTTATGCGGTAGTTTTCATGGATTTCTGGCCGGATGTCACACACAAAGGCCAAGAGGTTATCCAGGACTTCATTCCTGTTCCGCTGGAAGTAGGTCTGGAGGATGGTCACCTTCTCCTGGGTCTCCTTCTCCACCTCAGTGCTACAGCTGCCATGGGATCCCAGTGCCGCAGCTTCCTTGGCCTTGAACTATTTTTCCCTCTGCAGTCGGTACTGTTCAATCTCAGCCTGGGCTTCTTCTTTGGCCTGTTTCAGCCTTCGATTCTTTCTTTCGCTTGCGGGCCTCGGACACCTTCTCGGCCACCCGCTTCTCGGCCTGCAGCAGCTGCTGGATGCCCTGCGACTGACTCGCCATGACTGCAGGGATTCCCAGGCCCCAGCCAACCGCCTAAAGCAGCCCGGCCACCCAAGGTACTGATTTCTGTGTGCTTATTTTGTATCCTGCTACATTGCTAAAAATGTTTATCAGTTCTAAAAGTTTGCTGGCAGTCTTTAGGGTGTGTATAGTATATGTATAGGATCATATCATCTGCAAATAATAATAACTTGATGGATTCATTTCTAATTTGTATCTCTTTTATGAGTGTCTCTTGCCTTCTTGCTATACCTAAAACTTCCAGTACTATATTAAATAAAAGTGAGTGGGCACCCTTGTCTTGTTCCTGAATTTAGTGGAAAAGCTTCAAACTTTTCCCCATTTAGTATTATGTTAGCTGTAGGTTTGTCATAAATAACCTGTATTATGTTGAGATATGTTTCTTCTATTCCCAGATTCTGTAGGACTTTTACCATGAAGGGATGTTGGATTTTGTTGAATGCCTTTTCTGTATCTATTGTGATGATGATCTGATTTTTTTTATTTTTTTAATTTATTATTATTATTTTTCTCAATTTTTATTAATATTTTCCATGATTATAAAAACATCCCATAGTAATACCATTCCTCCCCCCCACTTTCCCCTTTGAAATTCATTTTCCATCATATGCCCTCCCCATCCCAATCATTCTACTTACATATATACAATATCAACCTATTAAGTGCCCTCTTCCCTTCCTTTCTCTTCCCTTTATATCTCCTTTATAACTTACTGGCCTCTGATACTGAGTTTTTTCCTTCTCACACAGAAGCCTAATCATCTATAGGCAGGATCCACATATGAGAGAGAACATGTGGTGCTTGGCTTTCTGGGCCTGGGTTACCTCACTTAGTATAATCCTTTCCAGATCCATCCATTTTCCTGCAAATTTCATAACTTAATTTTTCTTTGCTACTGAGCAGAACTCCATTGTACAAAAGTGCCTTATCTTCATTATCCACTCACCAGTTGAGGGATAACTAGGCTGGTTCCATTTCCCAGCTATTATAAATTGAGCAGCAATAAACATGGTTGAGCATGTACTTCTAAGGAAATGAGATGAGTCCTTTGGATATATGCCTAAGAGTGCTATAGCTGGGTCATATGCTAGATCAGTCTTTAGCTGTTTTAGGAACCTCCACACTGATTTCCACAATGGCTGGACCAGAATGCATTCCCACCAGCAGTGTAGAAGGGTTCCTCTTTTTCCACATCCCCGCCAACATTTATGATCATTCGTTTTCATGATGGTGGCCAATCTGACAGGAGTGAGATGGTATCTCAATGTAGTTTTAATCTGCATTTCCCTGATGGCTAGTGATGTAGAACATTTTTTTTAGATGCTTATATGCCATTAGTATTTCTTCCTTTGAGAACTCTACTTAGCTTCATAGCCCATTTTTTGATTGGTTTGTTTGATTCCTTATTGCTTAACTTTTTGAGTTCTTTGTATATAATAGATATTAATCCTCTATCAGATATATAGCTGGTGAATTTTTTTTCCCATTCTGTAGGTTGCCTCTTTGCTTTTTTCACTGTGTCCTTTGCAGTGCAAAATCTTTGTAATTTCATGAGTTCCCAGTGATTAATCTGTGGTTTTATTGCCTGAGCAATTGGGGTTGTATTCAGAAAGCCTTTGCCAAGACTAATATGCTGAAGGTTTTACCATACTTTTTCCTCTAGCAGTTTTAGAGTTTCCAGACTGATTTTAAGGTCTTTAATCCATTTGGAGAGAGAGAAAGATTTATTTTCATCCTCCTACATATACATATCCAGTTTTCCCAACACCATTTGCTGAAAAGGCTGTCTTTTCTCCAATGGGTATTTTTGGCATTTTTATCAAATATCATGTGGCTATAAGCTACCTGGACTTACATCTGGGTCCTCTATTCTGTTCCATTGATCTACATGTCTGCATTTGTGCCAGTACCACGCTATTTTTGTTACTATGGCACTGTAGTATAGGTTAAAATCAGGTATGGTAATACCACCAGCCTTATTTATATTGCTCAGTATTATTTTAGATATCTGAGGTTTTTCAGGATACCAAATGAATTTTTGGATTGTTTTTTCTATTTCCTTGAGGATTGCCTTTGGAATTTTGATGGGGATTGCATTAAATATGTAGATTGCTTTTGGTAAGATTGCAATTTTCGCAATATTGATTCTTCCAATCCAGGAACAAGGGATATTTTTCCACTGCCTAGTGTCTTCTGTAATTTCTCACTTGAGTGTTTTAAAGTTCTCATTGTAGAGTCTTTAGGGTCCTTTGTATATAGAATCATGTCATCTGCACTTGATGTCTTCCTTTCCAATTTGTATCCCTTTCATGTGTGTCTCTTGCCTTATTGCTATGGGTAAGACTTCCAGAACTATATATAATAAAAGTGGGGACAGTGGACACCCTTGTCTCATTCTTGATTTTAGTGGAAAAGCTTCCAGTTTTTCCCCACTTAGTAATATGTTGGCTGTAGGCTTGTCATAAATAGCCTTTATTATATTTAGATATGTTCCTTCTATTCCCAGTCTCTGTAGGACTTATCATGAAGGAATGTTGGATTTTGTCAAATGCTTTCTCTGCGTCTAATGAGATGACCATGTGATTTTTGACCTTCAATCCATTTATATAATGTATTACAGTTAAAGATTTGCGTATATTGAACCATCCCTGCATCTCTGGGATAAAGCCTACTTGGTTGGGGTGAATGATCGTTCTGATATATTCTTGTATTCTTTTTGCCAATATTTTGTTGAGAAATTTTGCATCTATGTTCATGAGAGAGATTGGTCTGTAATTTTCTTTTTTTTGTTCTATCTTTGTCTGGTTTCGGTATCAGTGTGATGCTGGCCTCATAGAAGGAGTTTGGTAGAATTCCTTCTTTTTCTATTTCCTGGAAAAGCTTAAGAAGCAATGGTGTTAGCTCTTCCTTGAAGGTCTGGTAAAATTCAGCAGTGATTCCATCTGGGCCTGAGCTTTTTCATTTGGGAAATTTTTCATAACTGTTCAGATCTCCCTGATTGTTATAGGTCTATTTAGGTGATTAATCTCATCTTGATTTAGTTTATGTAGGTCATATAAATCAAGGAAATCATCCATTTCTTTCAGATTTTCATAATTTGTGGAGTATATGCTTTTATAGTATGCCCCTATGATTTTTTGAATTTCTCTGGCATCTGTTGTGATGTTACCTTGTTCATCCCTGATTTTATTAATTTGTGTCTCTTCTCTCTTTCTTTTGGGCAGATTTGCTAAGGGCTTATCAATCTTGTTTATCCTTTCAAAGAACCAAATCTTTGCTTCATTAATTCTTTGGATTGTTTTTGTATGTTTCTATTTCATTAATTTCTGTCCTAAACTTTATTATTTCTTCTCATCTGCTGATTTTTGGTTTGCCTTGTTCTTTTTTCAAGGCTTTAAGGTGAAGCATTAGGTCATTTACTGGCAACCTTTCTAATTTCTTAATATAGGCACTTAAAGCTATAAATTTACCTCTTAGAACTGCCTTCATTGTGTCCCAGATATTTTGGTATGTTGTGTTCTCATTATTGCTTGACTCTATAATTTTTTTGATTTCCTTCTTGATTTCTTCATTGACCCATTCATCATTTAGTAGTGTATTGTTCAGTTTCCATGATTTTGTGTATGCTCTATAGCTTTTCTTGCTATTGATTTGTAATTTGATTCCATTGTGGTCAGATAGAATGCAAGGAATTGGGCTGGAGAGATGGCTTAGCGGTTAAGCGCTTGCCTGTGACGCCTAACGACCCCGGTTCAAGGCTCGGTTCCCCAGGTCCCACGTTAGCCAGATGCACAAGGGGGTGCACGCGTCTGGGAGTTTGTTTACAGAGGCTGGAAGCCCTGGCGCACCCATTCTCTCTCTCCTCTATCTGTCTTTCTCTCTGTGTCTGTTGCTCTCAAATAAATAAATAAAAATTAAAAAAAAAAAAAAAGAATGCAAGGAATTATTTCAATTTTCCTGAATTTGTTAAGATTTGATTTGTGTCCTAATATATGGTCTATTTTAGAGAATGTTCCATGTACTGCCGAAAAGTATGTATATTCTGCAGCCTTTGGATGAAATGTCCTGTACATATCTGTTAGGTCCATTCCTTCTATGACCTCAGTTAGTCCATATGCCTCTCTGTTTATTTTTCCTGTGATGACCTGTCAGTTGATGAGTGTGGGGTGTTGAAGTCACCCACTACCACTGTGTTTGGTGTTATCTGTAACATTAGTTCTAATAGTGGTTGTTTGATAAATTTGGGAGCTTCCATGTTAGGTGCAAATATGTTTAGGATTGTAATGTCCTCCTGTTGGAGTGTGCCCTTAATCAGTATAAAGTGACCTTCCTTATCTTTCTTGACTAACGTTGGACAGAAGTCTACTATGTCAGATATTAGCATGGCTTGTTTTCTAGGCCCATTTGCTTGAAATACCATTTTCAAACCTTTCACCCTAAAATAATGTCCATCCTTTGTAGAAAGGTGAGTTTCTTGGTGACAACAAATTGTAGGATCCTGCTTTTTAACCCAGTCTGCAAACCTATGTCTTTTGGTTGGGGCATTGAGGCTGTTGATATTAAGTGATATTATTGAAAGTTATGTATTTATGTTTGCCATTTTTTTTGTGGTTCCGGTTCTACCTTTACTTTCATGTGTTAACTAGTATTTCAGTATTGCTTGTTCTTTCCATGTTCCTTATATGTGTGCTTTTCCTTCTCTTCAGCATGGAGGATTCTATCAAGTATATTCTGTAGAGCTGGTTTTGTCTTCAAATACTCCTTTAGCCTGGTTTTGTCATGGAATGTCCTTATTTCTCCATTTATTTGAATGGATAGCTTTGCAGGATAAATTAACCTTGGTTGACAGTTGTTATCCTTCAGGACGTGGAATATATCACTCCAAGCCCTTCTGGCTTTAAAGTTTGTGTTGAGTAATCTGCTGTAATCCTGATGGGCTTGCCTTTGTAGGTAACTTGATTATTCTCTCTAACTGCTTTCAATATTTTTTCTTTGGTTTGTGGGTTGGTAGTATGATTATAATATGGCAAGGAGAGGTTCTTTCCAGGTTTTGTCTGGCTGGGGTTCTAAAGGCTTCCTGTATCTGCATTGGCACCTCTTTCCCAATTTGGGGGAAGTTTTCTTCTATGATTTTGTTGGGGATGCCTACTATGCCTTTTGAGTGGAATTCTTCTCCTTCTACTATGCCCTGAATTCTTATATTTGATCTTTTCATAGTGTCCTGAATATCTTGAAATTCCCACTCATACTTTTCTATTAGTTTATCTTTCTCTTTGTTGGACTGTATTAAATCTGCCACCTGGTCTTCTAGCTTAGATATTCTGTCCTCTCCTTCATCCATTCTACTGGTGAGATTTTCTACACAGTTTTTTATTTCATTAACTGTGTTCTTCATTGTTAGCAATTCTGACCAATTTTTCTTTATTATTTGTATTTCCTTATTTATATCTTGTAATGACTTCTTTATTTCGTTGAATTAGTGTCCTGTGTCTTCCTGCATTCCTTTGATTTCCTCTTTGATTCCTTTGTTTTCCTCTTTTACTTCTTTGAACATATTTACAATCATTCTTTGGAAATCTTTGTCAAGCATTTCCTCTAACTCGTTCTCATTGGAGATCATTTCTGATATATTAATACTTTTTGGTGGCTTTATATTGTCTTGATTTTTGTGTTTCTTTTGTTATAATGTATATATTTTTTCATCTTGGATTAAGTTAATGCTTGGATTTTCTAGTTAGGTGGGTATTCTTAGCTGTGTCAATTGATCTGATGTTATATATCTTCAGTGTAGGAGATTAAGATGTTAGGTGTGGCTCTTGATACTCTCATATTATCTAGAAATTTGTTCCTAGGGGTGAGTTAGCCTGCTATTGGGAGTATTCATATAGGCCTAGTGGCACAAAATACAGGTAGGTTCTAAAATTGAACTAAACACTGTACACATTCATTCAAAAACAGCACCGAGTATTTATGCAAGAGTAGGTATCATAACAACCAGATCTTCTATCAACAAAGAGGTTAAGATTTCTGGTCTGTTGAGGGTTCCAAGTCAGCTTGTGACCAAGTGAGACCCTTTCCTGGTGCAATCCCATTTACCTTTTTGGATGATTTTGATCTCAGTCAAGTATGCTGTCTGGGTCACTGGACCACTGTGTTGTTTTCTGGAGCTGGGCACTGGCCTTTACTGCAGGGCAAACCAAGCCTGGCAAATGTGGCCCTGCAGTTTGGCATCTCCGCTGCTGGAACCACCGCTGCTGGGTCCACTGCCGCTGCTGCTGCTGAAGCTGCTGCTGCTGGGTCCGCCGCTGCTGGAGCCGCTGTTGCCAGTGCTGGAGCTGTTGCTGCTGGAGCCAGAGCCACGGCTTCCACCTCTGCTTCTGGGTCTGGAGCTGGGCGATCATGTGATTTTTGTCTTCAGTCCATTTTTATATTTATTGATTTGCATATGTTGAGCCATCCCTGCGATAAAGCCTACTTCATCAGGCTGAATAATCTTTCTGATATATTCTTTTTTTTTATTAATTTTGAAAAGTTATTTTATTCTGTCAATATAAATTCTGGAGAACAAATTCCTTAACATGCATAAAGATAAACAAGGTAGACCTTACGGAAGATATCAAGTAACAATAGACTACTGTATATGTATTAATTATTAGCATTAACATATATATCTACCACATATATACTATATTATTTATATTGGTATTGCATTCATTTTATCTGTTACAAATAGATGCTATTTGTAAAAGGTTTAAACCTGAACACCTTTGATAAATCCACTGTAGTCTTGAGGTGTAAACCCTGTGCTTCATTGTCCTAATTTATATATGTAAAAATATGAATTCCAATCTAATAATGTGCCAAATTTGGAATTATTTGGCAATAAATAAAGCAAATTACCCACACTTATCAAGAGACTATACAAACAAAAAAGGGATTCAACATAGGCCAAAAGTTGACTTCTTAGGTTTATTAAGTCTCAGTTCTATCAGTAGCTGTCAAATGCTCACAGCCTCTCATGACAATAACCTCCTAGTAATCAGTAAAACACCACAGGCTCACTAGGATTTTGTGATTGTACTAAAGGCACTTTTGGAAAAAAGTTCCATTGCTAATTTCCAAAACATAATTCTATCAAATTTATTCTTTCTGTGGTTTTATTTTTCTTGCAGTAGGGTCTCACTCTATCCCAGGCTGACCTGGAACTCACTCTGTAGCCCCAGGCTGGCCTTGAACTCACTCAGTGATCCTCCTACCTCTGTCTCCCCAGTGCTGGGATTAAAGGTGTGCACCACCACACCCGGCTTTCAAATTTATTCTTTAAAAAAGCATTTGACATTTTCTCCAAACCACTCTTCAAAGAAAATGGAGACAAACATCTCTCACTATGACTCTTAACTCAAAAGCCACTGAAGAGCTAGTAACCCTCATCAAAGTTTCAACAAAAATTCTATCAAATTAAAAAAAAAAAGCATGCAAATAAAGAGTCAATAGTTTCTCCATTCCCCACATAGGCAACAAAAGACAAGGGAACAGGTTGTAAAATGAATACCATCTTAATAGTGAAAGGCCCTTCCCCTACCTCCAGAATGTTCAAAGAAGTGCACTGTTTTCTTGATGATTTTATATGCCTACAGTTCTGGGGGAAGGATGAAGCTTAGAAGCCATCAGCTGGTTTCTATGAGAGATGTCCACTTGGAAAAAAAAAAAACCTACAAAAATGTTGCACTGAGACCAGATTTGTGTTCCTAAGATTCTTACAAGTGTTTTAATGTTCCAAGAACAAAATGTACCTTGTTAAGTCTAGAAACAGCAATTCAAAATACACTAAACTTGTCACAATACTCTAGTCTAACTTACTCAACAAAAATTTAGTTTACTTAAGGTTTCGCTGTTAATCATCTCCCAATATAATCTGCAACACATTATGAACTCCTAATGGAATACCATTTACAAAGAACTGGAAAACCAGCTCACAAGTTAAAGTGAAAGAGATTTAACAAAACAAAAACAGAAACAAAAAAAAGGGGACAAAATAAAAAGAAATGAAAGTAAAACAATAAAAAAACAGAGACAGGGCGTCCATCTTCTGCGGTTCAGACTCCGATTTCATTTCCCCAATGAAGGATTCACTTGGCGGCAGGTTTAGTGGCATGGCAAACAGTGCCTAACTCAGGCAAGTGTAAACAGGTCTGCCTTGGCCAGTCTAGTCATCTTCTGCACAAGGAACAACTATCAGAGCTCTGTCAATAAAAACCGTGTTAGTTAGATGCTGGGCCACACCAACACTTGATGGGTCACGAAACTTAATATAACATACTTTGGAGGAAAAAGCAAGAGGTGTATTGTCCGGCGGGTACAGCCTCAGCTCCTCGATTTCTCCTAAGAAGGAAAAAAGCGTCCTCATCAGTTCGCTGGTCACCGCCGACGACAGGTTCGTCACCTGAATCACCGCCGTAGGGATAAGGCCGAAGCCTAAACCCAAGCCGAAGCCGCCACCGCCGCCGCTGTTCATCCCGATTCCGCTGCCTTCCCGCCTCCCGCCCCCTCCCCAACCAACGTCTACGACGAACTCTGATATATTCTTGCATCTGTTTGCCAATATCTTTTCTTTTTCTTTTTCTTTTAATTTAATTTATTAGTTTTCTTTTCAGTAAATACAGGCAGTTTGGTACCATTGTTTAGGCTCATCTGTGATCTACCCCCTCCCATTGGACCCTTCTTGTTGATGTAAATGGGTCATGCATTGTGGAGTTAGCCCCCAGTTATTGGTATGATAAATGTCTCTGCAAATCACAACCCAACATGTGACTCTGACATTCTTTCCACCCCCTCTTCTGCAAAATTTCCCTGAGCCATGTTGGGTTCATTTTTGGTCTGCTTCAGTGCTGAGGTGTTGGGGGCCTCTGAGGCTCTGGCTCTCTGATTGGGTAGGAGTTGATTTTTCTCTGCATTGGTCTCCTCCCCCTTTGTGCTGGTGTCTGGTTCACAGGAAAACATCACCCTTGCTTGTTTCACCAATTGTCCTTAGTATCAGTTGGGCCCCTTTTGAGGTATGTTGGGGCAGCTCTCTCCTTAGGATCTGCATCTATCTGAAAAAGAGAAGCAGATTCTCCAACAGAGAGTAAGTTAGCACCCGGAAAATTGAGATAACACTACTTTTTTGATAGACAGTTTGATAGGTGTAGGCCCTCTTATACCCTGTGATTGATGGTAGCTTGATATTGTAGAGTGGGCTTGTGTTTGGGTATGGTTCTGACTTGTTTCCCAGCTCCAGCTATGGGTCTAGTACCACTGAGTGGATCAGTTAGCCAAATCAAGAGCAGTTGGTCCTCACCATGGCTGTGTGCCACTATTGCACTTGTGTGGGCATCACATCAGGTTATTTGTTGCTAAATAGGTTAGACAATGAGTTGCTTGGACAGATCTTGGTCATTTCCCACAGTTGCCTATGTAGCACCTTCTGGCACTAGACACGCTGACTATCTGGGGACTGACTCTCTCCTGGCTTCCAGCCATGTCATTCCATTTTACGTGTCAGCTGCGTATGGAGTCTTGAGCAATAGGGTCTTACCACTGGCCTTTGGTGGGTCATCAAGTACTCTGACAGAAGTCTGTCATTGTTTTGGGAAAGCAATATGGAGACTCATGAAAAAGATAACTATAGAAATACCAACAGACCCAGTTATACCCTTGCTGGGCATCTACCCTAAAACCTTCAAACCAAAGGCCAGAGAGATTTGCTCAACCATGTTTGTAGTGGCTCAATTTGTAATAGCTAAAAGCTGGAATCAACCCAGATGTCCATCATTAGAAGAATGGATAACAAAGATGTGGTATATCTACACAATGGAATTCTATACAGCAGTAAGAAAAAACGACATAAAGAAATTTGAGGAAAAATGGTTGAACCTGGAACAGATCATTCTCAGTGAACTTACCCAATCACAGAAAAAAAATCGACACATAGTCTCACTCATCTACAACACCTAACCTGAATCTGCCCAAGATACCTTACATACCCAGCAAGCACCTCATGGACTAGACAATAGGATGGATGGGAGGGTAGGGAGGGAATTGAAGGGTGGAAAACAGTAATCTGGACCCAAACGGCAATGGTACCATAAAATTCTACTTCCTAAAAGACAGACCAAATGGCTGAACCTTCACTAGACCCTTACAGGAAACACCTGAACCACAAGACACTGGAAAGGGTAGGATCAAGACTAACCTAAATCTTCTACATCTTCCCTCGCTCCCTCTCCTCCTCTCACCTCTATGTCTCTCCTCTCTAACTCTTGTATATTAGTTATGTTCTTCCTCAATTTCTTAGTGGACACTGACCTGTAACCCTCACTTCCAGCTTGGGCCTACCATCCACAATGTTTGCCAATATCTTGTTGAGAATTTTTATATCTATGCTCATAAAGGTAGTTTGGTCTGTAATTTTCTTTTTTTTTTGTTCTGTCATTGTTTTGTTTTGGTATCATGGTGATGCTGGCTTTGTAGAAGTTTGTTAGGATTCCTTCCTTTACATTTTATGGAAAAGTTTGAGAAGTGGTCTTAGTTTTTTCATGAAGGTCTGGAAAAATTCGCCAGTGTATCCATCTCTGCCTGGATGTCTTTTTAGTTGGGAGAGTCTTTGTAGCTGTTTGGATCTCTGTACTTGTTAGAGGTCAATTTAAATGGTTTATCTCATCTTGATTTAATTTTGGTAAGTCATATGAAACAAGGAAATCATCCATTTTTTTCATATTTTCAAACTTAGAGGCATATTCTTAAAGTATATCCTTATGATTTAATTTCTTTGGTATCTGCTGTAATGGTGTCTTTTCCATGTCTAATTTTATAAATTTTTGTCTATTCTCTCTTTTTCTGGTCAGATTCACTTAGGGTTTATCAATCTTGTTTACCCTTTCAAAGAACCAACTCTTTATTGATTCTTTGGATTGTTTTTTGGTTTGTACTTCATTAATTTCTGCCCTGATATTTATTCCTGTCTATTGATTTTTGGTTTACCTATTTTTCTTTTTCCAAGGCCTTAAGGTGAAGCTTATTTGCAACTTTTAAAATTTGTTAATGTAGGCACTGAGTTCTAACTGCCTACATTAACAAATTTTAAAAGTGTCTCATATGTTTTGGTATGTTGTATTCTCATTGTTATTTGATTCTTTGAATTTATTGATTTCCTTTTTGATTTCTTCAGTGATCCATTCATCATTCAACAGTGCACTACTATTTTGTTTTCATGAATTTCTGTATGCTCTGTAGTTTTTCTTGTTGCTGATTTGTAGTTTAATCCCATTGTGTTCAGATAACAAGGGATTGTTTCAATTTTTCTGTATTTGTTAAGATTATCTTTGTGTCCTAATATATGGTCTATTTTGGAGAATTTTCCATGTCCTGTTGAGAACATTGCATACTTTGCAGCATTTGTATGGAATGTTACATTCTTTTGGCCACCTCTTCTACAATGGATCCTGAGCCTTGGAGGGTATGATAGAGATGTCTGAGCGTTTGACACTTCACTGAACTATGGTAACTTTTGAGTCACCCCAGTGTTTACAGCCATCTGAAAAGAGAAGCTTCCCTAACCAAAAGTGAGAGTAGCATTAATATATGGGCATAAACATTTTAAAAAGTGATTAATGGGCAGTTTGATGGGCATAATATAAGCATTTAGCCAAAGAGCACCAGGTGTTACGCCCCTAGGTCTCGTGGCCTCCCCAGCTATAGGTTTTTGAGTTGGTTTCCAGTCCTAGGTATGTATTCCCTTCTATGGAGTGGGCCTCCAGTCCAATTAGAGAATGGTTGGTTTCCTTCATAACGGACATGCACCATTTGGCACATTTGGTCTATCTGACCAATCTTAAGGCTTGCAGGGTCCACTCCTGTTTAACATTGTTGTCTTATCTTTCCCAAAGGGCTGTATGCAGCATAGCTGTTTCCAGCTTTCTGACAGCTAGTCAACAGGGAAGAGGTTCCAGCTTTGCCACATTAATTTTTAAATATTCTTTTCTTTAAAAAATATATTATTTATTCATTTATTTGAGAGAGAGATAGAGACAGAGAAAGAGAGAGAAAGAGAGAGAATTGGTTTACTAGGACCTCCAGCCATTGCAAATGAATGCATGTGCCACCATGTGTATCTGGCTCATGTGAGTACTGGGGAATTGAACCTGGGTCTTTAGGCTTCTCAGGGAAGTCTCTTGACCACTAAGTAATCTCTCCAGCCCAAATATTCTTTTATTATTATTATTATTATTATTATTATTATTATTATTATTATTATTTGTGTGTGTTTATGTTTGCCAGGGTCTCTTGCCACAACAAAGGGATGCCAGACACAAGTGTTACTTTTTGTGTGGGTTTATGTAGGTCCTGGGGAATTGAATGCCAGCCATCAGACTTTGTAAGCAAGTGTATTTAACTGCTGAATCATCTTCCTAGACTTTTCCCTTATTTTTTGAGATAGAATTTCACACTGAACCTGCAGATAACTGAAGCACTTTACAAACTGAACCACCTTTCTAGCCCTGAATTTTAATTCTTTTTAAAGTAACAGCAGGAAGAGCTTCTGCCTGGATAAAACCAGGAGTGGGTGAAGCCCAGAGCACAGAGAGCTCCTGCCCATGAGAAGGCAGGAGGGAGTAAAACCTAGAGTACCAAGAGCTCCTGTCCATGAGAAGACATGAAGAGGTAAATCCTACCTAGTGACTAAATTGGTATCATTTATAAGTTCTGAGTGGGGGCTGAGCTAACCCCTTCTGAAGCCAAGTTTTGGGATCTGGGCTAACTAACCACAATACCAGTTTCAGGTGTAATCCTCCCAAGAACCTTAATTCTAGAAAAGGGAAACTCCTTCCTAGGGAAGTACTCAGATTATTTATGAAAAACAGATATAGGGAACACCTTTAGAGGCAAGGAGAAGCCAGATCCTTCTCTCACCTCTAGGAAAGTGAAGACTTCGAGGGCAGGCTCAAGAACTTTTCCTGCTTTTACTTTAAAGAGCCTAAACTACCTCAATAACCCCTCTGAAGAAGCAACCCCTACTTCCATTAGGAAATTGGGGCAATGATTGATATGGCTGCTTAGAATTGAGTGGGACCATTGGGTGTTGCAGCTTGGAAACTTCTCCAGTGGTCTGTCTAAGGGACCCAGAAAGTGCATTGGTAGAGTGTGGGAAGACAGTCTTGGAAGAAAATACTGGGGAGAAAGAATAAGTGCAAGGTATTAAGGGGAAGTGAACATTGAGTGTAAATTTGAGGTTTTTCAGGGTTTCCATTCTTGTAGACTTTTAGCCTTGAAGAGTGACTGAGAGGACCCAGGTAGATGGAGTTAGATTGTTGTAGGACCATCTGAATGTGAGTTGACTGTAAAGAAGATGAGATAAAGTTATGCACACAAGGTCTAAAAGTTAACAGAAATATTACCAGAAATGATAGGCATAATTAACTTTCACCATGAAGATCATTACATTCATTTCTAAAGCTGTTCACCCAATAACATTTGTGGTGTTTGCCACGGTCTGAACCTGTTCTTATTGATCTTGCATAGCAAATTAGAATTGTCAGTAACATATAATGTTGATAATGGCAAAGATGTCACTCTGAGTAAGCACTTTACTTCCTGGCTATACTTTTCTTTCTATGTGCTTAAAACCAAATTGGTAGCCAAAATTTAACTTTCTATACAAAGTTTAAGGTCAATTACAGCCCTTTAAGAAATGCTTTAGGACTTGAGGAGCTCTGCAGCTTAACATTTGTGGCATCTGCTAGGATGAGTCAGGGCCATGCTGACCATGTAGCTTCCTTTGAATGCACTGAGGATCTTCCATTATGTTTTGATTCTCCTCTTGTAGACTATCTGGAGTCCAATATCTGGGTCTTTATATCCTCCCTAAGAAAATAGATGGTTTGCCAGAGTTGAAGGACCCTTTATAAGTGTCCCATCATCTCCTGAGCCTCCTTGGCTTGAGAACAGCAGAAGTGACCAAAATATTGGTTTTCCTTAAATTTTTTTTTAAAATTCAGAGCTAGAGAGATTGCTTAGTGGTTAAAGTGCTTGCCTATGAAGCCTAAGGATCCAGGTTTGATTCTCCAAATGCATATGGTGGTGCATGTGTCTGGAGTTCATTTGTTATGGCTTGAGAGCCTGGCATTCATATTCTCTCTTTATTTCCCTCTCTTTGTCTATAACCAATAAATAAGACTAAATCACTAAAGCATGGCTGGAAAATTTTTTCATTCATTTATGTGAGACACAGAGAGATGGAGGAGTGCACTAGGGCCTCTAAAAACTGCAAACAAGCCCCAGACACATGTGCCATTTGTGGATCTGGTTCACATGGGTCCTGGGGAATTGAACCTGGGCCCTATGGCTTTGCAGGCAAGCACCTTAAAGGTTAAGCCATCCCTTCCATCCCTGGTTTCCATTTTTATATTTATTTGAGAGAGAGAGAGAGAGAGAGAGAGAATGAATAGGGGTACCAGAACTTCCTGCCACTGAGAATGAACTACAGAAGTGTGTGCCAATTTGTGCATATGACTGTACATGGGTACTAGGGAATCAAACCTGGACTGTTAGGCCCCAAACATGGGGACACCACAGTTTATAAAACAAAATCTACTTAACAATAAAACAGAAATAACCACCAACACCATCCTAGCTGGAGACTTCAATACTCCACTATCATCAATAGACAGATCATCCAAGTAGAAAATTAACAGGGAAATAATAGAGCTCAACAATATCATACATCAACTAGATCTAAAGGAAATCTACAAAACTTTTCACCCCAACTCTTCAGAATACACATTCTTCTCAGCAGCCCATGGAACCTTCTCCAAAATTGACCATATATTAGGCCATAAAGCATGCCTTCATAAAGTCAGGAAAATTGAAGTAACTCCATGCACCATGTCAGATAACAATGCTTTAAAGCTAGAAATTAACAAGACACACATCAAGAACACCACCAACTCCTGGAGACTAAACAACACACTTTTAAACAATGAATGGGTTGTGGAAGAAATCAAAAAGGAAATTTTAAAATTCCTAGATTTGAATGATAATGAAAACACAGCCTAAGAAAACTTAGGGGACTCAATGAAGGCAGAAAAAAGGGGAAAATTCATAGCCCTAAATGCCTTTATTACAAAGACAGAGAGATCACAAATCAATAACCTGACTGTCCACCTAACGGCACTAGGAAAACAAGAAATATCCAACCCAAAGAATCCCAGATGGAAAGAAATAATCAAGATTAGATCAGAAATTAATGAATTGGACTTCTGGTTAAGATGGCGGCGTAGGTACCACGCCAAAGCAGCCAAGGGGGGAAAAAGGCCAAAAAACTCAGCAAAATACACACTTTTACTAAAAAGTGAGGTGTATAGGAAATTGAAGCAGCAGCAGAGAAGTAGAAGAGTTATAGAGCATCCAGAACCTGCACAGGCGGGAAAAGCGGCTCCGGCAGCTCCGCCAACCGCCTCGGCCGTGGCGCAGCAGAAAGCCGCCAGACACGCCTCGAGCCGCAGGAAAAGCGAGGTGCGGGAGCTTCCCCTCAAACCGCGCTCTCTGCAACTTGGAAAACATGGGGGAGAGCGGCAGCGAGCAACGGAGGAGCAGACCGAGAGGTAGAAGAACATGTGGAGCAGCGAGAGAGCCAGAGCAGCCATGGCTCCCTCCCCTCCCCCACTGCCTGAGCCCAGCTCCGGCGAACAGAGCAGCGGCCCGGGACCCGGCCACGCCAACTTGGGCTGACAACGGGACCCCAAGCAGGACCAGAGTTCGGCAGCAACATCAGTGGCTCCAGCACCGGTAACAGCGGCCCCAGCAGCAGCAGACCCAGGAGTGGCAGCAGCAGAAGACTCGGCAGCAGCAGCAGCTTCAGGGGAAGCAGCGGCAGTGGACACAGCAGCAGCAGCTTCAGCAGCAGTGGTGGCTCCAGCAGTGGCAGCTACAGCAGCAGTAGAGGCAGCAGCAGCGGCTCAGTTTGCCCCGTAGGAAAAGCAAGTGCCCAGCTCCAGAAATCAGAACAGCATCCCGACGACCCAGGCTGCAACTTGACTGAGACCAAAATCACCCAAGGTAACTGGGATTGCACCAGGGAAGGGTCTCACTTGGTCACAAGCTGACTTGGATACCTCAACAGACCAGAAATCTAAACCTCTTTGTTGATAGAGGATCTGGTCATTATAATAACTACTCTTGCATACATACTCGGGGCTGTTTTTGATTGAATGTGTACAGTGTTTAGTTAAATTTTAGAATCTACCTGTATTTTATTCCACTCACCCTGCTTGAATACTCATATAGCAGGGAAAATCAACCCCTAAGAACATCTTTGTAGATACTCTGAGAGTCTTAAGAGCCACACCTAACACCTTAAGGTCTACCCTGAAAATATATTACATCAAATCAATTGATACAGCTAAGAATACACAGATAGCTAGAAAATCCAAGCATTAACTTAATCCAAGATGCAAAAATATATACATTATAACACAAGAAACACTAAAAAGCAAGACGATATAAATCCACCTAAAAGTATTAATGCATCAGAAATGTCCTCCAGTGAGAAAGAGTTAGAGGAAATGCCTGAGAAAGAGTTCAAAAGAATAATTATAAATATGTTCAAAGAGGTCAAAGAACACATGAAAACAATCAAAGAAGAAATCAAGGAGGAAATCAAAGAGGAAATCAAAGGAATCAAAGAAGAGGCAGGACACCAATTTAATGAAATAAAGAAGGCAATACAAGACATAAATAGGGAAATAGAAATAATAAAGAAAAACCAGTCAGAATTACTAGCAATGAAGAACACAGTTAATGAAATAAAAAACTCTGTAGAAAATCTCACCAGTAGGATGGATGAGGGAGAGGACAGAATATCTAAGCTAGAAGACCAGGTGGCAGAACTAATGCAGTCCAACAAAGAGAAAGACAAACTTATAGAAAAGTATGAGTGGGAATTTCAAGACATTCGGGACACTATGAAAAGATCCAAAATAAGAATTCAGGGCATAGTAGAAGGAGAAGAACTCCACTCCAGAGGCATAGTAGGCATCTTCAACAAAATCATAGAGGAAAATTTACCCCAAATTGGGAAACAGGTGCCAATGCAGATACAGGAAGCCTTTAGAACACAAGCCAGACAAAACCTGGAAAGAACCTCTCCTCGCCATATTATAATCAAACTTCCAAACACACATACCAAAGAAAAAATATTGATAGCAGTTAGAGAGAAAAATCAAGTTACCTACAAAAGCAAGCCTATCAGGATTACAGCAGATTATTCAACACAAACTTTAAAAGCCAGAAGGGCTTGGAGTGATATATTCCAAGTCCTGAAAGATAACAACTGTCAACCAAGGTTACTTTATCCTGCAAAGCTATCCATTCAAATGGACGTAGAAATAAAGACATTCCATGACAAAAGCATATTAAAAGAGTATTTGAAGACAAAACCAGCTCTACAGAAAATACTTGATAGAATCCTCCATGCTGAAGAAAAGGAAAAGCACACATATAAGGAACCTAGAAAAAACAAGCAATACTTAAATACTAGTTAACACAAGAGAGAACAGGTAGAACCGGAACCACAAAAAAAAAAAAAAGGCAAACATAAATACACACCTTTCAATAATATCTCTTAATATCAACGGCCTCAATGCCCCAACGAAAAGACATAGATTTGCAGACTGGGTTAAAAAGCAGGATCCTACAATTTGTTGTCTCCAAGAAACTCACCTTTCTACAAAGGATAGACATTATCTTAGGGTGAAAGGTTGGAAGAAGGTGTTTCAAGCAAATGGGCCTAGAAAACAAGCAGGGGTTGCTATCCTAATATCAGACAGGGTAGACTTTAGTCCGACGTTAGTCAAAAAAGATAAGGAAGGTCACTTTATATTGATTAAGGGCACACTCCAACAGGAGGACATTACAATCCTAAACATATATGCACCTAACATGGGGGCTCCCAAATTCGTCAAACAAACACTATTAGAACTAAGGTCACAGATAACACCAAACACAGTGGTGGTGGGTGACATTAACACCCCACTCTCATCAATTGACAGGTCATCCAGGGAAAGAATAAACAGAGAGGCATCTGGACTAAATGAGGTCATAGAAGGAATGGACCTAACAGATATATACAGGACATTTCACCCAAAGGTTGCAGAATATACATTCTTTTCAGCAGCACATGGAACATTCTCTAAAATAGACCATATATTAGGACACAAAGCAAATCTTAACAAATTCAGGAAAATTGAAATAATTCCTTGCATTCTATCTGACCACAATGGAATTAAACTACAAATCAGTAGCAAGAAAGGCTATAGAGCAGACACAAAATCATGGAAACTAAACAATACACTACTAAATGATGAGTGGGTCAATGAAGAAATCAAAAAGGAAATCAAAAATATTATAGAGTCAAATGATAATGAGAACACAACATACCAAAATCTCTGGGACACAATGAAGGCAGTTCTAAGAGGTAAATTTATAGCCTAAGTGCCTATATTAAGAAATTAGAAAGGTTGCAAGTAAACGACCTAATGCTTCGCCTTAAAGCCTTGGAAAAAGAAGAACAAGGCAAACCAAAAATCAGTAGATGGGAAGAAATAGTAAAGATTAGGGCAGAAATTAATGAAATAGAAACAAAAAGAACAATCCAAAGAATTAATGAAACAAAGAGTTGATTCTTTGAAAGGATAAACAAGATTGATAAACCCTTAGCAAATCTGACCAAAAGAAAGAGAGAAGAGACACGTATTAATAAAATCAAGATGAACAAGGTAACATCAGAACAGATTCCAGAGAAATTCAAAAAATCATAGGGACATACTATAAAAGCATATACTCCACAAAGTATGAAAATCTGAAAGAAATGGATGATTTCCTCAATCTATATGACCTATCTAAATTAAATCAAAATGAGATTAATCACTTAAATAGCCCTATAACAAACATGGAGATCCGAACAGTTATCAATAATCTCCCAACTAAAAAAAGCCCAGGCCCGATGGATTCACTGCTGAATTTTACCAGACTTTTAAGGAAGAGCTAACACCATTGCTTCTTAAGCTTTTCCAGGAAATAGAAAAAGAAGGAATTCTACCAAACTCCTTCTATGAGGCCAGCATCACCCTGATACCAAAACCAGGCAAAGATAGAACAAAAAAAGAAAATTACAGACCAATCTCCCTCATGAACATAGATGCAAAAATTCTCAACAAAATATTGGCAAACAGAATACAAGAGTATATCAAAAAGATCATTCACCCTGACCAAGTAGGCTTTATGCCAGAGATGCAGGGATGGTTCTCAATACGCAAATTTATAAACGTAATACATTACATAAATGGGTTGAGGGACAAAAATCACATGATCATCTCATTAGATGCAGAGAAAGCATTTGACAAAATCCAACATCCCTTCATGATAAAAGTCCTACAGAGACTGGGAATAGAAGGAACATATCTCAATATAATAAAGGCTATTTATGACAAGCCTACAGCCAACATATTACTAAATAGGGAAAAACTGGAAGCTTTTCCACTAAAATCAGGAACAAGACAAGGGTGTCCACTGTCCCCACTTTTATTTAATATAGTTTTGGAAGTCTTAGCCATAGCAATAAGGCAAGAGACACACATAAAAGGGATACAATTGGAAAGGAAGAAATCAAGTTACCATTATTTGCAGATGACATGATTCTATACATAAAGGACCCTAAAGACTCTACTAGCAAGCTGTTAGAGCTGATCAAAACCTACAGCAATGTAGCAGTATACAAAATAAATACACAGAAATCAGTAGCCTTCATATATGCTACCAACAAATACACAGAGGATGAAATCAGAGAATCACTCCCATTCACAATTGCATCAAAAAAAATAAAATACAAAAAAAATAAAAAAAAAATAAATTAAAAAAAAAAATACCTTGGAAGAAACCTAACCAAGGAAGTAAAGAATCTATACAATGAGAACTTTAAAACACTCAAGCGAGAAATTGCAGAAGACACTAGAAAGTGGAGAAACATCCCTTGTTCCTGGCTTGGAAGAATCAATATCGTGAAAATGGCAATCTTACCAAAAGCAATCTACACATTTAATGCAATCCCTATCAAAATTCCAAAGACTTTCTTCATGGAAATAGAAAAAACAATCCAAAAATTCATTTGGAATCACAAAAAACCTCGCATATCTAAAATAATACTGAGCAACAAAAAAGAGGCTGGTGGTATCACCATACCTGATTTTAACATATACTACAGAGCCATAGTAAGAAAAACAGCATGGTACTGGCACAAAAACAGACATGTAGATCAGTGGAACAGAATAGAGGACCCAGATGTAAGCCCAAGTAGCTATAGCCACCTGATATTCGATAAAAATGCCAAAAATACTCATTGGAGAAGAGACAGCCTCTTCAGCAAATGGTGTTTTGAAAACTGGATATATATCTGCAGGAGGATGAAAATAGAGTCTTCTCTCTTGCCATGCACAAGAATTACGTCCAAATGGATTAAAGACCTTAACATCAGACCTGAAACTCTGAAACTGCTAGAGGAAAAAGTAGAGGAAACCCTTCAACATATTGGTCTTGGCAAAGACTTTCTGAATTCAACCCCAATTGCTCAGGCAATAAAACCACAGATTACCCACTGGGACCTCATGAAATTACAAAGATTTTGCACTGCAAAGGACACAGTGAAAAAAGCAAAGAGGCAACCTACAGAATGTGAAAATATCTTTGCCAGCTATATATCTGATAAAGGGTTAATATCTAGGATATACAAAGTAGTCAAAAAGTTAAATAATAAGGAATCAAACAAGCCAATCAAAAAATGGGCTATGGAGCTAAATAGAGAGTTCTCAAAGGAAGAAATACGAATGGCATATAAGCATATAAAAATGTTTTACATCACTAGTCATCAGGGTAATGCAGATTAAAACTACAATGAGATTCTATCTCACTCCTGTCAGATTGGCCACCATCATGATAACAAATGATCAGAAGTGTTGGCGGGGATGTGGAAAAAAAGGAACCCTTCTACATTGCTGGTGGGAATGCAATCAGGTCATGCCATTGTGGAAAACAGTGTGGAGGTTCCTAAAACAGCTAGTGATTGATCTACCATATGACCCAGCTATAGCACTCCTAGGCATATATCCAAAGGACTCATCTCATTTCCTTTAGAAGTACGTGCTCAAACATGTTTATTGCTGCTCAATTTATAATAGCTGGGAAATAGAACCAGCCTAGATGTCCCTCAACAGATGAGTGGATAATGAAGATGTGGCACATTTATACAATGGAGTTCTACTCTGAGGTAAAGAAAAATGAAGTTATGAAATTTTCAGAAAAATGGATGGACCTGGAAAGTATTATACTAAGTGAGGTAACCCATGCTCAGAAAACCAAGCGCCACATGTTCTCTCTCATATGTGGATCCTAGCTACAGTTGATTGGGCTTCTGTGTGAGAATGAAAATACTTAGTAGCAGAGGCCAGTAAGGTAAAAAGGAGACATAAAGGGTAGAGAAAAGTAGGGAGGAGGATACTTAAGGTTGATATTGTATATAGGTAATTACAATGATTGTAATGGGGAGGTAATATGATGGAGAATGGAATTTCAAATGGTCAAGTGTGAGGGTGGGCAGGGAGGAAATTACCATGGGATATATTTTATAATCATGCAAAATGTTAATAAAAATTAAAAGAAAAAAACTTAGAGTCAAACGATAATGAGAACACAACATATCAAAATCTCTGGGACAAAATGAAGGCCGTTCTAAGAGGTAAATTTATAGCCTAAGTGCTTATATTAAGAAATTAGAAAGGTCGCAAGTAAACGACCTAATTCTTCGCCTTAAAGCCTTGGAAAAGGAAGAACAAGGCAAACCAAAAATCAGTAGACGGGAAGAAATAATAAAGATTAGGGCAGAAATTAATGAAATAGAAACAAAAAGAACAATCCAAAGAATTAATGAAACAAAGAGTTGGTTCTTTGAAAGGATAAACAAGATTGATAAACCCTTAGCAAATCTGACCAAAAGAAAGAGAGAAGAGACACGTATTAATAAAATCAAGATGAACAAGGTAACATCAGAACAGATTCCAGAGAAATTCAAAAAATCATAGGGACATACTATAAAAGCATATACTCCACAAAGTATGAAAATCTGAAAGAAATGGATGATTTCCTTGATCTATATGACCTACCTAAATTAAATCAAAATGAGATTAATCACTTAAATAGACCTATAACAAACATGGATATACGAACAGTTATCAATAATCTCCCAACTAAAAAAAGCCCAGGCCCGGATGGATTCACTGCTGAATTTTACCAGACTTTTAAGGAAGAGCTAACACCATTGCTTCTTAAGCTATTCCAGGAAATAGAAAAAGAAGGAATTCTACCAAACTCCTTCTATGAGGCCAGCATCACCCTGATACCAAAACCAGGCAAAGATAGAACAAAAAAAGAAAATTACAGACCAATCTCCCTCATGAACATAGATGCAAAAATTCTCAACAAAATATTGGCAAACAGAATACAAGAGTATATCAAAAAGATCATTCACCCTGACCAAGTAGGCTTTATGCCAGAAATGCAGGGATGATTCAACATACGCAAATCTATAAATGTAATACATTACATAAACGGGTTGAGGAACAAAAATCACATGATCATCTCATTAGATGCAGAGAAAGCATTTGACAAAATCCAACATCCCTTCATGATAAAAGTCCTACAGAGACTGGGAATAGAAGGAACATATCTCAATATAATAAAGGCTATTTATGACAAGCCTACACCCAACATATTACTAAATGGGGAAAAACTGGAAGCTTTTCCACTAAAATCAGGAACAAGACAAGGGTGTCCACTGTCCCCACTTTTATTTAATATAGTTTTGGAAATCTTAGCCATAGCAACAAGGCAAGAGACACACATAAAAGGGATACAAATTGGAAAGGAAGAAATCAAGTTATCATTATTTGCAGATGACATGATTCTATACATAAAGGACCCTAAAGACACTACTAGCAAGCTGTTAGAGCTGATCAAAACCTACAGCAATGTAGCAGGATACAAAATAAATACACAGAAATCAGTAGCCTTCATATATGCTAACAAACACACAGAGGATGAAATCAGAGAATCACTCCCATTCACAATTGCATCAAAAAAAAATAAAATACCTTGGAAGAAACCTAACCAAGGAAGTAAAGAATCTATACAATGAGAACTTTAAAACACTCAAGTGAGAAATTGCAGAAGACACTAGAAGGTGGAGAAACATCCCTTGTTCCTGGCTTGGAAGAATCAATATCGTGAAAATGGTAATCTTACCAAAAGCAATCTACACATTTAATGCAATCCTTATCAAAATTCCAAAGGCTTTCTTCATGGAAATAGAAAAAACAATCCAAAAATTCATTTGGAATCACAAAAAAACCTCGAATATCTAAAATAATATTGAGCAACAAAAAAGAGGCTGGTGGTATCACCATACCTGATTTTAACCTATACTACAGAGCCATAGTAACAAAAACAGCATGGTACTGGCACAAAAACAGACATGTAGATCAGTGGAACAGAATAGAGGACCCAGATGTAAGCCCAAGTAGCTATAGCCACCTGATATACGATAAAAATGCCAAAAATACTCATTGGAGAAGAGACAGCCTCTTCAGCAAATGGTGTTTTGAAAACTGGATATATATCTGCAGAAGGATGAAAATAGATTCTTCTCTCTCGCCATGCACAAGAATTAAGTCCAAATGGATTAAAGGCCTTAACATCAGACCGGAAACTTTGAAACTGCTAGAGGAAAAAGTAGGGGAAACCCTTCACCATATTGGTCTTGGCAAAGACTTTCTGAATACAACCCCAATTGCTCAGGCAATAAAACCACAGATTAACCACTGGGACCTCATGGAATTACAAAGATTTTGCACCGCAAAGGACACAGTGAAAAAAGCAAAGAGGCAACCTACAGAATGGGAAAAAATCTTTGCCAGCTATATATCTGATAGAGGATTAATATCTAGGATATACAAAGAACTCAAAAAGTTAAATAATAAGGAATCAAACAAGCCAATCAAAAAATGGGCTATGGAGCTAAATAGAGAGTACTCAAAGGAAGAAATATGAATGGCACATAAGCATCTAAAAAAATGTTCTACGTCAGTAGTCATCAAGGAAATGCAGATTAAAACTACACTGAGATTCCATCTCACTCCTGTCAGAATGGCCACCATCATGAAAACAAATGATCATAAATGTTGGCGGGGATGTGGAAAAAAAGGAACTCTTCTACACTGCTGGTGGGAATGCAATCTGTTCCAGCCATTGTGGAAAACAGTGTGGAGGTTCCTAAAACAGCTAGAGATTGATCTACCATATTACCCAGCTATAGCACTCCTAGGCATATATCCAAAGGACTCATCTCCTTTCCTTAGAAGTACATGCTCAACCATGTTTATTGCTGCTCAATTTATAATAGCTGGGAAATGGAACCAGCCTAGATGTCCCTCAACAGATGAGTGGATAATGAAGATGTGGCACATTTATACAATGGAGTTCTACTCAGCGGTAAAGAAAAATGAAGTTATGAAATTTTCAGAAAAATGGATGGACCTGGAAAACATTATACTAAGTCAGGTAACCCACGCCCAGAAAGCCAAGCGCCACATGTTCTCTCACATATGTGGATCCTAGCTACCGATGACTGTGCTTCTGCGTGAGAATGAAAATACTTAGTAGCAGAGGCCAGTAAGTTGAAAAGGAGACATAAAGGGTGGAGAAAGGAAGGGAGGAGGATACTTAATAGGTTGATATTGTATATATGTAATTACAATGATTGTAATGGGGAGGTAATATGATGGAGAATGGAATTTCAAATGGGAAAGTGTGGGGTTGGGGAGGGAGGGAATTACCATTGGATATATTTTATAATCATGGAAAATCTTAATAAAAATTAAAAAAAAAAAAAGAAATTAGAAAGGTTGCAAGTAAATGACCTAATGCTTCACCTTAATGCCTTGGAAAAAGAAGAACAAGGGAAACCAAAAATCAGCAGATGAGAAGAAATAATAAAGATTAGCACAGAAATTAATGAAATAGAAACAAAAAAAAAATCCAAAGAATTAATGACGCAAAGAGTTGATTCTTCGAATGGATAAACAAGATTGATAAACCGTTAGCAAATCTGACCAAAAGAAAGAGAGAAGAGACACAAATTAATAAAATCAGAAATGAATAAGGTAATATCACAACAGATTCCAGAGAAATTCAAATAAAAATAGGGACATACTATAAAAGCATATACTCCACAAAGTATGAAACTCTGAAAGAAGTGGATGATTTCCTTGATCTACATGACCTACCTATATTAAATCAAAATGAGATTAATCACTTAAATAGGCCTATAACAAACATGGAGATCCAAACAGTTATCAATAATCTCCCAACTAAAAAAAGCCCAGGCACAGATGGATTCACTGCTGAATTTTACCAGACCTTTAAGGAAGAGCTAACACCATTGCTTCTTAAGCATTTCCAGGAAATAGAAAAGGAAGGAATTCTACCAAACTCCTTCTATGAGGCCAGCATTACTCTGATACCAAAACAAGGCAAAGATAGAACAAAAAAGAACATTACAGACCAAACTCCCTCATGAACATAGATGCAAAAATTCTCAACAAAATATTGGCAAACAGAATACAAGAGTATATCAAAAAGATCATTCACCCTGACCAAGTAGGCTTTATCCCAGAGATGCAGGGATGGTTCAACATACGCAAATCTATAAATGTAATACATTACATAAATGGGTTGAAGGACAAAAATCACATGATCATCTCATTATATGCAGAGAAAGCATTTGACGAAATCCAACATCCCTTCATGATAAAAGTCCTATAGAGACTGGGAATAGAAGGAACATATCTCAATATAATAAAAGCTACTTATGACAAGCCTACAGCCAACATATTACTAAATGGGGAAAAACTGGAAGCTTTTCCACTGAAATCAGGAACAAGACAAGGGTGTCCACTGTCCCCACTTCTATTTAATATAGTTTTGGAAGTCTTAGCCATAGCAATAAGGCAAGAGACACACATAAAAGGGATACAATTGGAAAGGAAGAGATCAAGTTATCATTATTTGCAGATGACATGATTCTATACATAAAGGATCCTAAACGCTCTACTAGCAAACTGTTAGAGCTGATCAAAACCTACAGCCATGTAGCAGGATACAAAATAAATACACAGAAATCAGTAGCCTTCATATATGCTAAGAACTAACACAGAGGATGAAATCAGAAAATCACTCCAATTTACAATTGCATCATAAAAATAAAGTACCTCGGAATAAATCTAACCAAGGAAGTAAAGAATCTCTACAATGAGAACTTTAAAACACTCTAGCGAGAAATTGCAGAAGACGCTAGAAAGTCGAGAAACATCCCTTGTTCCTGGATTGGAAGAATCATTATTGTGAAAATGGCCATCTTCCCAAAAGCAATCTACACATTTAATGCAATCCCTATCAAAATTCGAAAAGCATTATTCATGGAAATAGAAAAACAATCCAAAAATTCATTTGGAATCACAAAAACCCCCGAATATCTAAAATAATACTGAGCAACAAAAATAAGCCTGGTGGTATCACCATACCTGATTTTAACCTATACTACAGAGCCATAGTAACAAAAACAGCATGGTACTGGCACAAAAACAGACATATAGATCAGTGGAACAGAATAGGGGACCCAGAAGTGTGCCCAAGTAGCTATAGCCACCTGATATTTGATAAAAATGCCCAAAATACTCATTTGAGAAAAGACAGCCTCTTAAGCAAATGGTGTTGGGAAAACTGGCTATGTATCTGCAGAAGGATGAAAGTAGATTCTTCTCTCTCTGTATGGACAAGAATTAAGTCCAAATGGATTAAAGTCCTTAACATCAGACCTGAAACTCTGAAACTGCTAGAGGACAAAGTAGGGGAAACCCTTCCACATATTGGTCTTGGCAAAGACTTTCTGAATTCAACCCCAATTGCTCAGGCAATAAAACCGCAGATTAATCACTGGGACCTCATGGAATTACAAAGATTTTGCACTGTAAAGGACACAGTGAAAAAAGCAAAGAGGCAACCTACAGAATGGGAAAAAATCTTTGCCTGCTATATATCTGTTAGAAGATTAATATCTAGGATACACAAAGAACTCAAAAAGTTAAATAATAAGGAATCAAACAGGTCAATCAAAAAATGGGCTATGGAGCTAAATAGATCATTCTCAAAGGAAGAAATACAAATGGCATATAAGCATCTAAAAAGATGTTCTATGTCACTAGTCATCAGGGAAATGCAGATTAAAACTACATTGAGATTCCATCTCACTCCTGTCAGATTGGCCACCACCATGAAAACAAATGATCATAAATGTTGGCAGGGATGTGGAAAAAGAGGAACCCTTCTACACTGCTGGTAGGAATGCAATCTGGTCCATCCATTGTGGAAATCAGTGTGAAGGTTCCTAAAACAGCTAAAGATTGATCTACCATGTGACCCAGCTATAGCACTCCTAGGCATATATACAAAGGACTCATTTCATTTCTTTAGATGTATGTGCTCAACCATGTTTATTGCTGCTCAATTTATAATAGCTGGGAAATGGAACCAGCCTAGCTATCCCTCAACTGATGGGTGGATAGTGAAGATGTGGCACATTTAATACAATGGAGTTCTACTCAGCGGTAAAGAAAAATGAAATTTTGAAATTTGCAGAAAAATGGATAGACCTGGAAAGGATTATACTAAGTGAGGTAACCCCAGGTCCAAAAGCCAAGCGCCACATGTTCTCTCTCATATGTGGATCCTAGCTATAGATGACTGGGCTTCTGCGTGAGAATGAAAATACTTAGTAGCAGAGGCCAGTAAGTTAAAAAGGAGACATAAAGGGAAAAGAAAGGAAGAGAGGAGGGTACTTAATAGATTGATATTGTATATATGTAAGTATAATGATTGTGATGGAGAGGTAATATGATGGAGAATGGAATTTCAAAGGGGAAAGTGGGGGGGGAAGGGAGGGAATTACCATGGGATATTTTTTTATAATCATGGAAAATGCTAATAAGAATTTTAAAAAAATAAAAAAGAAAAAAGAAACCATATCTGGAACTGGGAAACAAGTCAGAATCACATCCAGATAATTATTCTGCTTTCCATTGTCAAGCTGCCATTAACCTTGCACTATAGAAGTGTATAAACCAATTAACAAAAGAAAATGGAATGGGGATGTGGCTTAGTGGTGAAGTACTTGCCTGTGAAGCCTTAGGACCTTGGTTTGAGGCTCTATTCCCTAGTGCCCACGTAAGCTAGATGCATAAGGTGGCGCATGCATCTGGAGTTCATTTGCAGTAGCTGGAGGCCATGATGCACCCATTCCCTCCCTCTCTCTCTCCCTTTTTATCTCTTTGTCTGTCACTCTAAAATAAATAAATAAAATTATATATGGGCTGCATATATGGTTAATGCAGAGGTTAAGTGCTTGTCTGTGAAGCCTAAGGATCCCAGTTTGAGGTTCGATTCCCCAGGACCCAGATTAGCCAGATGCACAAGGGGCACACACATCTGGAGTTTGTTTGCAGTGGCTGGAGTACCTGGTGTGCCCATTTTCTCTCTGTGTTGCTCTCAAATAAATAAAGAAAAATAAAAAATTAATAAAAAGGGTCTAAACCCTTAAAATTCAGTCTAAATTTATAACACTTATCCCATTTAACTGGCACTGACCTCACTCTTCATTGGAGAATCTGCTTCTCTTTTTCAGATGGGAACTGGACTTAAGGAGACCCAGTGAACTCCACCCCAGCCCCAGCTGAAACCACAGAGGAGTTGGGGAAATGAGCAAGGATGCTGGGCTTTCCGTTAAGCTGATATCAGCACAAAGGTGATAGAGAAAGATACTGAGGACACTCATCACCTACCAAATCAGACATCTAAATGCTCCTAAGTGCCCAATCACTGAAGTAGACTTAAAATGCTCCCAGCATGGTTCAGGGAATCTTGGAGAAGAGGGGACAGAAAGATTGTTAGAACTACAAGTTGGGACATTTTGCACAGAGACATTGCTTCTCTCCCATAACTGACTGCTGCCCCATAATACATGGCTTGCAATCCTCATGGGGTTGACTTGCATCCTCAATGAGGAAGGCCTCTTCAGAAAAGGGGCAGGGAGGAAGAAATGGATGGTACCAACATGTGATGTTTACATACTAAATATGTCAATATCTAATGATAATTAAAAAATAATACAAGTTTTGATTTTATTTATTTATTTATTTGAGAGCGACAGACATAGAGAGAAAGACAGATAGAGGGAGAGAGAGAGAATGGGCATGCCAGGGCTTCCAGCCTCTGCAAACAAACTCCAGACGCATGTGCCCCCTTGTGCATCTGCCTAACGTGGGACCTGGGGAACCGAGCCTCGAACCGGGGTCCTTAGGCTTCACAGGCAAGCGCTTAACCGCTAAGCTATCTCTACAGCCCAAGTTTTGATTTTTTTAATGTATCCCAGTGTTTCTTGCATTGCATAGTGTGGTGGTTTGATTTAGGTCTCCCCTATAAACTTAGTTGTTCTGAATGCTAGGTTCACAGTTGATGGAGATTTGGGAATTAATGTCTCTTGGAGGCAGTGTATCGTTGGGGGTGGACTTATGGGTATTAGAACCAATTTCCCCTTCCCAGTGTTTGGCACACTCTCCTGTTGCTATTGTCCTCCTTAAGTTGTCCATAGAGTGATGTCTACCCTATTATGGCTCATGCCTTTTCTCCTGCCATCATGGAGCTTCCCCTTGAGTCTGCAAGCCAAAATAAACCTTTTTTTTCCCCAAAAAGCTGCTCTTGGGCAGGTGATTTTTGCCAGCAATGCACTACCTGACTGCAACAGTCATGTTGGTACTGAGGAGTAGTGTCATTTGCTGCTAGATACCAGACTATGTGACTTTGACCTTTTGTAGCTGATTTTCAAGAGCAATGTGGAAGGATTTGAAACCTTAGCCTAAGAGACACCTTGCAGTGCTGTAAGTACAGCTTCATGGACTATTATGGTCAAATTCAGACCTGAGTGCAGTAAGAACTATGGACTGTGAGGTTTGGCTTATGAGGGTGTGGTGGTTTGAATAGAATACATGGCTCCCAATATATTCAGTTGTTTATTTGTTTGTAGTTTGCAATCTGCAGCCACCTGGTGGATCTTTAGGTATGGTGGTGGGTTTCAGATTTCAATCTAAAGATATGCAAAGTGTACCTAGCTGGAGTTACTGAAGTTCCTGTGTGGTGTGGCTTTTGGCTTTAGGCTTGTGCTTCTCTTTCTCTGCTTGGTCCTGTGAAGGCAGGCCAGCTTCTTCTGCCATTTATGGAACTTCTCCTGGAACTGTAGGCTTCAATAAATATCCCTTCCTCCATAACTGTGCCTGGTCTAGAAGTTCATCTCAGTGAACCTGAAGCTGTCTGATACAGAGGGTGAGAAAGAGCTTTGCCTGGACTGGGCTAGAAGCAGTTTGTGTGATAGGCTTGCTGTTATGCCCCTGTCCTGAGAATTTGTGCAGGGTTTCATTGTGTAGAAATGGACTAGTGTGAGCAGAGGGATATGGCACAGAAATGCAATATTTGGGCTGACACTTCTGCCTGTTTAGCTGCAATTGTATGTGAGATTACAACCTTGGAGATTGGGCCAGCTGACCTGCATTGGAGCAAGAGGAAGAGTGTAGACTCTTTTGAAAGAGCCAGAATGCTAAAGAAGTGTCCTTTCCTTCAAAGTCTGCTTTGTTCCCCCCTGGATTAACAAATTGGCACCCCACCTGGTATTATGGAGTATAAGAAATGCAGGAAAGAGAGGGTAATTGAGTTTGCAACACAGTCTTGTGTTTTGGAACTGGCCATAGGCAATGTGAAGCAGGTTTGCTGGATGCCTGCATGGAGATTTGATGGAGTTCTGAGGATAAACCGTGGGTTGAAGTGGAGATCCAGTGAAGATTCTGGAACCACAAGATGGCTGCCAAGGAGAGCTGCCAGCCCTAGGTGAAGCTTTCCATGATTGTGAGTAGCCTAGTTGGAGGGGCAGTATTGGAACTCTAGAGATTTGTTGCTGGTATAGAATGATCAGACTTGGAGACTTTACTGGTTATAGTTGTTGGAGTTGTAGCTACAGAGTTTCATGTTTGCCCTGTTTAAATCTTGTATTGGTTGAATATTTCTTTGCTATGCCTAGTGCCATCTTTTGCAGTATGAGTATTTATTCTGTGCCAATGTGGGTTTTAGGGGGAGTTTTTGGTATTATGGCTCAGTTAAAAGACCTTGGATAATAAGGATGTTTGAACATCATTAGGATTGTTTAAACTATGGGTACTTTTAAAGTTGGATGAATGCATTGCATTTTGTCATGTATGGTTATCAGTTTATGGGGGCCAGGGGCAGAATGTAGTGGTTTGATTCAGATGCCCCCCCCCCACCCCATAACCTTAAGTGTTTTGAATGCTAGGTTCCCAGCTGATGAAGATTTGGGAATTAACGCCTCCTAGAGGGAGTGTATTTTGGTGGGCAGACTTATGGGTATTATAATCAGTTTCCCTTTCCCATTGTCTGGCACACTCTCCTGTTGCTATTGTCCACCTTAAGTTAGCCAGAGAGTGATGTCCACCCTTTGTTCATGCCATCATTTTCCCCTGCCATCATGGAACTTCGACTTGAATCTGTAAGCCAAAATAAACCATTTTTCCCCAAAAGCTGCTCTTGGCCAGGTGATTCCTGCTACCAATGTGAACCTGACTATAACATTTGGCTTTTAGAATAATTAAAGAAATCATTACTAAGTTAGATATTATGGAAACTTTCCTTGTACTTGCTCTGGAGCACTTCATAATTTTTATTTGTAAATTTAGGTTTTAGCCCATTTTGATTTAAATTTTTGGACAAGGTATACAGTGATAACAAGTGCACAGTGATTAAAAAGTGTTAAGGGCTGGGGAGATGGTTTAGCGGTTAAGCACTTTCCTGTGAAGCCTAAGGACCCGGTTCGAGGCTCGGTTCCCCAGGTCCCACGTTAGCCATATGCACAAGGGGGCGCACGCATCTGGAGTTCGTTTGCAGTGGCTGGAAGCCCTGGCGCGCTCATTCTCTTTCTCTCTCTCTATCTGTCTTTCTCCCTATGTCTGTCGCTCTCAAATAAATAAATAAAAAATGAACAACAACAAAAAATTTTTTAAAGTGTTAACTTTTTTTTGAGGTAGGGTCTTGTTCTAGTCTAGACTGACTTGGAATTCACTATGTAGTCTTAGGCTAGCCTCAAACTCACAGTGATCCTTTTACCTCTGCCTCCTGAGTGCTGGTATTAAAGGCGTGCACCACCACACCTGGCAAGTATTAAGTTCTATCCTTTTGTTTTACTAACAAAAAGATTTGGGGGGTGGTTTAGAGATTGCTCAACAGTTAAGGTTCCTGCCTGCAAAACCTAATGACTCAGGTTTGCAGTACCCATGTGCAGTCAGATGCACCAAGTGGCACATGCATCTAGAGTTCATTTGTAGAGGCTGAAGGCCCCAGTGCACCCATTATGTCTGTATCTCTCTTCACTCTATTTCTCTCTGCTTGCAAATAAATTTAAAAAAAATATTTTTAAAAATTTGGGAGTGTTTGGGACCTGTGGCTCAGATTGGAAGGCATCAAGAACTGAGGACAATCAAAATCTATCAACAAGACAAGACAAGATAGCTGACTCCCTTCAGGAGATGAGTCACCCCTACAAGATTAGCTAGGCCTCAGGTGAAATCACAAAAGGAATTGGCAAGATGAGCAAGAGGGTTACTTTCATGGTGAACCTGACAACCAGCACCTCCTGTGTGCTGGGATTATAGGCACATGCTACACTTTTTGGTGTTCTATTTAATTTTTTCCATGTGGATATACACTTCTCTCATGAGTATTCTGTGTGAAGGCTTCCCTTTCAATGTTGAGTATTTTGGGCACCTTTGCTAAAATCCATTAATATGCATGTACAAGGTTATGGCTTTAA
Organism: Jaculus jaculus; assembly: GCF_020740685.1. Lineage (NCBI taxonomy): Eukaryota > Metazoa > Chordata > Mammalia > Rodentia > Dipodidae > Jaculus > Jaculus jaculus. The sequence continues at coordinate 72,755,962 of NC_059104.1, forward strand.
TTCCCAGCATAAAGTAATAAAAATAATTAACGTGGTTATAATAATTGACGTGTAAGAAGGTTAATTTCTGACCTCTGGGGAGATTTTTGTTTTGTTTTGTTTTGTTTCAAGGTAGGCTCTCACTGTAGCCCAGACTGACCTAGCACTTACCTTGTAGTTCCAGGCTGGCTTTGAACTCACAGTGAGCTGCCTACATCTGCCTCCTGAATGCTGGGCTTAAAAGTGTGTGCCACTAAAACTAGCTTAAACTCTGGGGAAATTTCTTTAAAAACACACACACACACACACACACACACACACACACACACACACTTTTATTGACAACTTCTATACTTACAGACAACAAACCATGGTATTTCCCTCCCCTCCCTCACCTTTCCCTTCATAACTCAGCTCTCTGTCATATCCCCTCCCCCTCCCCATTAGTGTCTCTTTTAATTTGATGTCATTTTTTGTCTTTTTCTTCTATTATGAGGGTCTTGTGTGGGGATTGCTAGGCATTGAAAGGACTTGGATATTGAGGCCAATTTCTGTCCAGACAATTGTGTGTAAATAGTGGTACCCTTCCTTTGGCTCTTATATTCTTTCCACCACCTCTTCCATAATGGACCCTGAGCCTTGGAGGGTGTGAGATGTTTCAGTGCTGGACACTCCTCCGTCCCTCCTTCACAGCACTGTGTTGTCTATCCCAGTGGTCATTGCCTTCTGAAAAGAAAAGCTTCTCTAACCAGAAGTGAGAGTAGTATTAATATATGAAGATAAACATTAAGTGTAGAGATTTCAGGGCAATTTGGTGAGAGTAATGTAGGCATTTATCCAGACAAGTGCAGGCTTTATACCCCTAAGGCTCATGACCTCCCCTGCCATAGGCTTTTGATTAGGTTATCTGTACCAGACATGTATTCCCTCCCATAGAGCAGGCCTTCCATCCAATTAGAGAGCAGTTGGTTTCCCCTAGAGCAGACATACCAGTATTGTACTCATTCAGTCATTTGGCCTGTGTGGCCAAATGTGAGGCTTCCAGTGTCCACTATTTTCACCGCTGATGACTTCTATCTCTCATAACACTGCATACAGTGCAGCTTTTTCCAGCTTTCAGTTGGCTGAGCTACAGTGAGAGGGTTTTCTGGTCAGAACCAGCTTGATTTTTCAGTGACTTTGCCATTCATGCATGTGAAGTCTTCAGCAATAGGGTCTTACCATCCCTTTCTCATGGGAAACCAAGAGCCTTGGCACTTGCCTATAATGTTTTAGAGGCAACAGGGACCTCCCTGGTCAAAAACTCACTGGACAGTATCCCATCCCTGGCACTTAAAATTTTCTAGTAACAATCTATGGCTTCTGGATGTGCTATTATTCAAGAAAGTAGATTTTCGTATGTCTTATACAGAATATCTTGAATTTTGATTGGCCCCCCCCACCCTTCTTTTACACAATATCTTCCCCTGATCTAATTTAGGCCTTTCCCCTCCCTGTAATCTGTTGTTCTACTTACACATATACAATACCATCCCCTTAAAGCCTTCCCTTTCCTCCCTCCCTTATAGCCTTTTTCTAGCTTATGGGCATCTGCTACTGATTTTTGGTTCCAGACCACACGCAAGTCTATACATTTGTAGCTAGGATCCACATATGAAAGAGAACATGTGATATTTGGCTTTCTGGGCCTGAGTTACCTCACTTAGTATAATCCTTTCCAGATCCATCCATTTCACTGCAAATTTCATAATTTCATTTTTCTTTACTGCTGAATAGAACTCCATTGTGTAAATGTACCACATCTTTATTATCGATTCATGTGTGGATGGACATCTAGGCTGTTTCCATTTCCTAGCTATTGTGAATAGAGTGGTGATAAACATGGTTGTGCAAGTATCTCTAAGGTAGTAGAAGTGTCATTAGTATATATGCCTAGGAGGGCAATAGCTGGATCATATGGTAAATCTGTTTTTAGCTGTCTCAAGAATCTCCACACTGATTTCCACAATGGCTGTACCAGATTACATTCCCCAACAGTGTAGAAGGGTTCCCCTTTACTGCATCCTTACCAACATTTATTGTCATTTTTTAAAAATATTTTTTGTTCATTTTTTATTTATTTATTTGAGAGTGACAGACATAGAGAGAAAGACAGATAGAGGGAGAGAGAGAGAAAGGGTGCGCCAGGGCTTCCAGCCACTGCAAACGAACTCCAGATGTGTGCGCCCCCTTGTGCATCTGGCTAACATGGGACCTGGGGAACCGAGCCTCGAACCGGGCTCCTTAGGCTTCACAGGCAAGCGCTTAACCACTAAGCCATCTCTCCAGTCCTCATTTGTTTTCTTGATGGTAGCTATTTTGACAGGAGAGAGATGGAATCTCAAGGTAGTTTTAATTTGCATTTCCCTGATGGATAAGGATGTAGAACACTTTTTTAGATGTTTATATGCCATCTGTATTTCTTCCAGTGAAAACTCTCCATTTAGTTCCATAGCCCATTTGTTAATTGGATTGTTTGATTTCTTATTGTTCTGTTTATGAATTCTTTGCATATTCTGGATTTTTTTTAATATTATTTATTTACTTATTTGAGAGTGACAGACACAGAGAGAAAGACAGATAGAGGGAGAGAGAGAATGAGCGTGCCAGGGCTTCCAGCCTCTGCAAACGAACTCCAGACGTGTGCGCCCACTTGTGCATCTGGCTAACGTGGGACCTGGGGAACAGAGCCTCGAACCGGGGTCCTTAGGCTTCACAGGCAAGCGCTTAACCGCTAAGCCATCTCTCCAGCCCATATTCTGGATTTTAATATTCTGTCAGATGTGTAGCTGGCAAAAGTTTTCTCCCATTCTGTAGATTGTCTCTTGGCTGTATTCGCAGTGTCTTTTGCTGTACAAAAGCTTTGTAATTTCATGAGATCCCAGTGGTTGATTGCTGATTTTACTTTCTGAGCAACTGGGTTATATTCAGAAAGTCATTACCTATGCCAATATGTTTAAGGTTTTCCTCTACCTTTTCCTGTAGCAATTTCAGAGCTTCAGGTCTGATATTAAGGTCCTTGATCCACTTGGATTTGATTCTTGTGCATGGTGAAAGACAAGAATCTATTTTCATCTTTCTGCATATAGATATCCAGTTTTCCCAGCACCCCTTGTTGAAGAGCCTGTCTTTTCTCCAGTTAATATTTCTGAAATTTTTTGTCAAAAATCACATGGCTGTAGCTGCCAGGATTAACATGCGGGTCTTCTATTCTGCTCCATTGATTTAACTGTCGTTATTTGTGCCAATACCATGCTATTTTTGTAACTACAGTTTTTGTAATATAGCTTAAAATTGGGTATGGTGATAGAACCAGCCTTATTTTTGTTGCTTGAAATTGTTTTGGCTATTTGAGGTTTTTTGTGCTTCCAAATGAATTTTAGGATTGCTTTTTCTATTTCTGTGAAGAATTACATTGGAATTTTAATGGGGATTGCAATAAATGTGTGGATTGCTTTTGGTAAGATTGTCATTTTCACAATATTGATTCTTCCAATCCAAGAACATGAGATGTCTTTCCATTTTCTTGTGTCTTCTGCAATTTCTTACTTAAGTGTTTTAAAGTTCTCATTGTAGAGTTCCTGCACTTCCTTGGTTGAGTTTATCCCAAGGCACTTTATTTTGATTCTTTTTTTGAGGTAATTATGAATGGGAGATATTCCTTGATTTCATCCTCTGCATGTTTGTTGTTAGTATAGTATATCCCTATGATTTTTTGAATTTCTGTGCAATCTGTTGTGATGTTACCTTGTTAATCTCTGATTTTATTAATTTGTGTCTCTTCTCTCTTTCTTTTGGTCAGATTTGCTAGGGGTTTATCAATCTTGTTTATCCTTTCAAAGAACCAACTCTTTGTTTCATTAATTCTTTGGATTGTTGGGGTTTTTTTGTTGTTGTTGTTTCTATTTCATTAATTTCTGACCTAATCTTCATTATTTATCCCCGCCTACTGATTTCTGGTTTGCCTTGCTCTTCTTTTTCCAAGGCATTAAGGTGAAGCATTAGGTCGTTTACTTGCAACCTTTCTAATTTCTTAATATAGGCACTTAAGGCTATAAATTTACCTCTTAGAACTGCCTTCATTGTGTCCCAGAGATTTTGATATGTTGTATTCTCATTATCATTTGACTCTATAAATTTTTTGATTTCCTTCTTGATTTCTTCATTGACCCATTCATCATTAAGTAGTGCATTGTTTAGTTTCCATGATTTTGTGTATGCTCTATAGCCTTTCTTGTTACTGATTTGTAGTTTAATTCCATTGTGGTCAGATAGAATGCAAGGAATTATTTCAATTTTCCTGAATTTGTTAAGATTTGCTTTGTGTCCTAATATGTGGTCTATTTTAGAGAATGTTCCATGTGCTGCTGAAAAGAATGTATATTCTGCAGCCTTTGGATGAAATGTCCTGTATATATCTGTTACGTCCATTCCTTCTATGACCTCATTTAGTCCAGACGCCTTTCTGTTTATTTTTTCCCGGGATGACGTGTCAATTGATGAGAGTGGGGTGTTAAAGTCACCCACCACCACTGTGTTTGGTGTTATCTGTGACCTTAGTTCTAATAGTGTTTGTTTGACAAATTTGGGAGCCCCCAGGTTAGGTGCATATATGTTTAGGATTGTAATGTCGTCCTGTTGGAGTGTGCCCTTAATCAATATAAAGTGACCTTCCTTATCTTTCTTGACCAACACTGGACTGAAGTCTACCTTGTCAGATATTAGGATAGCAATCCCTGCTTGTTTTCTAGGCCCATTTGCTTGAAACACTGTTTTCCATCCTTTCACCCTGAGGTAATGTCTATCCTTTGTAGAAAGGTGAGTTTCTTGGAGACAACAAATTGTAGGATCCTGCTTTTTAACCCAGTGTGCAAACCTATGTCTTTTGGTTGGGGCATTGAGGCCGTTGATATTAAGAGATATTATTGAACGGTGTGTAATTATGTTTGCCTTTTTTTTTTTTTTTTTGTGGTTCCGGTTCTACCTGTGCTCTCTTGTGTTAACTAGTATTTAAGTATTGCTTGTTTTTTCTAGGTTCCTTATATGTGTGATTTTCCTTTTCTTCAGCATGGAGGATTCTATCAAGTATTTTCTGTAGAGCTGGTTTTGTCTTCAAATACTCTTTTAATCTGCTTTTGTCATGGAATGTCTTTATTTCTACGTCCATTTGAATGGATAGCTTTGCAGGATAAAGTAACCTTGGTTGACAGTTGTTATCTTTCAGGACTTGGAATATATCACTCCAAGCCCTTCTGGCTTTTAAAGTTTGTGTTGAATAATCTGCTGTAATCCTGCTGGGCTTGTCTTTGTAGGTAACTTGATTTTTCCCTCTAACTGCTTTCAATATTTTTTCTTTGGTATGTTTTTGGAAGTTAGATTATAATATGGTGAGGAGAGGGTCTTTCCAGGTTTTGTCTGGCTTGTGTTCTAAAGGCTTCCTGTATCTGCATTGGCACCTCTTTCCCAATTTGGGGGAAGTTTTCTTCTATGATTTTGTTGCAGATGCCTACTATGCCTTTGGAGTGGAATTCTTCTCCTTGTACTATGCCCTGAATTCTTATATTTGATCTTTTCATAGTGTCCCAAATATCTTGAAATTCCCACTCATACTTTTCTATAAGTTTGTCTTTCTCTTTGTTGGACTGTATTAGATCTGCCACCTGGTCCTCTAGCTTAGATATTCTGTCCTCTCCCTTATCCATCCTACTGATGAGATTTTCTACAGAGTTTTTTATTTCATTAACTGTGTTCTTCATTGCTACTAATTCTGACTGGTCTTTCTTTATTATTTCTATTTCCTTATTTATGTTTTGTGTTGCCTTCTTTATTTCATTAAATTGGTGTCCTGCATCTTCTTTGATTCCTTTGATTTCCTCTTTGATTTCTTCTTTGATTCTTTTGGTTTGTTCTTTGACCTCTTTGATCATATTTACAATCATTCTTTTGAAATTCTCAGGCATTTCCTCTAACTTGTTCTCACTGGAGGACATTTCTGATGCATTAATACTTTTAGGTGGATTTATATCGTCTTGCTTTTTAGTGTTTCTTGTGTTATAATGTATATATTTTTGCATCTTGGATTAAGTTAATGCTTGGATTTTCAAGCTTGCTGGGTATTCTTAGCTGTATCAATTGATTTGATGTTATATATTTTCAGGGTAGGAGTTTAAGGTGTTAGGTGTGGCTCTTAAGACTCTTAGAGTATCTACAAAGGTACTCATAGGGGTTGAGTTTCCCTGCTATGGGAGTATTCAAGTAGGCTGAGTGGAATAAAATACAGGTAGATTCTAAAAGTTAACTAAACAGTGTACCCATTGAATCAAAAACAGCCCCAAGTATGTATGCCAGAGTAGTTATTATAACAACCAGATCCTCTATCAACAAAGAGGTTAAGATTTCTGGTCTGTTGATGGATCCAAGTCAGCTTGTGACCAAGTGAGACCCTTCCGTGGTGTAATCCCAGTTACCTTGGATGATTTTGGTCTTAGTCAAGTTGCTTTCTGGGTCGTTGGGCTGCTGTTCTGATTTCTGGAGCTGGCTTTTCCTGTGGGGCAATTCGGACCTGGCAAGTGTGGCCCTGCAGGTCAGCACCCCCGCTGCTGGAACTGCTGCTGCTAAAGCTGCTGCTGCTGGGTCTGTAGCTGCTGCTGCTGAAGCTATTGCTGGGTCCACCGCTGCTGCTGCCTGTGCTGCTGCTGCTGTAGCTGCCACTGCTGGAGCCACCACTGCTGCTGAAGCTGCTGCTGCTGGGTCCACTGCTGCTGCTGCCACTGAAGCTGCTGCTGTGGGATCTGCTGCTGCTGCCCCTCCTGGGTCTGCTGCTGCTTGGGCCGCTGTTACCGGTGCCAGAGCCACTGATGTTGCTGCCAAACTCTGCTCCTGCTTGTGTCCTGCTGTCAGCTCAAGTTGGCGTGGCTGGGTCCCGGGACGCTGCTCTGTTCGCTGGAGCTGGGTTCAGGCGATGGGGGAGGAGAGGGAGCTGCAGCTGCTCTTGTTTTCTCGCTGTTCCATGTGTTCTTCTACCTCATGGTCTGCTTCTCCGTTGCTCACTGCAGCTCTCCCTTCATGTTTCCTGCATTGTGGAGAGCACCGGTGTGAGGGGAAAATCCCCGCACCTGGCTTTTCCTGCAGCTCAAGCTGAGCCTGGCCACTTTCTGTTGTGCTGCTGCCGCCACAGTTGGTGGAGCTGCCTGGGCCGCTTTTGCCAGCCTGTGCAGGCTCTGGATGCTCTGGATCTCTTCTACTTCTCCGCTGCCGCTTCAATTTCCTATACACCTCACTTTTTAGTAAAAGTGTGTATTTTGCTGAGTTTTTTGGTCTTTGTCCCCCCTAGGCTGCTTTGGCATGGTACCTATGCCACCATCTTAACTGAAAGTCCTGGCTCAGCCTGTTTTCAGTATATAGAAAAGCTACTGATTTCTGTGTATTTATTTTGTATCTTGCTACATTGCCAAAAGCATTTATCAGCTCTAACAGTTTGCTGGCAGAGTCTTAAGCATCTTTTATATATAGAATCATATCATCTGCAAATAGTGATAATTTGATCTCTTCCTTTCCAATTTGTATCCCTTTTATGAGTGTCTCTTGCCTTATTGCTATGGGTAAGACTTCCAGAACTATATTAAATAAAAGTGGGGATGGTGGACACTCTTGTTTTGTTCCTGAATTTAGTGGAAAAGCTTTAAATTTTTTTCCATTTAGTATTATGTTGGCTGTAGTTTTGTCATAAATAGCTGTTATTATGTTAATATATGTTCCTTCCATTCCTAGTTTCTTTAATACTTTAACCAGGAAAGTATGTTGGATTTTGTTAAATACGTTTTCTGCATCTATGGAGATGATCATGTGATTTTTGTCCTTCAGACCATTTATATGATGTATTACATTTATTGACTTGCATATGTTGAACCATCCTGCATCCCTGGGATAAAAACCAACTTGGTTGGGGTAAATAATCTTTTTGATATAATCTTGCATTCTGTTTGCCAATATTTTGTTGAGAATTTTTGCATTTATGTTCATGAGGGAGATTGGTCTGTAATTTTCTTTTTTGTTCTGTCTTGGCTTCATAGAAGGAGTTTGGTAGAATTCCTTCCTTTTCTATTTTATGGAAAACTTTGAGAAGCAGTGGTCTTAGTTCTTCCATGAAGGTCTGGTAAAAATCTACAGTGAATGCATCTGGGTTTGGACATTTTTTCGTTGGGAAACTTTTTATAACTGCTTGGATCTCCATACTTGCTATAGGTCTTTTTAAATGGTTTATCTCATCTTGATTCCGTTTTCATAGGTCATATAAATCAGGGAAATCATCCATTTCTTTCAGATTTTCAAACTTAGAGGAATATATATTCTTAAAGTATGTCCCTGTAATTTTCTGAATTTGTTTCGTATCTGTTATAATGGTGACTTTTTCATGTCTAATTTTGCAATTTTTTGTCTCTTCTCTCTTTCTTCTGGTCATATTTGCTAAGGCTTTGTCAATCTTGTTTATCCTTTCAAAGAACCTACTCTTTGTTTAATTGATTCTTTAGATTTTTGTTTGTTGTTGTTATTGTTTCTAGTTCATTAATTTCTACCCTAATCTTTATTCTTTCTTCTCATGTACTGATATTTGGTTTGTCTTGTTCTTCTTTTTCCAAGGCCTTAAGGTGACGCATTAAATTGATTTCTTGTGAACTCTCTAATTTCTTTATATAGGCACTTAGAGCTATAAATTTCCCTCTTAGGACTGCCTTCATTGTGTCCCAAAGGTTTTGGTATGTTGTATTATCATAGTCATTTGATTCTATGCATTCATTAATTTCCTTTTTTATTTCTTCAATGACCTATTGATCACTCAATAGTGTACTGTTTAGTCTACATGAATTTCTATGTGCTCTGTAGCTTTTCTTGTTGCTGATTTGCAGTTTAATCCCACTGATGTCAGATAGAGTACAAGGGATTATTTCAATTTTCCTGCATTTGTTGAAATTTGCTTTGTGTCCTAATGTAGTTTCCATTTTAGAAAATGTTCTATGTGCCACTGAGAAAAATGTATATTTTCAGCATTTGGATGGAATGTTCTGTAGATATTTGTTTCATCCATTTGTTCCATGACATCATTTAATTCAGATGTCTCTCTGTTTGTTTTTTGCTGGGATGACCTGCCAATTGATGAGAGTGGGGTATTAAAGTCATCCACTACAATTGTGTTTGATGTTATCTGTGACCTTATGTCTAATAGTGTTTGTTTGATGAAACTCGGAGCCCCCATGTTAGGTACATAGATGTTTAGAATTGTAATGTCCTCCTGTTGGAGTGTTCCTTAATCAGTATAAAATGACCTTCTTTATCTTTCCTCACTAATGTTGGTTTAAAGTCTATCCTGTCAGATATTAAGATAGCAACCTCTCCTTGTTTTCTAGGTCCATTTGCTTGAAATACCATTTTCCATCCATTCACCCTAAGACAGTGTCTATCTTTTATTGGGAGATAAGTTTCCTGGAGACAACAAATGACATGATCCTGCCTTTTAATCCAGTCTGCAAGTCTATGTCTTTTGGTTGGTGCATTGAGGCCATTGATATTAAGAGTTATTTTTGAAATGCATTTATTCTCACAATTCTTACTTTGTAGTGTTTCCTGTTTTCCCTTTACTCATTTGTTTTAACTATTATTTGAGTGTGGTTTAATTTTTCCTATTTCCTCCTGTGTGTGTTTTGCTTTCTTTTCACTGTGAAGAATTCCTTCAAGTATTTTCTGTAGAGCTGGTTTAGTTACCATAAGTTCCTTTAGACTGTTTTTGTTGTGGAATGTCCTTATTTCTCCATCAATTTGGATAGATAGCTTTTCAGGGTAAAGTAATCTTGGTTGACAGTTGTTATCTTTCAGAACTTGGAATATATCATTCCAAGCCCTTCTGGCTTTTAAAGTTTGTGTTTAGTAATATGCAGTAATTATCATGGGCTTGCCTTTGTAGGTGACTTGCTTTTTCTCTCTGCTTTCAATATATTTTCTTTGTTTTTTTTGTGTTTAGTAGTTTAATTATAACATGGCAAGGAGTGGTTCTTTCCAGGTTTTGTCTGTTTGGTGTTCTAAAAGCTTCTTGTATCAGCATTGGCATTTCTTTCCCAATTTGGGAAAATATCTTTTTCTATGATTTTGTTGAAAATACCTAATAAGCTTCTGGATTGAAATTTTTTTCTTTCTATTATATCCTGAATTCTTATGTTTGATCTTTTAATAGTGTCCCAGATATCTTGAAATTCCCATTCATACCTTACTATTAGCTTGTCTTTCTCTTTGTTGGACTGCCACCTGGTCTTCTAGTTTAGCTATTCTGTTCTCTCCTTCATCTATTCTACTGGTGAGACTTTCCACTGAATTTTTTATTTCACTGACTGTATTTTTCAGAGCTAAGATTTCAGCCTGGTTTTCCTCCAGTATTTCTATTTCCTTACTTATGTCTTGTAATGAACTCTTAATTTCAGTAAGCTGGTTTCTTGTGTTCTCTTCCAGAAGTTAGCTCTCTTCTGTAATTCCTTTGTTTTCTTCTTTGATTCTGTGGTGGTTTGATTCAGGTGTCCCCCATAAACTTAGGTGTTCTGAATGCTAAATGTTCCCAGCTGATGGAGATTTGAAAATTAACACCTCCAGGAGGCAGTGTGTTGTTGGGGGCAGGCTTATGGGTTTTATAGCCAGTTTTCCCATGCCAGTGTTTGGCACACTCTCCTGTTGCTATTGCCTACCTTATGTTGGCCAGGGAGTGATGTCCACCCTATGCTCATGCCATTGTTTCCCCCTGCCATCATAGAGCTTCCCCTTGAGCCTGTAAATCAAAATAAACCTCTTTTTCCCACAAGCTGCTCTTGAATGGGTGATTTCTACTAGCAATGTGAACCTGACTGCAACAAATTCCTTTCATCTTTTCTTTAATTTCTTTGAGTATAGATATCATCTTTTTTTTTTTTTTTAATCTTTGTCAGACATTTCATCTAAAACAGTCTCATTGGTAATCTTTCCTGATGGATTTAATATTTTTGGTGGGACTATATTGTCTTGATTTTTTGAGTTCTTTGTGTTATAATATAGTGACTTTTGCATCCTAAATTGATTTGATGCTTGGGTTTTCTACTTATCTGCAGTGCTCTTAGATGTGGCAATCCACCTTTTAAAAAAATTTTTTTGAATTTTTTTTACTGACAAAATTCATAATTGTAAACAATATCTCATGATAATTCCCTTCCTTCCTCCACTTTCCCCTTTGAAACTCCACTCTCCATCACACACCCTCCCCCTCTCAATCAATCTCTCTTTTATTCTGATGTCATGATCTTTTCCTCCTATTATGATGGTCTTGTGTAGGTAGAGTCAGGCACTGTGAGATCATGGATACCCAGGCCATTTTGTGTCTGGAGGAGCACATTGTAGATTCCTATCCTTTCTTTGGCTCTTACATTCTTTCTGCCACCTCTTCTGCAATGGACCCTGAGCCTTGGAAGGTGTGATAGAGATATTGCATTACTGAGCACTCCTCTGTCACTTCTTCTCAGTGCCATGTTGCTTTCTGAGTCATCGCAAGGTCACTGCCATCTAAAAAGAGAAGGTTCTCTAACCAAAAGTGAGAGTAACATTAATATATTGGTATAAACATTAAAAGAAGTGCTTACTGGGCAGTTTGATGAGCATAGTATATACATTTAGCCAGACAACAGCAGACATTACACCCCTAGGGCTCACAACTATTCCTGTTGTAGATTTTCAATATCAGGGATGTATTCCCTCCCATGGAGCAGGTCTCCAGTCCAATTAGAGGGCAGTTGGTTTCCACCATGATGATGTGCCACTATTGCACCCATTGGCTCATTGGCCTGGCTGGCCAAATATAAGGCTTGCAGTATCCACTGTTGAATATCTTCACTGGTGATTTCTCTCTCTCCCATTGAACTGCATGCAGAGTAGCTTTTTCCAGCTTTCTGTCAGCTGCTCTACATGGAGGTTTTTAGTTCAGCTCCAGCAGGATTTTTCAGTAAACTTGCAGCCCATGTATGCGGAGTCTTCACCAATACGGTCTTACCATCTATTCCTGGTGGGAAACCAAGGGCCTTGGCAATGGCCTGTAATGTTTTAGGGGTATCAGGGACTGCCCTGACCAACAACTCACTGGAATATATCCCATCCCTGTCACTGAAAATTTTCTAGTAATAATCTATGGGTCCAGAGTGTTCCATTGTCCAAAACAGTAGGTTTCCATATGACTTATTTATATCCTCTTAGACTTTGGTTAGCCTTTCCTTTACTCAATCTCTTCCCCTGACCTCACTTAGGCCTTTTCACCCCCATTAATCTGTTCTTCTACTTACATATTACAAAATCATCCTATTAAGCTCTCCCTCCCTCCCTCCCTCTTTATTCCCTTTATATCTCCTTTCTAGCTTACTGACATCTCCTACTGAGTTTTAGTCCTACTCACATAGAAATTCAATCATTTGTAACTAGGATCCACATATAAGACTTTAATGGATGGCTTTGAAGGAAAAAGTAAACTTGGTTGACAGTTGTTATGTTTCAGAACTTGGAATGCATCACTCTAAGCCCTTCTGGCTTTTAAAGTTTGTGTTGAGTAATCTGCTGTGATACTGATGGGTTTGCCTTTGTATGTGACTTGATTTTTCTCTCTAACAGCTTTCAATATATTTTCTTTGGTTTGTATGTTTGGTAGTTTAATTATAATATGGCAAGGAGAGGTTCTTTCCAGGTTTTGTCTGGTTGGTGTTCTAAACGATTCCTGCATCTGAATTGGCACCTCTTTCCCAATTTGGGGGAAGTTTTCTTCTATGATTTTGTTGAAAACACCTAATATGCCTTTGGAGTAAAATTCTTCTCCTTCTACTATACCCTGAATCGTTATGTTTAATCTTTTCATAGTGTCCAAGTATCTTGAAATTCCCATTCATATTTTCCTATTAATTTGTCTTTCTCTTTGTTGGACTGTATAAGATCTGCCACCTGGTCTTCTAATTTAGATATTCTGTCCTCTCCTTCATCCATTCTACTGGTGAGATTTTCAACAGAGTTTTTTTTTTTTCTTTTAAAGTTTTTATTTATTTGAGAGTGACAGACACAGAGAGAAAGACAGATAGAGGGAGAGAGAGAGAATGGGCGCGCCAGGGCTTCCAGCCACTGCAAACAAACTCCAGACGCGTGCGCCCCCTTGTGCATCTGGCTAACGTGGGACCTGGGGAACCGAGCCTCAAACCGGGGTCCTTAGGCTTCACAGGCAAGCACTTAACCGCTAAGCCATCTCTCCAGCCCTCAACAGACTTTTTTATTTCACTGACTGTGTTCTTCATTGCTAGTGTTTCTGATTGTTTTTTCTTTATTTCTTTTTCCTTATTTATGTCTTGTATTGACCTCATTTCATTGCATTGGTGTCCTGTGTCTTCTTTAATTACTGTAATTTCCTCTTTGAATCCTTTGATTTCCTCTTTGAATCCTTTGATTTCTTCTTTGAATCCTTTGATTTCCTCTTTCATTTCTTTGATTTACTCTTTGATTTCTTTGAACATATTTATAATCATTCTTTTGAAATCTTTCTCAGGCATTTCCTCTAAATCAATCTCACTGGGGGTCACTTCTGATGCATTATTACTTTTTGGTGGATTTATATTGTCTTGATATTTTGTGTTTCTTGTATTATGATGTAGATATTTTTGCATCTTGGATTAATTTAATCCTTGGGTTTTCTAATTATCTACAGTATTATTAGATGTATTAATCTGATGTGATATATCTTTAGGGTAGGAGCTTAAGGCACTAGGTGTGGTTCTCAAAACTCTCAGAGTATCTACAAAAGTGACCCTAGGTATTGGGTTTGCCTGCTATGAGAGTATTCAAGCAGGCTAAGTGGAACAAAATATGGGCTGATTCTAAAATTTAACTAAACAATGTACACATTCAATAAAAAAAACAGCACACTGTATTTATGCAAGAGTAGGTATTATGACAACCAGATCCTCTATCAAAGTCACAGTCCCTAAGGATGTGTGTTGCTTCACACCCTTAATCCTGGGAGGCTAAGATTTCTAGTCTGTAGAGGGTTCCAAGTCAGCTTGTGACAAAGTGAGACCCTTCCCTAATGAACAACAGAAGAGGAAACAAAACCACTATAAATCAGGAAGCAACAATGACAAGCCCCAAATATAGCTTATTTAAGAATGGCAAATCCAACCATCCATCAGATTTAACCTATAGCTTATCCTGACATGGAAGGTGCAATTAGCACTTCCAGTTCAGGTGCATATACCAGTCTTATTTGGCAGGTACTGACCTGGTTTAATCCCAGTTACCTTTTGGGATAGCTTTGGTCTCACTTACGCTGCGCTCCTGCTTGGGTCCCTCTTTGCTGCGCTATGGGCTCAGGTAGGCTCGCTGGGTGGCTGTATCGCTGTTGGTGCTGGCGCTGGTGCTGGCGGTGGGGGAGGGGAGGCTGTGGATGGTGGGCTGTAGTTCTCCCGCTGGTCCTCACAATCCTCTTCCTCACGAATTGCTCCTCCGTTGGTCCCTGCTGTCCTTCCCTCAAGTTTCTTGACTTTGCGCGGAGTCCACTGTGAGTGGAGAATCCTTCACCTGCCTTTTCCTGCAGCTCAGACTGAGCCTGGCGGCTGCTGCGCCCACCTGGTTCCACTGCCTGCCGCTGCTAGAGCCGCTTCTGCAGACCTGTGAGGGGGCTAGACGCTCTGGATCTCTCCTGCTTCTCTGCTATAGTTGTAATTTCTTATACACCTCACTTTTTAGTAGAGGAGTGTATTTTGCTGGGGTTTTTTAAATAGCTTTTTCTCCTCTGCTAGGCTGTTTGGCGTGGTTCCTGTGCCGCCATGCTAACCCACGCAATCCACCTTTATATGCTTTCAGGATATGAGTTTAAGGTTCCAAGTGTAGCCCTTGTATCCCAATCCAGCTGCAGAAGTAATTCTAGGTGTTGAGTTTGCTTGCTAAGCAAGTATTGTAGTGGACTAGATAGAACGATTTACTGGAAAATTCTAAACTTCAACTGAGCAATATACACAATCAATAAAAACCAGCACAAAGTATGCAATTGTGGGGATTAAAACAAACAGATAGTCATATAAAGCCAAAATCCCTAAGCCTGTGTGTTGTTCTACACCCCTAATATTGTCAGCTGGAAGGTAGAAATTTCTGTTCTGAATTGGGTTCCAGGTCAACCTGGATCTGGATCAGACCCTGCCCCCAATAATGACAGAAATAAAAGACAAAGGTCCTGTAAATATGAAAGCATCATAGACAACAATCAACCTCCCAATACAGGTTATTTGAAAATAATAAAACCCACCAAGAATATATAACCCATAACCTGCCCTGACAAGAAAGAGAGATTAGCTCTTCCCATGCAGGCCTATGTATCTGTTTATTTAATTATTATTTTTTTTTTTTCAGTCAGCCTTGTTACCTTTCAGGGTGGGTTCCAATCTCACCAATGCTGGGTGCCTACCTCGATCCCTTGGTATTGTGCTGTGGAGCTTCAGCTCTGATCAGCTGCACTGGCTGCACTCCCACTGGGGGCTGAATGCTAGAGGTTCATGTTTCTAATTGTGGGGGATGGGAGAATTCAGACTTCTGGAGTTGCCCATGCAGTTCCAGCTATATCCCTTTCAGTAACTCCTTAGTTGATCTCAGCTGTCTTTCAATCAGATTTCTTAACTTTGCAAGAAGGCTGATGAAGTTGAGAAATCCCCTTGTTTGGTCTCTGCTGCTGCCACTGCTTGATGTACCTAGCAGGGTGGTGCCAGGTGAGTGCACAGATCACGTGAATTGGCAGGCTACAAGTGCCTCAGTGGGACTTTGGCCATTTTCCTCCCTTCTGGTGGATATAGTCTCTCTGGCTTCTCTGCTGTGTCTAGAATAGCCTATACTCCTTCCCTTTTCAGAAGAAGAATGTATTTTGCTAGGGTTTTGCTTAAATCCCTCCCTAGGCTGATTTGGCGTGGATCCTATGCCTCCATCTTACCTGGAAGTCTTTGTTTGTGTTTTTGAGGTAGGGTCTCCAGGCTGACCTGGAACTCACCATGTCCAGCTACTAAGGATTTTCATTACAGATTTTATTTTATTTTTTTAAACAAAATGAATAAAAAGTCAATTTCACTGTTCTGTTTTGCTTTCAAAAGATAGGGTCTCATGTATCTCAGTCTGGTATGGACTTGAGCTAACTATGTAGCCAAGGATAACCTTGAACTCTTGCTCTTCCTGGATCCACCTCTCAAGTGATGAGATGCAGGTATGTGCCACCACCCTTGATAAATGTAGTGCTTTGTATGTATTTATTAGAGCTAGCTAGCGTGCTTGTTTGCTTGCTTGTCTGCTTTCTTTCTTTCTTTTCTTCCTTTTTTCCTTTCTTTTGAAGTAGAGTCTCACTCTAGCCCAGGTTGACCTGGAATTCACTATGGAGTCTCAGGGTGGCCTCAAACTCATGGTGATCTGTAGGAGACAGCTTCAGTTTCATGGAGATAAACTTCCATGCCAGACACAGTTATGGAGGAAGGAATATTTATTGAAGCTTACAGATCCAGGGGAAGTTCCATAAATGGGAGAAGAAGCTGGCCTGCCTTCACAGGTCCAAGCAGAGTGAGAGAAGCACAAGCCAAAAAGCTAAATGCCACAACACACTTCAGGAATTCCAGTTAGGCATATTTTGCATATCTTTAGATTGAAATCTGAAACCCATCAGTACACCTTAATATCCACCCAGTGACACTGCCTCCAGCCAGGTGGCTTCAGATACAAACTACAAACTAATAAAAAAACTGAATATATTGAGGGCCATCTATTCAAGCCACCACATTCCACACCTTGCCACAAATAGATTTATAACCATCACACAGTAAAAATTGTAGTCAGTTCAATTTCAAAGGTCCCCACAGTCTTGACCAATTTAAGACATTAAGACCTGTAAAATCAAACAAGTTAAACACTTGTAACATATAAAAGCACAGAGTAAACATTTTCAACTGGTATAATGCATAGCAAGGAGAGACTAAAACAATGCAAACTCAACCATCATCAAACAAACATCAAACTTCTGTAGTTTAAGTTCAATAGAACCAGACACTAACAGTCTCCATATTTTCCAATTCTGCCCCTCCAACTGGGCAGAGTATCCAGGGAACACTTCCATCCTAGGCCAACAGTGTGCTCTATGGTAGCCCTTTCATAGTCCTGGTATATCTAAAACATCTTTGGGTCCTCATGAAAAACACAGTCCATCTTCCAAAGACTCTTTCAGCCTATCAGGGCATCAGGCCCTGCCTCATGCTGCATCTCAGCAGCAGCCCCTGGAACTGTGTGCAATTCACGACCACTCCATGCATTTTTCATGCTTCTGAAACCAATACCAGGTGTGCAAGACACAGCCATATTCTTAAGTCAGGGATGAAACAAATCATAGCCTTGAAAAGCAGGTTACTTCTCCAGTCAACTCTTTCCAAAAGTGTTTGCATTTCTATGATAGTCTTTCCTCAGGCATTCTTTCCATGGTAAAGCAATTGGACCATCTTCTTTAAGATTGTTAATGTGTTTGACAATAGCAGATTCAGTAACCTAAAACCAGTCTCAGTACCTGTAATTTTAACTTGCTTGAGGTTTTCCAACTTAAAATCTTAAATCTCTCAGTCCAATATCTCTAGCCAAGCACATCAGTCCATTACAAATTTAACCTTAATCAAACTCTCTGGGCCTGAGCAGCAGAACTGATGCCAACAGCCCAGTTCCAACAAAGTCCTCTGTGGTATTTCCTTCCCCTTAGAAAGCTCATAAACCTTGAAGTTTGACATTGTCTACACTTAGAATTCCCATAAGCCTTGAAGTTTGACATTGTCTACACTTAGAATTCTTAAACTATCATCATAATAATCCATCAAACTTGGCTTACCACTCCACAAGGCATCTTCATTTGTAAGCACCAAGTCCATGCCCATTTCTCCAAAACAAAGGTTCTAAAATCCACATGGTCCAGTTCATATCACTCCATTCCTGGTACCAAGTTCTGTAGCAGACAACTTCAGGTTCGCTGAGATAACCTTCCAGATCAGGCACAGTTATGGAGGAAGGGATATTTATTGAAGCTTACAGATCCAGGGGAAGTTCCATAAATGGCAGAAGAAGCTGGCCTGCCTTCACAGGTCCAAGCAGAGTGAGAGAAGCACAAGCCAAAAAACTAAATGCCACAACACACTTCAGGAACTCCAGCTAGGCACACTTTGCATATCTTTAGATTGAAATCTGAAACCCATCACCACACCTTAAGATCCACCCAGTGACACTGCCTCCAGCCAGGTGGCTGCAGATACAAACTACAAACAAATAAACAACTGAATATATTGGGGGTCAATTCAAACCACCACATGATACTCCTACCTCTGTCTCCCAGGTACTTGAATTAAAGGCATATGCCACTGTGGCTGGCTTAGAGCTAGCTTTCTAAAATGTTTATTATTATTATTAACAAGATGTTTTGTATGGATATGTCATGTTTTGGTACTCTCTTTTTCCTTGTCCCTGTCCTCTTTCCATTGGGGATGCTCCTCAGTAGGGTTGCAAGTGTTCCCCATGTTGCAGTTTATGCATAGTGGGAGCAATAGTCAATTATTTTTTGATGGGGGGAATGCCTCCAGGCATGATGTCTCAATCTGTGGCTCTTACAATCTTTCTGCCCCTTCTTTTGAAAAGTCTCCTGAGCCATGGTGGGTGAGTTTTGAGTCTACTTCCATGGTGAGCTCTTAAGAGCCTCTGGATATCTACTTTGGTTGGTGTTGAGTATCCTCTGGGTCTGTCTCTTACACCCTGGTGCTGATTATCAGGGACATAGCTAGCTTTTTTGTATTATTGTTTGTCTTCTATTTCTTTTTTAATTAATTAATTTATTTGTTATTAGTTTTCTATTCTGCAAGTACAGACAGTTTGGTACCATCATTAGGCTCATCCATGACCTACCCCCTCCCCATTGGCCCCTCCTTGTTGAGGTATGTGGGTGGTGCATTGTGGAGTTAGCCCACAGTTATTGGTACAATAAATGTCTCTGCATATCATGACCCAACATGTGGCTCTGACATTTTTTCTGCCCCCTCTTCTGCAAAATTTCCCTGAGCCATGTTGGGTTCATTTTTGGTCTGCTTCAGTGATGAGGTGTTGGGGGCCTCTGGGACTCTGGCTCTCTGATTTGGTAGGCATTGATTTTTCTCTGTGTTGGTCTCCTTCCCCCTTGTGCTGGTATCTGGTTCTTAGGAGAACAGCACCCTTGCTTGTTTCGCCAATTTTCCTTAGTTTCAGCCAGGGCCCTTTTGAGGTATGATGGGGTAGCTCTCTCCTATTTCTTTATTAACTCCTTTGTAATTATTCTAGAACCCAGGTAGGCTTTATTCTATTGTTATTAAAAGTAATGCATTTTAGTCTCCAACAATCATTGTAGAACATTTTCTTTGTTCATTTCAGTTGCTGGTTTCTTTTAGGAAGCTACATCAATAGCTTCTGTGAGCTTTCTGTTGCTATATAAAACACCCAAAATAATTAACTTATAAAGAGTGAAAATTTGTGTTGACTCAGTCTGGGAAGTTTCAGTGATCAGCAAGTCCCGAGGCATTGGGGCTTATAGTTAAATATCACAACTTTATGGGAGCATATTGTGGAGGAAGGCCATTCTCTTTATGGTTAGAACACGATAAAAATAAAGAGAGTCTTTACTTTTCAAAGACAATCCTTTTCAACAACATTCCCTTTCACAGTCCCTTCAAAGGACATTCTCCCAGTGACCAGAACACCTTTAACTAATCTCCACCTCTTAATGGATGTACCACTTCTAATAATACCACAGTCTGGAGACAAATTTTTCACCACAAGATATCTTGGAAGAGGCTTATGCATACCATATTATGCTGCTCTCACACACACAGCTCATGTATTTCTTATAATACATTGTAGTCTATCTCTAAGGTTTTGCAAAACTTTAACTCTTCCAAGTATTGCTCTAAAGTTCAAGTTTAACATTTTCTCTAAAACTTACAAAAAAGCCTCTGTGACAAAAAGTTACATATTTCCAAGGTACAATGGCATAAGATAGGCATTTCCATTCCAAAAGGAAGAAATATGTAAATATTAAGGAAGGATCAGAACAAATAAAGATTAAAACCCAGTAAGAAACTGTTGTTTATTTTGGTTGTTATTGAGCTGTAGGAGTTCTTAGGTAGTAGATTTTTGTTGTTGTTGTTGTTGTTTTTGTTTTTCAAGGTAGGGTCTCACTCTGGCCCAGGCTGATCTTAAATTTATTCTGTAGCTTTAGGATGGCCTTGAACTCATGGCAATCGTTCTACCTCTGCCTCCCAAGTGCTGAGATTACAGTCATGTGCCACCACACCCAGATTAGATTTTTTAAAAATATGTATCTACTCTGGTGATCTCTGAACTTATTCCTATTGTTTAACTATTAATTTAGATGAATTATCACCTATTATTACTATAACAATTTATTTTGTTTTGTTCCATTGTATCCTTATTTTCTCCTTCTCCTCCTGCTGCTCCTCCTTCTTTTCTCTTCTCTTTAGCTATACTGAGCTTTTTTTTTTTTAATCACACATTGCTTGTTTTTCTCCTTTTAAAACTATATTTTTCAAAGGCATTTGTAAAAAACTTATTCATTTATTTGCAAGGAGAAACATACAGAGAGAGGGAGAGAAAAAGAGAGAGAGCATATGGACACACCAGGGCCTCTAGCCACTGCAAACAAACTCCAATATCACTTTCTGCTTCTAGCTTTATGTGGGTACTAGGGCATTTAACTTGGGTTATTAGGCTTTGCAGGCAAGCACCTTAACTGCTGAGCCATATCTCCAGCCCAAAATATTTTTGTTTACTTTTTTTTTTTTTTAAAGGAGAGTGAATACAGAGGCAGAGAGAAGAGAAGAAAAAGAAGAGAAGATAATGGGTATGCCTGAGCCTCTTGCCACTGCAAACAAACTTCAGATGTATGTACTACTTTGTGTAACTGGATTTACATGGGTAATGGGAAATTGAACCTGGGTCAGCAGACTTTGTAAGCAAGTGACTTTATCCACTAAGCCATCTTCTAGGCCTCTTATTTTTCTAGTTTTATGGTTTATTATTTCTTCTTGGCATAACAAGTTATCTTTCTCTTATAAGTAAGAAAACCTACTTGACATAGTTAATGTTCATTGTCAACTTGACTCTATTTTGGAATCATTTAATAAAAAACTTTCTCTGTGTGTCTGTGAAGGCAATCCAGGGAGATTTAACAAATGAGGAAAGATATACCTTGAACATGGGCAGCACTATTCCATGGTCTCAGGACCCCGATTGTATGAAGAGGGGAATATGAATGAAACAAAAGCATTCATCTCTGTTTAGTAACTCTAGGTACAATGTGACCAGATACCTCACATGTCTTCCACCACAATCAGAGCCATTCTCACCATGTACATCCCTTCCTGATGTAGTGTAATCTTGAACTGTGAACCAAAATACACCTTTCCTTCTTTACATTGCTTTTATAATGTATTTTGTCACAGTGTTGTGGTTTCATTTCTCTAGGATAAAATATCAGTAGGAAGCTGGCTTATACCATCTGGGGAGAACTAGTCTCTGTACTGGGCTTGGAGATGGATTAATAAACCTTAAGGTCCATCCTCACTGACACACCTCCTGCAGCAAGGCTCCACCTCCCAAATTGCCAGCTAGAGATTGAGCATGGGATTTAATCACAAACACCTGAAGTTATGGGGGATCTCTCACATTCAAACCACCACACACAGTAATGAGAGAAGTAACTAATATAGTATTCTTTTTTGTATTACTATTATTTACCTAATCACAATTCCTTATTTTTTTAAGTTTCGTTTTTCATATTTTCAAGGTAGGGTCTCATTCGAGCCCAGGCTGACCTGGAATTCACTATGTAATCTCAGGGTGGCCTCAATCTCACAGCAATCTTTTTTTTTTTTTAATTTTTTGTTTATTATTTTTATTTATTTATTTGAGAGTGACAGACAGAGAAAGAGGCAGGTAGAGAGAGAGAGAGAGAGAATGGGCACGCCAGGGCCTCCAGCCACTGCAGACGAACTCCAGATGCATGCACCCCCAATGCATCTGGCTAACATGGGTCCTGGGGAGTTGAGCCTCGAACCGGGGTCCTTAGGCTTCACAGGCAAGCGCTTAACCGCTAAGCCATCTCTCCAGCCCAGTCTCACAGCAATCTTCCTACATCCTACCCAGCCTCTCAAGTACTGGGATTAAAGGCATGTGTCACCACGCCTGGCTCCTTATCTATTTTTTCAGATGTTCTCTTATTATATTTATTTACTTGAGAGTAAGAAAGAGGCAGAGAGAGAGAGAATGGGCATGCCAGGGCCTCCAGTCACTGCAAATGAATTCCAGACACATGTGCCATCTTGAAAATCTGGAGAATTGAACCTGGGTCATTATGTTTTACAGGCAAATGCCTTACTGCTAAACCATCTCTCTAGCCCCCTCATCTATTTTTGTGCAGTGGTTTTTTTTATTCATATTGGCTTTTAATTTACTGATTTTATTATTTTATTTTATTTATTTATTTATTTATTTATTTATTTATTTATTCTTGTTGTGTAGCATTGGCGTTTTAAAGTTGGGTTTTAAAGTTCTAGTCTCCATGACCAAAAGCCATGAGTATCTTTCAGTAATAAGAAAACTTACAGGAGTGCAAGGTCATTATGCTTAGGGGGAGTTTACTTGCATCTGCACTATAAGATAACTGCTTTGCACTGTAAAACAAGATGAAATTACAAAACAGGATAAGACCTAAGAAGACTCAGTGCTTTATTGTCCTCTGAATTTAAACTTCCTGGTTTAAATTCTTCTATCACATGGCATTGTTAAGAGGCATCACGTGTTCCTATGTTCCTGAAGGGGTATTTGAAGCTTTATTGACTCTAGATGAGAGGAGACAAACTTGATTAGCAATTGAGAATATAAGAACTGAACAGGAGATTATAAAAAGCATTATGAGACAGTTTGGCAAACAGGAGGAGCCAGGATGCCCAACTCCAAATGTTGTTCCAGGAGTCCAAAGTAGTCAATTCTTGTCTCTTCTTTGTAATCCTCTCTTTGAGTAATGGGGCCATATCTTTAACTACCCCTGACTTATTTACATACAAACAACCTCTTAATTTAAACCACTGTCACCTCAATGCCTCAAATTAGCAAAGGCCTGCTGGCTCTGCTTATCTCTAGGGACTCCTCCATAACAAATATAACTATCCTGAACTTCCCACCAAACCCCTCTCTGACTAAACCAATATTACAAACTCAAACTGTCCCAGCTGGCTCTTCAATCCTGATTAAAAAAAGGGGTGGTGTTGGCTAAGTCAGTCAGAGTTTCTGTCATCTATAAAGGATGCATGCTTAATCTAGAAATCTTTTCTGGAGGATGTAACTTTCCAAGGAAGAAAAGGAGGTGGGGGGGAAGCCAGGTTTTCTTTGTAGGTTTAGTGACATTTCCTGCTTTTAATCAAGGAAAACACACACACACACACACACACACACAACATTAAGTTTGGGTTTCTGTTATCCTGACTGCCTAGCCAATTTGTCTCCTATCACTAGGTAGACACATAGGGAAAAGTGGCATTAGGTAACCAGTTTTATTTTTTTACTGGTATGTCCCAAGATGGCTATATAAAATGATAGAGTGGCTTCCTTCCTGGTTTTTATCCATTTGTTGTAGGAAAAATTGTTATGCCCAGTTCTCAGCACCCCCAGTGACCACCAAGGAGAACCAAACACGTATGCAAGGGCAAGGAGCTTTACTTGGGTTTAAGCTTGGTCTCTTGACTTCACCAACACAGTGGATCTGTACAAGAGCCGGGAGCAGCAGGGGGGCAGGTTTTTTATAGGGATTTGAACAAAGAAGTATGGAATGGGTACATGATTGGTTGATTTCTTAGGACATTGGCAGCAAGGTTGGTGGGCGGGAGCTAGGTAACTAAGCAACAAGCAGCAATAACATTTGTGTGTATTTCGATTGGCCGAGACAGGGAGGTAGGAAGGACAAGTCTTTGGTAAATCTCAGGTGTCCTGGGCAGGGGACAGTGCAGCTGCCCCTTTGTTCCTTTGTTTAAGCTGAAACTTGTATCTTAGGCCTATCTAGGGCAGCACTCTACTGAAGCCTGTCATGGCATCATTTCGTTTCTGGGTCCTTCAAAAATAAGACAAGTCATCAGAATGTTCAAGAAGCAAGTTTTATTCATGTTGCAGAGCAGTCCATCAGACTCAAGCCCAAAGTCTGAACTTCAAATAGAGGAAAGTCTTACAACTTATACTTTGGGTTGTTGATAAAAGTATACAGAGAGAGGATAAAATTCTTGTTTTCCTTAATTTTTTTTTTACTGTCTTATGTGAGAACAAAGGGCACATGGGTGATATTTCCAAGTAGAAGGCTTGATTAGCAGACATGATCTGACATGCCTGGGACTTGTACAGTATAGGAGGTACTGTGGGCTAGGGAGATAGCTCTGTGGCTAAAGACACTTGCTTGAAAAACCTGTCAATTCAGGTTTGATGGCTTAGTACCCATTTAAAGCAGGACCCAAAGTGGCATATGTATCTGGCATTCATTAGCAGCAACAGGTGACCCTGGAGCACCCATACACATGCACACAAACATATACTCATGTGCATATAAACAAATACAATAAAAAATAAAGATGCATCATGGACGAATCAACATTGTCATCTCAGTTTGAGAATGACCAGTCAAGACCATGGGATGGGGAAGCTTCCCTCAGCTCTCACTAGGGAAGCAGATTTTGAAATCGTTAAGATAATGCCATCATGTCCTGGGATGTAATAGCTAACATCATCCTGTCCTAATTAGGCCCTGACTTCATGTATGCCTGCTCAGGTGACTTTCAGCTGCTAACTTCCCTACTCCCTGATGGCATTCTCAGGCCCTCCCATGACTCCAAGCATGATGCAGATGTTCTCAAGGTAACTCCAGGATATACAAATGAAGCACCTGTCATTCCAAGGATACCCTGATTTACACCTGACAGCAATGTTATTATGATTTTTATGGTCTTTTGTCTTTAAACACGCTGTATCCTGAGCTTCTTCACTGAAAGGTCTTCCAGGTGTGAGCCTTTCTCAGTTGCCAGCCTTAAAAGGGGGACTTTTAAAGTATCTTTTATTCTTCTCTATTTATTTTAGAGAGAGAGAGAGAGAGAGAGAGAGAGAGAGAGAGATAGAATGGGTGCACCAGGGTCTCCAGCCACTGCAAACTCCAGATGCATGTGCCTCCTTGCAAATCTGGCTTACATGGGTCCTGGGGAATTGAACCTGGGTTCTTTGACTTTGGAGGCCCCAGTGAGATATCCCCACAGCAAAGGGAATCAGCCTTGCTCTGGACTTCTCTGGTCAGGAGGATGTTACAGGGGAGGTTACCCCCTGAAGATGTTCTAGGGCCCTGTGAATCATGTTGAGTCTGGAGAGTTCTGGAATGAATACCATATTCCCAGACACCAATATGCATTGAGTCTTCCTCACTGTCTTAGGAGGTAAGTTTGTACACTAACATCAGTTCTGGTTTCAGTTTAAGAAAGACATGCCTGGGAAAGAGAGATGGCTGAGCCATTAAGGTGCTTGCCTGCAAAGCCAAAGGACCCAGGTTCAATTCCCCAGTACCCATCAAAAGCCAGATGCACAAGGTAGCTCATATGTCTGGAATTTGTTTGCAGCAGCTAGGAGCCTTGATGCACCCATTCTTTCTATTCTCTATCCACTTCTCTCTCTCTCCCTGTCTCTCAAATAAATACATAAAAATAAAATATTAAAAATAAAAAAGGACAGACCTTGTGGGGAACTTTCCTATGAGTTTAGAAGAATCGGCCTCATGAGGAGCCCTGCTCAGGATAAGAGGGATAAGCCTCGAGGGGAAACTTCTTAAGGCTAGGGAGGATAAGCCTTGCAAAGAGCCTTCTTAAGGGTGGGGGAAGAAACACCTGATGAGGAGCCTTCTCTTGTCCTCTAGTGTTATATTGGGTTGTCAGTCGCAGAGAACTTGTTTTTCCGATTCTGCCTCTCATGAGAGACCTGAATTCAGTTCTGTTAAGTACATGGACAATCAAGTTACTATATGAGTGATAGATTCATCTTTTAGTCTAAGACATTGTACCTGTTCCCATGGAATGATTGTGTTCTTGTGAGTTTGAGTGTGTGCATGGGCAGCTCAGTTTACCTGTTTTCTTGTAGCAGACTTGACTTCAGGCCCCATGACTCTGGGTAGGATTCTGGCAACAGTTATGGGGTTCAAATAGGTCCTAAACTGCCTATACTACTTCATATGGCTTAGTTGTATCAGTTCAGAATTCACCTAGGCTAAGAAGTGCTTAAGTTGCCTCCCATCTTGGGGCCAGAAGAACAACCTTGCAGATGAAATAAGTTATCCTTAGGACTGTGTCTGTCCTAGGAGTCTTTTCCTGTCTGTATTGTTTAGAAAATGGAATGTGAAAGGAATGGGATGAGCCTTCTGTTCAATTCAGGTGTTTACTGTTAACTAAGGAATGGGATGATCCTTCTGTGCAATTTACCATGACCTCCCTGTATCTCTTTGTTTCTAAATACCTTTGTGATTATATAGCATAGAATGTTTCTTGCCTCAGTTCCACCTATGTGACCTATGTAACCTTGTGACTTCTTGTAATAGCTCCTCCTTGATTAACAGTATGTAATTTTGTGGTTTAACTCCCAATCCTGTGGTTATTTCTAATAAAAGCTGACACTCTGAATAGCTTGAGGCTACATCTGGAGATCCAGAACTCTAGGAGGCAGACCTGAGGCACCAGCTTTCTTCTTTTTCTTTCTTCTTGCCCAATAAAACTTTGCCTCACCAGTAAGGTAAAAAGGAGACATAAAGGGTAGAGAAAGGAAGGGAGGAGGATACTTAATAAGTTGATATTGTATATATGTAATTACAATGATTGTAATGGGGAGGTAATATGATGGAGAATGGAATTTCAAATGGGAAAGTGTGGGGGTGGGGAGGGAGGGAGGGAATTACCATGGGATATATTTTATAATCATGGAAAATGTTAATAAAAATTTTTTAAAAAATTTTAAAAAATGATTAAAAGCAAAAAACAAAAAAAAAAAACAAAAACTTTGCCTCACATTCTGTGACTCAGTGGTCTTACTTGTGAGACACCAGACCCCATAACATCTTGGGGGCTCATCTGGGTCCACAATTCAAGATCTCCTTCCTTGACTCTGGGGCAACCAAACTGGGAAAGGACCCCTAATCTTGGCCTGAGAACCATATCTCCATCCATCTGCATGTTCTGGTTTTGGAGTTGGTACCAAGCCACTGACAGGGAAATTTTGCCTAGGACTGCTGGCCCCCTCCTTTATTGGGTAAGAAACCTCTGGAGGTGTGTTTTCCACTCTTTGTTTTCTTTTTCCTCCCTCCCTCCCTCCCTCCCTCCCTCCCTCCCTCTCTCTCTCTCTCTCTCTCTTTCTTTCTTTCTTTCTTTCTGGTTTTGTGTGCTTTTCTGGGTCCAAGAGAGAAGCTGGACACAGCATTAATTCCCTTGGACAAGGGGTCGAGGGGCTGCCCTTGACCCTCTCTTGCTCTCTTTGGAGATTTCAGAGGCCTGTCTCTGGTTCAGTTTTGGTTTGATGGTGCGTCTGTTTCGGGTTCTGTTTTGGTTTGGCAACCACGTGGCAATGTCAGGAGAGCTGTTATTGCTAGCATGTTTGTATTTGGTGTTGTGTGTGTTTGTTTTGTCTTCATCTTTGAAGATATGGGTCAAAATCATTCTGTTGAAAAATCTCCTTTAAGGGAAGAGAAAGGAAGGGAGGAGGGTACTTAATAGGTTGGTATTGTATATATGTAAGTAGAATGATTGAGATGGGGAGGTAATTTGATGGAGAATGGAATTTCAAAGGGGAGGGTGGGGAAGAGGGTATTAACATGGGATATTTTTCATACACATGGAAAATGTTAATAAAAATTGTGAAAAGATAAAAAAATAAAAATTAAAAATTAAAAAAAATCTCCTTTAAAACTGGTCAAAAAGCACTTTAAAGATCTTCAGAAAATAAAAAAAGATAAACAGTAAAATGAGCTAGGCCTATTATCCTAGCTACTTGGGGAGCTGAGACAGGAGGATCTCTAATTCAAGGCTCCAATGTGATAGCCTGACTCCACATTTTAAACCATGTGACTTTTAAAAAAACAATTTTGTTTATTTCTTTGAGAGTGACAGACAGAGACAGAGAGAGAAAGAGGCAGATAGAGAGAGAGAATGGGTGCAGTAGGGCCTCCAGCCACTGCAAATGAACCCCAGATGCATGTGCTCCCTTGTGCATCTGGCTAACATGGGTCCTGGGGAACTGAGCCTCAAACCGGGGTCCTCAGGCTTCACAGGCAAGCGCTTAACCACTAAGCCATCTCTCCAGCCCCCATGTAACTTTTAAATTGCTTGATAAAAATAAGTATGTAAAAATAAATAAATAAAAACAAAAATAAGTATGTAATTTAAATCTGAATTGTGCCTGATATTCCCTCTTTTGTTTGGGCTTTAAACAAATAAGACATTGTTTATAGACACTTTTTCGTTTCTTTATTAATCCAAATAGTCCAACAGGTCTCTCCTAAAGGTTTTGTTGGCATTTAATTAAGTCTAAAGTTTTTTGGTTTTGTCTTTAAAAGTCAGATTTAACAAAAGCCTATGGTGAGCTAAAATTTGATGTAAACAAAGCCATATTTTATTACATGATACCATAAATATAATTATTGAGTTTATGTTCTAGGTCAACTTCAACTTAGAGGATTATTAAAAACAACAAAATTTCTCTGAGGTTGACTCATAATTTTCCAGATATTTTAAGATTGTAATGTCCTGTTACTTAAAAGGAGGAGGCAACTGGCCTGAGTTCTAGGCCAGCCTGCCTCAAGACAGAAAGAAAAGGTTGCCTTAGTTACTCCTAATA